>NC_047046.1:11825782-12541782 GCF_011762595.2 Tursiops truncatus
GCAGCAGCATGGTTCTGGATGGGAACAAAAGGGTTCTTTGCCAACTGGGCTTAGAGGCCCTGCGCCCTAGAAGGCAGAGGGTCTTGCTGAAACAGAGTCTTGGAGACCAAAGGGGTCTCTGGGGGCCCTGCGTTACACCTCGTTTCTTTTTTCTTTCTTTCTTTCTTTTTCTGGCCGTGCCGCAGGGCTTGCAGGATCTCTTAGTCCCCCAACCAGGGATTGAACCCAGGGCTACGGCAGTTAAAGCACCGAGCCCTAACCACTGGACCACCAGGGAACTCCCTACACCTCGTTTCTTAAGGAACCGTCTTCTCTAGGAATATTCCATTCCAGGGTATCAACGTGTCTGCCCTTCTCCGTGCCCTTGGCTGGCATTTGAGGTCTGTTTCCTGGTTGTTTCTGTCCCCTAGGATGACAACCGGTACCATGAGGATATTTTCGGGGTCACCCTGCGCACATATGAAGTGACCAACCGCCTTAGATCTGAATCCATTGCCTTCATTGAGGAGAGCAAAAAGGGCACTGATGAGTAAGCTGTCTCCACCCCATGGGCGGGGTGGGCAGAGCCCTGACAAGCAGGGATGTCTGATTTCATTGACCATGGCTTTCCCACAGTGGGGTCCCCAGACCAGCAGCATAAGCACTTCCTGGGAACGTGTTAGAAATGCAGATTCCCAGGCCGCCCCAGCCCTGATGAATCTGAAGCTCTGGGGTCAGGGCACCGAATGGTTTGTGTTTTTATGACCCCTGGAGGGGATTCTGAGTTCCCCTCAAGTGTGGGGACCCCAGCTTTGGACGTTAACTTCCGCCGGGGTGCCCCCAGTTGAGTGATGGCTCTCACCACTGCAAAATTTGTATTCCTATTCACCGTTCCTAGCATTTACACCACCTCCCTCAACCACAGAGCGCCGCTAGCATTCTCACTGACACAAATTCCGATTGCTATTAATTTGACAATTCCACTTGTCCTCTAGAAATTGCTGGAAATGGTCTGAGGTACCACAAAACTGGGACTGAGTCTCACTATTTTAACCTTACATTAATGCTGTGACATGTCACCCTTGATTGTGATCTCACTCCCCCCATTCTCTGCCACAGAGCACCTCGAAACCACCACCGTGTGCCCCTTAAATTAGGTGGGAATTCAGCTGCTTCGTTTTCAGTAGCCTAGGGCACACACACTCCATTCCTTAAGCATCCCCATTTTTTTTCCCCTTACGACAACACAGCGGTCTCAGAAACATACTTTGGTGTCCAGCAGGCTGACATTATTGCCTCGAAGATCACATCTCGTCCTGGTTTGTTGTGTGGGTGAGCAAGCGTTCATTCATCTGTTCATTCATTCATTCATTCACTCAAGATGAGCCAGGTCCTGTCCAAGGCACTGGGGCTGACGAGGAAGTGAAAGAGACAAAGCCCAGATCTCAGGTGCTTTTCCCTGGGTCTGTGTAAGGAAACAGAGCAGCCTTTGCTCCTCTGGCACTAACTCCCTCCCCACTTCTCCTCCTACAGGGTCTTCAGCTCCTAACTGGACCCTCTTGCCCAGGTGGATGGCAGGGTGACCACACCACTGCACTCGGCCAGGATGGCTGCAGGTTTCGTAAGCACGGACCCTGCTGAACCTTTCCTTGGGGCCCGCACATGGCGCCCGCTCTGCCTCTTGTCCTGTCTCACCTCTCAGTGGTTTCCTGGCCCTCTTGGGTTTTCTCCTTGAGTTTTCCTGCTGCAGTGCAATGCCTTCATAGTCCGCAGTGGCTCTTACAAAACTGTTTCCCTCTCTCTCTCTTTCTGACAAGGGCAAACCACCGCTGCATGAAACCACTGGGACATGGCTGTGGTTCGTGTTAGGGTGTTTTCTGGGGTTTGCCCTGGAGAGGCTGCAGGGACCAGACGGAGGAGTTTTTTGAGCTAGTCCCTCAGCCGTTCAAATGCCCCTTGTCCTTTTCTATGATGACGTTCTGGTTGTGTATGTGTGAGCGTGTGTTGGGCCTGGGTCTCCCTCCGTCCTCTTGCTCATGCAGGCACGTCGCCTGCAGACCCTCAGTGCCAAGAAATGTGCCCCAGCCCCTACTGGGGCCTCACACATCCATAATTAAGGGTCTGCGCTGGCACGCCTGAAACGCTTGGAAGCATCCTAACTGTCCTGGTTATATAGGGTCAGGGCACGGAGATGGGGTGTGATGATCAAGGGGGAAATCTCCAATGAAAGGGGAAATCACTGAATTAGATGCATTTAGATGCTGGCCCCAGTTAGTGGAGCCCTTACTGGGAAATGAACCCATCTGATGGACTGGGCAAACCTGCTCCCCAACCCCACGCACCCCAGGATCAAATCAGGATCGCCTGATTTGGCACTCCCACCCATAAGACCAGAAGTAATGTTGTCCAAGGGAATGAGCTGGAAATAAGAATCTTCCCGTCTTTGCCACCGGCTAACTTTGGACAACATCACTTGTCCTTAGTTTCCACTAATTGTAATGTTATTAAGCCAAAAAGTATGAATGGATCAAACTTTAAAGTTGTGTAGATTGAAAACGGTATCAAGGAAGAATATCACTGTTATTTTTTTATTCCCCCAAATGGGGCTTACTGCTTCACCCCTGGGGATAAAGTAATGGAAGCCGCTGAAAGCAGATTAGGTTGGGGAGGGACTCCGTCATGAGGTATCTCACGGCTTCCTCTACAGGACCCCAGCCAGGGTGCGGAGTACCTGCCTTCGTGCATTTGGTCTTCTAAAAGGGATCCCCCCGATTTTTAACCTGACAAGATAATTCTGACAAATAAATTATCCTCAACTCAGATCAAAAACAGGCAGGAAAGTCTTTGGTAGGAATCAGGGCAGGTACAGTTTCTCCCAGGCAGACCTGAGAGAGTTCGTCTTCTCAGAGGCAATGGGGTGGAAGGGTCCCTTTCTACACTTAAGTGCTAAAAATCAATGGTGAGCAGCGCCCAGAGGGAGCAAAGAAGTTCCACTGACCCCCCCAGGAACCGCCTTCCCGGTGTTGAAAGGCAATCAGCCAGTTCTGATCTTCCGTCTTGTTTCGTTTTGTCTTGTCTGATGGAAAGACAGCTTTTTCTTTCTATACAGCACACGGGCATTTCTTTCTTGATGCTCAGTTTGGAGGCCTGCCAAAGGGAGAGAGCCCTGGCTCTCTCTGGAAGGGCCTTAGATAGGGGGTGCCAAAGAGGTGTCCCCAGGAGGGGACAACCTTAGAGACTCTGAAAGACAAAGGGCAAACTCTATGTCGCCTCTTTCCACCCTTCCCGGCAGCCCCTGCTGGCATCGCATCCCTGGCACTCGGAGTTTGCCTTCATGCCAGTTATGATTTCCCCGCCTGCCTGCCTTTGATCCTGTTTTCTCCATGGAGTCAGGCTTCCATGGCACAGAGACCAAGCTCTTGGCATGCTTGGCCGACCCTCTCTGACCAGGAGGGAAGCCCATTCTAAACCCTTTCTTTCCTGCAAACATGATTCTGGCCAGTAGCTCTCCTCCCAGAGGCTTCCTTTCCAACCCTTTGAGCCTTTTGGAGATACCCTCCTCAGATGTCACTAGCTCCCCAGGGACTGAACCACTGTGTCCAACCTCCATCATAGAGGGATTAATCAGTGCTCCCCTTTCCAAATCAAGCTTTATGCATGAATGCTTTTGCATCGCCAAATAAATACTTACGAGCACTTATTCCATGCCAGCCACCTTCTTCATATAGCCCTGCCCTTCTAGTAGCAAGCAGACAGAGAAAAATAGCATCTTGCTTTATCAGGGAGTCTAAAGAAATGATTATATCACCAGGATTCATCTTTCTTCCCGAGAATGATTATTTTGTGTTTTTTTAAGTAAACACCTTTCAACCCTCAACAGAAGCTGCTTCATAACTCCTGGCTGGAGGACAGGAGATTGGTCTGATGTGTTTCTCTCATTTGCCAGAATCTCTGATACCAAAAGCCTCGCTGTAATGAACCTATGAAGAGGCAGAGGGAGTGGAGCCCTGATTTCAGGTTCAGCTCTGATCCAGGGTGGCTAAATGCTGCCCTCTTGTGGTGGTTTGTAGTTCAGTCCCAGTAGCCTGCCAATTTTGGTGTAACAGCAGGTGAACAAAAAAAGGGTTGCCTGGGCACTTGGGGGTCGCCTTAGTTGCAGGCCTCTTATTTCTCTTGTGCTCTCTTGAATTGGGCAGCAGTAGCTCCAGCTCCACTTAACAAAAGTGAGTTTGGCCAGGAGGGATGAGACATTCCCTGCCACAGGAAAGCTGGAGCAGTCATGTTCTCCTATTGTCACTGTGAATTCTGTTCCTGTACCTTGTGTTGCAAAAGAAGCAGAAGTCGTTAAACTCCCTGAGAGGATACAGGTTTTCCCTTGGTTTCTATGGCGTGAGACAGCCAGGTATCTTTGCTTTGGGGGAATGCTTCAGACCCACCAAAATGGAGTTTTAGAAGCAGACCTGAGTCCAAATGCTAACTCTGCCCCTGTTTCTGTAGACAGCTGTGAGCTGGTGACCTAACCTTTCTGAGCCTACACATCTACCTGTATCACAAGGTGGATTAAATGAGATAATGCCCATAAAATGTCCAGTTACAGTTCCTGGCCCATTATAAACTATCAAATTTTGTTTCACTTAATCTATATCATTTCTTGCCTCTCCAGTATGCAGAAGGCACCGTGGAGTGTACAGAGCAAAACACGTTTCCTCTCTTATAGAAGGTTAGGATCTGGGATGCAGAGCTACAATTCTTAGAATCTACATGCAGGTCTGGGGTTTGAGCAATCAGTGGAATTCCACCAGCAGGTTTGGGGAAAGGAGATTGCCAGGATGTAGGAAGAGAGAGGGGAAAGACACAGACAGGGAGCATGCAGGGTAAATTGGGGCTGGCTTCAGACATGGCCCAGCTTTGGAAGGCTGCGGAAGGTAGGGGTACACTGCGGAGATAGGCAGGGAACAGACAGAATTTTGTCAAGGGATTTTGACTTTATTTGGTAGGCAACACAGAGTCCTTAGGAGTGCTTTTAAAAGGGGAAAATAAGGTGATTTGGGTTATGCTTGGAAAAGAATGTTCTGGCTACAGCACAGAGCCTGGATGGCTGACCTGTTGAACTATTGGTTGGTTATTGCAGAAACCCAAGGCTTGAATGAGGGAAAGGGCAGATGTAGGGATAAAGACATTCCGGGGGTTGAATTACCAGGACCTGGACTCCGACCTGTTGTGGAGGATGAGAACAAAGGGAGAGTCAAGAGTGTTGCCTCTAGGCTGAGAAATGGGTCTCAGGAGAAAAAAAACAGGCTCCAAGTAAAGCTGAGTTTTCAGAACTGACATGATAGCCAGCTTCTCCCCGAGTCAACAGGGTGGGTCCTTCCAAGGTCCAGCCACGCCTAGATGGGCAGAAAGAGAACTGACCCCGGGCCAATAGACATCGGCCTTAGAACACGGGATTTTCTTGCCGAACACACTCTCAGCAGCCCCCTGCTTTGGGCTTCCAAAAGGAGGTCAGGTTTTGCCCTAAGTCAGGTTTGCCACAGGTGAGATTCTCTGACCCAGATCATGGTGCAAACGGCTCCTGCCAGAGTGGGCAAGCTGATGTCTGGACCCCCTTACCACTACAGCACTGGCCCTTTTAATTCATGCCATTAGGAAAAGCATAGACTTAAGATTTTAAGCCGGCCATGTTTCCTTGTATATTTCCATCGCCCCTGCCCCCGATCTCCAGCATGGCACTGTGCCCACCTTACCCTCGAAGTCTTCTGTCTGAATCGGCACGTTAATCTGAGACTGCCTGCCGGTGACAAGGAAAAAGAAATATTAATCTGGGCTTCCCTTGGGACCTGCCCACACTCCCTGTCTTCTGCCAGCCCTCTCCTGCATCCAAATGTGCCATTCGGCTCAAGAATTACAGGCCAAGAGCTGGGATGGAGGATAAAGGATCTGAGAGGCTGAGGGAGTGACCGTGCCCCCCAGGGACTCAACACAGATGGTCCCCACACACGTGAATTTGGCCTTTGGGGACTAACGCCAGCCTGGCCTCTCCTCTTCCACAGCCACCCCAACTTTGGTCCACCTGCCGGTCCCCGCCTGGTGGCACAGACACAGTGATATGTCTCAGATGCAAAGACCCACGTAAACTTTCACGCCAGGAAAGCAGGGGCTGTTTGGGGGTGTGGGTGGGGTCTGTTCTCTATTAATACTTGTCAGAGCCGCATGCAGGGGAGGTGATCGGGAGTAAATACGCCTCGGTACGTTTCTGAGTTTGTTGTGTCCTAGAACGTCTGAACGGTCTGAGCAAGCGGGGCATGCGTGTCTGGTCCAGAGCAGAGCCCGTTCTTAAAGCAAGTGGCCCTGACAGGCAGGAACAGATCTGCCTGAAGATGCATCTTTCCATAGTTTTCTAGAAAGTGACGCCAGGACATCAAAGTGCCCAGACTCGGCTCCTAGGAGACTCTGGTCCAGGGTCCATCAACCTCAGCACTTGGCATTTGGGGCTGGGGAATTCTTTGTGGTGAGGGCTGTCCTGGGCATTGTAGGGTGTTGAGTGGCACCCCTGACCTCCAGCTACTGGATGTCAGTAGCAGTCCCACCCCACCCTCACAAGTCGTGACAACCAACTATGTCTTCGGACGTTGCCAGATGTCCCCTGGGGGCAACAGAATCTCTACCGGTTGCCCCAGGCCTTCTCACCATCCACCTCCTGGAATAGGCAGAGCATTTCTCAGCCCAATGGTTTTCTCTCCATTGTCTGCCGCCAAGAACTTGGAGGATTTCAAAAGGGAATGAAAAAGTGTGGTTCTGCCAACTCCTGCCCAAGACAGAAGGATGACAGCGCCGATTGCATAAGCTACTGTGCCCTTGGCATCCAGTTCTGATGAAGGCCCACGGAGGCCCAGCGCCCTCCCGTGCCCCCCCACCCCATCTCCACCCTGTTTTCCGTGTTGTCGTGTCATCGTTGTGATCGTAAGACCCACTCCGGGCTCAGCAGTGGTTACCTGGGGGGCGCAGGGTGTGGGGAGGGGGCCGCCCTGTGTTGCTGCACCAGTGGTGGTGGGTTTCCGTTCCTTCCGGGGCTGGGGAGCCAGGGAGGTGGGCCAAGCCGGTGTCACCTGTCACTGAACGCGCTGCCAGAAGCTCGGACCTCCCCCTACCTCTGAGCTCTCAATGCTGCTAATCTCCGCCAAGTGTCCCATGCGCTCCAGCACCTTCTCGAAGGACTGACACCCGCCCCATGCTCTCTGCGAGGTTGTCCAGGCTGTGCTCGCCGCATGCTCTTCTGTATAATTCTTATCTTCTAATTTGATGGAATTCAACAAAAGTCTATTTATGCCTGTTTGCATCATGGTCAAAATATTAAAAAGTGGACTTGACTGACCGTGGTCTTTTGTTTGATTTGCTTGGAATTTCTCTTGTCTTTGCCCACTGCAGTGGGCCGGGTACCAGGAAGCCCAGTCTGAGACAGAGGCAGCAGGAGGCTGAATGGGGGGCGGAGGGGCGCTCTTGGGAAGGCGGGAGGGGAAGCCTGAGCTGCAATGTTGTCTCAACAGAAACTTCAGCCAACGCTGCAGGGAATTCTGAAAATGGCCTTTCAGAGCTGTCCCGATTTGGGACAAGAAGCCCTCGCTCTCTGCAACAGAAGCCAAGCCCCAAGGGCATGAGGGCATTTCCAGCATCCAGAGAAGACCTGCTGACTCCTGACATGGATCTGGAGGGTACTTCTCAGCATCCTGTCCACCCTCCTCCCTGACACCTCTGCCCCCATCACAGCTGCATCCCTAGAAAGGACCCCCAAAGAGACGGAACCACCTTCTCCCTCAGCCCTTCTTCCCTGTACGACAACCCTGAGATCCTGAACCTAGTTCCTGACTGGCTACAGACCCAGTTCCAAAAGGCAGAGACTTCAAAAGCCCTAAAAGGACAGACGAAGAGGAACCGACCCCAAATACCCTGACAGAGTGGCCACTGTAAAAGGATCGAGTGGGGCGGTGGGCTTTATCCTGCCCTTCTGGGCGTGGCCATTTAGACGCTGGGGCATTCTGACCTTCACACCTATTTCCTGGTCAGAAAGCACAAAACATTCGATATTCAACCTTTTAAATGACAGAGTTATTTATCCAACAGCAAACACATGGTTCCTGGACACCTCTGCCCCATCCCTGAGCCTCAGGCCCAAGTTCAAACATGAGCTGCAGATCAGAGAGGAAGCAGGGATGCTTCAGTACCCGGACCCACGCTCTCCTGCAAAAATGAATGAAAATAATGGCTCACAGTCATCAAACGCCAATCTCTACAAAAATACTTTGACACGTTACCATTGCTCTCCTCAATTTAAAACCTGGGAAACTAAGGCGAAAGCAGGTCCGCAAGTCAACATAGCCAGTAAATGTTAGATGTGGAGTTTGAGTCCAGACCGTCCGGCTCTAGAATCAGAATTTTTAACCACCACCTTGTTGTGGACCAAAAAAAAAAATGTCGTCTGCCATTTCAGTAAACAAAGAATGTTCCCTGCCATTCTGGTAAACAACTCATGTTGCCTGCCATCAAGCCATCGGCCTCTGCAGCCCACCCCTCCCCCATGGCATACCTGCAAGGGGAGTCCGGATGGAGAAAAACAAGATGCTGGCCCTGAGAGTTAAGATGTAAATCCAAGGAATAATTTCCATAAGCCCAGACTGTTCCATCTTCCCATACATAGAAAAGCACTAAAACCATTAACTTGAGATAGCTGGGGGTTTGTGTGTGTGTGTGACTAGCAGTAATCTTTTGATATTTGACTACATGTTTGTTTGGGTTTTTTTCAGCAAAAACGCCTATATATCCTGGCTCCTCCCTTACTTCTTTGGAACAGTTCCTCAGAGCTATCACGAGAGGTGCCTTCCCGGGCTAGAGTGCTCAGTAAGGTTCCACATAAAACATAATTCTCAACTTTTAGGTTGTGCATTTTTCTCCAGTCGACACAGTGCTGCTGCTAAGAGACCGTCACTATTCGAATCCTGGCTCCTCTACTTCCTAGCTGTGCAACTTCGGATAAGTTGCCTAACCTCTCTGTACCTTCACTTCTTCACTGTAAAATAGGCTGTGATCATTTTGACTTCATTGCATTGCGATAAGATTAAATGAGTTAATAGAGGCAACACACATATAACATGATGGAACGGAACGGAATGGAATGGAATAGAATAGGATAGAATCGAAGAGTCCTATACACAAGTAAACTAAGGTTCTAGCTCTGGTTCCTTCCAACTTTCTCAGCCCTTTTCTCTTACTGAAGCTCAAACAGCCCCATCTTGATGCCATTTGTCATTTGATACTTAGGCACTGCGTTTCCCAGACCACCTGCCATCACAGGGGCCACTGGTTTTAAAAGCCAGGTCCTGGCCTCTCCCCACACCTGCTCATTAGCGCTCGCTGGGGATAAGGTCTGACACCGCCCACATTTTTAACCAGCTCCCTTACGTGACTCATACACACACTGGAGTTTTGACAAGCCCAGCCTCAAAGGTGGCTGGGGACAATTTAACATTTATATGCATCCCGAATGGGGTGGCTTCTGTTGCCTGGCAACCAGGTGAAAAAATCCAAGTTTACACCAAAACAGAACCTTCCCAACCACAAATCAAAAAGGAGAAGGGGATGGAAAACAAGTAGGGGAGGAGGGAAAAAGGATTTCTGAATCACTGCAGATCATTACAGAATATGGGCTTTGCAGTCAGTTAAATAGTAAAAATGTACTTCTTATTTTTTTCATTGTACCCTTGGCAAAATCGCCAAGGAAGCAAAAACAGGGAAAGTATTTACAATCGATATAGAGCTTAACCCACATCAGTAAAAGGAAATCACTTTCGCAATAGCCTCTTGAGGAAAATAAGATTAAGTTAATCAAATAGCAGAAGATTAAAACCAAAGTAATTAGTAAAGTGATTTTTTTTTAAGTCTCAAATCTTTTGTATTACTAGACCTGGGGACAGGGTGGGAGGACAGGGGTGGGTGGTCTCCTGGCTTCTCGGCATCTTGGTTTTGTCAGCTGGAACTCAGAGTCGAGGTTGGAAGTTGATATTGGAAGCCCCACTCTCTCCTCACTAATTTACTGTTTCCAAGAATTTTGAGATCTTCGAGGGTGATGAGCCCCACATCTCATAAGGATGTGTTGGGGAAAAGAAGCTATTAAATGCGAGAAAGCCTCTGAGACATACTGTCAACTCAAGGTGTAGTGTCTGTTGCATTAATTAAACATTACGCAGTGAGTAATTGAATCACTTTCATTTTGAAGGCTTTAAAGAGTCGCTAATGGAAATGCAGTTATTAGCAGAAAAGCCTCCAGCAAAATCGGCAGGAAGAGAGACACCTGTTTCATGTTCCTCCAAGCTGGTGCTAATAGCATCGCCTTCCTTGAAAAGCACACACTGCCCCCAGATTGCCTTTCCAGAAACATCTCACCTTCGCTCAAAGGCATTCGGGGCCACCAGGGACCAGAGGGGGAAGACCAACCCCTCCGGCCAACACTCAGTGCCCGCTCTGGCCACAAGCAGCCTTTGGGTTTCTGTTTCAGCCACTGCTCCACGCAAAGCTTCACTGATTCGCCCCAAGGTCTCTAAACACAGCTTTTATTTTCCTTCTGGCTGGCCTTTGCCTCCGGCATACCCCCTACCTAGAAAGCCCACTTTGCCCTCTCACCTCTGCGGATCCCACCTCTGTTGCTGAGAGCTGGACTCAAGCACTGCCCTTTCAGGGAAGCCCTCCTCTACCCACCAACTATACTTCCTGCCTGTACCAATCGCTCGGCATCATGGAGGTACTGCTTTGCAATTGTGTGTGTGTGTGTGTGTGTGTGTGTGTGTGTGTGTGTGTGTGTGTGTGTGTGCACTTTACCTGCTTCTATGTAACTGTTAACCTATTGTCACAATAATGCTGAGTGACAAACAGTTACAAAATCTCCCTGGCATACTGCTTTATTGCTGCAGAGGTTGGAGTCATGCTGCTATGAGCCAAGGAATTCAAATAGCCTCTACAAGCTGGGAAAGGCCAAGAACTGATTTTCACCCAGGGCCTCCAGAAGGAACACAGCTCTCCTGATGTCTTGATCTTAGCCTCGTAAGACCCATCTGAGACTTCTGACATCCAGAGCCATAAGATCATACATTTATGTTGTTTTAAGCCCCTAAGTTGTGGTAATCTGTTATGGCAGCAATAGAAAAGTAAAATCTGTGTTTAATCTGTGTTGATTTCTTATTGCTGCTGCTCTAGGGAAGAATCCATTTCCTTATGTTTTCCAGGTTTTAGACGCTGCCCACATTTCTTGGCTATGGCCCAGCATCACTCCAACCTCTGTATCCATCGTCACATCCCCTCTCTCTGACCTTGACTCTCCTGTTTCCCTCTTACAAGGACCCTTGTGATTACATTGAGCCCACAAGATTGTAGAGGATAATCTCTGCATCTCAAGATTTCTAACGTAATTACATCTGCAAAGTCCCTTTTGCCATGTAAGATACCTGTGATATTGTGGTTTATAATAAGAAAGATATATTTGGTCTTGATCCTATTTCTGGCACAGAACTCCTAAAGTTCTTGGAATCTCCTGTGATAAGAGTGACAAAGGTGTCTTGTTATTAACAAACCCCTTTCAGCCACGCCTGACTTTATGTTACTGCAGTGATTTTTGGAAAGCACCTGAGGAAGGGGCTCGTTGCCAGGGGAACCAACTAGGTGATTAGAGGGTTGGAACTTTCAGTCCTATGCCCCTGACCTCCTCGGAGGGGAGAGGGGCTGGAGGTTGAATCGATCGCCAATGCCCAGTGATTTAATCAATCATTCCTATGGAATGAGGCCTCCGTAAAAACCCAAAAGGATGCGGTTTGGAGAGTTTTCAGGTTGGTGAAGATGTGGATATTTAGGGAAAGTGATGGGCTCAGGGAACACAGCAGCTCCACACCCTTTCCCCATACCTTGCCTTGTGCATCTCTTCCATCCGGCTGTTCCTGAGTTATACCTTTTATAGTAAACTGGTGAATCTAGTAAGCAAAACGTTTCTCTGAGTTCCGGGAGCCACTCTAGCAAGTTAATCAAACACAAGGAGGGGCGTCATGGGGAGCTCCGACCTGTAGCCAGACTAACAGAAGCACAGGTGACAACATGGACTTGCAATGTGGCTTCTGATGTGGGCGGGGCCGGGGGGGAGCAGTCTGGCAGGACTGAACCCTTAACCTGTGGGATCTGTCTCCTGGTCGAGAGTATCAGGTAGATGGTGTCAGCACTGAGTTGAATTGTAGGACACCCAGCTGGTGTCGGAGAATAGCTTGGCAACGTCGGGGGAAAAAAACCCACACATCGTAGTAACCTGTTCACAGGTTCTAGCGATTAGAATGTGAACGTCTGTGGGAGCCATTATTCAGCCTACCATAGCCTACTCTCTGGCCCTCAAAGATTCACTTCCACCCCGTATGCAAAATACATGCAGCTCAATTGCTCTGCACTCATAGGATTAATTCACTCATTCATTAGAAATATAAGGAGGACCTAGTATGTGTCAAGCTCTTTTGTAGACATCGGAGAACAACCAGTAGAGTTCACATTCTACTGGAAGGAGAGAGACATAAGTGGTTTTCTTGAAGAGTATGTTAGATGGTGATAAGAAATTTTAGAGAAAAACGAAGCAGGGCAGAGTGTCAGAGGGTTTTAAATGAGGCGGCCAGGCAGGGCTTCCTCAATTAGGTGACTGAGAAGACTTGGGCGGGTGAGGGGAAAAGCCACACACATCCAGGGGGGACTGGGCAGAGCTGTGTCTGTACGACAGCACAAAACCTTCTCATACATCCTGGCAGTACCTTCAGTAAATATTTGAGCAAAATGGGACAGAGGCCCTGCTTTTACGGAGGTTACCTTTTATAGGAAGAAATGTGTTTATCATCGAATTAATGATAAACTTTGGGTCCCACATCCAAGGTGCCTTCTTTCCTCATTCTACATAAATGCCCTCCTGTTGACTTACAAGTTCATCCTGTGTGTTCCTTTTCTAAAACAGGGCCTCCAGGGAATTCCTTGGCGGTCCAATTGTTAGGACTCCAAATTTTCACTGCCGAGGGCCCAGGTTTGATCCCCGGTTCCCTGCAAGCTGCAGGCATGGCCAAAAAAAATAAAATAAAACAGGGCCTCCAAACAGTAAAGCTTCAGGCCCCTACTGACTGTAAAAAGAAGCACGACCTAAAAGTTTCAAGTCGTGTTTTATTCGGGGACCTTACTGAGGACTCTGGCCTGGGAAGGCAGCCTCTCAGATAGCTCTGGGGAACTGTTCCAAAGTGGAAAGGGAGGAACCAGGATATACAGGATTTTTTGCTGAAAAAACAAAAACAAAACATGTAGTCGAACATCAAAAGATTACTGCTAATCACAAAAAAACAGACATCTCAAGTTAATGATTTTAGTGCTTTTCTATATATGAAAATATGCAAGGGTCTGGGCTTATTCAAATCATTCCTTTGATAGGCATCTTAACCATGTAGGGCCAGTACCCTGTTTTTCTCCATCCTGAATCCCCCTCAGGATGCACCATCGGGGGCAGCTGATGGCTTGATGGCTCCAGCATTCTTTGTTTACTGAAATGGGAGGCAACATTCTTTGTCCACACCCCGAAAAATTGGCCCGTGCTGGTGGGTGAATCTGATAATCACACCAAGGTGTGTATTATGACAGTTTGGGAGTGTGTACTGAATGAATAAAAGGGGTTCTGCAAGGGCAGAGACAGAAGCAGACTTAGTCTGTGGTCAGCAGACGTGTGTTTCTGCAGGCAAGAGCTTGAGTTAGACCTAAAGGATGAGTGGGAGCTGCAGACACTCCAGGAAAGTGGCCCTGGATTAGCAGGTGGGAGGGAGAGTCTAGGGGCTGTATCAGAAGAGAAAGGATGTGTTTGTTTATTTTGAGAACTAGGAAAGCCATAGAAGATGTTGAGGGGGATTGAAATGGTCTCTCTAGTTGGACTGTGGCGATCTCGTGGGAGAGGAACATCGAAGTCCTCCAGCCAAAGATAACCAGAAATACACCGATGGTCCACAAAGATAGGGTTATTCTTTTGCTACAGCAGGGAGAGGGCACCCAGGAGGAACTCTGGGGAATCAAGGATTTGGGCTTTTGCTAGGGAATTTTAAACAGGAACTCAGGTAGCGGGGACGAGCTCTGTGTTAAATACAGTCAGCAGTTCAGCGAAAGGGTACATTAAAAACTTAGAATTTTCCCTGTTGCCAAAATGGAAAGAGACACATTCCCTCCTTCCTTTCTTAGAGTATTTCCTTGACAAATTCTGTATGTGTAAATCTTTCCTCTGTCTCTTTGATACAGATGTAAATCTTTTCTGTGGGTGCTATTTTTATTTTTTACTATGGTAAACTGTACATAACAGGAAATTTACGATTTAAATATTTTTAAGTACACAATTCAATGGCATTAAGGGCATTCCTCTTGTGTAACTGTCACCACTATCTCTTTCCAGAACTTTTTCATCACCCTAAACAGAAACTCTGTACCCATTCAGCAGTAACCCCCCATTCCCTCCTCCCTCCCAGCCCCTGGTAAACCTCTCATCTACATTCTGTCTCTATGAATTTGCCTATTCTAGATGTTTCACAGAAGTGGGATCATACAGTATTCGCCCTTTTGTGTGAGGCTTCCTGTACTTAGCATCATGTTCTCAAGGTTCATCCATGTTGCAGCACGTGTCAGTGCTTCACTCCTTTTTATGGCTGAATACTACTCCACTGCATGTCTACCGTACATTTTGCAAATCTTTTCAAAGGCTAAATAAGCCTCTTGCCAATGTCACAGCCCAGAAATGTTTCTCTTAAGGGCCTGGGAACCAACTCTTTGAAATGTAAATATCAAGGAAGGTAGTGTCCTTTTCTCCCTGCGATGTGGGAGTCTAAGCACTCCATTTCAGGCTGTAACCACCAGCTTATCACAAAGATGAGCAATTTTATTATTCCTTGAGACAAAGGCAGGTAGTACAATGTGTACCCCATTTGCCAGGTGACCTTAGGATGAACTTGGAAAGAATAAACTAGGGAAAGTGTGATCAGGTCCTCTTACTTTTTAAGTGAATGGTAATTTACAAGCCACCATTAATCTCAGAAGCATGTACACGATGAAATGTTTGGCTGTATACAAAAGGGTGGGATTTCTTTCTGTCTTTGTAATCTCATTAGCAGGTTACCTGCGATGTGCATCACCATCTAGTTTAATGCTTGTTCAACAATAAAACTGTTCTCCTTTCCTAGGGTTTGGAGAGGATTTTCTGGATCGGCAGGAGAGTTTAGTTTTAATTTGTCATTGAAAAGAAATCCATAGTCGTTCACAAGAATGTCTTACCAACCACCTGTGCAGCTGTGGGGGTCTGCCTTCCACTTAACGGGCTGCAAACCTTACCGAGGTCTGCGTGTCACCAAGGCTGATATTCACATGGACTGGGACAGTGGCTGAGGAGACAGAGAAGGAGATAGATTTGAGAAATATTAGGAGTGATCTTTTAGAGAAGAGAATTGCTTTCCTGTTCCCACAAAAAAGTTTCTCTGAAGAAACTGAGGCACAGAGAACTTAACCTCTGTTGGGCATTTGAATACAGGTAGTGTTTCCTAGGACACTTTAAGATCTCAACACTTTTTCCAGGCCCTGTGGGATCTTGAAAGCATGCAGTGCTTGAAAGCAGAGACTCTGGAGCTACCACCTGATTCCAATTCAGAGTTGCCCGGCTGAACCCTTCCCCATTTCCCGACCTACAAAATCAAGAGCACAAAAACAAGGTTGTTTTCAGCTCCTAGGCTTTGGGTTTATTTCTTATGCAGCAACAGGAACTGATGTATATGTATTGTTTCATTTAACAGGAAGATCTATTGTTATCCCCATTTTATAGATGTGGAAATGGAGGCTTGGATATGTTATCCTCTATGGGGCATTGGGATACAGAGGGTGAGGAAAAGAGAGGTCGCAAGGATGGCAGCAGGTTCCAGTTTTGCAGGAAGGGAGGGATGGTTGGCCCTTTCCAAGGCAGGAAACTTTGGGAGGGGACAAGGTAAATTACAGGGGGTGGGGATGGGAGAGAGGCGGGGGAGGACTTTGAGCTCCTGGGAGGCAAGGACACTGTCTTATTCACCTCTGTATCCCCAAGGCACACAGCCCAGGGCCTGTCACGAAACTAAACTGAGTTGGAAAAATAAATAAATAGGTGCAGGCACGGAAGTAAGAGAGTGCCCACCCACAGGTGAATGGGAACTCCTGTTTGGAGGATTCAAATCCAGGTTCGACCACTTTTTGTCTCTGTGACTTTCAACTAGTGACTCCCACCTTTATGAGCCAGGTTTTCCTTATCTGTAGAACGTATATAAAATGTGGTACCTATGGCAGAGGGCTCAAGTGAGGCGTCCTTGAAGAGCGGATTTAGAGTGCTGGGCAGGGCACCCGCTCATGAATATTAAGTTTGTTATTATTACAGCATATTACTGTTTAGCATACAGTCAAGCAGAGTCAAGCGGATCTGGATTAGAATCTAGGACAAGGGACTCCCAACAAGTCCATCTATCTCCCTGAACCTCAGTTTCCCCATCTGTAACTTGGGGAGAAGAACAGTTCATAGGGTTATTGGTAAGGGCCGACGAGCTCATTGACAGGAAACGCTCCGCACACATAATAAACATGGATGCCACTATTATTGTCCATTCACAGCTTCCAGGCCCCACCGCGCTGTTATTTTCCAAAACGCATTTCCTTTCCTTGGCCACAGCTCAGCTCTTCGAGAGCAGCTGGGGCCGAGGGGGTGTGGCCACGGGCGTGGGTGGGGCGACCGTGGCGCCCACCCCTCAAGGCGGGTGGGCGGGGCGAAGCCGGGCGCCCTGGCGCGCGCGCGCGCGGCGGCGGCCCCAGGTACGCGGACAAGATGGCGGCGGCAGCGGTCGACACCGCGATGGAAGTGGTGCCGGCGCTGGCGGAGGAGGCCGCGCCTGAGGCAGCGGGCCTCAGCTGCCTCGTCAACCTGCCCGGCGAGGTGCTGGAGTACATCCTGTGCAGCGGCTCGCTGACGGCCGCCGACATCGGCCGCGTCTCCAGCACCTGCCGGCGGCTGCGCGAGCTGTGCCAGAGTAGCGGGAAGGTGTGGAAGGAGCAGTTCCGGGTGAGGTGAGCCCGCCGCCCATGCCTCCCGCGCCCCCTCTCTGCGCCCCCCGGGGCCCGGGCCTGGCCGCCCGGAGCCGCCACCTCCCTGCCCGCGCGCGGACCCCACCCCCGCATCCCACCCCCGGACCCCTTCCCGCGGACAGACAGACAAAGGCCTCCAGGCCGCCGGCCCCTCGGTCCACGCCAGGCGGACCCGCCGGTGTCCAGATTGCGCATTGGGAAGCGCCCAGCAGCCGGCCCCTCCATAAAGGATGACGACCGTGGTATCACGGCTAATCCATCATGCGCGCTTCTTTTGTGCCCGACTCTGTGCTAGAATGTTTACACGGACCGGGTGATGCAGTGCTGCTTACAGCCCTTTGAGGAAGCGGGCGCATCCTCCCCTGGCTGTTGGCTGAGAGCACAGATTTCGGTGTGGGACCCGGGATACAATCTGGCCCTGGCGTACTCGGCGTGCGACCTTAGGGGTAGCGACTTCCCTTTTTTGAGCCTCATTCATCGACTTTAAACGGTGTTGATTAGACCTAGCTTTTACTGTGGTGATTAGATGAGCTGATGTATAGGGAGCACTTACACAGGGCCCGGCTCTTCGGAGGCGCGCAATTAATGTTAACTGTGATTGTCATCACTATGATTGTTGTTGCTCCCACGGTCCGCATTTTATAAACGGGGAGTGGAAACACGGTATTCATACTGCTACGCCAAGGTCACGCCGTAAGCGAGTGCGTGCGTGCCGGGTGGAGATTTGAACTAGGTCCATCGCCAGGGCCCCTCTGACCCCTAAACCCAACCGCTTTCCCTGTTTTCCAAGGCTGCCTTTGATTCGTGTTTGTCTGCCTTTGAGGCTCTCTTAAGCTGAGGGGGTGTTTCTCTCCTTGTAGGTGGCCTTCCCTTATGAAACACTACAGCCCCACCGACTACGTCAATTGGTTGGAGGAGTATAAAGTTCGGCAAAAAGCTGGGTTAGAGGCCCGGAAGATTGTAGCCTCCTTCTCAAAGAGGTTCTTTTCAGAGCACGTAAGGATCTGTTGATGGAGCTCTAAGCATTTGCATGGTAGTGGTGTCTGCGTCTGGGTCTGTAGGCATGAGCTCATCCAGCTCTTTTTGCTATCTCCCTTTTCAGTGCTCTCACAATCCCTTCCTCACTTAGATGGATGCAAGAGTCATTGTGTCCTTTTCCTGCTATCCAGCAACGTGAAGCCATTTGTCCCTGCCAGCTTTACTTTTCTAAAGCCAGAGAGAATGGGGGGAGAGGGGGAGGGAGAGGGAAGGAGGGACCCGCGGCGCAGTGATCAGCATTGTTTCTCTTTAATTGGGTTAAACATATATTTTGCAACCTCCACATGATTGGGGGTATTATCCATGATTAAACACTACAGATTTCACCCAGTTATTTTCCAGAAGCGTTGCCAAAATTAATATGGTTCTTCTCTCTGGCTTTGCAGGTTCTAACCAGTAGTGAACTGCATTATTTGTTAAGGTAACAGAGGATTAAGACATGTCTAAAATCAAGACATCCCTGTAAATCAAGAATTATTACTCCCTCAATTAAATCGTCTTGTATTCATTATCCCTGGAAAGTTATTTTGTTTGTTTGTTTGTTTTTTAATATTGCTGAAGTGCATGGGTTGGTTGGTTGGTTTCCCTTCCACAGAATCTCTCACAGAAGTTTCTGTATCGGGTCCTGATTCTTAACTTTTGGTAAATTCTGGAAAATAGTCCACGCTAATATTTTAAGTTTATTTCTGATCAGAGGTCTAGAAATGGAGCCAGTCTGATTTATTTTACTATCCTGGTTTACTAAAGATTAATTCCTATTTCTGATTTTAATTACTATTGCTTAATGGAGTTCATACGTTTTGAAATGTTTTCAAGGCTTTTCAAGTTTTGAAAGGGAAAATTTGAACTTTGGACAAATTTGAACTTGTTCCCCTATAGAGAATAAAACGAACTATTTCCTAGTGTAATTCATTTCTGTAAATGTTTGTTCATGTTAGAATGGTCAGAATTTATGTCCTACTTTGGATAAGCCATACGCTGGCTAAGAGCATTCATCATCACAGGTATTCCATTCTGGTTTCCATGTGTTTGCACATACATATATGTGGGTGCTGGATGTGTTTAATGCACTTGGACATGGGCTGCTAGTTTGCTGTCTCTACTTACAGTCCAGCTGGTTTTGTATGCATACTTAACAGCCTGTGCCTTTGTCTAATAATAATGCATTGTTGTGTTTTTTCCCCAGCTCCCTCTTTCCCTGTACCTCTGCTTGATTAGAAGCGTGTCAAGGACTTTGAACATAACAGGAGTATACTTAGGATTGATCTGTGGGTGGATGATTACTTTGGCTCAGGACCCTTGTATTCCTGTGTTCTCAACATGCACACAGGTTGACAAGAAACTTCCTGGCTACTTTCAAAAAGAAAAGTGGGAGAAGTAATAGAATTTTAAACCAAGGGGAACTTAAAACTGATTGGTACCACCACCTCAATTTACAGAGGAGAAACATGCCCAGTCGGTTAAGAGTTGCCCAAAGCACTGGACTTCTCTCCCTGGCCCTACACTCCTAGTTGAATACAACGTAGACTGCACAGAATAGTTGTTGTGAATTAGGAGATTTTTGTATTTCTAGTCCTCATTTCAGAGCTATTTTTCTTCTCATTTCCGATGTAAGTTATCGCTTTCAGAAATTCCAGTCTTTGAAGATATAATTCATTTACAGCTAACAGTTACGATCTGAACAAATGATTGTTACTCCACATGTTCCTTTGCACCTCTAGTGGGTGGGTGGTGCAAGGTAGTGTGGGAGAGGTGTTAACCACTTCCATAGAAATGAGCAGCTTTGTTTGCAACTCAGATTTGTGTGTGAGAGTGACAACAACATTCTTACTCGTTACTGAGGCCTCTTTGTGTCTCTTCTTCATAGGTCCCTTGTAACGGTTTTAGTGACATTGAGAATCTTGAGGGACCAGAGATATTTTTTGAGGATGAACTGGTGTGTATCCTAAATATGGAAGGAAGGTAAGCTGTAGATTTATCAGGGATTTTGTTAGTTGGTTTGTGTGTTTTAATAATAACCCCAGAATTAATTGCTGTAATTTGTATGTGACTGAACTGTGATCCATGTATTTCCAAATATTTCATGTTACATTCATGTTGCCATAGTTATATTTTTGAAAAATTCCGTGTATATAAGGTAAATACACCAAGACAATTGATGTTTAAAGAAATGGTGCAAAAATCCTTTTGGGAGAATTAATATTTAGTCCTCCTATGGGTCAAATACTGTGCTCTGGGTACTTGTATCTGTATATCATTTGGGTAGTACAGATTATCTTTTCTTTGTTGTCATCTCTTCATCTACTACCACCAAATTTGCCTGTCATGAGTTGAATTTAAAAAATTTTAAAAATTTCTTACGTATGTCTTAATGTAATGGATAATTTTTTTTTTTTTACAATTTCTGAATTCTGGTAAGCAGTAATCTTACTTTGGCGATGAACATTATAGATATTTGGTTGAGCCTTTTTTCTCTCCTGATTAAGAAGAATCCATTCTCTCTTGGTTGTTGCTTAAATTTTTTTATGCCTTATATTTTCTGCTGTGAAGGTTAATTTCCAGTTTACCTGAAAGATGACTTGGCTTCCAGCTTATCTGGAAAAAGTTAAGCTTAACCTACGAAAAAGATTTTCTGCTCTAAAAGTTCTAGAAACTTTACTAGTGATGGAAGATAAGAGTGCTAGTTTAACATATTCCTTAAGAGAGATTATTGTGAAATGTCTCACAAACAGGGAGCAAGACATTTTTCTTGTTGTTTTCAAGGGGGTTTAGGAGAGAGAAATATCTATCAGTGGAACAGCTGTGGGGAGAGGTAAGATGTGTCACTATTCTAGGCCTTGGATGAGTTCTGATGCAGAGGTCATTTTTCTGTTTCTGTTTTGGTTTATCTATAAATGAATTGAAGTGTGATCTAATAGTCAGTATTGTGCAGCCTTAAAAATAAAAGTCGACCTGGCTTTTTTACATACATACACATAAACTTTTAGATACATAAATATTATACATACTCAGTTTATTGGTTGTTTTGGGCTTGGTTTGATGTTTAGTGCAGACTTTTATTTTTTTTCTTATTTATGTTGTTTTTTTCCTTCCTTCTCCCTCCGTTTGCACTGCCCTTCCCAGCCCCCACTCCCGTAATTTATGATGACAACCTAGGTTGTTTGCTTCCATGCTAATATGATATACATGCGGATGGAGGGGGATCGTCACTTTACAAAACTGAGATCAAATAATAGGTACTTTTCAATATCTTTTTTTCCTCATTCAACATTGCCCCGTGGAAATCTATCCTAATCAACGGTAAAAATCAAATTCACTTTTGTTAATGGCTGCATACTGTTTTGTAGTGTATACCATAACTTATTTAATCATCCCCCATTAATGGGTGACCACTTTCTTCTCCATTTTGTTACTAGGGAGGGTGGTGTTCCTAGTGCTTTCATTTCTGAGTATTAGATTCCTGGGGATGGGTTTCCCAGGTCAGACTATAGAATGTTGTTTGAAAAGCATAAGCGATAACATGTCCTTGAATAAGAAGACTTACCATCATGAAAATGTTGATTCTTCCAAAATTAATACATAAACTTAGTGCTTTTCCAGTTAGGATCCAACAAGAGTTTTGGGAGGGGAGAGTTCTGTGTGTTTTGAATGGATAGTATTGTCATAAAACATATACAGAATAGTAAATTCACAGGAGCCAGAAAAAACAATTTTTAAATAATCGCAATGGGAAACTTGCATCACTAGATATTAGAACATATTATGATACTACCTGTTATCAAACAATACAATATTTGAATAAAAATAAATAGCTACATCAGTGGCAAAGGATAATTCAAATTCATGTCTCAGCATAACAGATAATTTAATATATTTAAACTCAGAGGGGAGAAGATGGGTTATTTAATGAATGGTATTGGATATAACTGAATATCCATCTGGAAGAAAGTAAAACTTGTATCATATACAAAAATTAAATTCCAAGAGATTAAACAACCTAAAATTTAAAACTGTCACAATGAAAATCCTTCAAGAAAATAGGAGACTTCATGTACAATCTGGGGATACCTCCTTAACCAAGACTGGGGTAATGCAAAAGCAATAAAAAAAATAACGACAAATGATTTTGCAATTAAACAAATAGACTTGTATGACCAAAGAAACCATAAACAAAGTCAATAGAATCCTTAAAATTTCTAAAAAGAAATTGAAAAATGTACAAAGGATAAGAGGACAACATTCTCAGAAGAGCAAGTCCAAGTGGCTGGCAGTCAAGTAAAAAGACTTTTAAGTTCACTCTTCGAAGAAATGTTAAATAACAATGAAATATTGCATTTTTCCTTATCAGATTGGTAAAAAAAAAAAATAGAGACTAAATATGCACAGCCACTAAAAGTGTGTATCGTTATAGTCGTCTTAGAAATTATCATAAGTATGTTACCCTTTGGCCTGACAAGTATTTTGAACCTAAAACGGGGTTGTTTTTTAATAATAAGGAATACTCTCATGTTTGTAAGTGTTTGGGGATGACGGTTTTCATGAAGGACCCTCTTTGTATTCATTCCTGGCAAATGCTTGTTGTTTGGATATGGAAAGCATAGGAAGGAAGAAGGGTAGTTGGTGCTAAGGCACCTGTCCCTGGGTATTTAAAAACAGTTTACATTTATGGTGTTCTATGTGGTCTTAAAAGAAGAGTACATCCTACAAATAAAGATTTGAAGCAACATATTAAAAGGGCATACACTATATCTGGGAATATTGACCCAGAATGACCAGCACTGAGACATATTTCAGTAAAACTACTAGATTTTAAAGACAGAAAAGTCCTTTGAGGATCCAGGCAAAAAAGACAAAGCCACTTATAAGGGAGAACAAATCAGAAATCATTAAACTTTTCAACAGCAGTACTCTCTGCCAGAGAAAAAAAAGAGTAACACATTTAAGATACCCAAGGATGGAAAATGTCAGCCAAGTATTTTTATATCCAGCCAAACTGACTTCCAAGTGTAAGGGCTGTGGAAAAACTCATCCACTTGAAAGAACTCAGGGACTTCTTAGCCCTACCTGAAAAATATGCTAGAAAATGAGCTTCAGACAACCAAAATAACTAAAGAGACCCTGATGCAAGAACTAGTGGTGAACATTAAATACATATTTACTTGTAGAATTAAATCCAAGTGACAGGTGATAGGGGAAAAAGTATTGTATGTGATGGCTGTAAGCCCTGACAGTGTAGACACAACACAGCTGTCCAGAAGAAATGAGCAGAGGACGGGGGAGATCGTGAACAAAATATTTAGGTGTTTTCAGGAATCATCAAGGTGATAAGAATATTGGTCTTGTTATTCTGAGGCTGGTGTGTGTGTGTGTATAGAAGAGAGCGAGGTAGAATAAAGCAATGAGTGATGATGTGGTATTCTAGCTCATCACTGGCATCCTGAAGAAGCAGGCTTCTCCTGGAGGAAAAAAGGATACAGACACAAAACAGAAGAAGGTAAAAACTGTATAGTTCTGAATTTGAATTAGATGTGTCAGTATGAATTCATGAGATATTTTATGTTTAAATACGTGTAGGTATATGTGTGTGTGTGTGGGTACACACCCTTATACACTAGACTTCGTATCTGCCCACTGAAAAGGTCTAGAAACAATAACCAACCTAGTAGAAATGATCATCCCTAGCACTCAGATTGTGGTCTTCATACTACTCCCCATCAAAAGCAGCCAGGGTGTTTGGAGAAACGCCTGATTCTAGGTCCAGAGCAGGAAATGTAAAAGATGACCCTGGAAGCATCTGGGAAGCCTAGAACCAGGTAGCGAGAAAAGTAACAATATTTCATGTCAGAAGTATTCAGGGGCCAACGTGAAGAGGCTTCCTTTGGCCAAAGATGTAGCGATTTGAGCATCAGTGTGGACAGTAACTAGAATGGGTGGAAATACAGCAAATATGTTTAGCTCCATGAGTTCATAATAATACTTAACAACAACTAATTGGTCACCTTTGGAGGATAATAACAACCCAAATTATTATTTTGGAAAACGATAAAAGGAAAGAAGTGAATATTTATCCTGCCTTTTCCTACATACTATGCCACTGGGGGACCAAATAGTAGGTGAGGGGAAATTATTCTTTATAGAAGTATTCCAGCTAATAATTAAAAGGGATGGCTGCATTAGACCATCACCACTTCATGGCCTCTAATGAATTAACAGACCTGGGCCTTTGAGTAGCAATGGCTGCTGACATCACAGAAAGAGACAACCAAGGCATGATTGCCTCCTTGTGGAACTCACTACCGCCTATGAAGTCGTCTTGCCAAGTAAATGGAATCTGAATCTGATCAAGCCTCTACGTCCAATTTACAGGAATTTAGAAGACAGAAGAACATGTTATGCTACACCATGTGGATGCAGTCAACAAATTCCAGACTATGGGAAAGTACAGGTCAAACAACCAGGTTTCTTCAACAAATAAAATACAAGGGGAAAAAAGATGAAGGGGGATCCTGTGAATTAAGAGACTTGAAAGCGTGTGAACAGACTAGTCTGGAGTGTTAGGGATACACATTTGCAAACTCTAGAGGAAAGCAAGGTAGTGATGACCACTGAGGTGTGGTTGTGATCATTGTCACGGCGGGGGGACAGGGCCCATGGGGAGCTTCTGGGTTTTCTGCAGAGTTCTATTTCCTGGCCTAAGTGGTGGATACAAGGGTGTTTCCCTTATAATAATTCATTAGGCTATTCGTTTGTTTCATGTGATTTTCTAGATTGGTATACTTTACAGCTCAAAGGTTAAAAAGCTAGTAAAACCTAGGTCTGCTCATTTTCTCTTACTCCCTGAAGATTGGAGAGTCCTTTATTTATGAAGCCAGGCCAATAAGTTAATCATTGATTGTCTCCCTCCTACTTCGCATAATCCCTGTGCATATTTGGGAGATCTGATGAAGAGTTTCACTCATTCAGCAAGTATTTATTGAGCATCTGCTGTGTGTCAGACACCATTCTAGGAGCTGAGGATACAGCAGTGAGCAATGCTTAAAAAAAAAAAAAACCTTGCCTTCATGGAGCTCACAGTCTAGTGGAGAAGAGAGATGCTTAACAAAGTTAAGATACTAATTATATTAGAAAATGAGAAGTGCTATAGAGAAATATTAACCAGGGGAGAGGGTAAGGGAACGATGCGGGGGGTACAATTTTAAATAGAATGGTGGGAGAAAGCCTTACTCAAAGCGACATTTCAGTCAAAACCTGCAAGGAGATGAGGGCACAGATTGCAGATCCCCAGGGAAGGAATGTTCTAGTCAGGAGGAATTGAGTGCTAAGGCCTAAGGTGAACTCCAGCCAGGTGTGAGGAAGGAACGGCCGGGAAACCAGCATTGCTGGCGGCTGGACTGGGTGGGGAGGGTGATACAGGAACTGAGGGCAGACAGGTAACGGGGCGAGAGTTTAAAGGACCTTTTAGGTCATCATTAGGACTTGGGCTTTTATATACTTTGATCGAGGTGGAAAACCATTGGAGAATTTGGGGCAGAGGATTTTTGTGCTATGACTTAACATGTCACCTGGCGCCCTCTGGCTGCCATGTCGAATGTAGACTGTGAGGGGCAAGGATCAAAGCAGGAAGCTGCTATGATACAGACAAAAGAGGACGGTGGTTTAGATGAGTTGGACGTGCTCACATTTCTGATATATTTTGACGATAGGACTAAGAGCATAGGTGGATGGATTGAATATGGCTGTGAGAGAAAGCAAGGAGTCAAGGATGGCTCCGAGGGTGTCCTAACTGGATGGTGGAGTTGCCTTTATCTGAGATGGGCATGACTCTAGGAGGGGAAGAAAGTTAAGGTCTCATCAGATACTGAAGTGGGATGTGGTTGTAGCAGTTGGATATACAGGTGTGGAGTTTAGGGGAAAAACCTGTTCTGGAGAATAAATTGGGGGGTGTCAGTATGGATGGTGTCTGAAACCTTGAGACTGGATGAGATGGCAGTGAGTGTAGAAGGAGAAAAGCAGCAGCCCACGGTCCTAGCGGCCAGAAAGCTTCCAAATGCCTTTCTCCTGTCTCCTGAGACTCACCCAGCTCCCCTGACTTTTCAGGTTTCTCTTTCATTTCCTGTTAGTAAATCTGAAGCCAAATGGATAACTGTTTCTTGAATTTCAGCACAGCTAATTTAGTGTTAAATTACAAATGCCAAACCCTAAATTGTGCTGTCTGCTTCCATGATAAGTACTATATGCTTGTGAGCCAATTATACTTTTCTTGTTAAGTAGACTCTTAACGTGGTATGATTAGTGTGAAGTGAAAAAATGGATAATTGAGAATTTTAATATCTTAATTCTTATTGACTCATTGCTTGTTTGTTTATTTGTTTTTTCCAGAAAAGCTTTGACCTGGAAATACTACGCCAAAAAAATTCTTTATTACCTACGACAACAGAAAATTTTAAATAATCTTAAGGCTTTTCTTCAGCAGCCTGATGACTATGAATCATATCTTGAAGGTGAGACTTTAACACTGATATTTTGATAGGCAGCTGAGTTGTCCTTAAGAGCAGCAGTGAAAGTGGCCCTGATGGAAAAGCAGTGGAAAAGTAAACTGTGCTACATGATTGGCTTGTATGGTCTGATCAATTAGGTAGGCAGAACGATTAAATTCAGAGCCAAGATCTGGTCAGAATCTTTAGCTTCAGCTAAAGAGACAGTGTTTATAAAGATGCACCATCGGGCTTCCCTGGTGGCGCAGTGGTTAAGAATCCACCTGCCAGTGCAGGAGACATGGGTTCGAGCCCTGGTCCGGGAAGATCCCACATGCTGCGGAGCAGCTAAGCCCGTGCACCACACCTACTGAGCCTGCGCTCTAGAGCCCGTGAGCCACAACTACTGAAGCCCACGCGCCTACAGCCCGTGCTCTGCAACAAGAGAAGCCGCCACAATGAGAAGCCCGCGCACCGCAACGAAGAGTAGTCCCCACTCGCCGCTACTAGAGAAAGCCTGTGCACAGCAACAAAGACTCAACGCAGCCATAAATAAATAAATAAATTTAAAGATGCATCATCGGTTCAAAGCATGAGGCTGACATTTTAACTAATGAGGTTAATTCCCTGTCTCTCTAAGCTTTGAAACCTCACTTCAAATCAGAAATAAATGTGTCCAGTTTTGTCTCCATGTGACCTCGAGCAAATCCCTTAACCTCTCTGGTTGGAGTTTAATGAGGACAAAATGTTCTTGCGTGTCAGTGAGTCTCATTGTCCATAATGAGAACTGAGTGGAAAGAAGTCCAGTGGACAGGCAGGATGAAGGGAAGAACTTTCTGTTCCTACTGAGTTGAGCAAGAACAAAATGTGACTTCATTTTTTAAAAACTATTTTAAATTCCTAGCATATTACACAAACACTCCCACAAATTATGGTTATGAAATACAGATATGACTCTTCCTTCACTTTCATTCCCTACTCCCAGCGACTTACCCAATTCATTGATTCTTCTTCCTTTCCAGCGTTTCTCGTAGTCGTGTCTCCGTTCTGTTCTTGGTCTCACGCAGGCTGTTGCCACCTCTCCCAGCAGCAGCTTTCTAAGTGATACTTGCTTTCATGGGCATCACCCCCTCCTGCTCTCCAGTCAGCCGGCGTGCAGTGCCGGCCTAGTCCGAAACCCAGCCTTTTCAGCACTCCATGTGAGCCTGCGATGTGGCCAGCTGATTTCCTTTTTGAAATTAAATCTCTGCCTGCTTTCAGTGCCCTCCGTAATTCAGTCAGGCCTTTCCCCATCACTCTCTAAAATGTCCCATTTGCTCCAGCCAGGCCAGTATCCTCACTGGCGCCATACACATACACCTGGCTTCACTTCCTCATTCGTGGTGTCCCTCTTCCTTAGGATTCCCTCCTAAATCCTACTCACCCTCCGAGTTCATTTCAGGTTTCACTTGCATGAAGTTTCCCTGATACCTGCGACACTTGCAGATTTTACTGCCTCAGACCTGCAGTAGCGGCGGCTAGTAAACCCTGTCCATCCTCTCTGTTTCCTGTGTGTACAGGTTGTTTCTTCAGTAGTCACTGTGTTTCTTGTGTTCCTTGTCCTCCACAGTGTGTAGTGCAGATTCTTATTGATTGATCTTGTTGATTATACCATCCAGAAGGACATGAAGTATCTGCTTCAGTTCATTAAAATAAAATATCCTCACCACCCTGGAATCTTCACATATGCATCCCGGAGTTAAGAGGCATCTTGTGTTTATTCCACAGTCAGGAATAACTTGACAAGCTTTATTTATGAAAACAATGACTTCTCTTTCATCTTTCAAATATTAAGTAATATTATAATTTTCAGCAGCTCGTTCACATCAGTGCTGTGGACATTGGGTAGCTGTTGAAGGTTTTTAACTAGTTGAGTGAATAGAAATTGGCTCCAGGGTTTTGATCCTTGGTGACCAACTAGAACCATCTGATGCCGTTGACGAAGGCTAAGAAGCAGCAGTCAGATAGAACAGGCTGCGGAGCTGTGCAGCATAAAGCCCTTCAGCTGACTGTGGCGGGGGGGGGGGGGGGAACTGAGTCCCGAGGAGACCCAGGAGCCATTCCCTGGCTGGTGGCAGAACTGGGGCTGGTGTCCAGGTCTCTTGATACCCACTGGGGTGTAAGTAGGGGATCCAGGTCCTGAGCTGGTTTGAGACCTTGAATTTAAAGTGACTACAGCTTCCCGAGTGGAAACGTCCTATAGCAGATGAGCAGGTTAGCCCACTGGGTCTCGGGTTAAAAAGTAACCTAAGGTGGTGAAGAGTAGTGATTTTTGAGAGACAGTATCTCTGGTGTGCTCCGTACAACTTATTAGCTGTGGGTTTCCTGAGTGTAACTATTTAATTTCAAAGTCCAGTTATCTCCAAAGTCCATTTACTGGCTCACCTTTCAGAGGAATAATTTGTTGAAATGGTATATCTGACATTGAGGGCTTTCAACTATTTTTAAGTCTCAATGAACTGTCTTATAAGTTTTCAGAGTTGTTGGATTTTGAACTGTAAGAAAATTAGGGACAGAGAAGTAGCTTGAAAAGATCTCCTTTATGGTATTTATTTCTCTTCCTAGTAGACTGTGGAGATATGGCATGTATCACACAGTTCTTTTGAGTCCATGACCTCTGAGAGAGTTTTGGTATATTAAAAAAATAATAACGAAATGTAGTCTTCTTTGTTGTAAGAATGTTGCTCCTTCTCAGTGTATTAGCAGCAGCCAGACCTGACATCCGAGACAGGAACCACATCTGGAGGAGTGGTGTAAAGAGCTGTGGCCCCAGGAGTCTGGGGTGAATGACCACTGATAAGAAAAGGTGGAAGGAGGAATTTATTCAGTAATTCTCGTTCATTTCAGGTGCAGTGTATATCGACCAGTACTGCAATCCTCTCTCCGACATCAGCCTCAGAGACATTCAGGCCCAGATTGACAGCATCGTGGAGCTTGTTTGCAAAACCCTCCGGGGCATAAATAGTCGCCACCCCAGCTTGGCCTTCAAGGCAGGTGTGGAACTGCTTTGGATACAGCTGTATTTGCAAAAGAAAACGTAGAGTAATTGATTAATTTGGGGAATTCTGCAGTGCATTCCCATTATGTCCCAAAAAATCGACTGATGATACAACCACATGTTCACCTGGATGATGTAAAAGACCTCAAATACGTATTGTCTTTTCCACCCTGGGTTGGTAACACCTGATGTATATTCTTAGGACATTGCCAGTGTCTGCATGTTAAAGGTGATTTGGGACACTGGTCACAACGTTATTTGTGCTTGTGTCCTCAGAGTAGGTCTCTGTATTTCAGGTGAATCCTCCATGATAATGGAAATAGAACTCCAGAGCCAGGTGCTGGATGCCATGAACTACGTCCTTTATGACCAACTGAAGTTCAAGGGGAACCGAATGGATTACTATAATGCCCTAAACTTATATATGCACCAGGTAAATATGTGTATGATAGAAAATATAATAATTATATATATATTAAGCTTATCTCTGATAAACTGTACAGTTGCTGAGGGCAAGTAATAGATTTTGTTCATCTCTCAGTGCCCAGTGAAACTCATTTTTGCCTCTACTGTGAGGATATTGCTGTGGCTTTTACCTGCTTCATCACAGAGCATCCTCTGAAAACCCTTGAAGTAAATTCCTGACTAGAAATAGGACTTCTCCGACTCAGTGTGATCAGTTTGCATCTTGTGAACACTAAACTATGAAACTAACCTTTTTGCACTGGCTTCCAGGAAGACTGGAGGAAATACATGACCAGCTACGTCATTGATGCTTGTTTTTTATTTGCTTCCTACTTGTCTCTGTTTTCGTATCTGTTCTGTTGCTCTCTATGAGACTTGTATTTTCTTTTGTCATATCTTACACACGTTATCTGAAATGGCCTTACGTTCTTCCTAGAAGAAGGAGGGCCTAAATCACAGGTCTGCACACTTTTTCTGTGGAGGGCCAGACAGTGATTCTCCTTGGCTCTGCAGGCCACGTACCCTCTGTCCTAACCACTCGGTTCTGCCATGGTCAAGCGAAAGAAGGCACAAACCATACAGAACCAAAGGCATGTGGCTGTGTTCCAGCAGAGTGTCGTATGTGGACATGGACATATGAATTTCATACAGTCCTCATGTTTCATGAAATAGTATTCTTTTGACTTTTTTAAACATAAAGAAATATTAAAACTCTTCTTATGCAAGCCATCCAAAAACAGTTGGTGGGCCCGATTTGGCCCATGGACTGTAGTCCGAGAGCCCTGATCTAAGTAAATGAAATATTCATCCACTTAAGCCTGAAAACCTGTCCTCTCACCTGATGCACAGTAGGTGGCCACTGAGAAGGTGTGGGGAAGGGGTGAGAAGGTGCGATTCATCTCTGTGAAGCTAAAGCTGCCTTTTTCTCTGCTAGGTTTTAATCCGCAGAACTGGAATCCCAATCAGCATGTCTCTGCTCTACCTGACCATTGCCCGGCAGTTGGGGGTCCCACTGGAGCCTGTCAACTTCCCCAGTCACTTCTTACTAAGGTGGTGCCAAGGTGCAGAAGGGTGAGCCATCCGTGACACATCGTGATTGCCCTGAGGATTCATTTCCACTGTGCTGAGAGGAGATGTAACAACAGAGGTTAAAAGGGGGCCTAGGGTGGTGATGGAACTGGTTTGCTCTTGACTGTATCCACGTCCGCGATCTGCTCGTGGGAGAAGTGCGCTCTGAATCTTTGTCTTATTTCTCAGAACTGCATGTGAATCTCCAATTACCTCAGAGAAAACATTTAATTTTAAAGAACAGGACTAAGAGTTCAGGATCTTATGTGAATCTCAGAGTCCCTTTGTTCCGAAGCAAATCAGTACAAAGAGTTCTTAAAGAAACTGTTACTTCCCAGTCTTCCGTAAAATCTCCCCCCAGAAGAGAGGGAAGGAGGGAGGGAGAAGCAAGGGAGAGGGAACTGGGCCCAAGTTCTTCATCCATGTGCAAAAGCAGATACTCAGGTTCTCAGCAGTGGCACTCCTTTTAGGCAAGGTTGGTGACCTGAGGCGCATTTTGCAGACCAGGTTAATGAGTTCTGTTTTGTTCTCTTGTTTGGGACCTGGTGTCCTATTGGACGTAAAGCTCCTTTTCAGCTATAGTCTAGAGAGACGGGTCTCTTTAAAAGTGCCATCTAGAGGGAAAAGAAACATAGTTATTTAATTACATCCTGTTACTTCAAACTACTTCTTAATGACTGGCTGTGGTACTGTTCGGTGAAGTGATGAGTGGAATGATAGAAAGTAGCTGAGCTTTGAAGTTTGAATTTAGACCTCGGTTTCCTCTGAGCCTCAGTTTCTTCCTGTGTAAAATGGGGCTAATGTTTTTCATAAAGTGGTTTGGAGGGTTAAATGAGAGAACCCAGTGCTTTACACGCCTGGTGGAATTTCTCATGCTGGTCTCTATATTTCCGCCTCCGGGTTTAGGAAATAAAACTTGTCTGTAAGTTGGCGGCTCCTCGGTATTCTTCCTTATCCCTTTCCCTCCTCTTCTCTCTAGAGGTAACCGCCAGTTAGTTTGAAAGTATTTGTTATTTCCATGCAAATTTTAATATTTCGTTACATGTGTATGTTTCCTTGAATAGCGAGTACAGGCTTCCCTTGTTTCCCAGATATAATCTGTTCCTTAAAATGTATTGGATGGTTTCTCTTTTGGATAGCAGGCACCCATTTTCCATTATTTTAAATGAGAAAAGTGCTTTTTCAGTTCATTCCCTCTCCCTGAATAACCCAACCAATTTCCCCCAATATCTCTAAAATATTCTTAAATGCTTATATAATGGTCCACCAAGGATTTCTGTGTGATATAAAGCATTTAAAACACCAATTACCATGTTACTTACCACAGTGACCTGTTGCCGGGCACATTTGTGTGTGGTAACAGGATTGTTTTTCCTTCTTTAGGCCACAGTGAGCATACACCACAATGCAGATGAACAGTGAAGTGGTTTGGTAGCACCCCAAGCACCTGGCAGACACAAACACTGAGACCCATAAAGGGCTGGCCCGCTGGGGAGAGGCCGGGAGGTTGGCAGGAGAGCGCACAGCTGCTGGGCTGCAGGCCCTCTGCGTCCTGACTGGACTGCTCCTCGGGCCCGTGGTCTCTGTCTGCACCACGACCATAGTGTCGCGTGGACTGTGGCATTATCGTTAGTCCTAATGACTGGTGGGGCGAGGCCCCCACGGAGTCCTTTAGAATTGCCCTGGCTCCTCTTAGCCTGGTGTCCATGTGCAGCTTTAGAATCCGTTTGTCAGGCACCTCGAAGCTCTGGTATGGTAGCTGGGCCCAGAGCTCCTCTGGATTCGTGGATTCACGTGAGGAGTATGGCCTGCTTGCGCTTCCCTGCTCAGTCTGTCTGTCTGTAAACACATCTCCTTGCACGTTTAAGTCATCTTTAATGTCCTTAAAAATATTTTATTGTTTTCTACATCCAGCTCTTTGATATATTGCTAGATTTATTCCTGGGTACCTTAACTTTTTGTTGCTATTGTACATGGTAATTGTTTAAATTACGCTGTCTGTGTATTGGTGGTGCACAGGGACATGGTTGATGACTTAGATCTGGGTCTGATTATCAGCACCTCTGCTGGATCAATTATTAGTGCTAATAATTTGCTAGGTCTTTCAGCTTTTCTATGTAGACCGTCATATTGTCTGAATTGCGACAGTTTTATTTCTTCTTTTTTTTTCCAGCTGTTGTATGTTTGTGTCTCTTTTACTTATTCTGCTGGCTGGGTCCTCTTGTACACAGTGAATAGAAACAGTGATAGCAGGCACTCTGCCTTGGGTATGACTTTAAAATTTCATCTCAAACATGATGTTTGGGAGCAGTACCTTTCATTGAGATGATCAAAGCTGCCTTCTAAAGTTGTAATTTGGGCCTTCCCTGGCGGTCCAGTGGTTAGGACTCCACGCTTCCACTGCAGGGGGCACGGGTTCCATCCCTGGTCGGGGAACTAAGAGCCTGCATGCCGCATGGTGCGGTTAAAAAAAAAAGGAAAAAACAATAATAAAGTCGTAATTTGCTAAGAGTTTTATTAATAGCTAGGATTTTTTTCCCCCAAATTTCTTTTCTGTGTCTACAGATAGGATGTGGTTTTTCTCCTTTAGTCTGCATGTGGTGAAATGTTTTAGCGTTCAGTCCTCCTTTCATTCTTAAGGAGCATCTGACTTACTCATGTGGATTTTTATACATTCGCTGTGTTTGATTTGCTCATATTTTGTTTAGGATTTTTGCCTGTAAACTTGTGTGCATTTGTGTGGTTCTCCTAGACCCAAAAAAAGGGTTGAAGAGCATTCCTTATTTCTGGAACAATTATATATGTCTTGCTAAAGGCAGGCTATTAATACGACTGAGAAGAAATCTGACTGGGCTTTTTAGCTGCCGAAGAGAAAGTCTCTATCAAAGTGAAACAGTTGCTCAAAGAAAAAAAACACAGCTATCCCTGAAACAAAGTCCCACCTCAATCCCTCAGGAGTCCTCGTAGGGTGAATGCAGTATCGTTAGAGGTCCTGAGGTGAGAACCTGCTTATGTGACCGCCTACCGGCCCGGCTCGGCGTGGGCCACCCCTACGTGCGAGAGCTCGGGTCGTGGAGGGCGGTTCCATGGGAGGAGTGGGAGGTGGAGGCCAGGGACGCAGCTCTCCGGGGTCTGGAGCGGGGTCCCAGCCTGAGCCTCCCGAGCACATCTGCAGAGCTGAGGCCAGAATCCTTGTGGCCCCAGGCCCCATAACTGTCATCACAGCCTCAAGGGGCCCGGGATCCGCAGACGTTAACTGCTGCTACTCTGTGAAATTAATAGACTGGCTCAGGCATTCCAGAAATATTTCTCTCAACCAGACTTCTGATAGATAGGCCTGGCAGTGAGTCTTAGAGTTAATCTCTCTAAAAAACTATATTAAATGGCATAAACCAGTGCTATTTCTCAAGTATCAGTGTACTGCAATCTTAATACAGCAGAGTGTGTATAGAGGTCAGATTTCAGACTTTGGGCAAGGCCTTGATATTTTCAGTAGAAATGCCACTGTGTTAACATTCGTTCTCTGATTTGAGCTACTTATTACGGGGTTTTAAATATTGATTTGTTCAGCTCTAATCTGAGATACGACTCACTACGTGTGCTCTTTGGATAGGGCAACCCTGGACATCTTTGACTACATCTACATAGATGCCTTTGGGAAAGGCAAGCAGCTGACAGTGAAAGAATGTGAATACCTGATCGGCCAGCATGTGACTGCAGCGCTGTATGGGGTGGTGAACGTAAAGAAGGTGTTACAGCGAATGGTGGGAAACCTTTTAAGCCTGGGAAAGCGGTAAGGTTTTCTTGGTTTTCCAGTACTTCCGCGGCGTGTGCGTCTTTGGAGGTGCAAATTACCTTACAGAGAATTTTATTTAATGAGCCTACCTGTGATACAGAGAAGCAGCGGATGTTTGTGGCACAGTTGGGACAGCTGCAGCTATCTACCCACCATGGGAAAAAACTGGTTCCCTTGATGTAATGCTATCCAGACCTAGGATGTGCTGAGTGACTTTTCTTTGAGATCTTTGCAGTGGACTTGGGCGAGTTCTCTTTTATAAATGCTGAAAGCATTCTCCAGTAACAAGAATATTTTAGACTGGCAACAATTATTTTTCACCTCCTAGTGCTTTGCTGTCTTGGAATTTATACCTTTCTATCACTTAGGTAAGAGGACAAACAAAAGTATGAAACAGTCTTGCTTCTGAGTCCAAGGAAAATTGTCTTACAGGGAAAATAGAAATTTATAGATTGGAGTATTAGTTTTCTGCCTAATGGCAGAATTTCTTTTTAAATAAACTTTATTTTTTTAAGAACAGTTTTAGGTTCACAGCAAAACTGAGCAGCAAGTACAGAGAGTTCCCGTTTACCCCCTGCCTCTGGACACACACGGCCTCCCTCATTTCAACAACCCCCCTCCCGGGAGCAGGGTGTTCGTTACGGTTGATGAACCTACCTTGGCACGTCATTATCACTCCAAGTCCATAGTTTACATTGGGTTTGCTGTTGATGGTGTACATTCTGTGGATTTTGACGAGCAGGTAATGACGTGTACCCACCGCTGTAGTGTCATCTAGAAGAGTTTCACTGACCTAATAGTCCTCCACCTATTCAGAGTCCATTTTTAATTTATGTACAGTGTTATCAAGGTGACTCTGTAAGGAAAACGGTTATGATTTTAACTTAGTGGAGTACGAAATTTCTATTTCTTGTGTATCTTTTTTTGTTAAGAGTGTTGTAACTTTGCTGAAGAGAGGAAGTATCAGAATCAGAGAACGTGTGGGATTTGTGTCCATTACTTTTAAGATCTGGGCCTTGAAAAAGAGGGTCTTAGCTCAGAAGCAAACAGGATAAAACACAGATTTCTTTCCCCACAGGGAAGGCATCGACCAGTCGTACCAGCTCCTGAGGGACTCCCTGGATCTGTACCTGGCGATGTACCCGGACCAGGTGCAGCTCCTCCTTCTCCAAGCCAGGCTCTACTTCCACCTGGGCATCTGGCCAGAGAAGGTAATTATTTTACTTTGATGCTTTGCACCTGCCTTAGAGAGGGAAATCCTAGCTGAGAGGCAGCGCTTACAAGTTTATCCTTGTATTAACCTGGAGGATAAACACAGATTTATTCACAGTCTCCTGGTGTTGACCCATCGATTTAACTTTTTGTCTCCTTTTATTCTACTAAAAATTAGTTATCCTGCCAGGAATTGCCCATTCTCTCTGTGATCAGTGCCTTAAACTCCCAGAACCACAAGGCCTCGGCCCTACCTCTCACCCACTGGTGCCCCAAAGATGTATTTTCCCAAAGCCGCCCTTCTCAAGGGGAAGCAGAAGTTTCCATATTCATCCTCCAGCTGTGCTGTTAGCAACTAAATTGACCGCATGTGAATAGCCCTGCATGGCGTAGGAAAGTGAGATCTTAGATGTGTTCAGGTCCAGCTGCTGGATGCTTTGAGGACTGCTTATGCCTTTGGAAACTGTTGGGCTTTACTGTTCCACTTGGCTCTCTCAGGTTTGTGACGCCCCCTTTGGCCAGCAGGAAGCCCTGTCAGAGGCCACCACGTTTGGGGTCGGCACCACTGCTCAGGAGCTGCGGGTATAGCACATGTATGCTTCCAGCCATGCAGCACAGTGCAGGAGCAGCTGCTCGTCCCCATCATGCCCCTGCTTGGCCATGGGAATATGTTAATAGTCCACTTTGTTTAGACAGCCGGGTCATAGACTTGAATTCTAAGCTCTCACAGGAACATCACCATAAAATCATCAGCCCTGTCACTAGAGAGTGGTAAAATCTTTCTTGAGAAAGTAAATAACCTCAGTGACTCACCGTTGCTTAGATTTACATTGCCTCATTTATTCACAGTGTCAAAGATCTACCGTAGTTCTAGGAAAGGATGCGTCAGTAGGAAAATCCCTGAGCCCCTGTCTTCAGATGTCATCTACAGCCCAGGCAGTGGCTGTCCTCCCAGGACACCCATGTGATGCGATAGAAGAGTTACTGGAGCACTAGGCTCTCTACCAAGGTCACCACCTGCTTCCCACGACCTTGTCCAGAATTGAATAGTTTACTTTTATTTTTTACTTGATTTATTTTTGATACCAGGACATACATAACTAATTCCTTTCACTTTTTACTGTACATTAGTTCAGGAATTTCATGATAATTTGTAAAATGCATGGTTCCTCATAAGTAGATTCTGTACTTAAATTACACATCAGCCTTAGAAGGAGTAGGGTTGACATCGCCTTTGGGAGGAACGTCTGTAGAAGCCCTGGCATCCTTCCCTTTGATGACAGGCTCAGTTTAGGGCTCCTGTGCTACCTCTGGGGGAATTTCCTTGGTATCCTCCTCAGATGGTCAGGATTGCCTTCCTTCCAAGCAGATGTCACTGGAACAAGTTCCAAAATTGTCACACGCAGAACATTTTTCCCCATGATGACCATTCATGGGCTGCTGGGGTCAGGCACCTAGACACTCCCTGCATCTAAGCTCAGGAAGGGAAAGTGGCTCCTTCCCCACGTGTGGCAACTGTCTCGCCTCCATGAACTGTGCTGTAACTGCAGGAAGGACCCCATGACAGTGGAGGAGAGCTGGGGCCCAAAGCGAGGAAGGCTCCAGGGGATGCGGAAGCAGTTAGAAAAGGGTCCTTTCCGGAGAAAGGGTTTGAGGTGGCCCTAGAAGGCCGGGGAACGATTTCAGAGCACAGGGAAGTAGGTTCCTCCAGTGGTGGGGACGGCTGGGAGAGCTCAGTGCTGCACACCTCCAGTACCTTCTGCCAGCCCTTTGGGGTGGCTACTTTTGTTTTGTTTTTTGCCCTTTTACAAACAATGAAACCGAGGCACCGAGAAAAGTTAAGTAGTTTGCCAAGGTCTCCCGCACAGAAGTTGATGGCATCAGGCGTTCAGATTCACAGCCCACCCACACGCTTCACCCCTGTGGACCAGGGCCAAGGCGAGATTGTTTCTGAAGAAGCCAACAGAAGGGCACTTTCTACTCCTGCTGCTAAACCTACATCCTTGTTCCGATCCGTAGTTATCCCTTCCCTCCATTTTCCACATTCAGTGGAAAAGATGTCCCTCAGTCTTCCAAGGCAAAACTCCGTGTGCTCTGGATCCAACCTGCTGCCTGTCCTTGGACTACTAAGTTTTCCTTTATTTCTTCTTCTGTATCTGCAGCTCCCTGTTTCTACTTCTACTGTCAGCATTAAACATACTCAGGTCTCCCTCATCTTTGAAAAAAGAGAAGGAGAAGCCTCCGACGACAGCCCCCGGCTTTGCCCACGGCTCCACCTTACCTCTCTCTCCCAGCCTGGCCAGGGTCCTTGTGATGGCCTCCCCCTCGCCTCCCCCGCACTGCGCAGAGCATGGGGCTCCATTCCCAGCCCTCCCCCACGTGAACTGGAAGCCCATGACGCCTTCTTGCTAAACCTTTCTCTTTGTTGCCAAATCCAGTAGACACTTGTCTTTCCTCATCTTTCTTGATCACTTGGAGGTCATCCCCCGACTCAAAACACTGTTCCTTTGATTCTGGTCCCCTCTTCCCAGGCTCTCGCTAGTTGCTGTCCTTTGTCTCTCCCTTTAAGTCTCTACACTGTGGGGTAGTTTCTAGACTTCTTTCTACTGTGCACAATTCCCCTCAGTGATCTCACCAGCTCTCCTTACCTCAGTTACCATCTGTAGGTCAGCGGCTCCCGAATCTCTGATCTCCTGCCTCTGAAGCCCCTCCCTGCCCCTCTGCACCATGACGGCCCTGAGCTCGCCCTTCCGCAAAGCTTGTGCGGAGTGTCTCGCAGCTGCTTAACCATCCTTCCGCACGAGGCCGTACTCTTTAAGGTCAGGGACCATGTCTTGTTCTTTACTGTAGCTATTCCCCTTGCTCTCAACACAATTCCTGCCACCCAGTAGGTACTACATTTTATTTGAATGAATGATTAAGAAATGACAGAAATTCGTTAGCTGTGAACAAGGAAGGAGGCTCGAAGAGAATATCCCAATTTTCCAATAAGGGAGGCCACTTTAAAAGTTGAAGCGTGTGGGGAACTGACCTGTTTCGGGGTAGGAGACAGTGTTCCGTCTGGGATATGCTGAGTTTGATTGGCATGACCTGGAGCCATGGAGTACCGTGCTTGGTGGGCACTCTTGGCATCAGCATCTAGTAGCTGAAGTCCCAAAAGTAGAAGAGCCCACAGAAGTGGACGTCCAGAGGTTGGAGCCAAGAGCTTCAGAGAGATGTCGGGGGAAACCTGCAGTTAAGAGGACAGAGCAGGGTCTGCAAACTCTGGCCCCTGGGCCCAGAGCCGCCTGGCTTTGTGAATACGTTTTGTCAGCACACGGCTGTGTCCATTTGTCTGCGGACTGTCTCTGGCTGCTTTTCAGCCACAGCGGCAGAGGGGAGTAGTTGAGTCAGAGACCGTCCGACCCACAAAGCCTAAAATATTTACTTTCGGGCCCTTTACAGAGCAAGTTGCCAGTCATGTGCAGTAGTCGCCCCTGTTCCAAGATCTCTACTCTGAAGGTTGTGGGCTCTTGGGATTCTAGGCCTAGGCATTTAGCTGTAGACGTCATGGTGCCCCACTGTCAGCACGGCTTTTGGAAACACACTGGGCACATCTCATGGTGTCGTCTCCGTTTCTGCCGTCTCCCTTCACCCTATCATCCACACACCAAGGGAAAGACGGGAGTAATCATCCCTGAACCTTATCTCCTCCTCTGATACTCTGAGTTCAAGACTTCCTTTATGCTTTGAAGATTCCGCATTATGTTTCTTTCACTTATCTGGTGGGAAGGGGCTGCCAGGAGCAAAGGGGAAGCTGTGTCTATAGAAAAGTTGTCAGCAATAACTAGTTGGAACTGCAGAGGGGAACACAAGAAGCTTACTGTGAAATCAGATGCTTTTAGCTACAAGGGACAACTGTTGTTAGTGTCCCCTACATTACAAGGCCACTGCGGGGGGTGGCAAGTGGATGGGATTGGCTCCTGGCTGGTACTGGTTGAAGCTGGGTCTGCTACTTGGGGTTATACCACTCTGTCCATTTTTTATGTGTTTGAAAATTTTCCTAACAGTCAATTAAAATACTCCTCTTCCTGCTTTGATGTGAAGGTGACTGAGACCTGGGGTTGCGAGTCAGCCCTGGGTCCACATTCTCACTGCACGTCTTCATAACCCCATGACCTCAGGCAAGTTGCTTAACTAGTGTGGAGGGCTTTAATTGAATAAGGGATGTGGTTTTCAGTAAAATATTTTCTAGTCAGATTAAGTCTAAGAGGGAGGATGCTGATTTTTGGCTTACGATAGGTTTAGGTAGGGAGGTAAACGGTGCATGATAGTGGGGAAGTACCCTAAAAGCCTAGAAAACGTGAGGATATTTGAGGGGTAAATAAAGTTTAAGTCTTGTGCGTTAAGGTTAATTGCAAGTGCTAGTACAAAGCCCAGGATGGTCACTGTAAAGGCAGTTAATTTTAGGTATGGGGGCATGGTTATTGGGGGGGGATGTTGGGGGGATGTTGTTGGAGGGGATGTTGTTGGAGATAATAAATCCAGCAAAAACACAATTAGTAGGAAGTTTGATGGAGTTAATTAGGAGTGGGCTGTTTTCATTGATCAAGGTTAAGGGAGAGAAGTGAGGGGGTCCTAGCAGTGCGCAGAAGGGGATGCGAGCACTTGGGACGGCTGGGAGGGAGGTGGCGACTGGAGTTGTTAGCGGGGCTCAGGCAGTGGTATAAGATGTGTTAGCAGCTTCAGTGATCAGGCCTTTAGGAGCCGGTGAGGAAAGGCATTCCTGTCAGTGCTAAACTTCCAATAATAAGGGCTGTTGTGGTGAAAGGTATAGCTTTGAATAGGCCTCCTATTTTTCGAATATCTTGTTCGTTGTTCAGGCTGATAGATAGATAGATCCAGAGCATATGAATAGTATGGCCTTAAAAAAGCATGTGTGAACATGTGCAAGAATGCTATATAGGGTCGGTTGATGCCAATTGTTACCATTATTAGGCCTAATTGTCTGGAAGTGGAGAAGGCGACAATTTTTTTAATGTCGTTTTGGGTGAGGGCACATATTGCTGTGAATAGGGTGGTAAGGGCTCCTAAGCATAGTGCTACTGTTTGAATAAGTTGATTGTTTTCTGTTAAAGGGTAAAATTGAATAAGCAAGAAGATACCTGCCACCACTACTGTGCTTGAGTGGAGTAAGGCTGAGACAGGAGCAGGCCTTCTATTGCTGAGGGGGGGGTCAACGGTGAAGTCCAGAATGAGCAGATTTTCCGGCTGCAGCTAGTACGAGTCTTTCAAGGGGGAGATTTGAGTGATTTAAGTCGAGGATAAAAATTTGTTGCAGGTCTCATGTGTTTAGGTTGAATAGGAATCATGCTGTTGATGTAAATCCAGTGTCCTGATGTGATTATATAGGTTGGCCTGGAGAGCGGCTCTGTTTGCGTCTGATTCCTCTTGAAATTGGCAGTGATTGGACTGCTGACCTTCAAGTTGGGAGGATTAAATGAAGTAAAAAATGTGACAGGCTTGGCACAGTGACCAGCAGAGAATAAGTATTCAGCAAATATTGAGATCCTGCAAATCTCATTCTGGAAGACAAGATTGGCTTTTAAAATAATACGTTACATTGCAGAAAGCTGTAGTCTTCATGACACTTTTATAGGCTCACAATGTATCAGGAAATAGGGCAGTTACTAATCATTATTTGATAAGTGAATAAACTAATTCAAGGGTAAAAACAGCAAGTTTGACTGATCCGTGGCTAGAGTCCGGCTGCTCGGTCTGCTCAGCATCCGTAAGTGGGAGGAGACCCGTGTCACAGACCCTCGGCCGAGCTGTGAGCGAGCGGGGCTTGCTCATTGTTCATGTGTGTTAGCCTTCCTCGAGCTTGTGTTTTTCCGTAGAGGCACTGGGTGCAGTAGAAAGAGCAGAGCCTTGGGGTCAGGCAGTGCTTCTCTGCCAGCTAGTCACATTAGTTGCGGGGAGACGGGGTTTCCCCCTGTCCACGTGAACTGAATTCCACTGTGAGTTAAAGTCACTGAAGCGACCAGTAGGATTTCAGAACCCTGCCCCGCACATCTTCATTCTTCACAGATAGCATCATAAATGAACTGTGCTGATTTGCGTCTATCACTCCAGTGCCCTCCCCGTGTCCCCTTCCCCTCTCCTGCAGCACCGAGGCCAGTCTGTCACTCAGCCTCTTGACCTCGATTGAAGCAGTTTCACATTTCTCTTTCCTCTCAATTCATGAGTGGCAGGTTGAAAATGTTTCCTGTCCGTATGTAAGAAATTGAGTCCCCCCACTCACCAAGAATGTTGGAAGCTGTTAGAGTTCACCTAGCCCGACAGACCCTCGCGTCCCCATCCTGTGCGGACCCCGGTCCCCGTGTTTCCAAAGAGTTCCTCCCGCTCACGCTGGCTCCATCCATTTGGATGCCGGGGCCAGTCCCCAGCACGTGAAGTGACTCTGGGCGTACAGAGCGCCGACAGGGTGAGAGCCTGTGGAGTAACGGGCTGTCAGCCCACCTCGCCTCGCTGCCCTTCCTCAGGTTACATAGGTCTAAATCCCTTGCCAGGAAAAAGAAAAGGCCTAAATGAAAATATTATCTCCTAGTCTTTCTGTCTTGTCTTGAAGGTGCTTGACATCCTCCAGCACATCCAAACCCTAGACCCCGGGCAGCACGGGGCGGTGGGCTATCTGGTGCAGCACACGCTGGAGCACATTGAGCGGAAGAAGGAGGAGGTGGGCGTGGAGGTGAAGCTCCGCTCCCACGAGAAGCACAGAGACGTCTGCTATGCCATTGGGCTCATTATGAAGCATAAGAGGTGAGTGCCCCGGCGCCCGCCCCCGGCGCGGCTGCAGAGGACACAGCGCCGTGAGCCCCGCTTCTCGGAGCAGCGGGGGTGCACCTGGAGGGGACCTGACCCGATGCGGCAGCGACCGAGGCCCATCGCAGCGAGGACCGAAGGCCGAACCATATCTTTAACCTTTTTGTTTTTTAAGAAGCAACTTGCTTTCCTGACGGGGAGCTCTTCTACTGTGTGTAGTGACCCTTCTCCGTGGGGGATGGAAGCCCTGTCAGCCTCGTTCTTCCTCTCTCTTCGTCGTCCTCACTCTCTCCAGTGGTCTCGCTCTCCTTGGATCTGAGGGTGGTAGGGACTTGCTGGGTCCTGGGGTTTGGACACGGCCGATTGATGAGGCAAAATTAAACTGCCTCCAGAGCAGCTGTACCTACCTATTTACATCCCACCAGCAGGCCAGGACCTGAGAGGTTTGATCCTCGCCAACTTGTGTTAGTGCCAGACCTTTAAAAATGCACTTATGTGGTAAATGGCAAATGGCATTTCATTGTGGTTTTAATTTGCATTTCCCTGGTTACCACCCAGATTGAGGTTCTTTCCCTGCATTTACTAGCCATTCAGGTTCCTCTGATTAAGTGCCTCTTCAGGTATTTTGCTTTTCATTTGAGTTGTTAGTCTTACTGATTTGCAGTTTCTTTATTCTGTGTATTAGTCTCTATATGCAGATAAGCTGCAAATATCTTTTCTCAGTTTTTGGCTAGTGTTTTCCATTCTTTTATTACATTCTTTTTTTTTTTTTTAACTTTGTTGTGGAAATTTCAAGCATATGTAGGAGTAGAGAGAGGAGTATTACGAACCAGGTGATGTTCCCATGTCCAGCTTCAACAGTTATCATACAGTTTGTTTCACCCCCTCCCCCTCCTCCCTGGAGCAAATACCAGAGGTCCTTTTCCTCTGTAGCTATTTCGGTAGGTAACACTGAACGGTAAGGGCTCACTTTTTAAGAAAGACACCTTTACCATTCTGTTGTCATATCTAAGAAAATCATCAGTTCGTTAACCTCATCAAATATCTGGTGAGAGTTTGTGTTTCCTCAATTGTCCTACCATGGATGGATGGATGGATGGATGGATGGATAGATAGATAATCAGAGGGGTTTATAAAGAGAGGCAGGAGTAAAATTGATTTATCATGGAGTAAAAGCAGGTGTATCTCTAAGAATGTAAGTTTCAGAGAAACCAAGCCATTGTCTCTATATTTCATAGCTGCCATGACAGGGCCCCAGGGAGCTGATCTGCCACTGCTCTTATGTTAATTAGGTATGGCTATAACTGTGTCATCTATGGCTGGGACCCCACCTGCATGATGGGACATGAGTGGATTCGAAACATGAACGTCCACAGCCTGCCTCACGGCCATCATCAGCCTTTCTATAATGTGCTGGTGGAGGACGGGTCCTGTAGATATGCCGCCCAAGGTAAGTAGCTGGTACTGTCTGTACTTGAAGCACACATTTGAGCACTCAGATTCTGCAGGCACAGGCTGTCAGTCTGTTCAGAGTTGACAGGTGTCCCATGGCTGTTAACCTCATCAGAGCTGGTACTCAGCTAAACGTGGGTGGGTATGCATTGGTGCGGCCATACCACGAGTTACCCAGTCACCACCCCAGGGTCTCCCCCTCAGTCACCACCACAGCCAGGACCCTGTTCCAGGCTGTTGCCGACCTCTGTTTTGATTGGTCATTGCCTCTGCCAGTCAAAGTCCTGCTTCCCAGGCACTGCCATTGGCTTCCTGCAGGCAAGGAGGGTCAGCTTGTGCCCTGCTCATACTGCCTGTCTGAACTGGAGGGCACCGATTGGCACTGTTGGGGGAGCCACCCGAGCGCTGAGACTGGCAGCCGGTTAGCTGTGCTCCCCCCAGAGACGCCCCCAGTGGCCACTGTGGGAACTGCAGTTCACAGCACTGGCTCTGAGGGCACCTGGGAGAGGCAACAACAGGTAGGTGCTTGGCAGGTGTTTGGGGTCACTGCCAGCCCTGACAGGTGCTCGCCCAGGCTCTCCTCTTCTTTGTCCCTCCATTTAGTGAGATGAATTTATCGCATGCCTGCCTGTCAAGGCATTCACAGTGTTCATTTTATTAATAAAAATGCTAACATAGTGCTGCTCTGTGACAGCAGCCTTCTAATGTACATTAGCTCCATTTGAGAACTGTAGTTACCATCACCATCACCATCATCGTGCGCATTTGATACCCAGGGAAAGTGAAGCGCATGGAGATGTTTAAATGTTAACTTCCGGAGCGTGCGGCCAGGCGGCCTGGCAAAGAGCCCCCATGACCACCACGCTGCCCCTTTGTGCGTCTCACCTGAAGCATCACGTTTGGCCTAAGTTGACATTGTGTTCTGGTAAATCCAGTAACAGAAATGTTGGATGCACAAACATCTCAGAAGTACCGAAAAGACTAGAAAAAGTTTCATATTAATTATTGTTAATTCATTAGAAGCTGGGAGAGGATCGTATACAAGAGAAATTCCCTTTATTGAGACCACAGCTCACCTAACCTCCGTCAGTACAAGGGGAGTTATCAGAGGGGGCGATGTGCACCCCCGTCAGATGAAGGCACTGACAGGGATTTTATTTAACTTAAAAAGCTTTGTCAGATAAAAAAAAAATTATACTACAGATTTTAAAAATCAAGTTATTTGGAAATTGCTGAGTGATTCTCGGACTGTTTGCACCCGCCACTGATCATTCAGTGAACATTTCCCACTGCGCGTCACAGGGCAAGTCACGAGCACAGAGGAAATTGTCTTGTTGTCAACACTGGGGTCCGTGTCTACACCTTCACCTTGTACACTCATCGCCCGTTACGTGGAGTTGATATCAAGACTTTGAGTATCTGATATTTGGGTTTCTAGAAACATTTATATTAACTTTAAAATGGGCTTCTTAGAGTAGGTGAAGCTGGGTATTTTGTTTTAAGGTGTTCTGAACTTGTCCAGTGTCTGCGTAGAAGATTCAGGAATTCATCCTAATCTTACCTTAGGTCAACATGAGCTGTAAGGTTTACAGTCAGAATACTGTAATGACTTTGTTTAAAAAAAAAAAAAAGAAAAATCTGCTTGTCAGTTTCACACTCTAAAATTGATTTGAAAGAATATCGCAGATAACATGACCTAAATACTTAATCATACATCTTCTAAGAATAAGGACATTTCTCTGCATTACCACAGGTACAACATTACACCCAACAAATAAAAATGATTTCATAATATCTAACATTCAATCAATATTCAAATTTCTCAATTCTCACAAGAGTAACTTTATAGGTTCGTGTTTATTCATTTTTAAATCATGATCCAGACAAGATTCAGGCACTGTGTTTAGTTATTATGTCTCTGTAGTTTCTTTTAGTAAAGAACCGTTCCTCATTTCTCATCTTTTTTTCCCTTTTTCACAAGACTGACTTTTTGAAGAGTCCGGGCTGGTTGTCCTGTAAATTGTCTAACGTTCTGCATTTGTCTTACTGTTTCTTTGTCTGTGTATTGTCTGTAAACTGGAAGTTAGGCCCGGGTTTGGTTAGATCAGGTTGCTGGTTTTGGCTGGCGCGCTTACTCTCAGGTGCTGTGTGCGTCACGTTGCATCTCGTCCAGAGACCGTGGGGTTCCGTGTCCCACTGTTAGTGAGGCAGAGTGTGGTCATTGGCTAAGATGGTGACTTGCTGTAAGGGACAGTTTTCCCTCTGAAGTTAACAGGAAATCCATGGGGTCAAACTGGGGCATCCTGGGTATACCCTGTTCCCCAGTAACCTTTATCCTTATGTTTGTCTTAGCACCTATTGGCTCTTCTTGCCTAAATCATGATGTGAGAATTGCAAAATGGTGGTTTTCTACTGTGGGTATTCCCTCGAGTTCTGCAAACAAGAGCTTTGCCCTCCTTCCCCCTCTTCCTCTCTCCTTTCTCCTCCCCCACCCTCGCCTCTCTCTCCTCTCCTCCTCTCTCCCTCGCTCTCTCCCCCTCTCTCCTTCCCCTCGCCTCCCATAGATTCCTGGATTTTTTATTTAGTCAATGTGTTACAATCATTTGGAACAATTTTATTCTCAAATTAGCCCACATTTAGCCAGTGAGCGACCTGGAGAGGGTAAATTTTAAAAGCACTAATTTAAATATGTTTTTGAACATTTCTGGGTTAACATATTTGCATTAAGTTATTTTGCTTTTAAACTATTTCGTGATCTAAATTTTCAGCCTCTGGCTCCAGTGATCCTAGTAATCTGGGCAGAGCCCATTGATGAATGCTTTTCTGTTTTTTCGCTCTCCACAGAGAGTTGAAGAGTGAATTATAAACCACACACCTGCATGCCATCCTCAAATACTTTGAGTCTGCACAATTCAGTTTTCCCTCAATATGTGAACGGGCTATACAGCATCTTGCATGTTTGTAATTTTTGTTCCCACTAGGGGGCGTGCTTTAGTATTAATATTTTCTTGGTACCAGAAACTCCTGTCTCAACTTCCCTGCGTACTTCTTAGTACTGAAGAAAACGACTGTCACAGATGCTCTGAATTTAAGCCAGCTGCCCATAGTGGAAGGTCAGGAATTCAGCTGTGGTGTGAAAACCTGGCTTTTACATGTCTTCCGTGTATGATGGTAAAGCACCTGGTTGAACACTTGGGCCGTGGCGTGCCCTCACCCAGTGTCAGTTTCCTTCTCCATAATTGGTCTTCCACTTCCAAACTAAGTTTCCACCATCCCCCCCTCCCCCCCAGCACGCGCACACACAGTCTGTGGCGGTCTGCACGTGCTGGCAAGGGTGTGAGGACTCCCCGCGTCAGGGTTGCAGTGTAAATTTTCAGCCGTCTCAGAGGGCAGTTTGGCTCCCTCTTAAATTGTCAAAATCTCAAGTGCTCTTTCTCCTCTGACCTGGCACTTCTCCCCTCGGTTCCTCCACTGGAGACGCACTGACACAGGGGGCCTGTGGTCCCTTCATTATGACAGCAAAGCAGTGTCATTCACGGGACTTGTCTGTTAAGTGGGGGTATATGCAAACTTCGGGAAGCTGAGCTGCAACCTAATAAACCAGTTGCAGGTAAATGCTTACGGTATGTTTGATAGGAATAAGCACACGTAAGGCAGCACAGGATTCTCTTTGAGTGCATATAATTATATTTAGCTACTTGTGTGTATGTTCATAAAAGAAGGACTAGAAAAACTCACAGTCATAGTGGCTTCCTCTGGGGAGGGGCCGATAGGTGCCCCCAGAGGACTCATGGGTACTGTTTCCAGACTTCTACAGGAATGTATTCGTGTATTTTGGGGTAGCTGAAATTTTTAGATAAAATAAGCAGACACATTTCTCTGAAAATTTTAGGGGAATCAAATTCTTTCCAAGATTTTTCCAGGACTTTTAAGTAGTCCCTGTTTAATATTTTGCTCTTTATTAAGTTTTGTATCACTTAGATTTCTTATTCCTCTTCAAAATTTTTTTAAACTTATTTAGTGGATTGGGAATTATTTTCCCCTCATAATACTTAGTTGTCAACTAAAGTGTTTTATTTTTTCCTAAAAAAGTTTCCTTTATGAGTACATTTTTCTTGTTTTGCTGGGAGTCCAGGTAGATAAACACTGAATTCAGTCCATGTTCCTGGCTAACAGCCAAGAGCGGGGCTGTGAGCTCCCTCATAGACTGTCACTACCCCTTTCCTGGCTTCCCCAGCGTTCTCTCCGTACTCTTCATGCCTCTTTGTTTGGGACCCACGTTCAGAATTCTCTGCAGCAGCTGCCCAGTCGTGCTGTCCTTACAGACACGTGATCATGACCTGAGTGTGACCTTTCTGCCCTCCTACCAACACTCAGGTGCCAAGCATTAGCTGACACCAAGCTGCTGCTTAAGGATACATAGAGAGAAAAAGAGAGGGAGAGAGGTGATGCGGAAACATGTGTCTGGCTTTCTTCAGAGCAGGCTCTGGGCACATTTTGGTTCAGACAGCTGTGTGTTGGGGGGTGTCCTGTGCATTGATTTAGAGGCACCCTGGCCCCTGCCCACACAATGCCGGCAGCAGCCCCCAGTCATGACAACCAGAAATGTCTTCAGACGTTGCCGAGCATCCTGTCAGAAGCAGAATGGCCCCCGGATGAGGGCCAAACAGACTTTTATCTCTCGGGGGTAATCCCAGGTTCTTTGCCCTCCGTCGAACATCTCTGGGGCAAGAACAGCCGACGGGAAGGCAGTTGGCCGGGTTCAGGCCCCAGGCCGTGGTTGCGTCCCCCTGTGCCTCCCCAAGGCAGGTATGCCCGTGACTCATCGCTCTCTGGGGGAGGGGGCAAGACGGCGGATTTTCTCAGCCAGTGGCATTTTAAAGCATCCACCTTTCTGGTTTTTTTGTTTTTCAACATTTGTTGAAAATAAATGGAAGGAAGGAAGTAAAACCATCCCCAGAGCTCTGGTGGTAACAGTAGGGAGAGGTCAGAGCTCAGAGAGCACCGTCCCCACAGCCTGCCTTCTGAGGCAGCCGTGGCCCGCCCCTCTGGTCTATCCCAGCCCCTCCTCCCTGACCTCTGCTGGCGGGACAGTGCACGGGGACGCTTCTCTTCAGCTGCTTCCCTAGCCCTGGAACTGGGCCGTCTGGGTTTGAGCCCCGGCTGAATCCTTGGGCAGGGTCCTCACTCCTGCTGCTGTCAGCTCGGCCGCAAGAGGGCGTGTGACCAGAGCTCTTCGTGGAGCCTTGTGAGCTGGAGGCTGTGCACGTCCCGCGGTGCCTGGCGCGCTGTACGTGCCCAGCTTAAAGGAGTTCACGTAAAATGTGTAGCTGTATGTGCATGTCACGTAGCAACGCAGGTATGTGGCCTTCCTGGCTTTTTATAAGTGATAATGTGTTTTTCCTCCCACTTCCCCCATCGCGTCTTGAAAACAGGTTGCTCGTTTTCCTGGCTGTCTAGGATTTTGCTGAATTAATGTGCCGTCATTTATTTACACAGTGACCTGCAGTTGGACATTTAGATTGTTGCTACATTTTTTGCTCTCCTAAGCGATGCTGAGGTAATGTCTGAACGTTCATCTTTGCTCGTGATTGGTATGTGATGTCCATAAAGGTGTTGTTTTCTCAAACTGATACATCCCAATTGTAGTCTGAATAAACAGCCTAAAACAGCTACAAGCACAAAAGTTCTTTAAATCCTCCCATCTTGTAAAAAAGTTACAGATTGGATTACAAAGTCTTTCCCCCTCTCTTGAAAGACAAACATCTGTTACAGGCAGGCTTCCGAAAGGCGCTTGTGTTTATCCTGTGTACTCTGGGTGGAGGGCACTGAAGGTCCTGAACAAGCGTTTCAGGATGTTTAAGGAGCTGTTGAAGAGATAACCTGCTGCACCGTTGGTGTTAGTTAGCCCATCAGCTAGGCTCGCGCAGAGACTCCCTGAATTGATTTTGGCAATAGGCGCTAAGTACGGTTCATACGGATCTGGGACACAGAGCGGGGAGGCCTGCCTGGGCAGCTCCTTTCTGGTCCAGGACATGGAGGGTGGGGGTGGCCTTTCCTGACTGGGGGCCACACGCAATCTAAGACCAGGGCTCTATGGCCAGTGAGGAAGGGCCCACGAGACACTGTCCTTTCCTTGGTCCCATGGAGGAGCCGTTTTTCAAATAGCCTGGGGAGGGAGAGGCCATCTGAGAGGATTTCAGGCTTTAAAATACCTGGTATAATACCAGGTATTATCACCCCTTTTTTTCTCATTCCGTTTTAAAGGAGTCTTATTTTCTATTGCTTTCTCTAGTGGCAAAACGGGGAACACGGAAGGGAGGTAGTGTGGTTTTCCTAAGAGATGATAGAGGTGCCACAGCCCATATCCCTGTAGGGTCTAGAAGTACGAGCCATTTTTCATTCCTCCTCTCGGACCCCAAGCCAGCCCTGTGAGCCGGGTCCTCGCCCTTGGAAACACTGAAGGGTGCTGGGGTGGTGGGAGGGCGGTTCCCAGTAGCAGACTGGGAGGAGGAGGACAACAGGGAGAGACGTGCGAGCGCTGCTCAGGCGGCTTCAGCAGCTTCACCGCTGGCAAGAACCGAGCAGGCTAGGCCACCCTCGGCCCACACGTGTGGCTTTGTGTCGGATCAGGTCAGAGAAGCCTGCTGAGCCCCTAGTGTGCGGACCCCGAGGGACTGCTGGAGTTTTGCTCTGAGAGAAGGAAAACACTTGTGTTCCTTGCGGAGCTGGAGGAGGACCCCGAGCTCCCTCCCTCCATCCTCCAGTGGCCTCGCCGTGCCGCCTCTTCCTGTTTCCTCCTCCGACTTCTATAAACGTCTGTCTTTTCTTCCCCCCGCTCAAAAATGCACTCAGAACGGGTGATAGGAGGGTCTCTGGATAAAAGATGCTGCAGACATCAGCTTTAATGAGAATATCCGTGTGCCTCTCTGCCAACAGAGAACTTGGAGTACAACGTGGAGCCTCAGGAGATCTCACACCCTGACGTCGGACGCTATTTCTCCGAGTTCACGGGCACTCACTACATCCCGAACACAGAGCTAGAAATCCGGTACCCAGAGGATCTGGAGTCTGTCTATGAAACGGTGCAGAATATTTACAGTGCAAAGAAAGAGAATGTGGAGTAAAGTCTAGGGGGACATTGTACCTTTGCTGCTGCTGCTATTTTCCAAGAGAACAGGATTCCGGACGGAGATGTCTCCACGGATCCCTCTGGATTCACACCACCGGGAAAGCCACTTAACAAGTAGTGCTGATTGCCTCCTACTAAGTTTAAATCACGTGTGCTCTCCTCCAGCTGCAAAGACAATGTTGCTCTCCGCCTACACTAGTGATTCATTGAAAGGCACTGTGTTCAGTGGCATGGCTTGTATGCTTGTCCTGTGGTGACAGTTCGTGACATGCTGTCTTCATGACGTCTCACAGTCGACACTCTTATAACCGTTCTTTTTCTTCACTTCCCATTGTGTCTGTCTACATCGTCTCAGAACGTTTCATTTGCTGGACAGATGGGGTTGTCCGTTTGCAGTCATTTCTCTCTGATTTCTCTGTGGAATATGTGCACTCCTCAGTCAGGATCATCTGTCTTTTTACCCTGAATTTAGTGCCGATCCAGGGCTGAAGCTCTAGGTGATCTTGGCAGCATCTTAGCTCTGGAGTCGTTAACAAACTAATGGTAATCAGAAGCATTGGAATTTATTTTTTTCTAATTCTTGAAACAGATTTCAGGCATTTATCCTTTTCTTTATTTGAATTGAGAGAATGACACAGTTTTGCCTTCCGGATTCGTCTCTTGGATTTACGCTCATATCTCTACGAATTATTAGTTTTCTATTTTATTACATAAAATTCTTTGAGAAAATGCATAATTAATAATAGCCTTTGTGAATGGGGTTTTCCACATTCATCTGCTCTTCCTCCCTTTAAAATAAGTGGGGTTTTTTAAAAAATCTACTCCAGTATTGTAAGTAGATCTTAAATCAGTGATGAGTTTTCTTTGTAGTAGGAAGTACAATCTGCTGTTAAAATGTCTGCTTTTAGAAACCGTACTCCGTGGTCTCCAAAGGCCTGAAAATGAGGTTTCACTTTTATAACCAGAAAAAAGAAGAGATAATGAAACTTAGAAATTAAAAAGGAAAGGGGAGTTTTCGTGCTCCCTGTCCTTCCTTAGAATCACTTCAGGACCTTTTTGAATGTGGCGGGGTAGAAATAAACGGAATATTTCCAATTTTAAGAGCGTGTGCCCTGTGGGAAAGGAGACGTGAGTGTGGCCCGTGTTCTCGAGTTACCGTTGCTGTGAAAGCACCGGGAGGAAGTCTGTGCTCAAGCCGCTGGGGAGTCCGGCTGCATAGCCAGGCTCTGCTGGCACCTGTCCTTTCCATGTTCGTGGTACCTGAGCGTGAAGGTACCGAGTCTTAACTCGGCTCCGGACTCCCACCGTTCTCGACCTGTCCCTTCTCCAGCGGGCTGACCTTGTAGTTAACCAGTAGCAGCTAACTTCTGGAGTTAGGACCTAGTTACTTTACTCTAAGTTTAAAAGATTCCAGTTGCTCTAGTGAATGAGACTTTCGGGGGCTGTGATCCAGCCACGCCTCGCTGCCTGTCTGACCATTTGCATGCAGTATTGTCACACCATGTTTGATGACTGCCTCTCGTTTACCCTTTGGAAACCCTGGGTTGACCAAGGTTTGGGGAAGCCACCTGAGACCACTTACTAGCAAGTGACAGCTATTGAGCAGTTATGGGAAAGAGATGGGGATTTGGCTAGCCAGCCCCCATCTGCTCCGGTCCAGGACCCGTGTTCCTCATCTGTCCAATCCAAAGTCAGATGATCTGGACTTGCATTTGAAATTGTGACCACTCACAACACCCGGCCCGTCTGAGGCTGGGGGGTTTACACTACTCTCATTTAAAGGTGAAAGTTAGATGCTGTGGCATTAATATTAATGAGCTGCATTACTAAGAATCCGTGGCGCATGCTGAGAGTTACAATTGTTGGTTTTCTGGTTTGATTTCCTTTTTTCTTAGAGTAACATCGAAGCCAAGAAAGACGGTTTTACCTTTACTGACCCCCTGTAAATATGTATCTAGACTGTTTCTAAAAGTGTTTCTTCATGAATGCTTCATTTGGCTCCAGGAAGCCTGTGTCACCTGTGTGAGTTGGTCTTTGGGCACTTTATATTTTTCTAAAAATGTGTTTTGGATCCTGTACTCTAATAAATCATAAGTTTCTTTTTAAAATTTTTCGAAACGTTATCTCCACTTTAAAAACCCCTGTTATAAAAGTAGAACTTTCACAATGTTGAAATATTAAATATTTGGATATAGTAACTTCTTTTCTCTTCAAATGAATGCCAAGAATTTTTTGTACAATGATTAATAAATGGAACTTATCCAGAGAAACCACACAAATGGCCTGCCGGGTTTCGTTCCAGAACAGAAAGCCCAGCCGTGACAACAGCAGAATCTCTCTCAGTTCTCATTCTGATTGAAATATGCAAAAATTGGCTCTACTGAATTTCTCTTTACATCAGTGAGCGGACAGAGCACCTTTATATTATGATTTCCCTGCCAAACGTTAATTTTTCGAGCTGGCTAGTCATCTTGAGAGTGTCCGGTTGTAACGCAAAGATTGCAGCCTTTTGATTATGTCGAGTTACGTGTTGTAAAGTGAGAGTTGCAGTGAGAGTTGGTGTGTCGTTAATGCTGACCCGATAGCTGCACGCACGCGGCGTTTTCCACAGCGTCCCGCTGAGCGCCGCTCCCCAGCGCTGTCACACGTGTGCTGTCACACACGACACGGAAAGGGATGGTCACAGCTGAGCCGTCACCAGTTTCGTGCACTGCGGTGTTTCTCAGAGCCTTTCACATGCTGTTGTACTTTGTGACTTTCCAGGAGGGGAGTGTAGTGGTGTCTTCCCAACTTCTAAGGCCCTAGAACTTTCCTCCCCCAGCACACCTGCATGTGCACAGCATCCCCGAGGCCCAGGGTTTGCAGAGCTGCTTTGGGAAACAGTCTCAGCGAGACGTCAGTTATGCCCAAACCTAGTCCGCGTCACCAGCAGACCAGTCTTGCGAAGCGTCTCATTTGAAAACATGATCCATCTAATCGGATTTTGAAAGGCTGGCTTCGTGGTGTCTCTGTCCGAGCCTCGTAATAGCTCTCCGTCAGAAGTGCGTTTACATTGCAAAGTCATGTTATTTCAAAAACCAGCATCAATACTCTTGCTCAATCAGTTTTACATTTTCTAATATCCACTTAAAGTCTCGTTCTACGTTTAAAACGTCTGAGTCTTTCTTAAGGTATTAAACCGAGTCACGCTTTCATGTCCTGGACTCTCATCCGCTACCACCAGGCCCCTTTGCTGTAAAGGGGGGGACATGTCTTTCCCTTCGTTCACGTTCCAAGGGAGTGAAGTTGGATTGCCAGCAGTCTTTTCATGCTAAAGCGTCTTGTGGCCATAATAATCAAGCTGTAGCTCTTCATGGTTTTTGTTTGATTTTTGGAGGGAAGGAGAGACTGTTCACCTAGAAGGAATGCAGAATTTGGCTCTGTGACAGTCTGGTTTTGGAGACATTAACAGCTGTACTGCAGGTATTACCTTGCGTTGCGTGCTCACTTTAAGCCAGGCACCAGCCTCAACTGCTTATAATCCTCACGGCAACCCTGCAAGACGCGGGCCGGGCGGTGAATGTGTTTGCAGGCCGTGTAAGGTCTCTGTCACGTATTCTTCTTCGGTTTGAAAAATGTAAAAAACATTCTTAGCTAGAGGGCTGTGAAGAAACAGTCCACAGGCTGGATGGGGCCGGCTGGCCCGTGGGCTGCAGTCCGCTGACCCCTGCTGAGGTGTAGGCCCGCCTAGTTCCCTGAGCGGACTGCTCGCAGGTGGGGAGCCTGGCTGTGAACCCAGGGACCTGACCTCTGAGCCCCAGCTCCCCGCACCCAGACTGCCGACAACCTCAGCAACTACCTCGCAAGTGTCTTTACCCTTTGCCTGGCTGCAACCTTAACTTCTCGCGTTTCAGTTCTGAAAATTTATAGAGTCTTGGGAGAAAAGAACATTCCTTTGGTGACTAAAACTTATGTGCAATTACAGAAGAAATGTATTACGGCCATTTAGCAATGATTGTATTAGGGTAATGTTAGTTCTGTAATAAATAGACCCGAAAATGTATGATGTCTTGAACACAGAAGAATTTTCTTGTTCACGTAACACAGGGCAGGGGAGTGGGCTGGCGGGCGGCCCTCATGCAGTCACCTGGAGACCCAGGCCCAGCGGGTGTGGCTTCCCAGAGCACCGTGGGCCACCTGCTGTGCAGCAGGAGGGCGGGAGCGTGGAGGGACATGTCTGGAGGGCTCTGGGGCTGGGGGCAGCGCTCCCCACTTCCCCTCACCTTCCTCCAGGGAGGCCAGGGTGGAGGAGAGGGGGCAGAGGGGGTCAGGCGGTGTGCCTTTCTCCTGCAGGGCACGCTCCCTCCCAGGGAGCCAGCGTCTGAAGTCAGGCTGGCGGGGCTTCCAGGCACCAGGCTGTGGGCAGCTCAGTCCAGAAACGTCTTGCTGGCTCCTGCCACAGCACGACCACCAGCAGCGGGGGTCCCTGCAGGCCACGCTGCCACCGCAACCGGTTCTCCCCGCAACAGATAGCCTTGGCGGGTCGGGGGGGCGTGGAGACCTCACAGGGGTGAGCCGCACCCGTAGGTACTTCTGCCTCAGTAGCCGGAACTGAAGTCACCGGCTCGCACCCTAACTCCAGAGGAGGCTGGGCGGTGGCCTCCTGTGTGCCAGGTGGGGAAAGTGGAAGGTTTGGGGTCCCCGCCTTGTCTGTGCCTCTCACCCACTTCCTGCCCAGCTGGGCCGTCCTCCCCATCAGTCCATAATCCCCCTCCCAGTTCCCACTCACTGGTGAGGCAGGGAAATGCAATGAAAACTCCCACTTGGAAAAAGAACGAGACACACAGTAGGCCCTGGGCGCTGGCTGATGAAATACTGCGGGGCAGGTGGGCGTCGTGAAGCCGCCTCCCTGTGGGGCATGGGGGAGGTTGAGTGTGCTCTGTGGGAGGGACTCCCTTGTCCACTGCTCCTCGCCCCCCATCCGGCCCTCTAGGGCCCGTTCTGGCCGCCTCACAAGTGGGTGCTGCGGGTGCACCCTCCCTGCAAGCTGTGTAGCTTTCACAGCGCCAATCCAAGACTTTGTTTCGTTTTTCAAGCTTCTGATCCCTCTGGCAACAATTCCCTCAAAAACTTAGCAGGCTACTACCTGCACAGGTAATCATACCCAGAGTTCTTTTCCGGAACTCCCAAGTCCACTTTATTTCCTAGCTTCTCTGCCCGGTGCGTGTCCCTTCCTGACCTAGTGGCGGCCGCCTGACTCTGCTATTAGTCAAAGCCAAGTCTCGCTGTTGAACGGCCAAGTGTCTAAGGGGCCTTCGTTGCTCAAACTATTTCCATCCTTGTCTCTTGCTGTGGTGTCCAGAAGCAGTGCCTTTCCCAACTTAGGAAGCCTGGCATTTCTGACTCTGCTGTTTTAGTTCTAAACCAGCACGTTTTTGCCTGAGCGTCCGTCTCTCAGGTATCTTGTTATCAGCTGCTGCAAAGAGCAGCCAGTACCCTGTATTCTGTATCTTTGACAGCTTCTAGACTCGCTACGGTGCCCGAGGCTCACCTTGCAAATTATAAGCAGCAATTTAACCAAGTATAACCCCAGACACCCTTCAACCTCCTAGCCACCCGCCTGCTAAGCTGACACCGTAGAGTTTAGGGTTTGTCACAGCAGTTCTTGCAGGGGTGGTTGTTTCGTTTTGGGGGTTTTTTTTGGTTTGGTTTTTAAGTTCAAAGTGGGCTGATTTTTCCATAGGAAGCGCCATTTCCTGTTTCGCTGTGCAAAAAACAAACAAAACAAAAACTGGGGACAGTGATGTCAGTGTCTTCTGGGGAGTAGAAGGAGCTAAAGCAGGTTGTTTCCTGAACTTAGGAAAAGAAGTTGTACAGAATAAAGAAAAATGTGGAGGGGAGAACCAGTTCGTTCTAGACTCCTTGTGTGGTTAGATCGAACTTCCATCTACTTCTCTTAAAATGACAGAATTCTTTTTTTTTTTTTTTTGAGAGAAGTAGAAAAGAATAGCTTTATTGCTTTGCCAGGCAAAGGGGGCCACAGTGGGCTCCTGCCCCAAAACACTATGTGAAAATGACAGAATTCTTAATGGAAATGTTCTTGTTGAATCTGGGGAAAATTAAGAGAGCACTTTGAATGAGAGTTTTGAGTTTCTCCTATTTCTAGAACACCATCTTCTCAGGGTTGTGGAAATCTTTCATAATCTACCGTCACAATGTGCTGATGGTCTGTCCTGGCTGTTCCCGTGCAGAAGGCTTTTCCCACAGTATCTTTTACCTGTCTCCACCCCGGTCCTTCTCAGCCTTTTTTCCAGTAACACCCCCCCCCCCACTCCAGGACCCTTTTAAGATAATTTTTTCCTAAGAGCCCTCACCCCATGAAATTGTTTTGATCTTTTTTTTAATTGAGGTGAAATTCATAGAACATAAAATTCATCATTTTAAAGTGTACAGTCAGTGGCATTTAGCGCGTTCACAATACTGGGCAACCACCGCCTTTATCTAGATGAAAACGTTTTACTGCCCCCAAATAAAACTCTGTCCCCATGAAGCAGGAAGCAGTCGCTCCTCATTTCAAGCCTCCCCCCACCCCCGTCCCAGTCTGCTTTCTGTCTCTATGGGTTTGTCTATTCTAGACATTTCATGTAAAGGGAATCATACAATATATGGCATTTGGGGACTGGCTGCTTTCACTTAGCATCATGTTTTCAAGGTCCATTCACTTTGTAGTATGAATCAGTACCTAATTCCTTTCTATGGCCAAGTAATAATTTATGCATAGACCACATTTCGTTTATCCTTTCAGCTGCTGATGGACATTTGCGTTGTGTTCACCTTTTAGCACTTGTGAGTAGAGGTGCTGCGAACTGCCGTGAAATTTTAATACCTCACTGTATATCCCCTGAGGCATTGTATGTGTATCTGTGCCTTACGTATCAAAAGAGCAATCGTTTTTTCACTCCCCCCAGCAATTAGTTTTGCCCCGCTGAGAATTCAAGCCGCACCTGGGAGGCAGCTTTGGAAAGAGATGCTGTCTTTTCCTTCCTACTGGTTGACCACTGCTGTCCTATCTTGGAGTGTCTTTTAACGTGCCCACGTTTGTGCCAGGAGCTGTAGTGAATACATAAGTACACTTTTGTCACCTGCAGGTGCTAAAATGTTATTCCAAAGACCTGTTTAGATGGGTGTTGCTTTGTCTTCCCTTAATTGACTTGACCCCAGAATCTCCTAGAACCTGTTCCTTTAAAGAAAAAAAAAAACTGATTAGAGAGTTACTTACCTCTTAATAAAAGTAGGATTTTTTTTTAAGTGTGGTTATAAGACTTTCTGGGTAGTGGCTACCTTCGTATGAAACCGTTTCCACAGAGAATTTGAAAGCTAACAGACCCCTTAAGAATCAGCTGCTAGAGCCCTGGTTCCTGTTATTTTACAAAGAGAAATAATGAGGCTCATCGAGGTTAAAGTGACTTGATCTGGCATGGGTCTCAGAGCAGAGACTAGAGCCTGAGCCTTTGGACTTGACTTCAGAAAATATCTTGCCAATAATATCATCCCTCATTATTTGGGATTTAGAACGTTATTTCTTCACCGACTGTGCTGTGACAACCACCTGACCACCTTCAGCCACTCTGTTTCACTCACATTGACTTTGTTGAGGGAAAATGAGGACGTGTTATCCCTCCCCATCCCAGCAGTTTGCACTCTTGAAGTTTGGGGAAACCCTATTCCAAGGCTGCAAAGACTTTTAATTTATTTATTTTATTTATTTATTTTTGCCTGTGTTGGGTCTTCGTTGGCACGCGCGGGCTTTTCGTAGCTGCAGTGAGCAGGGGCTGCTCTTCATTGAGGTGTGTGGGCTTCTCATTGCGGTGGCTTCTCTTGTTGCGGAGCACAGGCTCTAGGCGCGTGGGCTTCATTCGTTGCAGCATGTGGGCTCAGTAGTTGTGGCTCACAGGCTTAGTTGCTCCACAGCATGTGGGATCTTCCCGGGCCAGGGGTCGAACCCGTGTCACCTGCATTGGCAGGTGGATTCTTAACCACTGTGCCACCAGGGAAGCCCGAAGGCTGCAAAGACTTTTTAAAAGAAGTTGCTTTTCCCTCCTCTAGCTTTATTGAGGTATAATCGGTATATATTAAAAACTGCGTATAGGGCTTCCCTGGTGGCGCAGTGGTTAAGAATCCACCTGCCAATGCAGGGGACACGGGTTCAAGCCCTGGTCCGGGAAGGTCCCACATGCCACGGAGCAACTAAGCCCATGCGCCACAACTACTGAGCCTGCGCTCTAGAGCCCACGAGCCACAACTACTGAGCCTGCGTGCTGCCACTACTGAAACCTGCGTGCCTAGAGCCTGTGCTCCACAACAAGAGAAGACAACGCAATGAGAAGCCCGTGCACCACAATGAAGAGTAGCCCCTGCTCACCGCAACTAGAGAAAGCCCGCGTGCAGCAGTGAAGACCCAGTGCAGCCAAAAGTAAATAAATAAATAAAAACTGCGTATAATTCATGTGTACAACTTGGTGAGTTTGGATATATGCATAGACTTGTGTTCCCCTCACCACAATCCAGGTGATAAATGTATCCATTTCCAAAAGTTTCCCTGTGTCCTTTTGGGGTTTTAGGTTTTTGTTCCCCAAAACGTCAGCTTTGCTCATATGCGTGTTACTGAACCACGCTCGGGTCCACTCGCCCGCGCAGTAAAGCCCATCTACAGACAGCAGGTTGTGGTGAAGGAAAGTGCAGTGTTTATTTGTAGGCACCAAGCAAGGACTTCAGGACAGCTAATGCCCCCAAACCCCAAACTCTCTGATGGGGTTCAGGAAACTATTTATAAAGGCCAGGTGATGGAGGGGCGTCCCAGGGTCTGTGATCAGCTCATGCACAATTCTCTGATTGGGTGATGGTGAGGTAATGGGGCGATGTCACAGGAGTTTTAACTATCAGTCCTTAGGCTCCAGGAGACCTGGGGGCTCCGTGCTCATGGTCATCAAGTAGTTGACATCTTCCATCGGGTGGGAGTTTTAGCATCTGTAAAACAGCTCAGGGAATGTGCATCAGATACTGTTATCCAGGTACTTCCGAGAGGAGCTTCAGCAGAGGAGATGGGGGAGGGGTCTGACCCGGGAAGGCCCCATAGCGTCCTGCTCGGTTACACACGTTTGAATCCAGTTGGGCAGGTTGTCTGTTAGCACCTGGGGCTGAGGTGCTCCATCCTGGCGAATCCGTTCACCCTCTGCTTTCAGGACCTGGAGCTCATAATATGGAAAACGTAGTCAGCCAAGACTTAGACCCAAACGGGACTGTCCTCTCAAGCCTTGGATAGCCCAGTTCCATGTGTGGGTGATTGACACCCGAGGCGGCCATAGGTGTAATGTCATGGCTCTTTAGCCCCAGGTGTGAGCAGGAGCTCGTGCGCCCCAGGCTGGCTGGCATCTTCCGTTCCGTTGTGCAACAAGGCAGATTTTCCTTCCACTTTCAGGGAGACCTTACGAGGTCAGTGTTCACACCTGCTCCTGTCTGGGTTCACAGGGGCTGACACAGAAGAGGCAGACAAATGCTTCTAGAATGTTAGATGGAGTCACTGCACCTTCCTGTGATAGGACACGCTCCCAAAAAGCACAAACATTCCACACTGGGTCAGAGCTCACACTCTGCTGAGCCTTTATTCTCTGCTAGTCCTGGGGGTATTAGGAATATTCCCAGTTTTACACGGGGAAACTAAGGCTCAGAGAAGTTGAGTAGCTTGCCCAAGATGACACAGCTACGAAGGAACAGGGCCCAGATCCCAGCCCATCTCTGCCTGACTCCAAGCTGCTCTTTATAGCCGCTATAGACTGACTGTTGGCATGTCACCCCCCCCACCCCTGCCCCTACAATTCATGTGTTGAAACCTAACCCCCAGGTGATGGTATTAGGAGGTGGGGCCTTTGGGAGGTGATTAGGTCATGAGGGTGGAGCCTTCGTGATAGGATTAGTGCCCTTATAAAAGAGACCTCAGACTGTTCCCTCACCCCCTCCATCATGTGAGGACACAGCAAGAAGCTGGCTACCTACAAACCAGGACACATGCCCTTCAGCAGACACCAGATCTGCCAGCACCAGATCTTGGCCTTCCCAGCCTCCAGAACAGTGAGAAATATGCATTTGTTGTTTAAGCCACCCAGTCTGCGGTGTTTTTGCTAAAGCAGCCCAAACTAAGATAACAAGTCTCCTGGTGGAGTTTACCTCCTTATCCTCCTGGAGACAGAATAAGGCACCCCTCCCATTAAGATGTTGACAGTTTTCAGTGACGTTGCTTGTGAGAAAGTTTCAGTGAGAACACGTGGGTGGAGGTAGTGAAAGTCAGAAGGGTAGACTCAGGGCACACGCTCTCTGACCTCCTGGCAAAGCATGATTTCTTTGTGTGCTCATCGTCCTTTTCCCTTTCCAGGGATTAGCAGCTGCCAGCCAGAGATGTTCAGAGGACCACCTGTTGAGTCCTTGGTTTCTCAGGATGGTGACTCGGTCACACGTTTATGTGGGTGTGTTATTTATCAATGGCTTCATTTCCTCCATGTGTGTTAAGTCTTCCACCTAACTTTTCTCTTAATTAGAAAGCGTCCAAGCACCATTTATCATTTGTTGCTTATTCTACTTCGGTTTTGCCCTCTGCTTGGAGCTGGGGGGCGGGGGTGGAAGGGGGGACAGAGGGCTGGTTCCAGGGCTGAGATGCATATTCTGATGTGTGGAGCTGCAGTTCCCCCGCTAGGAGCCCCGTAGGAGGGGAGGCGGAAATCTCCTTCCCAGTAGCATAGTCATGTGGTAATAGAGACAAACAGATGGTTCTGGGGTGAGGGGGCTGGGGCAAATGTTCTGTAGTTTCCTCTGGGAGTGACAGACTCTGCTAAGTGTCACTGTCTGGGCAAGGTCCATTCAGCATGTCACCGCCGGTCAGGCTGCACAGCTCCCCAAAACCAGCTGCATCACTAGCCTTAAGAGCTCATTAGGCTCCGGCACCGTGTGACCTGCCAGGAGGAGACGCAGAATGGGCGCACGCAGAGAGCCAGAATAGAGCGGCCGCCGCGCAAGATGGCCCAGGGATCCTGCCAGCTGGCTGCGCGCCCCAGGCTCGGCTGTCCCCTCCAAGGAACTCGTGTCCCATTTGGGAAAGAGAGAGAGAGGTAATTTTCCATTTTCCTCCCCCGGGTGACTCAGAAGAAAGCAAAATCCATTCCCAGCTTGTTTTACTACTACTGTCATTTCTCTTGCTGAGCAGCACAGATTGAAGGCTGGGGGAGATTAGTCCACACCCACTGCACCTCCTGATCCGGAGATCTTTCTGCGATCAGCTCTCTCTCCACCTGCAGAAGCCTTGCATCTGCGGGGGACCTGCTTGTTTGCCTGGAGACGCTGCCTCGCTGTCATCGTTTTATTTTAAATGGAAGTGCCCCTCCCCCTCGGTGGCCCAGGGATGGGTGGGGTTCAGACGGCTGGGATTCGGCCATACATTGCTGCCTTGTGGAATGTGCCACAAATCCACCAGAACAGAACAGGCTGGGAAAGTCACAGGAGAGAGGCTGTGTCTTCCGACACGCTCTCTTTGGGATAGTGTTTGCTGAACAAACCTGGTCTTCCTTGGCTCCAGTAAGTGACTCAGAGAACAAGGACATGGTTCCTCGCCTGCACAGACCAGGACAGGCTATGCCTCCCTTGGGCCTAGAACCATCCAGGTCTCGGGAACGCCCTGCCATCTCCCCATCGGTGGCAGTGTCAGGCCAAAGAGGAGACAGTAGACTCATGGGTGAATCAGAGGGGTCTTAGGAGGGAAATCGGCTGTGTGGCCTCCCACCCTGTGCTGGGGAAGTGTCCGGAGGGAAACGGGGACCCCCCGCCTTGGGAGGGGTCTGCTGAATCCCGAAATTGAATGAAGGGCTCACCACCCCTTCATTTACTCCTCATGTTTCATCCACCACCAGGTCCTGCAGAGGGTACCTGGGTGCATCCCCGCTGCCACCACCCTGGTCCAGGCCCCTGCTGCCTCCTGCCTTGAAAGTTCAGCTGCGTCCAAGGTGATCTTTCTAAAGTACGTATCCCTTCCAGTTAATCCCTTGCTTGATGGGAGTTGCAAGGATAAAGCCGCACTCCTGAGGGCAGCTTTCCGCCCTCTAGCACACAGACTCTGCGTCAGCCCCGGAGCACAGGCTCCCTCATTTCTCCACACACGCCCACCTCTGGGCCACCGCATGGGCTGTTCCCTCTGCAGGGACACCCTACCTCCCACATGGCGGCCATGCCCTCGGCAGCTTCAACCTCCTCACTTCCGCCAGCCTGATCCCGCTCCCTTAGCATCTTAAGCTTCACCCTATCAGAGCACTTGCCGCTTGGGACGTTCATTTCTTGCCTGTGTCCCCCAGAACACTTCGAGCAACTTAAGGGCGGATTCAGGGGCTGGATCTCCGTGATGTGTGTACTTCCTGCACCTAGCGTGGCGCCTGGCATTTGCCAAACGCAATGGAAAGTGTCCTCAGGCAGCACTGGGTAGAAGAAATAATTTTAGAAGGAAAAGAACTAGCCATCCAGTTCCAGAGCTGACCCCCAAACTTCCAACATACAGACTCTAGTCATGGGTGTATCTATTGTTTTCTCTTTTTTGTGCATGTCATCTTCCCAGCCAGAGTATTGCCAACCTGAGAGCAGACCCCCCTCTGTCTTTTAAATAGTGGGGCTTATCACGGTAAGGACGAGACAGAAAAACTTTTTCTATAAAGAGCCAGATAGTAAATATTTTGGGCTTTTCAGGCCAGTCTCTGTTGCAACTCCTCAGCTCTGCATACTGAATACTATCAAAAGACATTGCAGCCATGAGGGGAAGTCCCAAAGAATGATAGAAATGCCAGCCCAGACTCCAACTTTGCTGAGCTTCTGTGCCAACCTTGGAAATGCTCATCTCCAACTTCTGGATAAAAGGGAGAGGACCTGTCTGTGATATTTACAACAAGCATTCTTCACTCACAGTCTAACAGATCCTAAATAACCTAAATAATGCTGTATTATTGCATTATCATATAAATAAATGCTCATTAGCACAAAGAGAAGGCAGCTTAATACGTTTCCTCCTGCTGTGGCTTCCCAGTCTTCCCTGTTCGCTTTCCAACCAAATGTGCAGAATCCTTGAGGAGAAGTTTTGTGGTAAAAACCTAGACTCCAGGGAGCCGGGGGTCTGAGGAACCCCAGCTGGGGAGCGTCATCTGTCTCCTCACATCCATCTTAGAGAAGCCCATGTGCTGTCTTCTGCATTTTAGACCCAAGAACTAGCTGGACACAGTACAGCATGAGTGAGGGGTGAAATGGCAGAAGCTTCTTGCACAAGAACAGTCAGGGAAGAAAACTCCAGTGTTGCCTTGACATTGGCCCTCTGGCCGGCATGCACACATGGCCCATCTCGTTGCCTCTTGCAGCCTCCCAGTACGGTGGCTCTGATTATCCCCATCCTGCAGCAGGGGCTTGTGCTCTGAACCCACCAACGGCTGTGCTCTGAATCCTTCATTGCCTTTCAGTTCACTCCAAATTCAACAGAGAGCATCTCACATGCCTACAAGCCACAGCTGCGGGCACCAGCAGCACAGAGCATCTTCAGTTGCCCCACCTTCGTGGAGAAAGCAAACCCCGAGAGTCAGGTGCTTCTGGTGAGGCTGCCTGGAGCAATAACGACCAAGCTTTGGTTGTCCGCAGTAAATGGGGAAGGGGCAGTCCCCGTTGTTGCCATCAGTATTTCTTGAGCACCTACTATGTGCACAGCCCTAGGCTGGGAGGATGGAGGCCATAAAAGGCACCCGGGCTATGAGGCCATGTCAGGATTTGAGCAGTATAACACAACCATCTCTCCCACACACTGCGAGCCCACCGTGGGCCAGCCCTGCCTGCACGTCTCTCTGACCCTCACGGCAACCCTGCAGGGTAAGTGCCCTTGTGTTATTCTTGTGCTGGAGCCAGGGGAATTAAGGTCCAAAGGACAGTGATAACTAGCGAAGGCCACACAGCTGACGATGGTAATGCCTGGCCTCTGTGTGTCTAGTGCAGCGGGTGTCAAAGTCTGGTCCCCGGTCCCCCAGCATCAGCATCACCTGGGAACTCATTAGAAATGCAGGATCTTGGGCCCCAGACCCGCTGAATCAGGACCTCTGGGGAGGAGCCCACGATCTGTATTTGAACAAGTCCTCCAGGCTTCAAATTTGGGAACCACTGAGTCGTGAGGTATTTTATGTATAAATGGTTTGAAGGCTGTAAAGCACTTACTCGTCAGCAGGGGGTTTTTTTGGTGCCTGAAAGGGCTTTTTGTGTAAGATTATTCAGGGAACTCTGTTGCTTTTTTCCAGTTAATGTTCTATCTATGACAAGTACAGATTTGAAACACCAGTTCTTAAGATTTTGTGTAGAATTTTTGAATCTTACCATTTTGCTTATAAATTGACTATATTTTACAATAACTTTTGTTTTTGTAAAAAACCAGTTAAATTCCCTTAGGTATTTTAAGTGCACCAATGCATTTAATAAATTTGATTTCTCCTTAAGCACTTTTCAAAACCTTCCCAAGTGTACCATAAATTCTCATACATCTACAAAGTTGAACTTTTAAATATGGCAAGTCTTGGGGCTTCCCTGGTGGCACAGTGGTTGAGAGTCCGCCTGCCGATGCAGGGGACACAGGTTCGTGCCCCGGTCTGGGAACATCCCATATGCCGCTGAGGGATGAGCCCGTGAGCCGTGGCCGCTGAGCCTGCGCGTCCGGGGCCTGTGCTCCGCAACGGGAGAGGCCACAACAGTGAGAGGCCCGCGTACCGCAAAAAAAAGAAAAAAAAGAAAATATGGCAAGTCTTAACTTCACAGTAGCATACTGTTTGCAGACGCAGTAAAATTCTCTTATAACTTTCAAGGTAAAGATCTATCCAGTACAGCAACGTGAATGCACTTGTACTCAACGGTGCATTTGAAACTGGTTAGAGATGGTCAGTTTTAATGTTATGTGTCTTTTACCAAAATTGGAAAAATAATGTGGCAGTAACTGATTACCCAGTTCATATAAAATGGAATCACGAAGCCTTTCTCTCAGATGATTTCAAATTCTTGCAAACGTTTCAAAGGCTTAAAACAAACTATACGTGGATTACTTTCCAATATGATACAGGATCAAAACAGATAAAAACACATAACTTTGCTTTACTTCATCATCTCTGTACTAAATACTAACTCCTCTGGGGTGAGAATTGTGCCACCCTAGCAAGCCTGTGCTCCCCCACCCCCAAGTGCAGAATGCTGCAAAGTGCTCTCTGGCCAGGAATTGATGTTTCCAGGGACCTCAGCTGAACCCTAGTTGTAGTCACTCTGCTGACGGAAGATTCCAAGTCCCCTTCACCCCCAACACTGGGTAGTGGTCTCAAAGCCCAGATTCCCTGGGTCTGATGACAAATATCCTAATCCGCCCCCAATTTGAATCTCCAGCCCCAGGTTTTCTCAGAGCTGCACACTGAACTGTGTCATCTGTCTGCACTGCTTCCTTCCTGGCTGAATTCTTGCTACCTGCCAGGCTCAAGACTCTTACAGAGAACTTTCAGTGCACCCCACTGGTTCTGCATCCCGGCTCCTGTTACCCTCACTCTGTAGCTTTCCAGAGAGGGAAGTGGGCAGTGCGAGGTGAGGACAGGGAAGGAGGACTTCCCAGAAAGGAGAGTTTAGGACTGGTCGCTGGGTGATGCACCAGCAGGAGATGGGAAAACTTGTGAGGTGAGGGGAATTCATTCTAGTCCAGCAAGTAAGCTAGCAGCTGGGCACACTGTTCCCTCTCCCCCAACCCCCTGAGCAGCTTCAACCCCTATTGGGAGCATCACGTTTGAGACGCTCCGCTTCCATCATCTTTGCAGGGTGTGATGAGGCCAGAAATGGAGTGAGGAGCCCCCTTGATAACTGGGAACCGCCAGACTGGAGGGGCCGGGAAGAGGCTGCACCCTGGGGGTCGTGTCTCTGTGCTTTCTCTGGTCCTCACTCCCTCCTGGAGCCAGCAATAGGCACTGGCCGTGCAGTGAGTTCAACCAAGTGTGGTCTCCCCTCGCAGATGTGAAAGAAATGTGAGAAACGCCTGGATCCAGTCCTCAGATGGTGCTTCACCACACTCGGGTTATTCCATAATGTTTATGGGGTTGGGGGCTAGGGGAGCAGGTGGAGGTCAGCGTCATTCTGATTCTCCTGGACACCTCCCCCTGGTGAGGACATCAGCCGAGCCTCAGCGTCCGAGGGAGACGTTCATGCAGCCAAACAACCAGCGTGAGTCCCCAGAGGATCTGTGCCGAAGATGACACCCCAAGAGGTCGGTGGGGAGACCCAGGAAAAGATGTGAGCGTTCCCAGCCTTGGCACATCTTGGACATCACTTGGTCTTGGAGGGGGCTGCCTCATCCAGGGGGCTGAAGGTGGCCCCCCACCCTGGTGGGGCCAGTAGGAGAAGGTGAGGGACCGTGCCTTCAGAAAAGCCATGTCATTTAATCCTCATGCTACTCTTCAGAGTGGATGCCGTTATCATCAACCCGCTTTACAGATGAAGAAACTGAGGCTCAGCGACAGGGCACTCCAGGTCTCAAGGGGGAAAGAAACAGATGGCAGAGGAAGATGGCCATCCCCCCCACCGGGGGGGATGGAGTGGGCTGATTTTCGTTGGGTCACAGGTTCCGAGAGGCTGGGAGCCCCACGGGCCTGGATGGTGTCTGATTCCACCCCCGCATGCCCTAGGGGGCAGCAGAGCGTCATAACTGCCCGCGCTGTGCAGTGGACCAGACTCAGGTTCAAGCTAAGCTGCTGTTACTAACCAGCGTGGGCTGGTCATTTAACCTGGAGGCGGGGGCCTCCGTTTCCTGTGGTTGGACGGAGAGACGAGGACCTCCGCAGAGCATGCCTGCTCATCACTACGTCAGGAGCAGCGCAGACCCTGAAAGGCTCATCTGCGCTGCTCCAAGACCCTGTTTAAGGTCTAGTCACCTTCACAGCAGCGCAGCATCCTCGAATCTGTGGGTATCCTGGTTAGCCAGAGGCAAAGAGAAGCAGAGTGACTTCCTCGTGTTCACGTGACCTGTAAGCGGCAGAGGCAGGATTTGAACCCAGGTCTTTCAGCTGCACTGTGACCACGGCACTGTACCTGCCTCCGAAATCACTCACACACAGCTCGACACACACAATGCACGCCCCTGTTTGCTGTTAGTACTGAAGGGCTGCGCGCAGGTTCAATCGGTGGAAGTGATCATTGCTGATATTACATTATCTACAAGTTTCCCTGGGGCGGAAGGAGCGCCCACCCCAGAGACTCTTCGAACATTCTGCCTACAAGAAAGAAGTATTTAACCAGCGTCCGGCAGGCTGTGAGTTTATAAGTGATTTATAAAAAGCCTGCTGAAGTCTAGAGACTTCTAACAGGCGGAGGTGTGTTCTCCAGACTAAGAATAGCTGCTGAGGCCTGACGGGAGATGCTTTCTGGTGACATAAGAGCAGAGCAGCTTGGGGGGATGTGGGTTTTCTCCAGCTCGGTAACAGCTGCCGGTACAGCGTCACCGCCTTTCCCCCTCAGAGGGATGCACTGAGCCGAAGGAATTCGTTGAAGGTGTAGGAACAGGGCCAGGTGACCCCCAAGGTGGGGTTTCTGATCTGTTACTTCTCCATCGCCTCACCACCCCCAGTTTTCTGGACGCTGGACGCTGGACGCCGGACCAGTAAGATGGGGATAGAGAGCAGGGGTCACCAGGGGAGAGGGCGGACGGTCCCTGGCCAGCTCTGGATTTAGATGCTCCCGGGCAGTGAGAGGGCACAGGTGCCTCCGTCCTGCTGGCCCCGGCCTCACCGGCACCTGAGGGGCCTCTGACACATGCAGACCCCAGCCCACTGCACCAGTCGCTCTGGGGGACTCTTATACACACCAGAGTGTGGGAACTCCTGCCGTTTAAGGGAAGCAGAACTCCGGTCCAGAACTTGCTCCGAGTCCCGGCAGGTAACTGCTGACTTTTTCTGAAATTAATAAATTCTGGGGAGAGATTAAGTACAAAGATTAGGTCAACCTAAGGTTAAATTATGGTTCCCCACCAGGAGCTGTGAGCTTTTAGTGGAAGTATTGGAGGGATTGGGGCGAGGGGAGGAGAAAGAAAAGGAAAAGGAACAGTTTAAACTTAAAATACTCTTTAAAATGATGTCTTGCCATACTCAGGCGCTCGTGCGCGGTTTCTTACTGGACGTTTGCATCTTTAGATGTTATGCGTATGTCCTGCACAGGGTTGTGTGCATAAACCTGTAAGGACCAGACTTTATGGTCACTAGGGGATTTTTGAGGATGACTGTGGCTGCGCGTGATGTTGACCTTGCACCCTGGCTCCACGAGACAGCCCCCCAAGAGGGGAGGGGCCTGTGCTGTCAGGCAACCCTCAGGCCTCACCACGCACCTCCCGGGGGTCCTGACTCCTCAGCCCTGGAGTGCGCAGCGCAGGAACTGAGCCCGCGCGGCTCCCCGTGGATTTCAGGGCAGCCCCAGTGCTGTCTCACTTGTGCCCTCGCCTTCTGCCCTGGCCTCTCGGGTCCCCTGGGAGGGATGCCTCCTTCTGGAAGCCTCTGCTCCTGAGCCCCGCCCCCAGCACAGACTCTCCTGTCCCCACCTGCCTCCCTCTCCCCAGAAATCCACAGGCCTCCGCTCACCCTGTGACATCTGGTGGCTGGGCTTGAGGTCCAGGGCCCTCTCTATGCTCCTTCCCTCTTTGGGGTTTAGACCTATGTGACCTTGACCCTCCTCCCTGGTGAAAATGAGAGGGTCGAGCCTGCCAATTCCAAGGGGCTCTTTAATCCCCCCCCCAACTTGGCTCCCGCCCACTGCAATGTGGGGAGGGAGGGGGGCTCCTCTTCCCCAGTTTCTCCCCCCAGCAGTCCCTCTGCCAGGTCAAAACACTAAACCCTGTCCAGGATTTTCACCTGCCTCTACATGCAGTGGAGGACCCAGAAGCCCCAAAGCACCTTTCTCTCCCCCCACCGCACGCTGGAGTCTCTTGGGCAGAGGAGATGTTTCCTCTGTGTAAAGAGCCTTGAAAGAGCAGCTGGGAACCTGTCATTCCTTCACATCCACATCTTTCTCCATGAAGGGTAGAGCTGGATCTGGTTCCCATCTCGGCTGTCCACAGCCAGCCCTGGGAGGGTTGCGGAGACAGCTGAGGGTGGACAACTGGGAAGCGTGCCCAGTCAGCGGGAGCGGCCCGGGCACTGCCAAGTCAGCACAGCCTCGGGAGGGGGGCGCGCGGTGGGGCACCTGGGCCCACCTCTTACCTCCGCCCTCACCCCGACCCCGCCCCAGCCTGCCTTTGCCCTCCGTCTGCCCCAGCTGGCCCAGACGGTACGTGCCTGCTGCATCCTGTCACAAATAAGCCCCAAATTATCGGCTGTGCTGACTCTGAACCCCAGCATATATTTATCACCCTGCCTCCCAGGCCCTCAGCCGGGTCCCACTGGTACTTGCAGCCATCTCAGGAGGGAGGGGAGGCAGGGAGGGAGGGAGGAGGTGGCTGTGCCTGCCCCCACTCCCACACCCTGGCTGCGGAGGTGCTAAGATGAACCAGGTGGCAGGATCCCAGCCAGTGGTACTGCCCTGCTGGGTAGTTCATGGTCCTGCAGGTGGCCAGCTCATCATCCAATCCCAGCCCTGTCACCTCCTAGCCATTTCACCCTTGCTGAATCATCTCTGTAAAGATGGGATTATGGACCCATTATACAGATGAGGACATCAAGGTTCAGAGCTTCAAAGGAACCAGCCCAAGGCCACACCACCCGGGGAGTGGCAGAGCTGGGATGCAACTTAGATCTGAATCCGTCTCCTGCAGCACACCATCACCCAAGGTTAGCTTCAAAGATCAGGGTGCCTCGGGTGAGAAAGGATTGTTTAAAAGATAACCAAAAGCAGTATAGAAAACCCAGAGATAAACCCACACACATGTGGTCACCTTATCTTTGATAAAGGAGGCAAGAATATACAATGGAGAAAAGACAGTCTCTTCAATAAGTGGTTCTGGGAAGACTGGACAGCTACATGTAAAAGAATGAAATTAGAACACTCCTAACACTGTACACAAAAATAAACTCAAAATGGACTAAAGACCTAAATGTAAGGCCAGACACTATCAAACTCTTAGAGGAAAATATAGGCAGAACACTCTGACATAAATCACAGCAAGATCCTTTGTGCCCCATCTCCTAGAGAAATGGAAATAACAAAAATAAACAAATGGGACCTAATGAAACTTAAAAGCTTTTGCACAGCAAAGGAAACCATAAACAAGACGAAAAGGCAACCCTCAGAATGGGAGAGAATATTTGCAAACGAAGCAGCTGACAAAGGATTAATCTCCAAAATATACAAGTAGCTCATGCAGCTCAATATCAAAAAAACAACCCAATCCAAAAATGGGCAGAAGACCTAAATAGACGTTTCTCCAAAGAAGATATACAGATTGCCAACAAACACATGAAAGGTTGCTCAACATCACTAATCATTAGAGAAATGTAAATCAAAACTACAATGAGGTATCATCTCACCTCAGTCAGAATGGCCATCATCAAAAAAATCTACAAACAATAAATGCTGGAGAGGGTGTGGAGAAAAGGGAACCCTCTTGCACTGTTGGTGGGAATGTAAATTGATACAGCCACTGTGGAGAACAGTATGGAGGTTCCTTCAAAAACTAAAAATAGAATTACCATACGACCCAGCCGTCCCACTACTGGGCATATACCCTGAGAAAACCACAATTCAAAAAGAGTCATGTACCACAATGTGCACTGCAGCTCTATTTACAATAGCCAGGACATGGACGCAACCTAAGTGTCCATTGACAGATGGATAAAGAAGATGTGGCACATCTATACAATGGAATATTACTCAGCCATAAAAAGAAACAAAACTGAGTTATTTGTAGTGAGGTGGATAGACCTAGAGTCTGTCGTACAGAGTGAAGTAAGTCAGAAAGAGAACAACAAATACTGTATGCTAACATATATATGAAATGTGAAAAAAAAATGGTTTTGAAGAACCTAGGGGCAGGGCAGGAATAAAGACACAGACGTAGAGAATGGACTTGACACAGGGAGGGGGAAGGGTAAACTGGGACGAAGTGAGAGAGTGGCATGGACATATATACACTACCAAATGTAAAACAGATAGCTAGTGGGAAGCAGCCACATAGCACAGGGAGGTGCTTTGTGACCGCCTAGAGGGGTGGGATAGGGAGGGTGGGAGGGAGACGCAAGAGGGAGGGGATATGGGGATATATGTATACGTATAGCTGATTCCATTTGTTATACAGCAGAAAGTAACACAACATTGTAAAGCAATTATACTCCAATAAAGATGTTAAAAAATATATTAGCAACAAAAAAATAAATAAAACAAATAAAAGATAACCAAAAGGACACCTTTAATTCAAAATTCAAATTGGGCATGATTCTTCTCTGATTCCATTCACACTGAAACCAAGAGACCAAGACATATGAGACCAGCATAAGGAGCTTAAGTGAGCTTAAGAGAAAAGCTGTTTCAGAGTCAAGACACTAGTGTAGCCATTCCTGGGGCTTCCCTCCCTGGACGTTATTTACAAGAGCAGCACTGATCCTCACCTGTTTGAAGTGGTTAGGTGTGTCTGCTCTAAGTCAAAGGCCAAGCAAGATGGCACTCGGAATCCCTGTAACTTTCATAGGGTCAGTGGTCCCCAAATTAAGAAAAGTGTTTTGTTGCTCCCAGAACATTGCCAACCCTTCGGAGACGCCCCCCCCGCCCAAGCTAAGTGATCAGAGGGCCAGGAGAGCAATACGGGTGAACTGCCATTTACACAACTGCATGTGTGTACTCTGATTCTGGTTTACCATCCATTCTGAACACCTTGGTTTTCCCATCAATAAAATGGGCAGGACTTCCCTGGTCCAGGGCACAGTGGTTAGGAGTCCACCTGCCAGTGCGGGTGACACAGGTTCGAACCCTGGTCCTGGAGGATCCCACATGCTGCAGAGCAGCTGGGCCCGTGCGCCACAACTGCTGAGCCTGCGCTCTGGAGCCTGCGAGTCACAACTACTGAAGTCCACGTGCCCGGAGCCTGTGCTCCGCGGCAGGAGAAGCCACCGCAATGAGAAGCCTGCACACCGCAACGAAGAGTAGCCCCCGCTCACTGCAACTTGAGAAAGCCCACGTGCAGCAACGAAGACCCAACGCAGCCAAGAATAAATAAATAAATTTATTTTAAAAATTAAAAAAATATAAAATGGGCATGTATTGGGTACCCAGTAGTGTACGCACTAATGATGGTCTGTTCCTATCTTTTTCCTTCCAGACTCTGAGGTCAGAGACTACCTCACTGTAGTATCTGATCTCCTGGCACTCAGTAGTGAATGAGTGGACAAATGAACATATGAATCATAATAACAGCCTACTGTGTAGTGGTGTGCTGAATTGTCTCAGACCAGCTTGCAAGAACAAATGATTAAACATTCAGGAATTTTGCAAGCCCATTGTTCAATTATTGGTACCTTGAAATTGACCATGGTGGGAGTATTTACAACAGGGAAATGGGCAATGTTGCAAGGTAGAGCTTTTCCTCTGTTTTCTCAGGGCCTGTTTACCTGCACCCCACTGGATAGCACTTCCTGTGTCAGGCACTGTTTTAAGCCCTTTAGATATATGAATCCACATTTAACCCTCATAAACATCATGAAGAAGGCACCATTGTTATTCCCACTTTACAGACGGGAAACTGAGGCCCAGGGAGGCAAAGCCACTGGCCCAAGTGTGGTTCGGTAGTCTGTTTCCCTTAGACGAATGAAGACCATCCTCACCATCTCTGGGCTCAGCTGCCCTTGGTGGCCTCACAGGTACCAGCCATTCTCACTGCAGCCACTGTTTGTAATCAGCTCCTCTGGGAGAAGAGAGGCAGTTGCCTGGTGACCAAAGTGTTCCCTAGCTCTCCGAAGGTCACACTGAGTGAGGGGGAGAATAAAGATCACCACACAGGGTGCCCCCTCTTCCAGGGCTCCAGACAACAGATCCAATCAGCCCAGCCAGACCCCACGCAGCGCTCCAGACCTCCTTGGTGCTCTGACGCCATTAGCAGGATTGAATTAAAGGCCTGATGTCCTGGAACAGGGGCAGCAGGCTTTGTGTGCAGAGAGCCCTGCCGTGTGTGTGCATCATTGCCAGAGAAGGAGGCAAAGCCCAGGCAGAGGGTGGGTGACCGCAGGGCCCCCAAACCTCACAGGTACTTCTGTCCAGCCAGTAGTTGCCTCTGGCATGTCCCTTTGGGACCACAGTTTGGGACAGTCATGGACTCCCCAAAGCTCAGCTTAGGGGTTAACAGTCTCTCCAGCGGCCATTCCAGCTTGAACATTCCAGATCTCTGCGGGGCCTTGTTTACCCCGCTGCGTTGTCACCTCCTGTGTGTCTGTCTCCCACTCCTCCAGGACTCCCGTAAGAGCAGAAATGTGGCTCCAGGCCCCAGGCAGGCCCCTGTACACAGCAGACCTTCGATAAATGGGCGATGAATCAATGAATGAACAAGCAAGCCCGCATATTCCTGCTGCCACAAGGAACTCCCGCTTCTTTCTCCAAGCCCTGCCGCCAGGAACAAATTCCCTGTGCTCATCACACCCAGCCTTCCAGCTCCCGCTGGCTGGAGAAGGCGGCCTGTATGGCAGCAGACCCAGGAGAGCGGATGGGGGCCCTGAGAAGGACTCTCCAAGGAGGTGATGTTTATGCTGAGATCTGAGGAGCCCCGATCACGGGAAAATGGAGAGCAGCGGAGTTCCTGGCAGAAGGGACCAGCACAAATGCTAGTCTAGAAACTGACCGTGGCCAGCGGAGCTTGAGATGAAGTTGACTGGGTAGACAGACGATGGAGCAAAGACCACCGCCCTTCACCCCATACACTGGGAGTCTCTCCGCAATCACCCGAGGGGCAGAGCCAGGCCACGTGCCCCCTGCCTGCCCCAGGGCACTGTCCCAGGGCTTTTACCCCCGCCCACCTGTACTGTACCAGCTCTGAGAGCAGCCATGCCAAAGGGGAGGAGATGTAGCCGTGAGAACGTCATTTTCTATCTCCCCAGCAAAAAGCCCCAGCATTTAATCCTTGGATAATTTAATATAATAAAATTCCAGGAACAGATATTTTAAGTCGGAACAAAATTGTGTCCAGCAGTTGTGGGTAATTCCCAACGGGCCCAGGGCCCCATTTCTTGATCCAGAGGCCAGTTTGGGTTTCTAGAGTCCTTCTGACCTGACATGCAGTCTCCCAGGCGGCTTTCCAGTTTGCTTGGACCAGCTGATGCCCCCACAGCCAACATTTCCCCGGCTTGGCTAGGTCTCAGAACCGCCCGCGGGCTTTGCAAATGCACATTCCAGGTGCCGCCCCAGCTCTGTGAGTGTCCTGACAGAGGGTAAAGGGGAGCTGGATTTTCAACCAGGAGGGGGCTGACTCTGCTGCTCTGGCAGGTTTCAGGAGGCCCCTGGTGACTCTGAACGGCATCCTTGTCCCTGGAAAGGGCTATAACCCTCAGCTTGGACCTGTGGCCTGCAGGTATGGGCACCTGGTTCTCAGCACTCCCTCCCCAGCGCTCTGTGATGTGGATGTAGGTGAGACGGATCAAATCTCCATGACCGCCGCCCCCCAGCGCTGTCAGCGGAGCCTGGCACCCAGGACAGACCCTGAATACATGCCAATCCTTGATGGCCACGTCACCAGGCACGTGGAGCACAATGGCCTGGGCTTGAGACAGGGAAAGTGTTGACTTTGAATTGATGCCCTGGCTATGTGACCCTTCTGAGAACCAGTTCCTCTGTTGTAAAGTGGACATGCTTCCACAGCGGCTGTCTTGCGCTGTGTCCCAGGCCAGGCCTTTCTGATCTATGTCTCATTAACTATTACTATCCCCATCTTAAGGAGAAGGAATCATGGTTAGATAGGTGGCAGGACTGGCCGGGGTCACCCAACCTGGTTACGGAACCCAACTCCTTCAGTCAGCTTCAGGCAAAACTTCTCCCAGAAGGATGGCATTCTCTCTGGTAGTTTGAAATGCAGCCTCCTGGGCCCTGCCTGAGTCAGAATCCCTGAACCTAAAAACCGAGAACGTCCCCACCCTAAGCAACTAGGCTGAGTAGCTAGGACAGGCCAGTCTTGTACGTGGGTGTGCCCACTTCATCAGGGTGGGCTTTCCTGGAATAAACCAACGAAAGCCCCCCACTTGCGCATTCAGGTTGGATTATGATTATTATATTATCTTTATTGCTGTTCACCATAGAGATAATTAATGCTGTCCTTCTCCATTGTTCCCAGGGAGTTTCCCTCCTGACATCTGGGAGGGTGGCGGAGGGCATGGAACCTCCGTGGGGTCTGATGCCTCCTACCTATACCCCCAACTCTGCTCACACCTTCTTCCCACAGCCGGCAGGGGTGCGGAAGGGGTGAGGCGCGACGAGCACGGCCGCGGTTGTGGGGAATGGGGAACCTGGGTCCCCCTCCTCTCCTCACCCCTCTCCCCGCCGTTTCCGGCCCGGGGCGGGGCGCTCCCCACTCCCGGCAATGCGCGAAGCCGGAGCGCACTAGGACCGTGGCGCTCCGCCCGCCGCCGCTATAAGAGGCCGCGCTCGCACCCCACGCGGAACCCGCGGCTCAGACCAGTTCCTGGCGTCCCGACCTGTGTCGGACCCGAGGCCGGACCCGCCGCTGCGCAGCCGACGCCAGCCCAGGGCCTGGGAGGGACGAGCGCCCCCGGGCCCCCGCCGCGGGCACCATGGGCGCTACCCACTCCGCGTCCGAGGAGGTGCGGGAGCTCGAAGGCAAGACAGGCTGTGAGTATCCCGCGGGGGACGGTGACGGGGACCGCGACCGCCGGCCGGCTGGCACGGGGGCTCCCAGCCCACGGCCACCCGCTGGGCTTCGGGCCACCGCGCTGTGTGACCTTGGACTAGTAGCTGGCTCTCTCTGCGCCTCAGTCTCCCCCTCCTTCAAATGGGTCCCCGCCGGCCACTTTGCAGGCTGCGGTGATGCTGAGTAAGTGTCGCGGCAGCTCTGCCTCGGTGCTCTCGGAGTTGGCTGGGAACCCCTGAACCTGGGACTGCGGACCCGGGAGGGAGCAGTGTCCGGGCTCCCGGGCCGGGAGAGCTGGTGCCCATGGACGCTCAGCTGTTGTACGCGACCCGCACCTGAAAGTCGTTTGGATTCAGGATTACGCAGGGGGAGGAAAGTTTTTCAGTCGGCGGGAGCTGGGTGGGAGCCCGGCCCCGCGACCTTAGCGCGGGTGAGCGGGTCTCTGAGCCTCCCGTCTGTAAAATGGTTTCAGGCGGGTCCCCCGCTACCCCACCATGGGTAACTGGGAGGATTAAGCGAGGCAGCGCCCGAAGAGCATTTTGCTGGAGTCCGGCGACCTTCGTGGAGCTCGCCCGGACTCCCGGGCCCGCAGAGGCTGTGCGCCCCGTATCCGCCTGGGGCAGGGCGCACTGCACCGGGAGGCCGGGCTGCGGGCCGAGCTGACCGCAGGGAAGTGATGGCGGAAGCGCCTGACCGCCCAAGTCCAGCCGGGCTGGGAACTTGACCCTGGCACCCGGTTCTATTACGGGCTGTGAAGGGGGGTGTGGACTTGAAGACCGAGAGAGGCCAGGTGAGTGGGCAGACTGGCTTTGGCAATGGGCAGACCGGGTGTCAACCCCGCCAGCGCTACTTCCTGGCTGTGTGTCCTTGGGCTAGTCACTTTACCTCTCTCTGTCTCTGTTTCCTTCCTTCTAGAATGGGATTTCTGCTAGTATTTTGTAGATAAATGCTCAAGAAAACGGTAGCTGCAGGGGTAATTTCCAGTCAGGAGCTGGCTCCTGGTGCCTGCTTTGAGTTTAGTGCAGACAGTCAGCGGCCATGGTGGATCAGCTGGAGGGAGCGGCCCCGCCATTTGTGCGTGAGCTGAAAAATGACCCCTCCTGACTCCCAATCTAAACACCTGATTCCCATTACCAATCTAAACACCTCTTTCCAGGAGAATTGGGTGAAAATTACAGAAAGCCCTTAATAATTGGTGTCTGGGTCTACACATGCATACATACACAGACATGTATGCGGACACCTTCCTGCGTACAAATATAGAGCTATCTTCAACTGGAGGAAAAAAAAGTTGTGGTGCATATATATCATATGGCACCCCTTTTTCTTTTTTAAAGAGGGGGAGTAAGAGTATATTTTTGTAACTTTTATTTGCATCAAGGAATTAAGAATAATACTTATTGGGGGATTTGGTAGAAAAGATGAAGGGGGGTGAGCTTTTCACGGTTAACTTTTTTATGTTTTCATTTTGAACCATGTGTGACTTTCACTTATTCAAAAAGTTTTATAAAGTCTAGTTCAACAAGGCGCACGTGAGAGAGGAGGTAGGATTCCTGTCACCTGAGTTTCTTGAATTTCCCCTGTTTTTATTATTTCTTGAGTGCCCTCTGGCTGCCTTAAATCTGCCTGGTTAGAAATGGGGGTTCTCTGAGGCTGGTATCTCTGCAGGAAGGGTGGGCTGGCCGCAGTCTCTCAGGCAGCCCCTCGTGGCAGGCAGTCTGGGGGAATTCCATCTGGTTGTGGGTTTGACAGGTGACGGGGCTGCAGAGCATGCTGGGAATCTTGTCAGTTTCCTGGGCCCAGCCTCCGACCCGGATGATGGAAGCTGAGGGTCCCGAGCTTTGTTGCTTTCCTAGAGGTGGCTGATTTGACTTCCCTTTTTGCTGCTCAGAACTCAGATTTCACACCCCAAAGAGGGAGGGGAGACAGGAGGTCAAGGAAGGAGTTCTGAGGTCAGACTAGAGGGGAGGATAATGCCTTCCGTTATCTGAACTTCAAGTAGGTGGAAACTTCCCCCTAGTTCTGTGAAAGGGGTTGGCACAGTCTGAGCGCTTTTATCCATTCAGACCCAGAGAGGTTGATTTCCTGAGGGGAGATGCACAGCATAAACAGATCAACCCACTGGTGTCAAGTTCCGTGAAGAAGATACAATCCGATGGCATGAGAGTTGGGGAGGGGCAAGGAAACATTTCTTTCGAGGGGACCAGGAGGGCTTCTCGGGGGAGGTGATAATGGAATAGACCCAAGTAAGAAGGAGCCAGCTGCGTGAAGACCAGTCGGAAGTGCATTTGGAGCAGAGGGCACAGCGAATGCAAAGGTCCTTTGGCAGGAACAAGTTGAGGACAATGAATGAGGTTTGTATGAGATGAGGACGTGGACATGGGGCTCAGGTTGGGATGGGAACCTGATTTAAGGGGTCTTGATAGGTATGCAGCCTTGGGCAAGTCATTTACGCCCTGAGTGCCTCAGTTTCATGCACTATAAAATCGGGATTAAAGTGGTACCTTCCTCTGAGTTGTTGGGAAGGATTAAGTGAGTGAATTCACCTGAAGTATTTAGAACAGGCACAAGTGTTTAGTATTATCAGCCATGCTTTAAATACCTCGAGAGGTCCTGGTTGCTCTGAGCCACAAGTAAGAGTTAAGTCGGTGCCGCTTCTTCACAGCTGCATGACCTTAAGCAAGTCGTTTTACCTCTCTGAGCGTTAGTGCTCCCACCTGGATCGTGGGGTGGCGGTATAGATTCAACAAGAGGGTGTATGTATGTGTGGCAGTGCTTGACTTGGTATGGGAACGTCAGCTCCCAGCATCCTGCGGGCTGGGTGGAGTGTTCCTATAAGAACCCTTGGGAAGCATCCCTGAGAAGGGGGAAGAGCCCTAGGTCCAGGGCAGCCAGAGAACAGGCTGTGCCCACAGGGTTTGCTAGGCTTCCCCCGCCTCTCTGAGGACCAGGGTGATCCCTTTGCATGCACTCTCTTGGAATCCTCATGGTAGTCCTCCAGGGAAGGTGGTACTGTGGCCATTTTACAGAGGCTCAGAGGAGTAAAGCAACTTGCCTCCCGTCCCGCAGCTCCTATGCGGAGGAGTAGGGATCTCAGGATCCCCAGGCTCACTGTCCTGCTACTGCTGTGCTTTCACTGTGTTTCGTTGCCCCTCAGATTTCTAGGAACCCAGAAGGGGTAGGAACAGCCTGCCCGTATATTTTTCTCACCACCAGGCCTTTGTACAATCGGTTCCCTGTGCCTGGAGCACTCTTCCCATCTCACATAATGCGGCGTTTGCATATGGCCGTACTTCTGTAACCACCACCCAGGTGAAGATCGCGCACGTTTCCTCTTTGCCCCGTCTCTCTCTCTCTCTCTTTTTTTTTTTTTTTTTGGGTAGGCGGGCCTCTCCCTGCTGCGGCCTCTCCCGTTGTGGAGCACAGGCTCCGGACGCGCAGGCTCAGTGGCCATGGCTCACGGGCCCAGCCGCTCCGCGGCACGTGGGATCCTCCCGGACTGGGGCACGAACCCACGTCCCCTGCATCGGCAGGCGGACTCTCCACCACTGCGCCACCAGGGAAGCCCTGCCTCGTCTCTTTATGAAACTCATGCTCTTCCTCGTTCAGAGCTCAGCTTGGCTATTGTTTCCTTCCAGAGAGCCATCCCTGGCTACCCTCCTTCCTACCTTTGTGTGTTAAATGCCCGTCGTCAGCACTCCTGCAGCCCCTGCATTCCCTCCCGTAATAGCTCACATCACACCCTGTTATAATTGTCAGCTTCGTCGCCTGCCACCCCCTTGAAACTTGGAGCTCCCTGAGAGTGGGGAGTGTTCTCAGTACCTTTGTACTCAGTGAGAACACAAGAGGTTCACGTCGAAGGGGTGAAGGCCCTGGGGACTTTATAACCCAGGGAGTACTGCCCAGGAGCCAGTGTCCGGTATAAAATCTAGTGCCACACCAGCAGCTGGCCTTGGCCACGTCAGCCCTGCCAAAAATAGGCCTGAGCGCAAGCTCGCTCACGCAGGGCATCCTTGGGTCTGCACGCCCACCTCGCCTTGCCTGTCAGAGTCTCATCGACTGATTTAAAACATAGACAAGTACTCCCAAACATCGTTTCTGCGCCAGGAACGCTGACTACCTAGACTGTTAAAATTCATATTAGAAACCCGAGCGAAGGCATTCTGGTCGTGTGTCCGAGTGGTGAGCTGGCCTTTCTCCGTGGCAGGCGTGGTGTCAAACCCAAGGTGTGTCCCGAGGTGTGACGTGGGCGCTGGACAGGAAGACAGGAATCACTCACTGTAGCGTGTTCCCTGTCCCCACCTTGAGCGGGCCTGGAGGTGGCCCCCGCTTCCTGTCCCCCCAACCCCGTGTCTGCTTCTGGAATTGGAAAGGAAAGAATGCGAGGAGGAATCTGGGAAAAGTGGAGGGGTCTGTTTTTTCCTTCGGGCTCCAGGACAGCTCCACAGCTAATGTTTATCGGGCACCTGTCACCTGCCAAACACTGTGCTGAGCTATGAAGTTTCCCCGCGGTGGCTCATGGAATCCTCCCAGGAACACTGTGCCCTTCCCATTCCAGAGATGGGGAAGTCAAGGTTGAAGAGAGGACGTGACTGCCACAGGCCTCTGAGAAGCAGAGGCGGGATTCAAGTCCTGGTCTGACCCCCGGACCTCATCCTTTGGGGAGGGAACCAGAGATGCGGGAGGCCTGTGTGGCCTGGGCTGCATTTTCCACTGGAATCTCCTGGCTGGGCAGTACTCCTGGGTTATAAAGTCTTCAAGCAGCCCCAGACCACAGCCTCAGCCCCTTCACCACATGCCACATGCCCTGGTGGCATGACACCTCCCCTGCCTTCCTGAAGCTCGGGGCCTTGAGGGGTAAGGGCGGACCGGCCGGTGCCACTGTGTTCATTCCTGTTGTCACCAAGGCTTGTGAAGCTGAATGGCCAACAAGACCTATTGGCTCCTTTCCGTTTCCTCTGGGGTGGACTGTGGTTTTAACTTGGGGTCCTTGGGGAGTCTCTGAAACCCATAAAGTGGGGTGCAGAATTGTGTCCGTGGGGCTCTGGGAGATGTAGACCCTCAACTTCCCTGAGATTCTTAAAACAGTGACGATACATTCCACAGTATGTAAATCAGATCCCAAATAGAGAGTAATAATAAGAGCACTTAAAGCTCTTGAGAAGAATGAATAATGGTGGCTCCCTGCTGAGGGAGGAGCAAACTTATCTGGGAGGACTGATCCCCAAAGGCTGAGCTCTCAGGGGCCCTGGGCGCAGTGGTCATGACCACAGCAGGGAGGGCCAAGGGACCCCAGCCCTCTGGAACCTTTTCTGCCTTGGTCGGGTGGGTTGTCCAGACCTCTGCCCACTCCCTGGGTGCTCCCAGTGTGGAAACGTGCGGGAAAGGGCTGGGTAGCAAGTGAACTAATTCCTGGGCACCCAGAAGCACCCCCTGCCCTGGCCCGTTTTGCACTCTGTGCACCCGGATCCGGTCATCCCACGTTAGCAGTAGCTGCAGAATAGGGCTCGGAGGCCGGCGATCATCGGGCTTGCCCCACGTGGCAGTGCTGGGACGCCTGCTCCAGGCCGCAGCCCTCTCTGAGCCGCCGTCTCCACCCCTTTGAAGACGTGGCAGTCAACGAGACAGTCTAGAGCTGTGGATGAGGTAACAGCTGCTCTTTCTTGGGCCTTTTCCATCCATCATCTCGTCCTCCTAAGAGCCCAGTGGGACTTTTGTTACTCGGTTACAGATGAGGAAACTGAGGCTCAGACACGCAGGTGACTGCTCAGGGTCACTTAGATGCATACGTATAACTGAATCACTGTGCTGTACACCTGCAGCTAACACGGTTTTGATATTATAAATCAATTATACTTCAATAAAAACAAAGAAAATATAATTAAAATAATATAATTAAAATTAAAAAATATAAAATATAATTAAAATAACTAAAATAAAAACAAAGAAAATATAATTAAAATAAATTAAAATTAGATGTGGTATGTGGAACCCAAATTCAAAACAAGGCCTCTTTCATGGCATAGATGATCTTACTTGCAAAGCAGAAGTAGAGACGGGTAGAGAACAAATGTATGGATGCCAAGGGGGAAAGGGGTGGGGTGGGAGGGACTGGGAGACTGGGATTGACACATATATATTATTGATACTGTGTATAAAATGGACAGCTGATGGGAACATGCTGTATAGGACGGGGAACTCACCTAATGCCCTGTGGTGGCCTAAATGGGAGGGAAGTCCAAAAGGGAGGGGGCATCTGTGTGTGTACGTATGGCGGATTCATTTTGTTGTGCAGTGGAGGCTAACACAGCGTTGTAAAGCAACCATACTCAATAAAAATAAATTTAGGAATACACTGTAAAAAAAAAACAACAAAAAACTCTTTTTTGGGTGCAAAGAGAAACTGCCTCTCCCATGTGACAACATAGGTGGAGAGTGTGAGTGACCCCAAGTCGTGTTATCTGTGAGAGTCAACACTGCTGCCCCGTGACCTTGTTAACAGTGTTCCACACACTTGTTTGCCCAGCTGGCAAGGGGAGAATCGGACCTCAAGGCAGATGGGATTAGCTCTGGGTGATGTGGAAAGTTCTAGAAGTGTGGGCTATGCCCCCCAAACCCCCAGGGAGGGCAAGCTTGGTGATGAGCAGTGTGAGGGGTGTGGGGAGGGCTAAGAAGAAGAGACCCCCTCCATTTCCTGGGTCTGACTGTGTGGCTCACGTCTGTTTCAGAAGTTGTGTTTTCTCTGCGTGAAAGCAACCGGCAATCCACTCCAAGACTTCTCAGCTCCACGGATTAGTAGTGATTAGATCCCTCATGCATCTTTCTTTCTCGCCTCCCCCATCCCCACGCTGGCAGGGTAATTTTTCTGTGAGTTAATGGTCCCCAGAATGTAGCATGGAATTTAATCACTGCTCAGATATGCCATACGGCCCAATCCTACAGAAAAAACGCCGCGATAAGATGCGTCTACTTTTGCAAAGCACTTTAGTATCTGCTATCTCAAGCCCGGGGAACAAGGCGTTTTTGGCTCAGGAGTGCCCACTGCTTTGGGAAGATAAGGCAGGGCCTCCTTTTCCCAGCCTGGAGAGGCTGGGCAAGGTGACGAGGAGCCTGGCACCCTGGTCCTGCCAGCCATCCTGTCGCCGGCTCCATCTTTATTATTAATTCATAAAACCAGAAGGTCAAGTGGGTGATTTCTGCCAGTGGTGGAAATCACCTTAAGCGTGAGGACATAAAGGCCCTTTGTTGTCCCAACAGTGTGACCTTTGTGGACGGGCAGGCTGTCAGAAGTGGGCCTTCTGTTCTCAGCACAGCTCCCTGGGAGGTGAAAGGGAGCAGTTAGGTCTCAGGGCCCAGGTACTCTGGGAGGGAGGGCGGGTGGCCAGGCAGGAGACAGCAGCACGGTTGGTGTGGCTGAGTTATACAGCGATGGAAAGAGAAAGCAGTGGGGGGGGGGGGGGGCGCCTTCCCAGCTCCTGAGCACCCATGCCAGGGTCTCAGTGATCAGAGAACCCCAGGTGAGCACCCAGCACTTCACAGGCCTAACCCACCTGGTAGTTCTCAGGACTTCCCTTATCTTGTCCTCTCCTGCATCTCCAAGGCCTCAGCCAGAGTCCCACGTGGACACAGACTAGCCTTCCACCACCTTGACCTTTAGCAGCAGGTAGATGTGGGTTTGAATCACGACGCTGCTGTTTACTGTCTAAGCAAGAAACGTCGCCTCCCTGAGTCTTAGTTTCCTCATCTGTATGATGGGAATGTGTCTCAGGGCTGCTGTGAGGATTGAATGAGAATTTGAGTAAAGCTCTTCACACGTCATAAGTGTTCAATAGTTGTTGGCAGGTACAGATGGTTTCGATTGTAAACCTTTCAGAAGCTGGCCATATATCTCCGTTTTAAGGGTATTCTGTAACTTCCTTCAGTAATTCATATCACTCGTGACACACCTGCCATCTTTGACATGCGTCAAGTTTGTCATTTTCTTGATGTTGTGCTAATGATCAGGGACCTTAGCGTGCTTTAATTTGTATCACTCTGTAGTATTTTTTCTTTAATTTAAAAACCTACATATTGGTTTTTGTTTTATGCAGACTCTTAATTTTTGCAACCATTCTTCCTTACAGATTCAGGGTTTTTTTAAATATGTATTTATTTTGGCTGTATGAGGTCTTAGTTGTGGCATGCAGGATCTTCGTTGCGGCATGCAGGATCCTTTTTTAGTTGGGGCGTGCGAGCTTCTTAGTTGTTGCATGCAAACTCTTAGTCACAGCATGCATACGGGATCTAGTTCCCCAACCAGGGATCGAACCCGGGCCCCCTGCCTTGGGAGCACAGAGTCCTACCCACTGGACCACCAGGGAAGTCCCCAAGTTCAGTTTCTTCTTATGTAACACACCTTTCCATGGCGTTTGCAACAAGTCTCTGTGAGTTGTCAGCTTGGTCTGAAAATGTCTTTATTTTGCCAGGCTGCAGGAATGATCATTTGGCTGGGTATAAAATTTGAGGTTGCTGCATGTTTTCTCTCAGCACTGAGTTTTTGGTCTCTTCTTGCTGTGGAAAAGTCATCTCTTTTGTCTGATTGATATTTCTTTGTAGAAATCTGCTTTTTCCCCTTTGTTTAAAAATATTTGTTGGTGGTGTTTTTTTAGGTGCTTTGTGTAGGTGTGGATTTAATTTATCCTGCCTGGGAATGGTTTATGCTGTATTATTATAAATTGACTGATATCTTCCATAATGAAGATATTACCTCTCCCCTTTCTCCTAATCTTTTTCCTCAGTAATTACTTTGGAAGGGGATGAACCGTGTCATCCTGTCCTGAATGCCTCTTTACTTTTCTTGCATATTTCCTATCTTTTTGTTGCTCTGTGCTGTATTTTGATTTGTTTCCTTAGGTCTGTCTTCCAATTCACTAATTCTCTCTTTAGCTATTACAGCTTTGCTGCCTTAACCCAACTTAGTTTTTTAAATTCCATAGACTTAAAAAAAACCATTTTGTAAGTTCTATAAGGTTTTCAGATTCACTGCTTTTGTCATAGGGCACTGTTCTTATATTATTCGTAATAATTTAAAGCTTACTGCATAGTTTCTGCTGTCTCATCTTCTTGGGGGTCCATTCCATTTATTAACTGTGTCTGCTGATTATCCCATATGGTGGTCATTTGCTGTGTAGTTTGGGTTTTGATTCTGAGCTCATCTTTGGGCTGGCTCCCCCCCTGGTTTTCAGTCATCTCCAGATTCATGCTGAGGCCACACCAAGTAGAGGTGGGCTTAGCTGAAGTACCTCTCCCATGAGAGAACCCTGTGCCCTGGGCTATAGAAGTACCTCACACAGTGCTTTGCATTTGTTGTTCTGGGTACCTTAGGGCTTTCGCTGGTCTGGAAACACTTTTTACATTAATTCCTCAATTTGGCTTTCCTGTGCCACGGAGGTTTGGATTTTTCTCTTGTGAATGACACAGGCCTGGAGTTTTGATTCCTCATAGAGTCCCCCTCCTCTCCTCTGCACCCTGCCACCTCTTCTGCAGAGTCAGCTTCCTTGTTGATTCTCTGGGCCAGCAGGGAACATTTTTCTGTCCCACCTTATATGGAGAGGCAGTCCTTTGTGCTCTAGCTTTTGATAGGAGTCTCACTTCTAACTCGTATGGACCCCAGGCCACTGCTGTCACTCAGTGGGCTAGAAGCCACACCTTTGCTGTGAGAGCCTGGAAATATTCTGGTACCCCTGGGCCACCTCACTTGCTGGGTCTGAGTCCCCTCCTTGCTCTGGCACCTGGGGATTTCCCTCTCTTTCAAGCTTAGTGATGTCTTAAATTTTTTTCTAATTTTGTCCAGTGCTTCACAGGTTCATAGTGGAATGCAAAGTCTGTGTTAGCTCCTTGTAGAAGGAACTGGAGTTTTGTTTTTGTTTTAATATTTTTTGGCCGTGCTGTGTGGCATGTGGGATCTTAGTTCCCCAGTCAGGGGTCTACCCCACGCCCCCTGCTTTGGAAGCGTGGAGTCTTAACCACTGGACCACCAGGGAAGTCCTGATACTGGAGTTCTTTACCTAAATGTCCTACCATAATAAGCCCTCATGCTTTTGGTAAATCTGGAGCTGAAGATAGTTCTGGAAGAATGTGAAAACCAGTTTCCTAGAGACTCTGAAAAGTGCCCAAATCTCTGCTGATTAACTGTTGCTTTTCTCCCTTCCTCATCTTTACTCTTTTTATTAAAATGGAGACATCTCTCTTCGTTTAGTGATGTAAATGGTATGTATTCATTGTCCCAGTCGCTTCTTAGTTTTGGCAGACAGCACGGCAGATGGTCATGAGAACAGATTCCGGAGTCACAGACCCGGGTTCAAATCCCAGTTCTGCCACTTATATCCATGTGACCTTCAGCGAGTGACTTACCCTCTCTGAGAGTCAGTTTCCATATCTGTAAAATGGGTGTGATAACCCCCAGGAGAGGCAGGCACTGTGACGAGGACTAAATAAGATCATGTGTGTCAAGTGTTTGGCTTAGTTCCTGCCTCTGAGTAAGTGCTGACACTTGGTGGTTATTATTACCGCTCTAAGGCAAATGGGAAAGAACAGAGGCTAGCCGTAGGAAGGTGAGCGCGGATGAGCAGAGCATGGTCTGTGCGATTTTGAGTCATGCTCACCCACTCTGACAGCTTCCTGAGTTGTCTCGTTGCTCATGAGGGGAGAATGTTTTCTGAAATCATGTCCCTTCAGCCTGTCCCAGAGTCCCCTCCAGTCCTGAGATTTGGAGGATTCATTCTGTGCAGAAAACAAAACAAAAGGAAATATCCTAACAAGACCCTCGGTACCTAAAATAAATGCCGTCCTCAGGCCGGCATGGGCCCGGGGCAGCTCTTCCTGGGAACCCCTCAGCTTTTGCACTTACAAAGCGGGTTGACGTTTTCGAGCAAAGGGTTGAAAGCTGCTGGAGGAAGGCCAGCAATTAATCTTCTTGTCGTTGCTTCTGCTTTGGAATAGAATTGAGTTTGATAACTTCATTCTCAGGACCGAGGGCACCCAGGTGCATCTTTGGATTACTTTAAATTCCCAGCAGTGAGGTGTGGTCTGGCATGTGTACACGCCCGGCACATGGCTTCCAAGGGGCAGGCAGGTGGAGGAGAGGAACATGGTATCCGGCACCGTGAAGCATCGTGTGGGTGCCAGGCGTGTGGGGGAGGGTCCCTTCCAGGCTGTGGAGGCCGGTCCCTCGCTCTCCCTGCCCAGGCCCCGGCTTAGTCATTGCTTGGGCTGTAATTCCAGGAGGGGCACAAGTTCTCTCTCCCCTGGGATCCTGGAGGCAGCTGAAGAGCCGCATAGGTACCATGAGATTATTGCTTTGGGGACATAATACTAGCAAGCACGGCGGCTCCAGGATCTTACGCTCTTCCGGCCAGGTTCAGTGCTCAGTGTGTATATCATTTTTTTTTCAATGGGGGCAAAATTCACATAACATGAAATTTACCATCCTAACCATTTTATTTTATTTTTATTATTTATTTATTTATTTTGGCCGCACCGTGCGGCTTGCAGGATCTTAGTTTCCCAACCAGGGATTGAACCTGGGCCCCCAACCGTGGAAGTGTGGAGTCCTAACCACTGGACCAACAGGGAAGCATGCAATTCAGTGTCATTAAGCACATTCACGATGCTATGCCGCCGTCGCCACTGTATTTCCCGACCATCTTCATCACCCCACAAAGAAGCTTCAGCAGTCACTCTAATCTCCCAACTCGTAGCCCCTGGCAACCACTAACCTACTTTCTGTCTCTATGGACTTGCTTCCTTTGGGAGATTCATATAAAAGGAAGCGTACAGTAGTGGCCTTGCGTGTCTGGCTTCTTAATGTCATGTTTTCAAGGTTCATCCAGGTTGTATCAAGCGTCACTGCTTCATTCTGTCTCGTGGTGGAATAATGTTCCATTGGATGGAGATGCCGCATTTTGTTCATCTGTTCACAAGTAGATGGACATTTGGGTTCCCACGTTTTGACGATTATGCATGTTGTTTATGTGATTTGATTGTTTTTCGTGGTATGAACAGCCACGTGTAGGCAGTGCTATTATTATCTCTGAATTATGGAGGAGGAAGTTAACAGTCTTGGGGAGAAGGTTTAGTAAGACGAGAAGCTGGGGGTTGAACCTGCAGCTCTTGGAAGCGATGGGGTTAGCTCACCTTTCTGTCTGGCTGGGCGCATCTCTGTGTTGCAGGACCTCGGCCAATGCCTGGGTTGAGTACTGGCCAGTCTCTCGGGACACAGCCAGCAGGAGAGCTTTGGGGGTCCTGGAAGCCACCAAGCCCTTCCCAGTGATGCCACTTGGAGTCCCAGAGCCTGCATCCAGGCTGGCACTGCAGGGGGAAGCGGAGGGAGGCAGGGTGGCTTTGGGGTGCCCCTGGAGACAGCAGCCAGCATGCTCTCAACCACCCTCGCTTCTCTCAGCTGTGTCTTGAGCGCCCTTCCCTACCTCGACTGCTCCAGCTGCCCGCCTCTCGGTGGGTACCCAGCCCCATCATCTGCATCAGCCCTCCGTTCGGTTACCGGGCACATGGGATGTGGTTCTGTAGCTTAGCACCCTCCGGAAACTCAGGGTGAAGTCTGAGTGCCTTAGTGTGACGTGTGCGCCCCCCACTCCTGTGCCCCTGTTCCTAGTCTGCCTCCCACCCGTGCTAAAGGGCTTGGAGCTCCCCGAGTTCTTCTCACTCTGCCTGCGCCAGCCCTCAGCCCCTGGGATCCCACTGGGCATCACCTCCCACCCCATCCCCGTGGACCGGAAGCCCTACTCCAACCTTGGTGCTCCTTGGCAAGCGGACACTGCACTTAGGACCCTGGATCCCAGCGAGGTGAGGGCTCTGCCTCTTGTGTCTGCATCCTTGGTATCTGGCAGGTGCCCAGCAAACCAGAGGCACTCAGTAAATATCTCTTAATGAGTGGTGGGGGCACCTGTCAGAGGGTTGAGCAGATACAGGTGTGCCACGGAGGAGTCCGTCAGGCCCTCACACCCCTGAGGGCAGCCCAGATTCTGGGAGGAAGAAGCAAGTGGTATTCTATATGCCCCTCGCCACCAGGCTCAAATAGTCCTGACCGCCCCGTAGCGGACATGGGTAAATGGGGATCTTCGGTTTCCTCGCAAGTCATGTGAGGGAGGCTGGACCTCGTGGGAGATTTTGGGTGCCTAGTCTCCTCCCGCCCTCCTTCCTGAGTGTTGTCTCTGACCCCTGGTCCGTACGACTCTCCTTCCCCAGTGACTCCTTGCTTAGCATACCAGGGCGGCAGCCTGACCGTTGGGGCCAGGGCCAGGCAGAGACCCCATATCCATTAGCACCCCACTCACGCACTTTCTGTGTCCGTAGATTTGCCTGTTCTGGGCATTTCACATCAGTGGAATCACACACTATGTGGCCTTTTGTGTCTGGTTTCTTTGCCTCAGCAGAATGTGTTCCAGGTTCATCCACGTCGTAGCAGGTGTCAGTTACTCCATCCTTTTTTATGGCCAAATAATATTCCATTGTATGGATAGAACACTTTTTTATTAAGTCAATTTTTAATCAAATATTGTTCTTTGTTTCCTTAAATATGTAGTTTTTAGTAAACAAGCAAACTGAATATGGGAGGAAAAAACTATTTGTGCTGCTGGCCTTTTTTCTTCTTCCAGTTTTACTGAGATATAATTAACCTACAGCACTCTATAAGTTTAAGGTGTGCAGCATAATGATTTGACTTACATACATCACGAAGTGATGCTCGCAATAAGTTTAGTGAACATCCATCATTTCATATAGATACAAAATTAAAGAAAGAGAAAAAAACCTTTTTTTCTTGTGATGAGAACTCTTAGGATTTTCTCTCAGTAACTTTCATATATAACATACGGCAGTGTTAATTATATTTACCATGTACATTACGCCCCTAGTACTTATTTTTTAAATTTAATTTTAAACTTCTATTGGAGTATAGTTGATTTACAATGTTGTGTTAGTTTCAGGTGTACAGCAAAGTGATTCAGTTATACATATACTTATATCCATTCTTTTTCAGATTCTTTTCCCATATAGGTTGTTACAGAACACTGAGTAGAGTTCCCTGTGCTATGCAGTAGGTCCTTGTTGATTATCGGTTTTAGATGTAGTAGTTTGTTTATGTTCATCCCTAACTCCTGATTTATCCCTCCCCTCCATCTTTCCCCTTTAGTAACCATAAGTTTGTTTTTGAAGTCTGTGAGTCTGTTTCTGTTTTGTAAGTAAGTCCATTTGTATCATTTTTTAAAATTCCACTTATAAGTGATATCATATGATACTTATCTTTCTCTTTCTGACTTACTTCACTCAGTATGACAATCTCTAGGTCCATCCATGTTGCTGCAAATGGCATTATTTCATTCTTTTTTATGGCTGAGCAATATTCCATTGTATATATGTACCCCATCTTCTTTATCCATACCTCTTTCGGTGGACATTTACGTTGCTTCCGTGTCCTGGCTATTGTAAGAGTGCTTCAGTGAACATTGGGGTGCATGTATCTTTCAAATTAGTTTTCTCCAGATATATGCCCAGTAGTGGGATTGCTGGATCGTATGGTAGTACTATTTTCAGTTTTTTAAGGAACCTCCATACTGTTCTCCACAGTGGCTGTATGCATTTACATTTCCACCAACAGTGCAAGAGGGTCCCCTTTTCTCCACACCCTCCCCAGCATTTGTTTGTAGACTTTTTTTTTGAACATCTTTATTAGAGTATAATTGCTTTACAATGGTGTGTTAGTTTCTGCTTTATAGCAAAGTGAATCAGTTATACATATACATATGTTCCCATATCTCTTCCCTCTTGCGTCTTCCTCCCTCCCACCCTCCCTATCCCACCCCTCTAGGTGGTCACAAAGCACGGAGCTGATCTCCCTGGGCTATGCGGCTGCTTCCCACTAGCTATCTGTTTTACGTTTGGTAGTGTGTATATGTCCACGCCACTCTCTTACTTTGTCCCAGCTTACCCTTCCCCCTCCCCATATCCTCAAGTCCATTCTCTAGTGGGTCTGCATCTTTATTCCCATCTTGCCCCTAGGTTCTTCTGACTTTTTTTTCCTTCTTTTTTTAGATTCCATATATATGTGTTAGCATACAGTATTTGTTTTTCTTTTTCTGACTTACTTCACTCTGTATGACAGACTCTAGGTCTATCCACCTCACTACAAATAACTCAGTTTTCGTTCCTTTTTATGGCTGAGTAATATTCCATTGTATATATCTGCCACATCTTCTTTATCCATTCATCTGTTGATGGACACTTAGGTTACTTCCATGTAAGAATGCTCAACATCATTAATCATTAGAGAAATGCAAATCCAAACTACAATGAGATATCATCTCACACGGTCAGAATGGTCATCATCAAAAAATCTACAAACAATAAATGCTGGAGAGGGTGTGGAGAAAAGGGAACCCTCTTGCACTGTTGGTGGGAATGTAAATTGATACAGCCACTATGGAGAACAGTATGGAAGTTCCTTCAAAAACTAAAAATAGAACTACCATACGACCCAGCCATCCCACTACTGGGCATCTACCCTGAGAAAACCATAATTCAAAAAGAGTCATGTACCAAGATGTTCATTGCAGCTCTGTTTGTCGACTTTTTGATGACGGCCATTCTGACAGGTATGAGGTGATACCTCATTGTAGTTTTGATTTGCATTTCTCTGATAATTAGTGATGTTGAGCGTCTTTTCATGTGCTCTTTGCCCATCTGTGTGTCTTCTTTGGAGAAATGTCTGTTTAGATCTTCCACCCGTTTTTTGACTGGGTTTTTTTTTGATATTGAGCTGCATGAGCTGCTTGCTTAATCCAGTCACCTGTTGATGGACATCTGGGTTGTTTCTACCTTTTGGCTGTTATGCATCGTAGTGCTGTGAACATTCATTTATGGGTTTTTCTGTGGGCGTATGTTTTCATTTATCTTGGTTATATACTTAGGAGCAGAATTTCTGGATTGTGTGGTAAATCTATGTTTAATTTATTGAGGAGTCACCAAACTCTTTTCCACAGCAGCTGCGCAATTTTCCATTCCCACCAGCAACGTCTGAGGGGTCCAGTTTCTCCACAGTGTCACCAGCGCTAGGTATTTTCTGTTTTACTTTTCATTATAGCTGTTGAAGTTAAAATTTTTTTAATTTAAATAAGATGGCACACGTAATCCCTATTAATTGCAGAAAAGTTAAAGGACAGGTAAGCAAAGATAAGGAGCTAGAGGAGGGAAATGTCCTGTCATTCTACTTTCTGGAACAATTTACTATTTTGTTGTGAACCTTTCCTAATTTTTCTTGTGCACACACTTGTATAACAATATGAACTTGGATGTAAATGAGATCTTTGTTGCCTGTTGGTTTTTCCATGTCATGATATTCCATGACCATTTTCCGATGTCCCACGATATTTTAAACATGTTTTCTCAGGCCGTCTAGGATGCGCCAGGATTTATTTAACCCGTTTCCCGTGGCCCGGCATTGCCCCAATTTTTTACTGTTTGAAACAGACAACGATGATTACTCTTATCTGTTTATCTTTGTACATATGTCTCGGTTACTCAGGATTCATTCCTAGGGATCAAGTTCCTGCTTCAGAGCGCGTGTACCAAGCACTCTCCAGCACAAATATAATGCAAGGTGGAATAATTCTAAATTTTCAACGAGCAATAGATGGAATGTAATTCCCGATTTTCTAGTAGCCACATTAAAAAAAAAAAAGTAAAGAAACAGGTGAAGTTAGTTTAATAATATATTTAACCCATTGTAACTAAAATATTATTTCAAATATAATTAATATAAAAATTATTAAGACAGTTTACGTTTTTTTCGTACTAGGTCTTTTAAAGCCAGTATTTTTTTTTTTTACACTTCAGCACATTTCAGTAGCCACATGTGGCTCTGTATTGGACAGTACAGGCGTATACTTTTTTGTTTAAACTTTTGATACAAAATGACAAGTCACTCTGCCCTGCCCCCCCCCCCCCCCGCAAAATTGGGCAGATTAAACTCCCACCAGCCCCATGGAAGGGTGTATATTTCCCTCAGGTTGAAATCTGATACCCAAAATAATGAGGTGAGATGCCAGGCTCAAGGTGTCTCTGCCTCCCGTTCCCATGGCAGCTGTGACCTCACAGGGGCCTGGAGAGAGGGCTCAGAGTGAGGAGCAGGGAAACTGGAAAAGCTTCCATCCCGGGAACCTTTGAGGGGACAACAGACAGGGCCTTCCAGGGTGTGACATGGGCACCTGTGTATCAGGCGCTCACGGGACGGACCTTATAGGGGGCCCAGGGTCAGCCTGGGGGGCCGGAGTTGAGGGCACAGGAGCTTAGCTGAGGGCTGAGCTCTTGGCTCTGAGGATTTGAGTGCCAAAAAGATGGAACCAGAATTGGGGAGTTTGTCCTCCTAATTCCTCTGCTTTCAATCAAGCAGGACAGAGAGGTGCGTGTGTCACGTGTGCATGCCCTTTGGATGCAATTAGCTGGAAACTCTTCGAGAAATCTGGTCTGAGATGGTTCATGGTTTACACAGTGCTTCCCGTCTGTGTGACCTTGGGCAGGTCTCAGTGTTCCCATCTCTAGGTTGGGGAGAAAACTGTGCCTACCTGATAGGATTGATTGAGACTTATGTGGGCCAAGGCTTGTCGAGAGTAAAGTCGAACACAGTGCCCAGGACACAGCTCAACGAATGCCTATTTTTAATTAATGCCTATTGTTGTCATGATTATGCACTAACTTCTTTCTTAATGTCCTTATTGAGATATAACTCACATCCCCTGCATTTCACCCATTTAAAGTGTCCACAGTTGAGGGCTTCCCTGGTGGCGCAGTGGTTGAGAGTCCGCCCGCCGATGCAGGGGACACGGGTTCGTGACCCGGTCCGGGAGGATCCCACGTGCCGCGGAGTGGCTGGGCCCGTGAGCCATGGCCGCTGAGCCTGCGCGTCCGGAGCCTGTGCTCCGCAACGGGAGAGGCCACAACAGTGAGAGGCCCGTGTACCGCAAAAAATAAAAAAAAAAAAAGTGTCCTCAGTTTGTCGTGTAATCACAGGGTTGTGTAACAGTCTAATTTTGGAACATTTTCATCCCCGTCAAAGAAACTCCTTTGCTATTAGCAGTGATTCCCTCTCTCTTTCCACAGCCCCAGGCGACCACTGGTCTACTTTCTGTCTCTATGGCTCTGCCTCTCTGAGTGTTTCATATAAATGGAAACCCGCCAGGCGTGGCTTTGTGACGGGCCCCTCTCACTTATTTTTCATGGAGGTGGTTTGGGAGCGTGTGGTTGGCGTTAATTTCTGATCATTATTTCACAACACATCAGTGTATTTTTTTAAAATTACTGAAATATAATTGATTTACGATGTGTTAGTTTCAGGTATATAGCAAAATGACTCAGTTATACATATATATATTCTTTTTTAGATTCTTTTCCATTATAGATCATTATAAGATATTGAGTATAGTTCTCTGCTATACAGTAGCACCTTGTTGTTCATCTATTTTATATATAGTAGTGTGTGCATGTTAATCCCAAACGCCTCATTTATCCCTCCCTCCCCCCTTTCCCCTTTGGTAAACATAAGTTTGTTTTCTATGTCTGTAAGTCTATTTCTGCTTTGTAAATAAGTTCATTTGTATCATTTTTTAAGATTCCACATATAAGCAATATCATATCATAATTTGTCTTTCTCCGACTTACTTCACTTAGTATGGTGATCTCTAGGTCCATCCATGTTGCTGCAAATGGCATCAGTGTAAGTTTTTTTGATTTGTGAGTTAGAGCTGAGAACTCTAATTGGCCAGTGTCATCTGATCACCTAAAGCGAGGCAGTGTGGGGTGTCAGTTAGAAAGAAAACCTTAACTAAACCACACATGTTCTGCCAGACAAACTAAGTTAAAATCCTGGGTCTGCCTCTTTGAAGTTTAGTGACCTTGAGCAGGTTACTGATCTGCGTATCTGTAAAATGGGAATCGTCTGTCTTTTGGTCATTGGGTCACGGAGATGATTAAATAAGCACACACGTGCCCAGGATGCAGTACTTGCCAATGACTGATTCACCACTAACAATATATTTGAGATCCCTCGGCTGTCTCACATGGGGCCATATTGGGTGCTTAAAATATTCATTACATGACTAATAAATATATATTGTATAAGAGACGGTTTGGAAAATATAGATGAATCAAAGCAAAACAAACATAGTCTTTAATCCCAGCCTTGAGAGATAATTGCTATTATTATTTGGGGAAAACAGGTTGATTTTCTTTCCTTACTTATATACATTTGTATATATTTAGATGTTTTCCCAATGGGCGTTCGTGCTGTTTTCATAGCGTTGTTTTTAGACAACATTATGTTGGAATGTATGTTCACATTCAGTACACAACTGTCACTTTTAAACACAGCATCTTTTTTAAAAAATTGGCTGAACCTCCCATAAAGTATTTAACTGATCTGCTCGTGGTGGGCCCTGAGGTTGAGTCGTTTTTACACTGTTGTAGAGAATGTAACGGTGAACAGTTATGTACTCATCTTGTTGTACCCGTTGGATTTATTCTTTCAGGATAAATCCCCGCCGAGTAGAATTGCTGAGCTTCTTAAGTAAATGTTTTATTGCGATATCGTATACAGAAGAGTGCATCACTAGTGAGCATGCAGATCCCAAAACTTTCTGAGAACACATCTGTGTAACCTGCAGCTGGATCAAGAATTAAACGCTTCCAGTTCCCAGAAACCCTCTCAAGCCCCATTCAAATTACTGCCCCATCAAGGGCAACTTCTATCCTAACTTTTAAAAAATTAAGATGTTAATATGAGCCATTTTAGGTTAACAGCAAAATTCAGGGGAAGGTACAGAGATTACTCATGGCCCCCTGCCCCCCCCCCACGCACAGCCTCGCCCACTGTCAGCATCCCCCACCAGAGAGGACATTTGTTACAATTGATGGACCTCCATTGATACATCATCACCCAGAGTGCACGGTTTACATGAGGTTCCCTCTTGGCGTCCTACATCCTGTGGGTTTGGACAAATGTATGATGACGTGTATCCATCATTATAGTATCATACAGAGTAGGTTCACTGCCTTAAAAATCCTCTGTGCTTCGCCAACTCATCGCTCCCCTGGTAACCACTGACCTCGTTGCCGTCTCGGTAGTTTTGCCTCTTCCAGAATGTCATGTAGTTGGAATCGTACCGTATGTAGCCTTCCTATCCTGCCTTAACACTGCAGATGAGTGTTGCCCGTTTTTGAGCTTTATGTAAATGGAGTCATAAAGTAGGTACTCTTCCATGTCTGGCTGCTTCTGCTTGTTGTTATGTTTTGGAACTCACCCAAGTTATTGTCCGTACTGTGTGTTCATTTTCACTGCTGTATCCTATTCCATTACTTGCATATACCACACACTTTACTCTGCCATTGCAGGGCGTTTGGATAATTTCCAGCTTAGGGCTCTTCAGATCGTGCTGCCGTGAACTCCTTCTACGCATCTTCTGACGTGTGCAAATATGCATTTCTGTTGGGTATGTACTTAATTTAAGAGTGGAATGGCCAGACCATGGAATACACGAATGTCCGTGCTAACATACATATGATGTAAATGGCTGTATTTTCCTCCAGAAAGGTGATAACTGTCCCCAAGGGTTACCTGACCTTTCCGAGTGTCAGTTTCTACATCTGTAATATGGGATGCAGCCTCCTGCCAGGGCGTCATGAGGAACAGATGAGCTAATGTGTGGAGATGAGCCCCATTCCCCCAGCACATAGCAGGCCTTCGGGATGGGTTGGTCATTGTAAAGAGTATTTTCTAGCCAACAACAGCTTCTAGAAAGGCTTGAGAATTCTGAGTTGCATATTCTTTTTTATTTCGAATATTTATTTATTTACTTACTTTGGCTGCACCGGTTCTTAGTTGCTGCACACGGGATCTTCATTGCGGTATGCGGGATCTTTTTTTTTTTTTAGTTGCTGGCATGCGGGATCTTTTAGTTGTGGCACGCGGACTTCTTAGTTGCGGCGTACACGCGGGATCTAGTTCCCAGACCGGGGATCGAACCCAGGCCCCCTGCATTCGTAGCGTGGAGTCTTACCCACTGGACCACTGGGGAAGTCCCCTGAGTTGCAGATTCTTGAAGAGATCACAGCTCGAGCCTGAGGCTAAAAAAAAACATGAAGTAAAGTAAGGTGACCAGTTGGCCCCAGAAATTAGCTACCTCTGGAACAGGAAGAGAAAAGATGCTTAAGGGATGAGAAATGCCAAGAGTCTGGTGCGGGGAGAGAGCCCTTCCCCAGCCCAGCCACCATTTCGGAAAGTTTTTTTAAATTTATTTATTTTATGTTAATTTTTTTTTTTGGGGGGGTGCATTGGGTCTTCGTTGCTGCACGCAGACTTTCTCTAGTTGTGGCGAGCGGGGGCTGCTTTGCATTGCAGTGCTCAGGCTTCTCATTGCAGTGGCTTCTCGTTGCGGAGCATGGGCCTTAGCCATGCGGGCTTCAGTAGTTGTGGCTCGCGGGCTCTAGAGTGCAGGCTCAGTAGTTGTGACGCACGGGCTTAGTTGCTCTGCAGCATGTGTGATCTTCCCCAACCAGGGCTCGAACCTGTGTCCCCTGCATTGGCAGGCGGATTCTTAACCACTGTGCCACCAGGGAAGCCCCATTTCAGAAAGTTTTGCCGGAACTGTCCATAGTCCCCAGGCACCAGGCCTAAGGGCCTCAAACACTAGGATATTCTGGGAAGAGAGGTGATGTTGTGTAGCGGTTAAGGGTGGGCTGTGCAGCTGGGGAGATGTGAGGTTGAATCCCAGTTCCACCAATCACAGTTGTGTGATCATAGCACCCTCTGAGCTACACTTTTCCAGTGATACAACAGAGGGAAAAAGTATCTATTCACAGGGTTGTTTTGAGGAGGAAGTGAGAAGGTACACATAAGGGTTTAATATTGTGCGTTTCATAAAATAAGCACCGACACGTGGGTGGAAGCCTTCCAAAGCTTGGAACCCACCAGGCCCAGTCTTAGCTGTGGAATAAACAGGGTCTACCCACCAAAAAATGGTAATAAAAAAAAAAAAAAACTGTAGGTTTTCTAAAACAGTTGGGGGTGGGGGGGGGACTTGGATGACGGCAGTCAGAGGGTACGATCTTGCACTTATAAGATAAATCAGTACTAGGGATGTGATGTACCACATGATAAATAGAACGAACGTTGCCGTATGTTATACATGAAAGTTGTTAGGAAAGTAAATCCTAACAGTTCTCATCACATGGAAAAAAATAGTTTTTTCTTTTTTTTTTATTAACTTTTATTGGAGTACAGTTGATTTCCAATGTTGTGTTCATTTCAGGTGTACAGCAAAGAGATTCAGTTATGCACATACATACTTTCATTCGTTTTCAGATCTTTTTCTCATATAGGTTATCACAGAGTATTGAGTAGAGTTCCCTGAGCTGTATAGTAGGTCCTTGTTTGTTATCTGTCTTATATACAGTAGGGTGTGTGTGTCAATCCCAAACTCCTGATTTATCCCTCCCCCCAGCTTTTCCCCCTTGGTAACCATAAGTTTGTTTTTGATATCTGTTTCCGTTTTGTAAATAAGTTCATTTGTATCATTTTTTAAAATTAGATTCCACATATAAATGATATATTTGTCTTTGTCTGACTTAGTATAATTTCTAGTTGCATCCATGTTGCTGCAAATGGCATGATTTTCTTCTTTTTTTATGGCTAAGTAATATTCCATTGTATACATGTACCACATCTTCTTTATCCATTCCTCTGTCAGTGGGCATTTAGGTTGCTTCCATGTCCTGGCTATTGTAATAGCGCTGCAGTGAACATTGAGGTGCATGTATCTTTTTAAATTATAGTTTTCTCCAGATATGTGCCCAGGAGTAGGATTGCTAGATCATATGGTAGTTCTGTTTTTAGCTTTTTAAGGAACCTCCATACTGTTCTCTATAGCGGCTGTACCAATTTACATTCCTACCAACAGTGTAGGAGAGTTCCCTTTTCTCCACACCCTCTCCAGCATTTATTGTTTGTAGACTTTTTGATGATGGCCATTCTGACTGGTGTGAGGTGATACCTCACTGTAGTTTTGATTTGCATTTCTCTGATAATTAGTGATGTCAAGCATGTTTTCATGTGCTTCAGGCTATCTTTATGACTTTTTTGGAGAAATGTCTACTTAGATCTTCTGCCCTTTTTTTGATTGGGTTGTTTGTTTTTTGATATAAGAGCTGCATGAGCTGTTTGTATATTTTGGAGATTAATCAATCCCTTGTTGATTGCTTCATTTGCAAACATTTTCTGCCATTCTGTGGGTTGTCTTTTTGTTTTGTTTATGGTTTTCTTTGCTGTGCAGAAGCTTTTAAGTTTAATTTGGTCTCATTTGTTTATTTTTGTTTTTATTTTCATTACTCTAGGAGGTGAATCAAAGAAGTTATTGCTGCAATTTATGTCAGAGTGTTCTGCCTATGTTTTCCTCTAAGAGTTTTATAGTGTCTGGCCTTACATTTAGGTCATTAATCCATTTTTTAAAATTTATTTATTTGGCTGCATTGGGTCTTCGTTGCTGCGCGCAGGCTTTCTCTAGTTGCGGCGAGCAGGGGCTACTCTTTGTTGTGGGGCACGGACTTCTCATTGCAGTGGCTTCTCTTGTTGTGGAGCACGGGCTCTAGGCACGCAAGCTCAGTAGTTGTGGCGCACGGGCTTAATTGCTCCACAGCATGTGGGATCTTCCCAGACCAGGGCTCAAATCCGCATTGGCAGGCAGATTCTTAACCACTGCACCACCAGCGTAGTCCCCATTAATCCATTTTGTTTATTTTTGTGTATGATGTTAGTGTTCTAATTTCATTCTTCTACATGTAGCTGTCCAGTTTTCCCCAGCACCACTTATTCAAGTGACTGTCTTTTCTCCATTGTATATTCTTGCCTCCTTTGTCATAGATTCATTGACCATAGCTTTGTGGGTTTATTTCTGGGCTTTCTATCCTGTGCCATTGATCTATATTTCTGTTTTTGTGCCAGTACCATACTGCTTCAATTACTGTAGCTTTGTAGTATAGTCTGAAGTCAGGGAGCCTGATTCCTCCAGCTCCATTTTTCTTTCTCAGGGTTGCTTTGGCTATTTGGGGTCTTTTGTATTTCCATACAAATTAAAAAAATTTTTTTGTTCTAGTTCTGTGAAAAACGCCATTGGTAACTTGATAGGGATTGCATTGAATCTGTAGATTGCCTTGGGTAGTATAGTCTTTTTGACAGTATTGATTCTTCCAGTTCAGTAACGTGGTATATGTCTCTATCTGTTTGTGTCTTTTATTTCTTTCATCATATCTTATAGTTTCCTAAGTACAAGTCTTTTGCCTCCTTAGGTAGGTTTATTCCTAGGTGTTTTATTCTTTTTGCTGCGATGGTAAATAGATTATTTCCTTGATTTCTCTTTCTGATCTTCCGTTGTTAGTGTATAGGAATGAAGAGACTTCTGTGTATTAATTTTGTATCCTACAACTTTACTGAATTCATTGATGAGCTCTAGTAGTCTCCTGGTAGCATCTTTAGGATTTTCTGTGTATAGTGTCATGTCATCTGCAAACAGTGACAGTTTTACTTCTTTTCCAATTTGGGTTCCTTTTGTTTCTTCTTCTTCTCTGTTTGCCATGGCTAGAATTTCCAAAACTGTGTTGCATATAAGTGGTGACATTGGACATCCTTGTCTTGTTCCTGATCTTAGAGGGAATACTTTCAGCTTTTCACCATTGAGAGTGATGTTAGCTGTGGGTTTGTCATATGTGGCCTTTATTATTTTGAGGTAAGTTCTCTCTATACTCACTTTCTGGAGAGTTTTTATCATAGATGGGTGTTGAATTTTGTCAAAAGCTTTTCCTGCATCTGTTGAGATGATTATATGGTTTCTTTTCTTCAGTTTGTTACTGTGGTTTATCACACCGATTGATTTGCAGATACTGAAGAATCCTTGCATCCCTGGGATAAATCCCACTTGATCATGGTGTATGATCCTTTTAATGTGTTGTTGGATTTGGTTTGCTAGTATTTTGTTTAGGATTTTTGCATCTATGTTGATCAGTTTTATTGGTCTGTAATTTTCTTTTTTTGTGTGGTACCTTTGTCTGGTTTTCATATCAGGGTGATGGTGGCCTCATAGAATGAGTTTGAAAGTGTTCCTTCCTCTGCAATTTTTGGAAGAGTTTAAGAAGGATAGGTGTTAATAACTCTTCTCTAAATGTTCGATAGAATTCACCTGTGAAGCCATCTGGTCCTGGACTTTTGTTTGTTGGAAGTTTTTTAATCACTGTTTCAATTTCAGTACTTGTAATTGGTGTTCATATTTTCTATTTCTTCCTGGTTCAGTCTTGGAAGGTTGTACCTTTCTAAGAATTTGTCCATTTCTCCTAGGTTCTCCATTTTATTGACGTATTGTTGTTTGTAGTAGTCTCTTATGATCCTTTATATTTCTGTGGTGTCTGTTTAACTTCTCCTTTTTTCATTTCCAATTTGATTGATTCGAGTCCTCTCCCTTTTTTTCTTGATGAGTCTGGCTAAAGGTTTATTAATTCTGTTTATCTTTACAAAGAACCAGCTTTTAGTTTCATTGATTTTTCCTGTTGTTTTCTTTGTCTCTATTTCATTTTTTTCTGCTCTGATCTTTATGATTTCTTTCATTCTACTAACATTGGGTTCTATTTGTTCTTCTTTCTCTTGTTGCTTTAGGTATAAGATTAGGTTGTTTATTTGAGATTTTTCTTGTTTCCTGAGGTAAGATTGTATAGCTATAAACTTCCCTCTTAGAACTGCTTTTGCTGCATCCCATAGGTTTTGGATCATTGTGTTTTCATTGTCATTTGCCTCTAGGTAATTTTTTTTGATTCCTCTTTGATTTCTTCAGTGATTTATTAAATTTTACATATGAGATGATGGACATTCACTAAACTTACTGTGGTCATCGTTTCATGGTGTATGTGACTCAAATCATTATGCGGTACACCTTAAACTTACACAGTGCTATACATCAATTATATCTCAATCAAACTGGAAGGAAGAAAATGAAACAATTGAGGTTATCTAAATACATTGCCCACAACAGCAATGATCAAAATTCTATTTCTTTTCCTTCCACTTCTCTTGCTTTACCAGATTCTCTGTACACTTCTTACTACGGGTCTCCCAAATCACTTCCGGCACCAGCCTGAACCACTTTCCCCCTTCCCTCCTCCTGTCTCTTTCAATGTGACATAGGAAGCCCCTTTTTCAGTGGGGAAAAGCCCATCTCCAGGAGTGGGAGGGGAGGAAGTCAGACAAGCAGGTACCATCTCTTTAATGAGCTGAGGAAAGAGAGGGTGACCTGGTTCACGTTTGTCCTGTCCCACGAGCTGTTATTAGTAGTAATTGTCTTACTGCTAAAGGGGCAGAGTTAATAACCTCAGAGCTGTGTTACCAGGAGGAATGGCAAACCCGCTTCTTCATCCTGAGCTTCGTTTTGCCTTGGTAGGAGATGGCGAGAGGATGAATGGAACAGGAGGGTGAGGGTGAGACTCTAGCCTCCCTCCCGTAGCTCCGAGTTCAAAGGTCAATGATGCCTTTCTCACTTCCTTTTTTTCTTTTTTTCTCCTACTTTGTAGTCTCGTCTGACCAGATCGAGCAGCTCCACCGGAGATTTAAGCACCTGAGTGGAGACCAGCCCACCATTCGGTAAGATCAGCAGCTGGGTTTGGGTGTCGGACAGGGCCGTGACCTTCAGGGATGGCCCTTTCCATTTATCTCTTCCCCTGAGTGCTGGCTGGCTCTCCCAGAGCCCCTGGGTAGCCCCATTTCCTGAGACAAAGCTGTAGTTGTCGTAATGCTTTTGGTTCCTTCTAGACAAGATGTCCTCACCCGGGAGGAAAAGAATCTCATCTGTTTCTATTGGGATCAGAAAATTATAACTGGAGTGAAAACAAGGGGTTGGGGACAAAGAGCTGGTCAGCCACCCCTACCTCACCTTGCCTTCCCTGGAGCCCCAGACACACATGATGGGCCTGTTGAGTGCCAGGATCACTCCCAGTGCTGGGCACCCCAAAGATGATCAGTTGTGGTGCGGCTCAGTTCAGGGGCTTGAATGCTGTCATGAGGCGCTGGCTGTTGACCCCGCTTCCTCTGGTTGGTAGTTCCAGCCTCAGATTTCTGTCAGGGAAAATCACCATTTCACATTGCGTTATTTAATGTGAATCTTGTAGAGGCTGGTGGGTTACCTTTCTGTGAGGAGGAACGCCTTGGACTGTTTGCCGCCTTCTACGAGAGTGTGTTCAGTCTTAGGTGGTGGTTGTTATTTAGAACTAAGTTAGTGAGAAGTCCGAGTCAATGAGTCGAGCACAAAGTTGATGAGGAAGCTTCGAGTTGAACTAAAGCAAGCAGTTTCCAATGTAAAATGAGTACTGTTCTACCACAAACTTTCTAACAGATGTAGTTTCCTAGAATAGACATTCAGAGTCTCAAGGTTACAGTCTTGGAACTTTAAAATAAACCTTTAAATAGTCCAGGGAAGCATGTTTTTTTCTTAGTAAATGGACTTAAAATTTAACCAAATTTTTATGGAAAGCAACATGTAAAAACTATCCACTTTCTCTTGTCTGTCTAAACAAAGGCATGTTGTTAATCCAGTGCGTTATATTCTCAGAGCATCCGTTTCCAAAGCTCAGAGTCTGGTGGGCTCAAGGTTCTGATGGCCTCTGGTCTCAATTTGATTATATCCAGGGCGGGAGTAAATTAAATCAGGACTGACTTCTTGAATTCTACACATCTCACTCACTCAGCCCACTGAAGAGCCCAGCAAAAGTTCCTCTGGCTTCTCATTGGCTCTGATGGGGTCACATGCCCAGCGCTGAGCCAGTCACCATAGCCAGGGGTTGGAAATGCAAATTGTTTTTTTCCCAGAGCTGTGAGTGAGCAGGGCTGGGTCTTCTGCCAAGGGCAGGGGTGGAGGGTGGAGTGATTTCCAAGGGCTTCCTTGGACCAGGGGCTGAGGAATGGGTGCAGGTCTCAGGGGAGGTGACACATGTGCACCTGGATTTTGGAACATGGAGGTGTGAAGGGCAGCCTTCATTCCTTTAGAAGTTCACGGGCACATGCTCTGTGCCAGGTGGGCAATATCTGTGCTGGCTGGCGGGACCACCATGCAGCTCACAACTGGGGGGGGATGAAGGTGGGGCCCCCTTCCTCAAGATAATTTTCCACCAAGCTGTGCCCCCAGCCCTATCATAAGCTGCCTTGGGCTTCTCATTATTATGGGTCTGGGGTCCGTGGGTCTTGGCTTGGTGAGAGGTCTCAGGTTCAAATTCCACATGTGTTTTCAGACTTGGGGGAAGCAGAGGCAAAACCCAGACTTGGGAAACATACCATATTTGGATCATCCATATCCCTGGCTGTGTGACTTTGGGTTAATTGTTCTGTTTCTCTGAGCCTGTCTCCTCCATATAGTGAATGTGGTCATTTGGGATTTGATTTAAGCATTAAAGATGAGCACATGCAGGATGCTTCTGCTCCGAGCTGGGTTCCTCGGCATTTGGCAAACAGCACTGTCATCATTCGGCCGTTGGTGAGGTCGTGAGGACCCACCTTGAGATGTCCGAGCAGTGGCCGTTGATTATCGGGCTGGAGTGGAGGTGGGGAGCACAGGTGCTGTGTGAGCAGGAGGTGGCAGTGCTGGTGGAGGCCCCTCCCACTTTGAGATTCCAGCATCCGAGCCCTGACTGTGTCGCCCAGCGGCCCCTCATGGGCTTTTGCAAGGATGTACTGAAACGTTGAGCTCTACACTTTTTTTTTTTTTTTTTTTTAATGTTATTGAAGTATAGCTGATTTACAATGTTCTGTTAATTTCTGCTGTACAGCAAAGTGATTCAGCTGTACATATATATATTCTTTTTCATTATGGTTTATTACAGGGTATTGAATGTAGTTCCCTGTGCTATACAGTAGGACCTTGTTGTTTATCCATTATTTTTTTAATTGAAGTATAGTTGGTTTACAAAGTTATGTTAATTTCTGCTGTATGGCAAAGTGACCCAATTATACACATATATACAGACTTTTTTTAAGTTATTTTCTGATCTTTTTAAAATTTTATTTTATTATTTGGTTGCACAGGAGGGATCCATAGTTGCGGCCCACGGGCTCCTTAGCTGTGGCATGTGAACTCCTAGTTGCAGCATATATGTGGGATCTAGTTCCCTGACCAGGATCAGACCCGGGCCCCCTGCATTGGGATCGTGGAGTCTTAACCACTGCGCCACCAGGGAAGTCCCTACATTCTTTTTCATATTCTTTTCCATTATGGTTTATCTAGGAGATTGGATATAGTTCCCTGTGCTATACAGTAGGATCTTGTTGTTTATCCATCCTGTATATACTAGTTTGCATCTGCTAACCCCAAACTCCCAATCCTTCCCTCTCCCTCGGCACCCACAAGTCTGTTCTCTATGTCTGTGAGTCAGTTTCTGTTTTGTAGATAGGTTCATTTGTGTCATATTTTAGATTCCACATGTAAGTGATATCATATGGTATTTGTCTTTCTCTTTCTGACTGACTTCACTTAGTATGGTAATCTCTAGGTCCATCCATGTTGCTGCAAATGGCATCATTTCATTCTTTTATATGGCTGAGTAATATCCCAGTGTATATATGTACCACATCTTCTTTATCCATTCATCTGTTGATGGACATTTAGGTTGTTTCCATGTCTTGGCTATTGTGAACAGTGCTGCTATGAACATAGGGGTGTATGTATCTTTTTGAATTATAGTTTTGTCCAGGTACATGCCCAGTAGTGGGATTGCTGGATCATATTGTAATTCTGTTTTTAGTTTTCTGAGAAACCTCCATACTGTTTTCCATAGTGGCTGCACCAACGTACATTCCTGCCAACAGTGTAGGAGGGTTCCCTTTTCTCCACACCCTCTCCAGCATTTGTTGTTTGTATATTTTCTGAGGATGCCCATTCTAACTGGTGTGAGGTGATACCTCATTGTACTTTTGATTTGCATTCTCTAATAATTAGTGATGTTGAGCAGCTTTTCATGTAACTACTAGCCATGTGTATGTCTTCTTTGGAGAAATGTCTGTTTAGGTCTTCTGCCCATTTTTGGAGTGGGTTGTTTGGTTTTTTGTTGTTGAGTTGTATGAGCTGTTTGTATATTTTGGAGATTAAGCCCTTGTCGGTCACATCATTTGCAAGTATTTTCTCCCATTCCGTAGGTTGTCTTTTCATTTTTTTTTAAATGATTTTCTTTGCTGTGAAAAAGTTTGTAAGTTTGATTAGTTCCTATTTGTTTATTTTTGTTTTATTTCTATTGCATTGGGAGACTGACCTAAGAAAACATTAGTATGATTTATGTCAGAGAATGTTTTGCCTATGCTCTCTTCTAGTCTTATGGTGTCATGTCTTACGTTTAAGTCTTCAGGCCATTTTTTAGTTTATTTTTGTGCATGGTGTGAGGGTGTATTCTAACTTCATTGATTTACATGCAGCTGTCCAACTTTTCCAGCACCACTTGCTGAAGAGACTTTTTCCCATTTTATATTCTTGCATCCTTTGTTGAAGATTAATTGACCATAGGCGTGTGGGTTTATTTCTGATTCTCTATTCTGTTTTGTTGATCTGTTTGTCTGTTTTTGTGTCAATACCAAACCGTTTTGATTACTGTAGCTTTGTAGTATTGTCTGAAGTCTGCGAGAGTTATGCCTCCTGGTTGTTGTTTTTTTTCCCTCAGGATTGCTTTGGCAATTCTGTGTCTTTTATGGTTCCAAGTAAATTTTTGGATTATTCTAGTTCTGTGAAAAATGTCATGGGTAATTTGATAGGGGTTACATTAAACCTGTAGATTGCTTTGGGTAGTATTGGTCTTTTAACAATATTAATTCTTCCACTCCAAGAGCATGGGCTATCTTTCCATTTCTTTGAATCTTCTTTAATTTCTTTTATTAATGTTTTATAGTTCTCAGCGTATAAGTCTTTCCACCTCCTTGGTCAGGTTTATTCCTAGGTTTTTTTTTGTTTGTTTGTTGTTTTTGGTGTGATTTTAAAAGGTATTATTTTTTTACATTCCCTTTCTAATGATATTTCATTGTTAGTGTAAAGAAATGCAACTGATTTCTGAATGTTAATCTTGTATCCTGCTAGTTTGCTGAATTCATTTATCAGATCTACTAATTTTTGTGTGGAGTCCTTAGGGTTTTCTATATATAGTATCATGTCATCTGCATATAGTGACAGCTTTACCTCTTCCCTTGCAATCATTCTGTATATAATAGTTTACATCTGCTAATCCCAAACTCCCAATCCCTCCCTCTCCCAACCCCCTCCCCCTTGGCAACCACGAGTCTGTGCTCTGTGTCTGTGTGTCTGTTTCATAGATAGGTATATTTATGTCATATTTTAGATTCCACGTATAAGTGATATCATATGGTATTTGTCTTTTTCTGACTTACTTCGCTTAATATGATAATCTCTAGGTCCACCCATGTTGCTGCAAATGGCATTATTTCATTCATTTTTATGGCTGAGTAGTATTCATTGTATATATGTGCCACATCTTCCTTATCCATTCATCTGTTGATGGACATTTAGGCTGTTTCCATGTCTTGCTATTGTGAATAGTCTACACTGGTTCTTTCCCAGCATGCGTGTACGTGCAAATCACCCGGGTATCTTGCTAAAACACAGGTTTTGATTCACGGGACCGTAGTGGGGCCTGGGACTCTGCATTTTTACCTGTCATGGGCAGTCTTGGTGAGGTGCCTAGAATCTGGGGGTGGCACCCTGTTTGCCCTCCAGGCTTGGCTAGGTGCTGCTGTCCACCCCCAGGTGCTGAGAGGTCCATGTGCAGCCTCCTATTTCCCATGCCTCGTAGGTCAAGCCAGGACTTGGGAAGGTTTGAGCTGGTGACTGTGCCCGCCACCCTGCACCCCACTTACGTATCTCCTGCACACCCACCCCTGGGAGCACCATATGCATTGCCCTTTCCACCCCTGCCCTCAAGCAAGCCCTGATTATATCTACCTGGACGCAGGGAGCAGCCCCTGCTCCCGAGCCCTCGGGGGCTCCCCAGTCAATGTCATGTCCATGCCCTTTAGCTGGGGTCCACCAGGGTCTTCAGCTGCTGGGTTTTGCTTTGCTGAGGTCTCAGTGTGGACACCACCTCCTCCAAGACACCCTCCTGCCTCCTAACCCCCACAGATTCCTCCTGGGGGTGCCCCAGCCCAGAGTTGTAACTGCTCCCCTTCCAGCCACCCATCCCCTGCAACAGACTATCAGCCCCTTGTGGGGCAGGAACTGGGTCTGTTCCCCTGGCTCTATGCTGAGTCCAGGGCTTGTAACAGGGTCGATGCTCTGGGAGGAGTTGATTGATTGAATGAATGAATGAATGAGAGAGCAAAGGAGTGAGGAACAAGTGAGTGAGCGTATTGACTAGAGGAGTTCTCTGTAGTCCATCGAGCATGGCATAGATGAGACCTGTTGTTGTTTGTAGTCTTTCCCTCACAGGGTTTATATATTCCGGGTAGAAGAATTTATCTGGGGGCCCGGCACATGGGGACTGTTCACAGGTAGAAGCTATTGTTTCAGCACATTTTATGCTGCACAGTCTGTTACTTCCGCCTTATACAACCCCACAGGTAGTGGTAGGAACACGTATTCTCCCCGTTGGACACGTGTGAAGGTGAGGCTCGGGGAGGTCACGTACCTGGCTCCTGGTCACACAGCTCATAAGTGGAGGAGCTGATTTGAAGCCGGTGCTGAGATCCCTCTGTAAGGAAGCTGGGGGCATGGCTTTGACTTGCGAGTGTCCTGTGAGGGCCTCAGTCTCCCCGTTCTGCTCTCTGAGGACCCTCCGCCCTTACCGTCCTGGGATGCGGGGTATCATTCCCAACACCACAGCGCCTGCTGCAGTGGCTGCAGTCTCTGCTGGGCGGGTAGTGTCAGCTATACACAGTGATAGCCCGGCCCAGCATGCAGGAAGGAGGTAACACCACTCGACTGCAGCGCTTATGCAAACAGGCCTGCAGGAAGGGCCTCTTCCCAGTGCCCTGGAACTGCTCTGCCTAATTCTAGTCCACCCTCTAGGGCCTGGAGAAGGGCGATGGGGCGGTTTTTCCAGTCCTCCTAGGCTTTCCTACACGTTCTCCCTGGGCAGAAGGGATGAGCGGCCCTGGACTGTGATCTGGTCCCTGTTCTGCAAAGGGTTTCCTGTGTGACCCCAGGCTGGGCCTTCAACCTCTCTGATCCCTGGGCATGTCCAGGGGAACATCCAGGAGTCCCTGGGCCACGCTGGGGTTTTGGAGCATAGAACAGAGCTTTGTTTCTTTAGTGTCAAGATTTGTGAAAGTCGTTGACTGGGGTCCCCTGAGCAAGGTCCCCAGTACCCCAGTCTGGGAGGGGTGTGGGATGTGGCCCCCTCTGCCCCCCTCCCTCTCAGAGAACAAAGGTGCCCGAGAGGTTACTAGGGTCCCATGGGGGGACTTTGGAATACTTCCAGTGCAGAAAGCCCCTTAAAAGTGACCATTTACACCTGCAGCATTTATACATAGACTAGTAGGACTTGTACGTTGTGTTTAAAAGTTTAATGAAGAATTGGGTTTCTGAATTTATTTATTTTATTTATTTATTTTTGGCTGCATTGGGTCTTCGTTGCTGCGCGTGGGCTTTCTCCAGTTGCGGCGAGCGGGAGCTACTCTTCGTTGTGGCGCGTGGGCTTCTCACTGCAGTGGCCTCTCTTGTTGCAGAGCACGGGCTCTAGGCACACGGGCTTCAGTAGTTGTGGCACGCAGGCTCAGTAGTTGTCGCTCACGGGCTCTAGAGCACAGGCTCAGTAGTTGTGGCGCATGGGCTTAGTTGCTCCACGGCATGTGGGATCTTCCCGGACCAGGGCTCGAACCCGTGTCCCCTTCATTGGCAGGTGGATTCTTAACCACTGCGCCACCAGGGAAGCCCAGGTTTCTGAACTTATGACTTCAATAAGTTGAATATAGCTTTTAAAAAAATCCTATGGGGTAAAAATCGCGAAAATTGTTTTTAATTTTAACCCACCACTTCCTACCCATATCTGGTCCTGTCCCCTCTTTTTCTGAAAAATCATGTAAGGACATCCAGGGGTGAGTTTACCCTGAGGCTTCAAAGCCAGCGCGTCAGGGCCCCACTCTGTATGGGTTCCTTACAAGTCCCAGCAACTGACTTTTTGAAGAATTCCTAATGCTGAACTCTTTTTCTTCAAGAGGGCCCCCCAGATTATATGTGTTTCTGGACCCCCCAAACCTGAATCCACCCTGATCACAAAGCACTCTGTTCTGAGGCCTCTTGATGAAAAATGCTTGGATAGAAAATGTTCATCTGACTCATTAATTGAGCACCTAATATGCAGAGACTTCTGTCCTCAAAAGCTTTTCTTCTAACAGGGAAGACCTTCCATAAATAAGCTTGTTAAACTATGCTGATTTTAGACAGTGAAGAAAATACAGTACTGGTTTCTTGCACTTCTCCTTTCTTTAATGGGGTCCCTTGAGCATCAAATGTTTTAAACAGCAGCCTTTGACTTCCTGATAGTGCCCTGGCAGGCTCTCCAACCCCCAGAAATAGATGCGATGGAATCCTTCAAATCTAGTGATGGGGGCCAGGAGGGTGCCTGATTAGATAGAGCTGCATTACAAAAATATTTTTAGCTGCATCGAGCCACCACATGTGGAGTGATTCCCGGGATGAACGCAACCACAGATGTACACGGGGAAGAAAAAGGACGCAGCTGCCCACTGTCCAGCGCCACCAAAGTGCCGAGCAGCACTGTGATGGGCCAGATGTCAGCAAAAGTCCTGACTCCAGGGCTTGTTTTGCATCCCTCGGCCGTGCCTCTCACGGCTTTATCCAGTGAGAGGTTAGCTGTTAGCTGTGTGGTCTCGAGGGTCTCGGCATGAAGTTCACACCATTACCCCATTTGTCAGATGAAGAAACTGAGGCTAAGAAGGTTAAGGTCCCACAGCAAGGCTGGCTGTTGGAATAGCCAGAGCCCTGAACCACTGTGATCACATCGCTTTTCCCCAAGTGAAGTCACTTTTTAACCCAGTCGCTTTGTTTTTTAACCTGTCAAATAACTGAGGATTTACTTTTTCTTTTTTTAAGAAGTACTCACAACAGTGAAAGAACTGAGGCCCCACTTAGATGGTGAGGCTGTTTCACTGTCAGTATTTAACGTATTCCAGGAGTTTACGAGGACTCCCTTTAAAGCCTCAGCTAGGATGATACACATTCACTTAAAAAGAAAAACCCGCAGTTACTTGTAAAACTGCCCAGGAAACAGCAGGTGAGAGTGGCCCCGGGGCTCTCACACCTGCTCAGGGGACCGTGTGAGGTCAGATGTGAGAAGGGGACCCATGAAGGCATCAGTTTGGTGTGAAAGGGTGCCCAGGTGTCCCCCAGATCAGGAAGAAGCTCCCTAAATGGTCCTAGATTTAGGGACTCACATACAAAAATTTTTTTTAACAGATTCTTTTCCCAGGACTATTAATACTTGACTCAGTCCTTGCTTTACAAAAGCAGGTGTTAAGACCTTCCATGGCAGGTTCTAGTGCCGAGGAGACCGAATGAGAAGTGAGGCTCCCTCTGCCCCTCGGGGGGGGGGGGGGCTTCTGTTCAGGTGTGTGCGTGTGAGTGTGAGCGAGGTAACTAGCGTATAAGCCAGCTTGTTATATACAGTGACGAAGGAAACGGGGCAGAGAGGGTGCATCCCTTGGGACCACCACGTGGAGAAGGACCTTGGGACAGGTGGTCGTGAAGGCCCCCCTGAGGTGGCCGCCCTGAGGCTGAGAGCAGAATGGAAAGAAGGGGCCGGTGTGTGGAGGGAAGAGGGAAGGATGCTCCAGGCGGAGGTGGGACCGAGCTCCATCAGCCCGAGTGATGAGAGGACGGGAGAGTTGGGGGCAGATCTTGGAGGCCCGCCTTGGCCGTAGGAAGGACCCGAAATAAAAGACTCAGTGCTGGCTCAACATACCACCTGGATATTAACTGTCTAATTTGTATCTCCGGCCGGGCCATCTCCTCTGAACTCCAGACTCACCTAGCCCCTGCCCGTCCCCTTGATGTCCCAAAGGCATCTCACGCTTAATACATCCCAGGGCAAAGCCCCCCGTCGCCCCCCACCCCGGACCTCCCATCCAGGCTGCCATCAGCTCTCACCTGGGTTAGTTATCATAGCAGCCACCCCCCCCCCAAGACCTCCTGCTCCTGTTCTCCCTGCCCCACCCTCGTATAGACCCACAGTGATGCATGGTGGGGGGAGATTCCGAAAATGGCACTTCTCTGCTAAGGCTGCTCCGTCTCGCCGAGGAGAAGAAGTCAGGGCTGCCTGGTCAGTGCGTGTCCTGCAGAGCCCTGCGCCCACCACCCCTCCGATCTCCTGACCATCTGCCTTTTACTCCTTCTGTTCCAGCCGCGTGGACGTTCTTCCTGTTCCCGCCTCAGGGCTCTAGCACGCACCGTTCCTTCTTTCTGAAATGCTTTTAGAAGCCGGAATAGGCTTTCCACGGGCGCTTGGAGCTGGATCACTCTTGTTGGTTGGGGGGGAGCCTGTCATGTACGTTGTAGGATGTGGAACCGCATCCCTGGCTGCCTGTAGTACCTCTTCCCAGTGCGACAGCCAGAACTGTCTCCAGACGTTGCCAGGTGTCCCCTGGGGTTGAGCACTCGCCTCCCGCGGGTCTGTGCTCACGTGTCACCTTCACCGTGAGGCCGTTCCCAGACCAGCCCACGGAGACTTGCACCAGCTGCCTGCGGTCTCATCCATCCCCGATGTGCTCGATGTGTCTGCGAAGCGCTTCTCACTGCCTGAGATGCTCCGTTTTCTTTTCTTTTTTTTCTTTTTTTTAAAAAGTGTGTTGTTTTCCTTCTTTAGCCAGTGTGACTTTGATACCATTAACTCTTAAGTGTCATTTTCTTTCTTAAGTTTTTGGCCACACCCCACGGCATGTGGGATCTGAGTTCCCCAAACAGGGACCGAACCCACGCCTCCTGCACTGGAAGGCAGAGTCTTAACCCCTGGACCACCGGGGAAGTCCCTCCGTTTTCTGTCTCTATCATTTCCCCCACTGGAACCCCAGGAGGGATCATGTCTTTCGCATCGCTGCTGAAGCCAGCACGCAGAACAGGGTCTGCCACCTGGAAGGTGCTGCAATACCTGTCGCTCCCCCTGTAATGAGTACGTGACCGGTATTGGGGTGCGGCCGGGCCGGGCATGGAGCAGCAGTGGGGGGCGGGGCGGGAAGCGCGTGCGGGGAGGAATCAGGTCGCTGATGCTGCCTCAGCTTTTGGAAGAGGCATTTGTCCGGGGGCGGGGGGACCGGGGCTTTCCTGCCGGAATCTGTTGTGCAAAGGCATGTGGATGAGAGAACCGCCTGGTGCAAGTAGGGAATTCTCAGAGCTTCTCAAACACAAACTTGCGTACAGATCCTGGGGATCGAGGTGAAATGCAGGTTCTGAGTCAGCTGGTTGGGCCCAGCCAAGACCCTCCACTTCTCGCAAGCTCCCTGGTGCTGCTGCCACTGCTGTCCAGGCTGCCCTTTGAGCGGCTCGGCACTGCCTGCCAAGACACGGGCTAGATGAGACGTGCTCCTTCCTTCATGAGCCCCTGTGGGCCCCCAGTTACCCTGCTGTTCAACCATCACAAGCTCAACACTAAGTGCAGGGAGGGGGTCCGGGAGGGTAGGGCATGCGGCCCGCAGAGGAGAGAGCCCCGTGTCTTTCCTTGAGCTGTGAAGCCCTGGGCCAGCAGAGAGCAGGGAGGCCGGGGCTCCAGGCTGAGAATCCTCCCCAGACTTGCAGAGAGAACTTTGCAGTTGAGCTGAGCCTCAAAGCCGCCGGAAACCAACCCACACCGCAAGGCAGGAGGAAGTGCCCGGCCCACCCTCCTTCGTGGTTTTTTCGTCTTTCCTTCCTTTGTGGGCTGGACACTTGTCTTGCCCTCTTTCTGGGTCCCCGATGGGGCCTCTCGGGGCTGGGTGGGATCAGATGCCTCATGAAGATCTCTCTCGTTCTCTCTGTTTAAATTAAAAACCACAACTTGAAGGAAATAGCAAGTGTGAGGAAGTGCATGGGGGTGGTGAGAGCTGGATTCAAAGCTCTTCTACTAGCTGTGTGACGATGGCTTAGTCACTTCACCTCTCTGGGCCTCATTTTCTTGCCTGTAAAATGGGGGGTCATTGGCGTCACCCATCATTGGGGTGTGAGGGTGATTAAACATGGCTGAGCTCACAGAGTACTCAGCCTGGCACAGGAAACACGAGGGGGACTCGAGGGGGAAAGTTGTAAACCCACAGAAGCTGTGTGCCCCTGGACCCCTCATGGGTAGACCCCTCCCAACTGGTCACTGGGGCAGCATCGCTGGACCACTGGCCACCGTGTATCAGCTCCAGCCCCAGCCCTGGGCTCAGGGTGAAGCAGAGCTGTTCCCACGGGTGGCAGGGAGACCTTTGGCTGAGTTGGTTCAACCAGCCCCATGGGCACCTGGGGGTGGGAGGGGAAGAAGGAAAAATGAGACTGAAACTGGCCTTTACAGGACTATTGAATCAGAACCTGCATTTTACCACGATCCCCAGGATTCGTGTGCACGTTCATGTTTGAGAAGCGCCAAGAGTTCCCTGCTTTCTTTTTGTATTCTTTTATTTATTTCTTTATACAGCAGGTTCTTAATAGTTATCCATTTTACACACATCAGTGTATACATGTCAATCCCAATTGCCCAATTCATCTCACCACCATCCCCACCCCCACCCCCGCCGCTTTCCCCGCTTTGTGTCTATACGTTTGTTCTCTACATCTGTGTCTCAATTTCTGCCCTGCAAACTGGTTCATCTGTACCATTTTTTAGGTTTCACATATATGCGTTAATATACGATATTTGTTTTTCTCTTTCTGACTTCACTCTGTATGACAGTCTCTAGATCCATCCACGTCTCTACAGATGACCCAATTTCATTCCTTTTTATGGCTGAGTAATATTCCATTGTATATATGTACCACATCTTCTTTATCCATTCATCTGTCGATGGGCATTTAGGTTGCTTCCATGACCTGGTTATTGTAAATAGGGCTGCAATAAATATTGGGGTGCATGTGTCTTTTTTTTTTGTGTGTGGTACGCGGGCCTCTCACTGCTGCGGCCCCTCCCGTTGCGGAGCACAGGCTCCGGACGCGCAGGCTCAGTGGCCATGGCCCACGGACCCAGCCGCTCCGTGGCACGTGGGATCCTCCCGGACCGGGGCACGAACCCGCGTCCCCCGCATCAGCAGGCAGACTCCCAACCACTGTGCCACCAGGGAAGCCCACATGTGTCTTTTTGAATTATGGTTTTCTCTGGGTATATGCCCAGTAGTGGGATTACTGGGTCATATGGTAGTTCTATTTGTAGTTTTTGGAGGAACCTCCATACTGTTCTCCATAGTGGCTGTGTCATTTACATTCCCACCAACAATGCAAGAGGGTTCCCTTTTCTCCACACCCTCTCCAGCATTTGTTGTTTGTAGATTTTCTGATGACGCCCATTCTAACTGGTGTGAGGTGATACCTCGTTGTAGTTTTGATTTGCATTTCTCTAATAATTAGTGATGTTGAGCAGCTTTTCATGTGCTTCTCCGCCATCTGTGTGTCTTCTTTGGAGAAATGTCTATTTAGGTCTTCTGCCCATTTTTGGATTGGGTTGTTTTTTTTAAATATTGAGCTGAATGAGCTGTTTATATACTTTGGAGATTAATCCTTTGTCCATTGAATTGTTTGCAAATATTTTCTCCTATCCTAAGGGTTGTCTTTTCGTCTTGTTTATGGTTTCCTTTGCTGTACAAAAGCTTTTAAGTTTTATTAGGTCCCATTTGTTTACTTTTGTTTTTATTTCCATTGCTCTAGGAGGTGGGTCAGAAAAGATCTTGCTGTGTTTTATGTCAGAGTGTTTTTCCTATGTTTTCCTCTAAGAGTTTTATAGTGTCCTGTCCTATTTTTAGGTCTTTAATCCATTTTGAGTTTATTTTTGTGTATGGTGTTAGGGAGTGTTCTAATTTCATTCTTTTACGTGTAGCTGTCCAGTTTTCCCAGCACCATTTATTGAAGAGACTGTCTTTTCTCCATTGTATATCCTTGCCTCCTTTGTCATAGATTAGTTGACCATAGATTCGTGGGTTTATCTCTGGGCTTTCTATCTTGTTCCACTGATCTATATTTCTGTTTTTGTGCCAGGACCATATTGTCTTGATTACTGTAGCTTTGTAGTATAGTCTAAAGTCAGGGAGTCTGATTCCTCCAGCTCTGTTTTTTTCCCTCAAGACTGTTTTGGCTATTCTTGGTCTTTTGTGTCTCCATACAAATTTTAAGACTTTTTGTTCTGGCTCTGTAAAAAATGCTATTGGTAATTTGATAGGGATTGTATTGAATCTGTAGATTGCTTTGGGTAGTATTTTGGTAGTCATTTTCACAATATTGATTCTTCCAATCCAAGAACATGGTATATCTCTCCATCTGTTGGTATCATCTTTAATTTCTTTCATCAGTGTCTTATAGTTTTCTGTGTACAGGTCTTTTGTCTCCCTAGGTAGGTTTATTCCTAGAAAGTTTATTCTTTTTGCTGCAGTGGTAAATGAGAGCGTTTCCTTAATTCCTCTTTCAGATTTTTCTTCATTAGTGTATAAGAATGCAAGAGATTTCTGTGCATTAATTTTGTATCTGGCAACTTTTCTGTGCATTAATTTTGTATCCTGCAACTTTACCAGATTCATTGATGAGCTCTAGTAGTTTTCTGGTGGCATCTTTAGGATTCTCTATGTCATGTCATCTGCAAACAGTGACAGTTTTACTTCCTGTTTTCCAATTTGTATTCCTTTTATTTTTCTTCTTGATTGCCATGGCTAGGACTTCCAAAACTATGTTGAGTAATAGTGGTGAGAGTGGACATCCTTGTCTTGTTCCTGATCTTAGAGGAAATGCTTTCAGTTTTTCACCATTTAGCAGGATGTTTGCTGTGGGTTTGTTGTATATGGCCTTTATTATGTTGAGATAGGTTCCCTCTATGCCCACTTTTTGGAGAGTTTTTATCATAAATGGGTGTTGAATTTTGTCAAAAGCTTCTTCTGCATCTATTGAGATGATAATATGGTTTTTCTCCTTCAATGTGTTAATATGGTGTATTACATTGATTGATTTGTGTATATTGAAGAATCCTTGCATTCCTGGGATAAATCCCACTTGATCATGGTGTATGATCCTTTTAATGTGGTGTTGGATTCTGTTTGCTAGGATTTTGTTGAGGATTTTTGCATCTATATTCATCAGTTATATTGGCCTGTAATTTTCTTTTTTTGTAGTATCTGTCTGGTTTTGGTATTAGGGTGATGGTGGCCTCATAGAATGAGTTTGGGAGTGTTCCTTCCTCTGCAATTTTTTGGAAGAGTTTGAGAAGGATGGCTGTTAGCCCTTCTCTAAATGTTTGATAGAATTCACCTGTGAAGGCGTCTGGTCCTGGACTTCTGTTTCTTGGAAGATTTTTAATCACAGTTTCAATTTCATTACTTGTGATTGGTCTGTTCACATTTTCTATTTCTTCCTGGTTCTGTCTTGGAAGGTTATCCCTTTCTAAGAATTTGTCCATTTCTTCCAGGTTGTCCATTTTATTGGCATAGAGTTGCTTGTAGTAGTCTCTTAGGATGCTTTGTATTTCTGTGGTGTCTGTTGTAACTTCTCCTTTTTCATTTCTAATTTTGTTGATTTGAGTCCTCTCCCTCTTTTTCTTGATGAGTGTGGCTAATAGTTTATCAATTTTGTTTATCTTCTCGAAGAACCAACTTTTAGTTTTATTGATCTTTGCTATTGTTTTCTTTGTTTCTATTTCATTTATTCCTGCTCTGGTCTTTATGATTTGTTTCCTTCTGCTAACTTTGGGTTTTGTTTGTTCTTCTTTCTCTAGTTCCTTTAGGTGTAAGGTTAGATTGTTTATTTGAGATTTTTCTTGTTTCTTGAGGTAGGCTTGTATAGCTATAAACTGCCCTCTTAGAACTGCTTTTGCTGCATCCCATAGGCTTTGGATCATCGCGTTTTCATTGTCATTTGTCTCTAGGTATTTTTTGATTTCCTCTTTGATTTCTTCAGTGATCTCTTGGTTAGTTAGTAACATTGTTTCGCCTCCATGTGTTTGTGTTTTGTACATTTTTTTCCCTGTAATTGATTTCTAATCTCATAATGTTGTGGTCAGAAAAGATGCTTGATATGATTTCAATTTTCTTAAATTTACTGAGGCTTGATTTGTGACCCAAGGTGTGATCTATCCTGGAGAGTGTTCCATGTGCACTTGAGAAGGAAGTGTTATCTGCTGTTTTCAGATGGAATGTCCTATAAATACCAATTAAATCTATCTGGCCTATTGTGTCATTTAAAGCTTGTGTTTCCTTATTAATTTTCTGTCTGGATGATCTGTCCACTGGTGTAAAAGTGAGGTGTTAAAGTCCCCCACTGTTATTGTGTTACTGTCGATTTCCTCTTTTATAGCTGTTAGCAGTTGCCTTATGCATTGAGGTGCACCTATGTTGGGTGCATATATATTTATAATTGTTATATCTTCTTCTTGGATTGATCCCTTGATCATTATGTAGTGTCCTTCCTTGTCTCTTGTGACATTCTTTATTTTAAAGTCTATTTTATGTGATATGAGCATTGCTACTCCAGCTTTCTTGTGATTTCCATTTGCATGGAATATATTTTTCCATCCCCTCACTTTAAGTCTGTATGTGTCCCTAGGTCTGAAGTGGGTCTCTTGTAGACAGCACATATATGGGTCTTGTTTTTGTATCCATTCAGCGAGCCTTCAGTGTCTTTTGCTTGGAGCATTTAATCCATTCACGTTTAAGGTAATTATTGATATGTATGTTCCTATGACCATTTTCTTAATGTTTTGGGTTTGTTTTTGTATGTCCTTTTCTTCTCCTGTGTTTCCCACTTAGAGAAGTTCCTTTAGCATTTGCTGTAGAGCTGGTTTGGGGGTGCTGAATCCTCTTAGCTTTTGCTTGTCTGTAAAGCTTTTGATTTCTCTATCGAATCTGAATGAAATCCTTGCCCGGCAGAGTAATCTTGGTTGTAGGTTCTTCCCTTTCATCACTTTAAGTATATCATGCCACTCCCTTCTGGCTTGTAGAGTTTCTGCTGAGAAATCAGCTGTTTACCTTATGGGAGTTCCCTTGTATGTTATTTGTCATTTTTCCCTTGCTGCTTTCAATAACTTTTCTTTGTCTTTATTTTTGCAAATTTGATTACTGTATGTCTCAGCGTGTTTCTCTTTGGGTTTATCCTGTATGGGACTCTCTGCACTTCCTGGACTTGGGTGGCTAAAAACTTTCCCATGTTGGGGAAGTTTTCGAGTATAATCTCTTCAAATATTTTCTCGGGTCCTTTCTCTCTTTCTTCTCCTTCTGGGACCCCTATAACGCGAATGTTGTTGCATTTAATGCTGTCCCAGAGGTCTCTTAGGCTGTCTTTATTTCTTTTCATTCTTTTTTTCTTTTTCTGTTCCGCTGCAGTGAATTCCACCATTCTGTCTTCCAGGTCACTTATCTGTTCTTCTACCTCAGTTTTTCTGCTATTGATTCCTTCTAGTGTAGTTTTCATTCCAGTTATTGTATTGTTCGTCTCTGTTTGTTTGTTCTTTATTTCTTCTAGGTCTTTGTTAAACATCTCTTGCATATTCTCGATCTTTGCCTCCATTGTTTTTCCGAGGTCCTGGGTCATTTTCACTATCATTACTCTGAATTCTTTTTCTGGAAGGTTGCCTATCTCCACTTCATTTAGCTGTTTTTCTGGGGTTTTATCTTGTTCCTTCATCTGGTACATAGTCCTCTGCCTTTGCATCTTGTCTGTCTTCCTGTGAATGTGGTTTTTGTTCCACAGGCTGCAGGATTGTAGTTCTTCTTGCTTCTGCTGTCTACTCTCTCTCCCTGCTTTTTTTTTGGGGGGGGGGGGCTGCACCACATGGCTTGCAGGATCTTAGTTCCTCAACCAGGGATTGAACCCGGGCCATGACAGTGAAAGCACTGAGTCCTAACCACTGGACGGCCAGGCAGGGAATTCCCAAGAATTCCCTACTTGGCACCAGATGGTTCTCCCATCCCCATGCCTTTGCACAAAAAATCCTGGCAGGAAGGTCCTGGTCCCCTCCCCACGCCCCTTAGGAGAAGCTGCTCCCGGGCTAGAGCTTCCGGGTGCCACCTAAGGGGTATTGTTCTTAGCAGTAAGACATTTCTTCAGCTCTCTGCCTCGGTTTCCTCATCTGTAAGGTGGAAATATGTTCTTACCTTGTAGGATAATAATGTAGGGCTCTCAGAACAGTACCTGACACCTTGGGAGTACATAGAAGGTCAGCTGCTGCTGCTGCTATAATTATCACCATCATCATTTTAAAATGACAGTCTCACTGCGTGTCAGGCATTATGCTAAGCACCTTACCTGTGTTTATCTCATTCAATCATTTCATTAACGCCATGGTCCTGCTGGGATATTCCCACAATCCCCATTTTACAGATGAGAAATCAAGGCTCTGGGACATGCAGTGGCTCACCCAGGGCCACATGCCTGGTCAGGAGCAGAGCCTGGACCGGCCCCCAGGTGCACTTGACTTCACTTCCCCTTTGATATTGGGGGGTGGTGCTTGGTCTGTACGCAATTCACAGATGAGGAAACTGAGGCTTGGAGAGTCAGTAAGGTGCCCGTGGTGAGGGACAGTGTGGTTCTAGCTTCTGGAGAAAGGCAGCTAGGCTTCAAAGACACCTGCACAGACCTGCCAGGGGCTGTGCGGCCAGGACCCAAAGACACTGTGTCCCCTGTTCGATTCCTGGCACCTGCCTCACCTCTGGGCGGTCAGACCTCTTCTTTGTTGTTAATTTTCTCCTCCAGACACACAGTCAGGCTCTTCGAGGTCCTTCTGCCTCTATCCTCCTCCTGGGGCCTTGCTGTCTGCTCTCCCTCCCAAGTCAGCCAGGGTCCCTCTGGCCCTTTGTAGGATGTCATAGTGCCGGGGGGCCCTTCTTGCCACCTTCACAAGCATGGGGACCGGTGTCTCCCAGTGCCCCCCGAACCTGCAGCATCCCCATTTTTGGCCTCTGTTCCCTCCTGGGGAATTAATCAGATCTACTTCCCAGGCGTGTCCCCACATGTGGTCCTTCCAGCAGCCCTGGGACAAAGCTCCTCTGAGAGCCCCATCCAGGACTCGGCAAGGCAGAGCGGGGTTGTGATGCTCTCCAAGGATCTGCAGACTGACTCCTGGGGGGCACCAAAGGGTGTGGATGGCTGGGGAAGGAGCAGAGCCTGGGGGCCGGGTGCCCTGCCCACACCCGCCGTCCCTTCTGCTCAGCTGTTCGGTCCACACGCCGTGTTTTGAGCCCCTGCGCAGCCCTCAGCTGTGTGAGGCCTTGAGGCTGTGGTGCTGTGGAGACGAGAGTCCCGTCCCCGTGCTCTCGGATGCCTGAAGGCCTCCATCCATGGAGCCCTTGCTCTTCGCCAGGCACCGTGCTGAGAGCGACAGCCGCACGAGGCTTCTGTGTGTAGAGGAGCAAATGGAAGCTCAGAGAGGCTAAGTCACTTGTCCCAGCAGAGCTGGTAGAACCCAAGTCTGACTCCAGAGGCTGTGCCCACTTCACAGATGAGGAGACTAAGGCTGAGGAAGAGTTAGCAGTAGCCAAGACCCCTGGCCAGTGAAAGCCAGACAGGGCTTGGGGGTCTCCTGCCAACTAGCAGCTGCTCGCTTCCTTTCCCTTCTCCCCACATCCCCTCTCAAGCTCCACGTGGCCCCTTTAACTTGACCTGTTCCCATCCCGGCGGCTCTGGGTTTTCTGTTTCCTCCTGTGGCTGCTTTCCACTCACTAGGAAGGAGGGGAGGATGGGGGCCTGTGCCAGTGTGGGGCGACTGTCATGTGCATGGGGAAAAGGGACAGGGGTGGTGAGATGATCTTTCACAGACTGAACACAGCCGTGACCCCAAACCCAGAGCAAGGGCAGAACATCGTCAGCCCCAAGAGCTCCCTCCTGCTCCCTCCTAGTCAGCATTCCCGGTAGCTGACCGTGAACCTGCACAGGTGAGCGCCTCACGTTTTGTTCTTTATATCGATGGAGCGATAGTGCAGTGGTTCTTCGCTTTTTGGTTTTTAAAAATAGCTTAGGGATATTTTAAAACAGCCTCATTGAGATATATTTCACATGCGACACACTTCGCCCACTTGAAGTCTACAGTCAATTTTAGAATGTTTTCATCACCCCCAAAAGAAACCCTGTGCCTACGAGCCATTACCTATCCCCCGGCCCCTGGCACCCACCAGTCTGCTCTCTGTCTCTATGGATTTGCTCATTCTGGACATTTCGTATAAATGGAATCATACACCGTGTGGCCTTTTGTGTGTCTTCTTTCACTGCTAAGTGGGGAAATAAGGTTCACGCTTGTGAGGTTCATCTGTGTTGTAGCATGAGTCAGTACTGCATTCCTTTTTTTATGGCCAAATAAGTATTCCATTGCTGCAGGCCAGCTGCTCTGTGTCGCCCCCTTTAGGACTGGGCTCTCGGGAATCTAAAATGTTGGCGTCCACTGACGCCGGCTCCTGAGTTTGGCCAAGTGCTGCGAGCAGGCCGAGCTGGGAGCGCTGGGGGATGGGGAGAGGCGGAGACACACAGAGATGGAGAGAACACGGAGGTGTCGGGGCCCCAGGCAGGTCCTCCTTCTCCTCCCTGAGCCTCAGCATCCCCATCTGTAAGGTGGGGGCAGGACAGGGGTCAGCTGTGTCATGACAGGACCTTCCAGCTCTGACGGTGCTGAATTCTCCGTGTATGTGACACTTCCTCCTTCCCAGCATGGGTTGGTTCTAGTTTCAAGTTCTGAATCTGAGGGCTCCTGGACATCCTCGTTTTAAGTGGCTAATATCCTTCCTCCTCTCCCCACTGGGCGTGCCCCCTTGTTCACCGGAATTCCCAGCCTGTGCCCTGGGTCCCTTCCAAGGCCACTGCCCGTTGAAGTCCAGGGAGCTGGAAGCAGATTCCGAGAACAAAGGATGGCCTTATGCAGGAAGGTCAGGTAGATGAGGGACTTGCCTGCCTCCACGCCTGCAAACCCACAGCCTCTAGGACCCAGCAACACCTGTGCGCAGCAACAGAGTGTCTGTGTTTGAAATTCACCCTCTGCTGCAAGCATCTCTCCTCCCTCTCTCTTTTTTCTGGCCGTGCTACTGTTTGGCATGCAGGATCCTGTTCCCCGAGCAGGGAGACCGGGGATGGAACCCACGCCCCCTGCGGTGGAAGCGTGGAGTCTTAACCACTGGACCACCAGGGAGGTCCCTCTCTCTCTCTCTTTTTTTAAACAGCTTTGCTGAAATACAGTTCACATATCCTACAATTCACCCACTAAGATGTGCAATGCAGTGGCTTTTAGTATGTTTACAGAGTTATGCATCCATCACCACAGTCAATTTTACAACATTTTCATCATCCGCAAAAGAATCCCCAGACCTGTAGACACCATCCCCAGACCTGTAGACACCATCCCCAGACCTGTAGACACCATCCCCGCTCCCCATCACTCCCAATCCCCCAGCCCCTGGCAGTCACTAAGCTACTTTCTGTCTCTGTGGATTGATTTATTCTGAACATTTCATGTGAATGAAATCATACGCTATGTGGTCTTTTGCGTCTGCCGTCTTTCACTTAGCGCTGTGTCTTTAAGGTCCGTCCGTGCTGTAGCCTGTATCTGTATTTCATTCCTTTCTATGGCTGAATACTATTCTCTTATATGGATAGACCATATTTATCCAGTTATCTGCTGGTAGACATTTGGGGCGTTTCTACTTTATGGCTGTTAGGAAGAATGCTTCTATGAATATTCATGGGCAGATTTTTATGTGGATGAGTTTTCATTTCTCTAGGGACATACCCAGGTATATACCCAGGAGTGGAATCCCTGGGTCTCATGATAACTCCATGTTTCTCACTTGTTGAGGACCTGCCACACTGTCTTCCAAAGCTCCAAGCCAGCATCCTGCTTCTCTGATTCCAGAAGGGCCAACTGAGGGTTTCCCTGCCTGGGTTCTCTGACCCCTCGGAATGGGGTGCAGATCTTGTGTTGCTGCATCTTCCTGGGGGTGGGTGTCTAGGACGTTTATCAGATTCACAAGGGCATCTCTGAGCCTCCAGACCCTCTGTGGTCCTGCCAGTCCAGAGGTTAGAGGAGGAGACAGACCAGTGCAGCATATTCCAGTCCTGTCTCATTCTGGACTGTTCGCGTGGAGTCTGCTCAGGATAAAACAACACAGCTTGAGAAGCGATGAACATGCTCTCTGACGTCTGCTTTCTTTTCTCACTCTTTCCCCGGTGCGCCCCCTCCTTGGTACCTAGCAAGGAGAACTTCAACAACATCCCTGACCTGGAGCTCAACCCGATCAGATCCAAAATCGTCCGTGCCTTCTTCGACAACAGGTGGGCCTTTCTCCTGGAGCTGCCGATGGTGGGTGACTTTGGGGGAGCATTTGCCCTTGTAACTTCTTGCATGACTCGTGTGCTCGGAACAGCCCCTTAAGCTGACGCAGAGAAGAGGGGGCTTTGTCAGGTAGGAGCTACAAGCCACAGGTCCAGGGTCTGGCAGTCCTGGATTCATGGCTGGGTGACTTGGGACAGCTCACTCAATCTCTCTAGGCCTCTGTATTAGTTAGCTTTGGCTGTGAAACAAATTACCCCCAAACTTAGCAGTTTGAAACAATATATATTTATTGGCTAACCATTTTTGAGAGTCAGGGATCTGGGTTCTCAGGCTCAGGGTGGGTCAGCTGGGGCTACATTCACCTGAAGGCTCGATTGGGGGAGGCTCTGCTTCCGAGCTCACTCTCCTGGCTATTGGCTGGAGGCATCTCATGGACCAGTCACCAGGGCTACCACACCTGGCAGCTGGCCTCCTCCAGAGTAAGCTGTTCCAATGAGAGAGAGAGAGAGATTGGACACCTGAGATGGAAAACACCATCTTTTGGTAACTTCATCTTGCAGATAACATGCCATGACTTTTGCTGTATTGTCCTCGTCAGAAGTCACTGGGTCACCTCGCACTTGGAAAGGGGACTACATGGGGCATGAGTACCAGGAGGCAGGGTCACTGGGGCCCCTCTCGGAGGCTGCCTCGATTTTCTCACATATAGAACGGAGGTGATAATAGCACCTGCCTCTCAGGGTTGCTGTGAGGCTGTGCTGAGATGAGGTATGTTAAAGAGCCAGGGTAGCTGTCGTTACGCACAGCACCCTGGCTTACAGACTGAGGCAGAGACAGGCACCATGGACAGTATCCCAAAGCTGAGGCTGACACCTGAGTTCATGTCCCCAAATGTCTAGTGTCATCGGAGTTGAAAGACTCACATATCCTCGTGGAGATCACTGTGTCTGAGGCTTGGTGGAGAGGTGCAGGGGTGGGGGGGTGAGGGGGTCACGCCCTCTCCAGGTTGCCAGAACCTGTGGACAAACACACCAGGGGCCCAGGCCTGACACCCTGTGTCTGCAGAGATCGCTGAGAAGCAGAGAGAACTGGCAGAAAGAGGAAGGAAGGGAATAGGCATGTCCCTTCCTTGAGGTCGTATCATGGGTGGGGACTCCCGGATGGGTTTCAAGTTGTACGAGCCTGAACTGCCCAGCTCTGGTTCTGCCAGGGCTGCAGGGCCCTAAGGAAGACTCCGGGCCTCACCTGTTTATGGGTTGGGGCTACGGGGTCCTCAGGCTGCCCCAGAAAATGCAGAGGCCTTCCTCCCGGACCTGTGGGGTGAGACCTGAGGAGAGAGTGCCCAGGAGTTAACTAGGCAAAGCAGAGAGAGACCAGAACTGCACGTGCAAAGACCCTGTGGCACGGGGAGTGGTGCGAGTGGCAGAGGGGGCCTGGCTGGAGCACAGAAGGCCAAGCATGGTGAGAGGTGTCGGGTGGGCAGGGCCCTCAGCTCCTTTTTAATCCTCGTTCTGCCTGCGGAATCCCAGAGGGAGGCCTGGGTGGGCAGTGAGGCAGAGCAGGATTGGGGGGGACTGACAGCTAGTGGAGAGGGGAGGTGGCAGGGGGAGCGGTGATGCGGCCCCCAAACGTGGAGACGATATGGTTGTCAGGGCCTAGAGTTGGAGGCATCACAAGAAGATGGTGCAGGGTGACCAGAGCCTAGGGACACCTAACATGTGTCTGTATAGACACACGCCTGCATGTATGTGTCTGTGAGGCTTGTTTCCAAACGGCTGGACGAGACTGGGCCAGTTGTGAAGTTGGCCGGGCCCCGGGGACCCAGCCTTCTGTGGGTTGGAGCTAGAGGGGCTGGTGTCTCCTGGCCCTAGGTGTGCTAAGGTGAAGAGAGGATGACACCCCAGAGGTCCTGGCAAACCCTGCCTCCCCCGAGCCTGTGGAGCCCACCCAGGGCCAAGGGCTTGGTTCTTCCATCCTCACCGCCAGCGCAGGAGGAGACAGGTTGGGCTGGAGAGGGGCCCGAGGGAAACCTCTGGTATCCTGATTGGGGGGTGGGTTTCTCAGGTGCACACATTGGTCCAAATGTAAGATATGTGCCTTTTACTGTACGTAATTATTCCTTAAAACAAATCTGGGGACTTCGCGCTGGTGGCGCAGTGGTTAAGAATCCACCTACCAATGCAGGGGACACGGGTTCGAGCCCTGGTCCGGGAAGATCCCACATGCTGCGGAGCAACTAAGCCTGTGTGCCACAACTACTGAGCCCGTGTGCTGTAACTACTGAAGCCCGCACGCCTAGAGCCCGTGCGCCACAACAAGAGAAGCCACCGCAGTGAGAAGCCCGCGCACTGCAACGAAGAGCAGCCCCCCCCCCGCCACAACTAGAGAAAGCCCACGTGCAGCAACGAAGACCCAACGCAACCAAAAATAAATAAAAAGTAAATTAAGAAATTTATAAAACAAACAAATCTGGCCCGAGGTGGCTTGGTGCTCAGCTGTCCCCTGTGGGAACCAGAACAGATCCAGGAGTTGCGTTTTCAGCTCTTAGAGTGGAATTTAGGCGTTGCCAGGCTTCTGTCCATGAGCACTGCCTCTGCTGAGGGGACAGTGCGTGGGCAGGGGCCAGAGGACAAGAAGGCGTGCCCTGAGTCCACAGTCCATAGTCAGAGGCAGGAGAGACCCGCTACTGTACTTGAGGCATCTGAGGTTAGGACAGAGCTCTTAAGGGCAGCGCAGGTGCAGTGGCACCTAAAGGGTGGAGGAAGGGGCCTTAGTCGATCAGGGAACGTTGAGTGCCCAGAAGGTGGGCATTGAAACAAGCTTTGGGGCCCCTGGGGAGGGAAGGGTGGTGAGAGCTGGGCGGCTGGGACCAAACCTCTTGGGCCTGGGAGACGAGGTTGGGGGCTTGGGGGTCACCCCAAGAGCTGGAGGAGCTTCCCAGAGGGCATCGAGGAGAGAGCGACAGAGCCTGATTTGCTTTTTGCAAAGCTCATTCTGTCTGCGTGTGGTGTGCTCGCTGAGATGGTGGAGGCTGGACCAGGCTATCCCAGGAGAGACGAGAAGGGATCCCAGAGAGATGGGAGGAGTGAAACTGGAGATGGACTGGATATGATGGGGACGGAGTCAAGGGATTCTCGGGTCTGCAGTGCGGGCAGCTCACGAGGCACCTGCTCTAGGGAATTGCTATCGGAAGATGACGCCTGACAGCAGGAGAGGGAGGGCAGTGGCCAGTAGGGGATGGTGAGAGCCTCCCCTGTGGGGCCTGGGGCCTCGGCCTGGGGCGGTTGCTTAGAGACACGGTGTGGAGAAAGGGAGGCCCCGGGTGAGTCGGTGGGCAGCCCAGAAGTCACCAAATAAGGGAGGATTAAGGAAAGGCTTCCCTAGCCTGGACCCAGAGCAGCTTGGCGCCTGTGCCTCCTTCACATCTCGTCCTGTTTCAGCAAGGAGGTGGGGGAGGACTCAAGAGGAGGGGCTGGAGACGGGATTTTCCTTTCAAGAAATACCAGCGTCCACCTTGCTTCCTAAGACGTTTTGAACCGAGAAGCTGGTCTTGGAGAGCAGTTTGAGCTGGGTTTGTCCCCACCTCCAAGGGCTCTGATCCTTACAGGGTCATCGGAGAGTTAAGGAAGCGAAAAGACTGCTCTAAATCAGGCCTCCTTGCAGAAAGAATGCTCTCGTGCTGCGTTGCAGATTTGGATGTAGCCCCTGTTCTTCTGTCCCCCGACCCAGGTCTCGGGTGCTCCGTTGTGGAAGTGGACTGGAGTGCACGTGGGTCTGGCTCTAGGTGCTGCGTCTGGGTTTCCTCGGTCTCTGCATTGTGGTCACCTTTAGAGACCATGATGCTGGCCCGTGTGGGCCTCCTGGGGACACTAGGAGGAGAAGGGATGCCTAGCCCCTGAATCAGGTCCTGATGCTGAAACAGCCAGGTCTCGACCTTCCCTGAGAAGGACCCGTTCGTGGCCAGCCTGCCCCGGGGTTGATCACGTGTCCCCCGAGCTCGTCATCCCTCTCGCTGCAGCCTGAACCCCTTGAGAGGGACGTGCAACCCAAACACAGTGAAAAGACCTCCGAGGAGCCCGATAGATCCTGGGGCTATTTTTACGCCCTGTGAATTTGGACTGTGCCCCTGGCAGCAAGAACTCTGAGATGATTAAAAATCTGCCTGGAGTAGCGGTGGAAAAACTTTGTAAGAGAAGATTTCCGGGAAGATTGAGAGTTTTTACTCCAAGACTAGGCTTCCTGAGTCCAGAAGATCTCGCCTCACCTCTCAGATTTGTTGTTTCATGATCCACCTTCCCGGTTCCAGGCTTGGGAGCCACCTCTTTCTGGAAGATGTCCTGGCATGGAAGATTGGGAATCGCGAGATCTCTAAACTGTGAAGTGTGGTACTTCAGGGGCAGTATTTGAAAAGGAGTAGATGGGCCCCTAGAGAGAGAACCTCGAATGTATTCCTTTAAACCGAGATATGGTCCTAACCGCAGGTGGGACCCAAATGCATTTGACAAGCCCTAGCCCTTGACTGTTATCCCGGGCCAGCTGAGAACTGTCTCTTTGAAAGGATGCACAGTGAGGGCAGAGGGACCCTCAGCCCATCAGCCCGATGGCCACCTGCACCAGCGGAAGTCGGTTAGTGATGAGGGTTTGGCAGCAGTGGGTCAGGAGCCCGTGTTTGGTTGGCGTCATCTCCAAGCTGTTTTCTCAACTCTTCTTCTCTGCCAGGACCCTCACCCAGTGGCTTTTCAGTGCACTCACGCATCTGCTGAGTATCCTCCGTGTGCTAGGCACAGGGCAGACCCAGCCTTGGGTTCGCTCCCCGAGCCCCGCCTGGAACACAAGCCCTTTTCTTGCCCCCTGCAGAAAAGCACATCCATAGGGATGTTGGAGTGGTGGGAAAGTGCACGGGGAAGGGAGGTGTGACGCAGGCCCCCCTGGGACTCTGTGCCGTGATCTATCAGAAAACCTGCCGTCATCGGCGAGTTTTGCACTTTGGTAGGAAACGTCAGTCAGAGCTGCCTGTAACTGATCGTTGTGCTGGAGTTTTAAACAGCTGATAGCAGGAATTGGCAAACTTTCTCTAAAAGGCCAGAGAGTAAATATTTTAGGTTTTGCGGGCCACATGGTCGCTGTCACAGCTGCTCAACTCTGCCTCTGTAGCTTGTAAGCAGCCACGGATACTATGCAAATCAGTGGGCCTGGCCGTGTGCCAATAAAACTTTATTTATGGACGCCGAAATTTGAATTTCATGGAGTTTTCACTTGTCATGAGATGCTATTCTTTTTTTCCCCGGCATTTTTTTCAACCATATAAAAACTCCTCTTAGTTTATGGGCTGTATAAAAATAGGCAGCATGTGGGATTTGGCCCCCCAGGCTGCAGTTCGCTGACCCCGATCTAAAGGTAAGGGTCAGGAGATGTACCTGGGGGAATTACTGCCTCGCTTTCCCCGTGTTTAAGTGCCCAGCTCTGTGCACCGCAGCGTGCCCGGGCAGCCCTCCATCCCAGCAGCTGTGCAGTTGCCCGTGTCTCCCCCCAGGCCCTCAGATGGTGATTTCTTGGGGGGGGGGGGCCTCCGGGGAGGGGCTGGACTAAACTGCCCTGGGGCCCGGGGCCCCCACGAGCAGGTTGTTGGGAAACAGAACCCAAGGCTGGGACAGCCATCGTAGGTGAAGTGTGTGCGCAGAAGGGCCGGGTTCCCGAGGGCTGTTGGTAGCAGGAGGGCAAGATTCTGTTCTTAATGCATTTCCGACACCCCCTCGTGGCTCCCGTAGGAACCTGCGCAAGGGGCCCAGCGGCCTGGCTGACGAGATCAACTTCGAGGACTTTCTGACCATCATGTCCTACTTCCGGCCCATCGACACCACCATGGATGAGGAGCGGGTGCAGCTGTGCCGGAAAGAGAAGCTAAGATGTGGGTGTCCCGGGGCCCCTCCCCGGTGCGCACCTGGCCGCCCCCAAGGGGGTGTTGGGGAGGGTTGGGTCAGGTTGCACCAGCCCAGGCCTTGGGGAGGTTGGTCCCGATCTTCACACACAAAGGGTGGCGTTTGCACCTCCCTCTCCTCCGAGGCTGTTGCGTGGCAGCCTCCTTGTTGACACTTCTCAGCAGCTGGTGGTTTTCTGGGAACAGAAAGAGGTGTCAGTGATTGGAAAAGGTTAAGGCCCTTGGTTTGGACAGACCTGGTTCAATCCAGCCCCTTCACTAAGCAGCTGTGTGACCCTGAACCTGACGGTGGGGATGAGGACTGAGCATAAGGATGATTCTGAGGCTGGGTGGGATCTCGGGTGCTTCCTGAAAGTTCCTTTCTTCCCTCCCCTGGCCCATGACTGGCCACTGTACGCAGTTTCACGGGGCGGCCTCTGTGGGGCTCGTCCGTCCCAGAGGAGCCTCTGCTGGCCCTGGGCTCTGAGCAAGTTTAGCTGGGATCGGCCTTGGTGGGGGATGGCACAGAGTCCCAGGGTGGCTTGCGTCACACCTCCCTTCCCCATGCACTTTCCCATGACTCCAGCATCCCTCTCTATCCCACCCGAGCAGCAGCGTCTGCGCAGCGTCTGCAGGGACATGTAAACACGGGGCTTGGGCTATACTTAGCTCGGGCTGTGTACTGAGGGTTGTTGGGGGCAGGGCGGTGATGCCTGGTGTCCGCCCGGCTTCCACACTGTTCCAAGGACCAGGTCAAGGGGTGTGAGGGCTGTGGGATGGGACGGACTCTGGTTCAAACCCCCGGCTGCCCCTCCCTTAATGGGGTGGCTGCGGGCAAATGCCTTAGCTTCTGTGAGCTTGGCAGCCCAGTCTGTGAAATGGGCTCAGGGTAGCCCTGGCCTCACGGGGTCATGTGAGGATGAGAGGAAGAGATGTTTGCACAGCGTCGGGCTGGATAAATGCCAGGACCGAGGACTTTTATGAGCCTGAGGCTGAGCTAGGGGGCAGAGAGGTCACCTCCCCTTTAGCTCCTGGCTCTGTTGGGCTGCGGGATGCTGAGTGATGTCTGTAAAGGGACCACGTGATGTCACTAAGAGTGAAATAACCGGAGCGGGTGTGAATGCCCCTCGTACCATCAGGGGCCGGCTCAGGTCAGCCAGGGGCAGGATGTAGGCAGCCGGGTCCGTGATCTGCCACAGGCCTGGGATGACGGCCGCCCTCTGGGTCTGTCAGGAATGACACTTTGAAATAACGCTGAGCTGGCTTCCTGTTAATGAGACTGTCACATCATCTGCACTCACAGTGTGCCAGGCGGTCGCTGGCCCTGGTCCACCAGCCTTAGCTCACCTGGCAACACCATGAGGCAGATGTGTGCTTACTCCCATTTTACTGATGGGGAAGCTGAGGCTCAGAAAAGTTAGGTCACTTGCCCAAGGTCACCCACCAGGAAGTGGTCGGTCTGGCCCCATGGCCTTTGCCCTCTATGGCTTTGGCAGGTTTCCGTTACTGGGGTCTTTTGCTCAGTTTGAGGTAGGGGAAGGTTGGGAGGCGGGGCAACCCGGGCTCCCCCCCACCTTGCCTGACTCAGCCGCTCTCTCCCCCTGCCACCCCCCAGTTCTGTTCCACATGTATGACTCAGACAGCGACGGCCGCATCACCCTGGAAGAGTATCGAAATGTAAAGTATGCTCCCGCGCCGGCGGGCCCCAGCGCCTCCCCTGCCCTGCGGCCGGGACGGAGGCCCAAGTTCACGGCGTCTCTGCTCCACCGGCAGGTGGTCGAGGAGCTGCTCTCCGGAAACCCCCACATCGAGAAGGGATCTGCGCGCTCCATTGCCGACGGGGCCATGATGGAGGCGGCCAGCGTCTGCGTGGGGCGGATGGTGAGAGCCGCCGGGGCCGGACCCCCAGATCCCTCCCTGCCCCTGCTGACCCCGCCGTGCCGTGCCCTGGTACTAGTCTGTGTTTGTGGAAGGCCCCAGCGGGCAGAGGCTGTGCGTGTCCTGCTCGCCGCTCTAACCGGGCCTGGCGCAGACCACTGCTCACAGGCTAATCGCTGCTTTCCTGTCTCCCCAGAAGACCGGCCCCATGTCCCAACCCCTGGGGGGTCAGGCCAAGCAGGGGAGTCTGGGCTTTGGGGTCTGTAGACCCCACTACGTAGCTCCCTCGGGCCCACAGGCAGTGCCTGGCACAGTGCCAGGCCTGGTTGGCGCACAGCCCGGGCTTGCTCTCATTTAATTATTAATGAGGGGATTTGTGGCCTGGAGGGCAGGGGTCAGCAGGGAGCTCTCTTGAGGGCCCACAGTCTGGGGTCCAGCGAGGAGCTGGGAGCAGCGGGGGGTGACGTGTAGATGAGACAGGAGAGGGGCTGGGCCATCAGGGCTTGTGTGCTGATGAGGGTGGGAGGCTCCGTGCTGACAGAGGCACTTGCAAGGCTGCTACGGTGGCCCAGGCGGAGGGCCGGGCTCGAGCTCTGATGGGGAGGGAGGCGGGTGGGCCACGTGATCAGGAGCTGGGACACAGCTGAGGCTTGTCAGGGTCCCACTGGCGTAGAAGTGGCTGGATCATTTCTCGGAACCGTGCTGTCGGGCCTCCGGTGATGTCGGTGGGTTAGAGCAGGGTTTCTCCGCCCGGCCTTGTTGACACGTGGGCTTGTCCTGGGGTTGCAGGGGCCTGAGCAGCCTCCCTGGCTTCCACCCACTAGATGCCAGTCACCCTCCAAGTCGTGACAACCAACATGTCTCCAGACACGGCCCACCGTCCCTGGGGCGGGGGGCGAAGTCACCCCCCAGTGCAGAACCGTTGGCGCAGAGGGGCACAGGAGCGAACGGTCAGGGCAGTGGTAACTGGCACGTCGTATGAGGGGTCACTGCCGGCTTTTACGTGCTCTGATGGTGCCGTCGTCAGGGTGGGGAGGCACGGACTCTGGCAGGCGCCCCCTGGAGGCTCCAGGCAGCCAGGTGCCCCCAGGGTCACCTGGAGGGTGACCACACAGCGTGTGCAGGCACCGTGCTGGCTTCTTCACGTGCATCGCTTCATAGATTTGTAACCTTGCTTCACTGGTGGGGACATAAAGAATTTTCTGGACTTTGGGGGCAGCGACCTTTTTGCTGCGCTGGGTGGACTCGCTCTTGCAGGGCCGGGTCCACTCCAGACAGCCCCTGACGCAGGGGCTCGGAGCCCCCCGGGAGCCGTGCGGGCAGGCACGTGACCATCTCCTTGGATTTTCTTCCCTGAGGGTTTCGGGTGGTCCCCCTGGGGCCGTCCCCTCTGGCTCCTGTGTATTTATAGTGGCTGCAGCCCCAGACACCATCATGGCTTTGGGGTGACCCCAGCCCAGATGAAGGGGTGTTTTCCTGCTGAAACCTGCTGTCTGTGCCCAGGCCTGTCATCAGGAGATGGCGGGCAGGGGGCTGAGGTCACTTTCTCAGCCTGTATTTCATTTGTCTGCTTCGGGGACCCAGGGAGAGGCTTCTGGCTTTGGCGAAGCCACCCCACTCAGACAGTTAAACTGCCGCGGAAAAGGCCGGTGACCTCGGTGGGGAGCGCGGGGATTCCCCTGCCGGGTTGCCCGAGCCAGATTCCCACTTGATTTAATGACACTCTCCTTCGTTAAATTGCTCCCCGTCCCGCTCCAGTTTCAATTGGCGGCAGTTTTCTTAATTTGCTGTAGTAAAATTGCTGTCAGCTGCTGATCTGCATAAAAGCTGCACAGCCTCAGAAGCCGGGGCTTTCCGGGAGTCCGTGCCGGCTTCCCGGGTGCGCGTCCCGCTCGCCGTGTGCATCTCTCTTTAGGTACGGATCCTCTGTGTGCTCTTAGAGGGTTTTCTTGTGTGATCGTCGACCAGATACACACAGAGGCTCAGGGTGAGGGGTGGCCGAGTCAGTTCACACCCTGTGGCCCCTGAGGACGCTTATTAACATTTCTGCCCGCACCTCTCACCAAAGACAAATGACGCATCGCCCCGCCGTAACGGACCTCCGAAGCCGGCTATCGACCGCGACAGTGAGCTCTTTCCAGGGTGTTTCCCTGGAAACCTTGTTGTGGCTGGAGGCTGGGGCAGCTATGCTGGGGTCTCAGCCTAGGGCGCTGCCCTGACCCTGCATCCCCTCCACCCGGTGCCCGCCCTCCAGCCCGGCTCTTGGGCCGGGGGGACCTTATCTGTAATTAGCTCCCCTCGCTGCCCTAGGAATCCGGAGTCTCTGGCAGGGAGTGGGCGGCCACTCCTGTCTGTGCCCCTGGGCAGGAAGAGCCGACAGCCCTAGGGACAGGGCTGGCCCAGGCCTTCTAAAAAATTGGTGTTTTTCATAAAATTAAAAAGTATATCCAGGGGACTCCCCTGACGGTCCAGTGGTTAAGACTTCGCCTTCCAGTGCAGGGGGTGCAGGTTAGATCCCTGCTCGGGGAGCTAAGATCCCACGTGCCTCTCGGCCAAAAAACTAAAACATAAAACAGAAGGAATGTTGTAACAAATTCAATAAAGACTTTAAAAATGGTCCACATCCAAAAAAAAAAAAAAAAAGTATATCCAAAATTAGATTAAGAACAGAACCCACCTCTGGGAGCTGTTGTGAGGTTTGCATCAGTTCGTGGTAATAACGTTTGTAAAGTACACACGGCAAGTGCTCAGAGAGCGCCTGCCGACGTTTTCTTAAATACACGTAGGAACAAATCTCCAAGCGGTACAGAAAGAGAAGTGCGTCTTTCTTGGCCCTCCTCCCATCGGCCCTGGTCCTTTTCCCTAAAGGGAACTGCCCTTGATGGTGTTATTCCTGACACAGACCGACGTGTACACGTGTGTCTTTCGGTTCTGACTCACTCAAAGTGGCACTGAACTGCCGCAGCTCGCTCTCCCCCGTGCTGACCCCACAGGTCCGCGGAGCAGGTGGCAGCCGTCTGCTTCGTGATGTAGGACAGAATCTGCAGCCATCTTTCTGCTCCTTGTTTGTTTTTTTCCCCCGTGTATGTATCTTGGAGCCTTTTCCATATCAGCAGGTCTAGATCGACCCCTTCTTCGTGGTAACCAGTAGCCAGGGCGACCATGATTTATTTGGCTGGTGTGGGGTGTCAGCCCAGCTTTCACTGTCACAGAGGGCGCCGTGGGGACTTGGTCTTAGCACCATGGGCAGGAGCCCCATTTATCATCTCGTGTGTGTGCAGAGACTGGCACTGCCAGTGACTTGGCAGGTGGGAGGCTCCTGGGCCAGATGTTATCAGGGTGACTCACCTGGCCCTTTCCCCAGTGTCTGGAGTGCAGGTCGGCCCAGAACTGGTCTTACCAAGGCTGGTTTGAGGAGGCAGGACCAAGAAATGGCAGGAGGTGTCTGCTGGTGGCCGTACTGTTGGGAAGTGGCGGGAGGCGGCTGTGCCGGGTGGAGCGAGCCCTGCCTCTGTGCCCACCCTCTTCCTTTCCCACCCTCATCTGACCTGTCCTCCCTGGGGGGGGGTGGGGGGTGGCCCTGGTGAGCCTGCACCACCTTCCGTCCCACCGTCGAGCCAGTGAAGGAGACGCTGGAGTTCAGGGCGACCAGCCTCGAGCTGGAGGCGAACAATCCAGAATGTTCTCCCCATTCTCATGATTCTACCTAAATGGCCCCAGCCTTCTGTGTTGCAGGGTGGGGGGAAGATGGAGAGTCTCCAGGCAGAAGCCCCTCACTGCACCCTGTGCTCTGTCCCCAGGAGCCTGACCAGGTGTACGAGGGCATCACTTTCGATGACTTCCTGAAGGTGGGTACCTGGGGGTGGGGGTGGGCACGGGGGCTGTGCTGGGGCCTTGAGGGGGCCCCTGCTGGTCAGGAGATGGGCGTCTCTGTGGAAAGGGGTCAAGCCTGGGTGTGGCCTTTAAAATAGTTTAAACTGGTTTTACTTATTTTTATTGGAAGGGTGATGATAGGTATACACGGTCAGAACAACTAAGCAAGTGCAAAAGGGCCTGTGAGGAAAACTCCATTTTTCTCCCCCCCTCCTCAGAAGCACCCTGTTGACAGTTGGAGCCAGGGTTCTGGAATGTTCTGTGCCTGTAGAGACCTGCCCTTCACAGAAGCACACCCTGGTGTTGACCGCGTGTGCTTCTGCCTTGGGGCTCGCAGCCCATGCTGCTTGTCTGGCTTCCCACCTTCCACCCTTGTTAGTGGACATTCAGGCCTCCCCCAGCCTTCACTGCTACAAACCTGCTCGCAGGCTGGGAACTGGGGCCCCTCGCTGCTCTGACAGGCAGATCCCTGTGGCAAGGAGTCGAGCCCCCCATGCTCTGCCCGTGCTTTGGCCCTGAGCATCCCAACAGCGGTGTCCCCGAGCCCCTTCCAGGAGGCGAGGAAGATGGGAAGTCAGGGGGACGATACCCAGGGTGGCCCCCTGGCCGGCCGCCGACTCTCCGGGCGGCCCCTAGGGAAACGGGCCTGTCCCTGGGTTGGGGCCGGGGACTCTGGTGAGCTGAGGGGCAGCTCGGCTGGGCGCTCCCCCAAAGTCTGCGCCGCCAACCTGGCCAGTCATGGCAAGAGGAAGGGGGTGGGCGGCACAGACCTGGGCCTGAGGGAGAGACCTGAAGGGCCTACTGGGCCAGAGGACAGGCGCCCCATGCCCCCGCCGCCCCCAGGGCTGGGCAGGGCAGGCAGACTGGGAGCGCCTGAGCTGCCGTCGGTGCCACAGGCCACCTTGGCTTGTTCTGAGGTCTGCGCTCCAGAAAAGTGATGACACCCAAGCAAGAACCAGAATAAGGAGTTAGAAGATCAGGGAGGCCAGGGAAGGTTAGGGAGGAGGGATGGCTGCTTTAAGCCAGAAGATAGGATGAAATCCAATTTTGGCCTCAGAAACCAAGCTTCTTCCCCAGAAGGCCGCCCCCGCCGCTGCCCCGCCTCTAGTGTTCCCAAGGCCGTTGCCTCTGCACCGTGGGACTTTTTCCTGACCAGCCGGCCCATCCCATTCTCTGAGCCCCACCACTAGCCTCTTGACACCTGGCATCACCCGGCCTTTGGCAGAAACCACCCACCCTGGCATCCAGGTATCTTCTCCTGGGAACATCTTGTTCACCTAACAAGGAAAGCACCTGGCGGACCGTAGGCATGTGACAGTGGCAGGAAATGTGCTGAGGCCTCCCTGCCACTTGGGTGCCCACAGGGCTCTGCTTTCCCCAGCCTCAAGGCTGTCCCTGGAGATGTTGAGGGCGACAGCTTGAGAGTTTGAAGTTCTTACATAAGCAGGGAGACAGTGACAAGTCACTGCCCACCACGTCACTCCGTTCCTGTTTGCATCCTGCCCGCCATCTCTCCATCTGTGGTCCTCCTGGGCCCTGAGTGGCCAAGGAGCTGGCGGGCGCACAGTCCTGCCCGCGCTGGGGCTTCCTAGTGTGGCAGATACAGGGTCTGGTGGCCTGAGTGTCCGCTAGGGCCCTAGCCAGGATGGACCGTGATGGCAGTGCCAGTAGCAGGTATGTGGTGATGGATGTGGGCTTTGGCAGAAATTACCTTTCCTGGGCATGAGCCTTGTCTGTCTGGAACACGGTGACCTCCTATCCCTGGGAAGACCTAACTGTTGTGACCTTTTAATTTATAATGATGGCTTAATGAAACCTTATAATTGCACAGCCCTTAACAGTTTATAAACCGCTTCCGTGCATGATTCCCCTGGAGCCCCCAAAACATTCCGTGAACGGGCAGCACAGGTGGTGGTCTCGACACTTTTCTGGTGGAAAGGAGGTTTAGTGGGCTTAAGGAATTTGCATGAAAATCATAGAGCCTGAAGTGGCGGGTGGGATTCAAGTGACTTCAGCTAAGAGCTTGGATTCAGTACTTAATAATAACTTGCTGTGACAATCCATAAAGAATCCAAATGTCAGCCCAATTAACCAGCAAAAAGGCAGATGGAAGTTTCTCTTCCACGCTTCGCACTGGATTCCACCTGCGGGAGCTTCTCAGTGGGTGGCGGAGGAGGGCGGGTGGGAATGTGGCCGAGGACTCCGGTGGGGATGCCCGCTCACACTGCTCCGTCTGTTCCAGATCTGGCAGGGGATAGACATCGAGACAAAGATGCACGTCCGCTTCCTTAACATGGAAACCATCGCCCTGTGCCACTGACCGCCCCTCCCCCATGGAGAACCCGCACTTGGACCCGGGCAGCGAGGCCCACGGGGGCCCTTTTGCTACAGCTTTTGTAAATAGTCAACATCCCTCGCTCATCTCTTTTTCCCGCAGGGTATGGTACATGGGGCTTTGCTGTTTTTATCTCCAATAAAATAGAAAAAGGGTTTGTTAATGAACCTGGCTCCTGTCTGTTCCCCACGTCCATGCACGTGGCCTGGCCGTTTGGCGGCCCGAGGCTGGCTGACTATATGAGGAGCGAGGGGCAGCAGCAGCAAGTCTTCAGAGACTGGTTTGCAAGCGGATTTATTTTTCCCTTCCTTTCTGGTTTATTGTGGGTTAAATATTTGCTGTTTTCCCCGCATGAGTGCTGGGAATTCACCTGCCTTCGCAAGCCTAGGCAGGAAAGTAAGGAGAAGCAGCTCCTCACTCCATGGGGCCCGGGACTTGGGGGGGGCGGGGGGGGGCTTCCTTGGTGCCACGACCGGATATTCAGACCCAAGGAGGAGACAAGTGGAGCTGAGCCTGGGCCAGCTGCAGTGAGGGCCCGAGCTCGCCCCATGGTGCTGGGGCCGCCAGCGGTCCGGGCCTGGCGGGAACAGGCTGGGTGTGCCCTGCGGCCCTTCCTCAGGATGGGGGCCGGCTGCATGGTCTGCACTCCACTGTCCCCAGCGCAGCAGCAGCAGGGGAGGTGACTGCCCCAGGTAGCATCTCCCACAATTCCCGTTGTCACCTTCCAGCAGTGGGGTTTGAGGGGAGGAAGAAACAAAGGTCATTCATCTCGGTTGGTGGCAGTAGCCCATGAGTCAGCAGAGGGCTGGCAGTCGGTGGTGCCCTGGTGACCTGCTGACTCACTCGGGAGAGCTGCCATCACCGTGGTCACTGGTCACTGTTTACATTCCAGGCTTGTTGCTTTCATCAACACTCACTGGGAGGCACCTTCCTAGCCTTCCAGAAAAGTTCCCCTGATAATTGTTCCCCTGATAATTAGCTATTGCTATTATTTGCATTCTTGAATTTGTAATTCAGTTTTGATATTAAGTGTGCTTTATCTATCTTATACCCACATGGTGTGGGGTTCAGAATGTAACACGCACCCCCTGGAGTCTTCATCCGATGCCCAGCACCTGGTCTTCCCTTCCCTGAGGCAGTCATGATGGTCCTTCCTCTGACATCCGCCCCCACCCCCCAGCTGTGTTGTGCACACGTTGCTTAGGACGGGATTAACGTCAGTTTTTAAAAGCCAGCAGGCGTCCCGAGGGCGGCAGTGGAGCTGAGAAACCCTCATCATTTAGACAGAGCTGGCGCGGGCATCCCTCCCTAGTGAGCCTGCGGTGGACCAGGCTGGGCCTCCGACCCCAGCCATGCCTGAGGAACGCCAGTCTCCATGATGCGCCTGACAGGCGGCCAGGGGCAGCGCGGCCCCATCTCTGGTAAGTAGAGAGCGGTCTGAAGTCACTTCTAGAGCTCTGCTTTTTTTAACTTTTTAAAAATTTTTATGTTTTAAATCGAAGTATAGTTGATTTACAATGTTGTGCTAATTTCTGCTGTACAGCAAAGTGACTCAGTTATACATGTGTGTGTATATATATATATATATATATATTCCTTTTTTAATATTTTCCATTATGGTTTATCCCAGGAGATTGGATGTAGTTCCCTGTGCTACACAGTATAATCTGCTTCTTATTTAGACTTGTGCTTAATTCCACAAATATTTTGACATTTTCAAAGCAGTAGGTCAGGGCCAAGGCTGTGCTGCTTACCCTCCAGGTGCCGGCAATGGGGTGGGAAAGTGGGATGTGATTGCCCTCCCCACTCCCCCCCTTCTCCTGCTGCTGGGATCAGTTGCTCACACCCCTGGGTGCCTGGCTGCCCACGGAAGAAATTTAGAAAGGACTGGTGTGGAGAGATCTGGTCCTGTTTAGGTGCTGGTTAGCTATCGTCCAGGACGGGTCTCCAGTGAGACCCCTGCAGCCTGGCAGAAGCGTGCGTCCCCGTGCCCTCCCCTGCCCCGCACTACTGCCAGGGACCCGTGGAGTTACAGAGCAGCACGGACTGCTGGTGTGGCCACGGTAGGCTGGATTTTCTGGGATTCTCCCAATTTGCTTCCATTTTCTTCTCAACAAAGGCAGTTCATTAATGTAAAGTGTTTTTATAAGTAATAGATCTTCCATCAGCCCCCCTGCAGAGCCTGCGTTTGGGAGACATGGCCGCTGTGGGCACAGGCAAGCATTTGCCCTTGTTCAGACCACCGAGGGCCGGCCTCGTGTCTTTGAAGCTTTGAGCATCCGCTTACCTAAACTAATTAAAATGAGATTTATTCAGCCTGAGCCCAGTCCATACTGCTCAAAACCAAGCTGTTTGTTCACCGTCACTGAGGATGTCATCTAATCGGCAGGGTTGGGGCTCATTTCCACCAGAGGGCGGGCCAGAGTCCGCCTGGGGCTCCCCCGCCGGCTCCCAGGGCACTGTGTGCGTGACGTGTTTTCACTCATTTGGTGGTTCCGGGAGTGATGGGGTCAACTATTAGTTGGTGCGGACCTGCTCCTAGGAAGGGTGGTTATTCCCCCCAGTCTGCTGGCCTTTGATTAGAAAGAACGAGGGTCACTGCTCTGGGTACGCATCTCAGGACGGCTGTCTGGGCAGTGCGGTCTGCAGAAGCTGGAGGCTGGAAGCTCGGAAACAGCCCCTTACCGGCCGGACTGGTGGGCGTGCCCAGGAGGGGCTTTCTGGCTGCAGAGACCCTGAGGGAGTGTAGCACCTTCCCCCCATCTGAAGCAGCCTGAAGCAGGTGATGTTTGTTCTAAAAGTTGAGAAATTAACAAATGCACTTGTTTTACAGCTTTCCTTTTTTTTTTTTTTTTTTTTTTGCGGTACGCGGGCCTCTCACTGTTGCGGCCTCTCCCGTTGCAGAGCACAGGCTCCGGATGCGCGGGCTCAGTGGCCATGGCTCACGGGCCCAGCCGCTCCACGGTATGTGGGATCTTCCCGGACCGGGGCACGAACCCGCGTCCCCTGCATTGGCAGGCGGACTCTCAACCACTGCGCCACCAGGGAAGCCCCGGTTTTCTTTTTATTAGGAATTATATCCCTGTGACTAATCAGTGCTAAGTCAAATATCTGAAGTCAGTGCTTCGAGGGCCTCAGGCTGTGTGTGTGGGTGGAGGACACGGGGAGCAGGGACAGTGCAGCCTGCGGGATGAGGGTGAGGTCACCTCTCTCCATGTTCTCCACCCGTTTCCCAGGAATTGGGTTGAAAGCATATCACCAAGGGGAAAAGTTACCAGAACTGGGCTTTTGGCCGTTAAAAGAATACGGCAGTTTGACACAAACACGCCAATTTGGTAGGTTTACAAAAGGGCTGTGTAATGGAAATCTACTACGAGCAGCTCAGGGGAGAGCTGCTGCAGCCACGTTAAACATGAATTATGGATAAGGGAACGCAGTAAGATGACAGCAGCTTCCAACTGTGGCCAAGCATCCTCTGAGGGAACGACTTGCTGCTAGACTTTAGCAAAACCATTGCATTTTTTCTGATCCCAGGCACTGGCAAGTTCTCCATGTGCGTCATGTATGGATCGGACCCTTGTCCCTGAGCAGCTGAACCCGTCTCCACTGCCTGTGGTTCACCAGGCCGGAGCTGAACTGCAGGCGGCACAGTGACTGACGCAGGCTGATGGAGAGTTAAAGACACAAGTTGCCTTGGCAAGGGTTCTGCAAACACCTGCTTTGCAAGCTGTCCTCCCACACAGCGACCTTGGGAAGGCCTTGGAGAGTTGCGTGGGAGGGGCCGGGGTTTTCACCATGACTTCCCAGGGCGTCAGTGTTGCCTTTGTCTCCAGGCTCTTCTGGAATCAGTGAACAAGTACCAGCAGGGATTCGGTAGCGGATGAACTTGGCCCCAGCAGGACTGAGGACTCTGACGGGCACACGGCGGCTGCTCTTCCTTCTGATCTGCATGTTGACCAAGTGAGCAAGGGGCTAGGTTTCTGGTCTTTACCCCAGGAGTGGCCCAAGGGGCAGCAGTAAGGCTGGAGGATGTGCCGAGCAGCAGTTTACGGCCGCCTCCATCTTAGAGAAACGAGGCGGCTGCGTTAGTGTTAGCACCGGGCGAGGGGACAGGAGAACAGTGGTGGGGCGGGGGGCGCCTGCCCTGCCTTCCTAGGGGATGAAAAGGTCCCCGGCACAGAGCTTCTGCCTGGAAGCCCTTGCCCACCATCAGAGGCAGAGAGCAGGCTGGCACCCGCATGGCACAGGCTGGAGCCCAGCGAGAGGGGCTGTGCCGTTGCCCATCCCAGGCAGCCTCCGTCCAAATCGCTGCATTGCCCACTGCAGCAGCCAGGGAGCCATCTGGCCTGGCCGCTGGTGAGGTGGGCAGGTCTGCGAGGCTCAGGGCGCTGCAGACGGGCGGCCAGCACCACACGCTCCCGGCTGCCACAGCTGCTGCCCAGAGCAAAGGTCCGAGTCGGGAGAGCCAGCCGGCCCCCGCCTCAGCCACTCTCGTAGACCTGCCCGTCCTGACAGGCCGTGCACGGCCTTAAGGCGAAGGCTGTGCCCCTACCAGGAAACCGTTTCTCTCCGAGCTGAGCGAAGTTGGTTTGCAGTGACCGGCGTTTGTCATTTGAATGCAGAGTGGGACGCGCTATCCCCTCAAACGCGGGCCTCTGGTTCCCAGGAGGGGTACGGAGGACTTCATCCTGCGGTGGTCAGCTCTCCTGCACAGAAAGGACCAAAACTCCACTGCGGGGGACATTCAGTCTTTCCTCGACTCAGCTGAATCTGGGCAGCCTTGGTAGGGGAGGTGTTGCTGGCCCTAGGGTGTCTCTGCAAATGGATCATTGCCTGGGCTGCAAAGCACAGCCTAGCGGCCGCTTGGAGAACCTCATGACACAGCCATACTTCCTCCCAGAAAATGCCCTTATGCACAATTTCACATATGGTTGTCTGGGTTTCTTGGATCCTGGGCTAGGAGGCCCTCTAATAGTGGTTCTGGGAAAAACTATTCAACATGTCAGGTGAGATTTCCAGGGTGGGGGGAAGCTGGTAAAGTGGTATGCCAGGGGACTGTCACCACACACCTTGCCAGGGTGACAAGTAATATCAGCAATAAATACATTTAAAAAATTTAATACTAGAACCAACATGGACATGTTATAAAGCAGAAAACAAAGTCATACAATGTTTTAAGACAGGGCAGAGATTTCTGGTGTTTGGCCCTCTGGCTCCCCCAGCGGCATATCTGAGTCTCTTCTGTCTTTAGGGGAGACATGGGGCCCGAGTTTGAAAAGCAGAAGAGATACAGAAGAAAAGGAGACGATAAGTCAACTAAGAAGTCAGAACTTGCAAAGAAGCTCCCACAAAATAGCCAACGGAGACCAAGGTAAGATGGGATGAGCAGATGGGGGTGGACATGGGCCAAGATTTTTTTAAGCCACTGGTAAATGTTGGTTCATAAAGGAACTTTGATCCTTTCCCCATCAGGCTATTTCTTCCAGAATGTAAGGTTTAAAGCAAAAAACACTGAACGTGGTGTGCTTGGAGATTATTTGGGTCCAATAAACCTCCTTCACAAAACCCAGGTGGTTTCCGTGAATGGGAGATGTTATCAACAGGCTGGGAGGAAAAACCCCATGCTTGTAACATTTACACTGGACCAGCAGTTGGCAGTGAATGAAAGTAGTTTAAAACTGTTTTTACTTTCAGTAAAATTTTTCTGGGTCGAATTTCTTTTGAACTCTTCCATTACTCTTAATTCCTGCAAAGCTAGGAGGGAGAATGTATCTGCAAAATGAACTGTGAAATGAGACTGGAAGGGGCTACTTCTTGAAAGGAAAAATAAACTTTCCGCAGTGGTCCAGTTGCATTAAGACTGTGAGAGGTGAAAACCGTATAAAGCGAGGTCACTAGGGGGTCAGAGCAGCACAAGGCAGTGAGCGTAAATAAAGTACGTACTCCATTTGCCCACTGCACGTTGGCTTCGTTTATGAAGTAACTGGGTTTTCTGAAAGGAAGCAGAAAACCCTCCTGACACAGCTGCCTTCCGGGGAAGGCAGCCTGAAGGAAAGCAGTGCTCTCAGGACTGAGGGGATGGTTCCCGGTCGCGGCTCTCTATGTGGCACTGTCTAGTTGGATGTGGATTTTTTTATGACTGAGGATCTTAATTTGAAAAACCTTCCAAAACCCTCACGACTCAAAAAGTTGTAGGACTCTGCGTAGTGGTGCATTTCCCAACTGCGTACGCTTGTGAACAACAGGAAAGCTTCACTTCGCTCTTGGATCGGGGGGAAGTGAGGAAGTGATTCCCATGCTGAAAATACTCGGTTTGTCCCTTGTGCCTTTTTTTTCCTTTATCAAGAGTCGTATATTTTGTCTTTCCAAAAACCTGCTTTCCGCTTTGCTTTATGATCAACTTCACTATTTGTTGGTTTTCTAGTTCATTAAAGTATTTTTATCCTTTTTTAACTCCTTTAAAGAAGGATTTAACTCCTTCTTTCTACTTTGTTTTTCTGTCTTATTTTCTATAAAGTCATGACGTCTCCCCGCCCATTCGGGCCTCGTCCCCTGGGTCTTGGTGTTCAGTGCTTCCACTATTACCCTGGTCTGGAGAGTTTCTATTTTCCATTTTTCTTTCCCTGTTTAAAACCAAGTTAATTCAGGAGTGCCTGGGGCTTCCAGGTGTATGTTTTTGTTTAGCTTTTTGTTGATTTCTAATTGTACCACATTGGGACTGGGGGCACCGGATTGGACCTGTCTGGTATTGCTCTTTGTGTAATCTGAGATCTTCCTTGTGGCCTTCATACATGGTCATTTTTTATGCATGTTTTGTGGGTATTTGAAAAGGGACAGAATCCTACCTACATCCATCGTGTCACGCTTATAAATTAAGTAAATCCGCCGCATCACCCAGCATGGGCATGGATTTTGTTTCTCTGAGTAGTTGTCAGTTTTCTGCTTTGCTGTTTTGAAGGTACAGTAGACGGCGGCTGCTGCTCACAACAGTCTAAATCGTGAGTAACGCAAGGCTTTGCCCTCTTAATCCTTGGAAACGGAAGCTAGTTATCACACGGAAGCGGCCTCTCGTGCTGCCCCGTGTTAGCTCGGTGGTTGAACGTAATGGTCCCTCCGCGTTCTCCCCTTCTCAGTCTCTACTCCAGAACCCATCACCTTCCACCCCACGCGGAGGATGGGTGTTTACGGTACGTAGAAAGTGTCTACTTTGTATCGTGCATTGCAGACACAATAGTCAGCAAAACAGTTATTAATGAAGTAGTTGTATAAATATATAATTATAACCATGTTAAAATCTACCAGGAAAAAGCACTGCTCTCCCAGGTTGGGTGATGGTGTCAGAGAAGACGACCCAGAGATGGTCTCAGATCCAGATCCAAGGGCTCAGAGACTAGCATGTCCAAAGGCCCCCAAAGAAGCAAGGGTTTGGAGACAGGAAAGAGGATGAGCAGGGGTGCAGAAGGGCCTTTCTCAGAGCTGGAGCAAGGGCTGTGTGTAGTGTACAGAACGATGTGGGGAGGTCCCAGCTTGGGCCCGGGCGACACTCCTGAGACAGGTGGGGAGCAGATGCAGGGCTGCGGTGGAGGAGTGTGGGGGAAGGAGGTACAAATCTGAGCCATCAGTGTGTGGTACTGAAAGCCCTGAGAGTGAGAACAGAGTAAGATGAAACGAGCCCTGACAAACGCAGCTGGAGAAAAATGAATTGGCAAAGGAGAAAAGCAAAGGCAGTAGAGGAAGATGTGGGGGTCACATAAGCACGCCCTGCAGTTGCTTTTTTCCCCCAACACTTAAAACCTAGTGAGGTGCTCCTCTGTAGTTCTAAAATACACAGAATTGGTTCTTCCCATGTTTCTCCCAGCTCCCAAATGAGACAGTTCTCTAACTGTTGTCACAGGGAAAAGCAAGCACCAGGTCATAGTTGTAACCCGGTATGGTGTCGCAGGACGAACGGCAGATGGGCACAGTGCTCTGAAAGGCCAGCCGGTCCACTGCAAACTCGTAGGCCTGGATCAGCCCCCGGTGTCTAGAGAAAGCACAGAGACGGCGGCAGGGTCAGTCCTGGTCCCCAGCCCCCCAGTGACTTCTGTCTTTGCAGCAGGGACGTGCTGGAGACAGGAGAGCGAGTCATCGTGACACACGTCTGCTTCGGCCCCACAGTGTGTTATGGACGCTCCAGATCCCGCGACTAGAGACCAACAGGTGAGCAGACAAGTTTGATGGAGGGAACTGAGTGCTGGGAGGCATCTGTCTGAACAGGGAGGCAGGAAGGGTCAGCCTCAGGGAAGGCCTCACACGAGGCTGCTTGGAAGCCAGGCCAGTAGTAATCAGAAAGGGTCCCGGGCTTCCCTGGTGGCGCAGCAGTTGAGAGCCCGCCTGCCGATGCAGGGGACACGGGTTCGTGCCCCGGTCTGCTTTGCCTCTGTCACTCGTATTCAACACCACAGGTCCCTAAGCCTTTTGTCTTGGGCTCTTGGCACGTGTGGCCTCCATCCCACCCCCCTGTAGCGTCCTGCTGAAGTACCTGAAACGCACCCAGCACGTGTTGTTGGCTGATACCATCCTGCCCGCATGTACATGTATGCTCCTGACTTCTATGAAAAGAGCGGCTAAGCCTGAGGGTACCATCCTGTACGGACCAATGTGGCCTGGGATGTTCTATTAATAAAATCAAGCTAAGAGTGTCTCGTCTGAACTCCTACAAACCTGGACCAACCCAGCCCAAGCACTGACCTCCGGTGGGTGACGAAGTTGTCCAGGTCGGCGTTGCGCACCACCCTCTCGTAGGGCACGTGGGCCGTGATGAGGCTGTGGCAGTTGAAGGAGATGTGCCGCACGGGGTGTCTGGAACAGATGGGAGAGAACGCTTGTCAAGGTTAAGTCCACTGGAACTCAGCACATCCCACCTTTGCTGCTTTGGTCTCGGAAGTCTGGAGCTGCAAAGGACTCTAGAACCACCTAAGCCAGCTTTTTCTTTTACAGAGGAGGAAACCGGGCCCCCAGAGGGGCAGTGTCTGCCTCAGTTCCCAAAGCTAGCTGGAGAAGGCCCCACGCCAAGCCTACTCTGTAAACACGTCTCAACATCCCTGTGCTCACTGGCTGATGCCCTAACACCTTGGTGCATTGGGACACAGAGGACAAACAACCTGAGACAATTCGGACACACGCAGTGGAGAACAGCGCCATTTCTGCCCCCCCAGCTGGCCGGCCGGCCCTGGGCGAGTCACTCCAGCTCTCCGAGCCAGGTTCCCCAGCGGCAGGCTGTGTTGAGCGGTGCCCTACACAGGCCCGCCAGTCCTGAAGTCAGAGGCTACAAATGATACGTGTACTCTGGGTTGTGAAAGCCATTCAGAAAGTTTTGGAACAAAATGGCTTGAAACCTATGTAGCAAAGGCTTTTGTTCATTCTAAAAACTTTTTTCCAGTGGAGCACTGAGCCAGGAGACACAGGATAAGAAAGATGTCTAATGCAAGCAGATGCCTGCCATCAGAGGGATTCCCAACTGTTAAGAAGGTGAGATCCATTCCCACAAAAAATAACCAGTGTTTCTAGAGCACAAGAGGAGACACAGAATTCAGCACTTGGCAGCAGGAACAGGAGACCGCAGCACGGACCGCAAAGGCAGCCAGGCCGCTGCAGAAGGGCGGAGGGTGGCACGGAGGGGCTGAGGAGGAGTCCCTTCAGGCTGAGCCACGGCTGTGCCAGAGGCAGGGACAGGCGTCTTGGCCACAGCAGAGGATTCTCTCAAGAGGGGTGCCTGAGTCCAGGGTTTGCAGCACCAACTGGAGAAAGTGTGGCTGGAGGACTTCGCTCAGGGCCCAGTGAGGCAGGAGGGATGGAAAACAAAGCCGCGAGGAGGACAGGGAAGGGAGAGTGGGCTGGGGAGGGCAGGAGACTGAGCAACAGCGGGACCAGAGCTTGAGAGGGAATCAGGCCCACCAGCACGCTGTGCCACGAGGACGCGCGTGAGCACGAGAACCCGGGCGGGAGCCTTGCTTTGGTGGCCGCCTCTGGGACAAGCCACTAAGCACTGGTGAGAACCGCATGTGCACTTACAAATGAGTTAGGAAGGCTGGGACAGGACGACAGTTCTGGGCACGACCTCGCTTAGCCTGGCTTCCCCTGAATGACCCATCCGAGGGAGTGCAGCTTTTCAGGGAGAGAAATGAGATCTGCTGGAGTGCAGGCCTAGTGAACTAAACGGAGCTGCTGGCGGCGGTCCCTGGGGGCCTGGACTGCTGAGGAGGCTGTCCTGGAGGCCAGGTCAAGCCAGCTCTTTAAAACAGAAGGGTGTCCTTAAAGGCAGACGGTTCTGGGCTTCCCAAGCGTGAGTTTTAGTTGCCTTTTGGCACCACCTGGTGGCAACTCAGTGCATCACCACAGCAGGCAGGGAGGGACAGAGCCAACCAAGAAGCGTGGAGGCCACCATGGTCTGAGAAAGATGCAGGCCCAAGCACCGGTTACGGCCACCCTCCAAGGAAGAAACCAGTTCCTCTTTTGACCTCGTACTTAAGCTGGACTTGTGAGCAGTCTTCATTTTATCACTCTCTGCAGTTAGTGGGGACACGTCTCATCCCAGAGGTGCTGAGGGACAGCCAGGGGAGCTCGGTGCCCGTCTCGCACAGGCATGGGGGCTGGATGGATGTGGGCAACAGGGGAGAGCCTCGGGTCCGCTCCAGCCGACCCCTGCTCCAGGCAAGGCCGCCTCTGCTTTAAAGGTCAGACGCCAGCGCGCAACGTTTAACCGGCTGGGCCACCTTAGTATTCATTTACCTACATCCATACAGCCCTCTGCTGCGCTTGGGAGAACAGCTCTTGAATTTTAGAGCTAAAGGTTAAAGTTACAAATTCCTCCTTAGTTGAAGCCTGAATACTTTCAGTCTGAAGCGCCCTTGTAAACAGTAAGGAAGATCAAGACTTCCTGGAGTGGAGGGGATGGGGGGGGCCTGGGCCCGCCCCACCTGGGGGCGGATGGGCTGCCTGCAGCGCCCCCGCCCGCCGTCTGGCCTGCCCCACTGTGGTCTCTACCCGAGCTGGGAGCTGTGGCAGTCTGAACAGTGACCAGCGCCATTTCTGAGCCCATTTCACAGCAGCTGACTTGCAGGGTTCCAGTGAGGACCACGTGGTAACGTGTGGACAGCACTCGCACAGTACCTGGCTCAGTGGCTGACTGATGCCATCATTGCTGCTACTGTGGTTACTGGAAGCACCTGAAGACCCACCTTACCTGGAGTGCACCTCCCACAGCTTCTGGTTCATCCGATAATCCCACACGGAGACCAGGCCCTCCTCGCCCCCGCTGACAATCTTCCAGTCGTCCATCTGGACTGAAGAGACTCCGAGCTGGTGGGCAGAGATGGACAGGGCGATCGTGTCAGTGCGGAGGTCGTGGATCCTCACCCTGCAGGGCCAGAGATGAGCGCAGAGATTAGCATTAGAGCCTGAAATGATGAATTCCTCCTCAGCCATCCTGGTCTGTGTACAGCAACCCTATGAAAACAGAGTATGAAACCCCTCAGTTACGATATCTAAATACTGATACTAAACTTTCACCACCTCCTTAGCGTACTCTCAGAGGAGGCCAAGAGGCACTAGAAATGAACTAGTTTAGAGCACTCCCCACCGTTCAAAGCACAGAATAAGGAGGACTCAGAACAGATACACTGGCTGCCCTGCTGCTCACTTCAGGGGAGACGCCTGCCCTGGGCACAAGCCCATTGCGATGGAGGCTGACCTGACTGCCATGGGGACGTCGGCCTGAGAAGGCTGTCCAGAGGGTAAGTATACTGCCCAGCATGGCAGTTTTGCTGTTCATATAAAAGTCTGTTAAGAGCAAGTTGTAAAACAGCTACATTTGTCTGAAACCTGAACCCTTACCTGGTTGGGAAAATAACACTTTTCGGGTAATTTAACTCAACTTTTAAGTTCATCACCATCTTGTTGGAATTTGGAAAGGCGATGCATCTACAGTTGACTAAGCATAACAGAATTGTGATAAGAGTATGTGGACACTTGGCAGTCACTTATCTAAAGTCTTGAGATAATTACTTACCTTGTAATAATCTGAATTTCTTTAAGAACATCTTTAAAAACTACTTTCTATACAAATATATGCTGAATTTCCACATAAGGATAAATTAGATGAGACAGAAATCTCTTATCCACTAGAAGTACCAACACAGTTCCTGAAATAAGCCACAAGAGCTAAAACTGAATGTGGCAACATTTCAGTACAGGTAAAATTAACAGCCCCTATGCTGCAAGTCACAAAGGAAAAGACAGTCGCTGCCCTGAAAAGATGCCACTAGCTAGCTAGCAGGGGAGCTGGACAAACATGTCTGACACAAATAATGTGGGGAAAAGGGATCATCTCGAACACGTTCTAGGTCCTAAACTCTTACAGGTACATGAGCACGCACAGACACAAAGTATCTTTGCGTGAGGGGAAATTATTTGAACTGGAAATTCTATACCTAGCTCACCTACCAAGTTTGAGGGCATAATGAAGACTTTTTTTTAAACATAAAAGGACTCAACGTGAGCTACCCATGGATACTCTCTGAAAGAAAGTGATGTAGAAGGGCCATGAGGCGCCGACACACACGCCACGGAGGGATATATGAAACAAACACTGAATGTTAGCAGACAGCTTAGAAAGCCCTATTGTGTCAGCTGGGTGGGCAGACGCACACAGGACAAACCCACCTCTTAAGAGCCTCAAGTCACAAAGCAAAACTCAATATAGGGACTTCCCTGGTGGCACAGTGGTTAAGACTCTAGTCAGGGAACTAGATCCCACATGCATGCCGCAACCAAGGTGCCTGCCTGCCACAACTAAGACGCAGCACAACCAAATAAATAAATTAAATAAATAATTTTAAAAAGCAGGTTTGAAAAAGATTTTAAAAAAACCCCTCAATATATGCTACACACGAAGGGCACATTTGCATGTGACAAGGAAGAGGTGACAATTTTAATACCTGAAAAGGTAGATTTCAGAGCAAAAAGCATTAGCCTGAGAGTACTTCAAAATGATGAGAAGGATACAGTTTACTAAATGTTTGATAAAACGTGCCAGGAAAGAAACAAAAAACCCCACATGATACCCGAAACTAATATAAAACTGTAAATCAACTATATTTCAATTAAAAAACCACACATGGACCTAATTTCTGTAGGTTGATTTTCCCCCCTTTTTAGTAATTCAGTTTCTTTCATCATTATAATCTATTTGGGTTTTTTATTTCTTGAGTTCATTTTTTGAATCTCCATATTTGAAGACCTAGATGAATAAATGACATTGTAGGAAAATAAGAATTATCAAAACTAACCCCCAGGAGACAGAAAATCCAAATAGATCAAGGAACACAGAGCAAGCTGGGAAAGCTGTCGAGGAGCAAGCTGTCCCTGCAAAACAAGAACAAGCAAAATGGGTCCAACCTGGAAGGAACAGACCGCCCCCCCGCATTCCCCAAACCCCGGGCTACATCTACTGTTCCACAGCACAGCAAAGGGAGGAAAGCTCTGACTCTTTACATGGAGCCAGCGTTGTTATTACGCAAAACCTGACACCGCAAGCATGACGGAGACGACAGATCTGCACCAGTGCTAAGACCTGAATAAAATATCAACTAACAGAACTCACAGCAACACGTTAACCAGCAAGTGGACTCTGTCTAGAATGTCCATTCCTGTGGCCCACCATGCCTCTCTGACAATAAGAAACCCATAGAGAGGGTCACTTCCGTGGACACTGAAGAGAGATTTGATGACACAGAACACTTATTCCTAATGAAAAGTCTTTAAAAAATAGTAATCTACTTTTACCAATATTATTTCACATTGTTTTAAAAAAATTAGATACAATTAGATAAAAGAAGAGAAGTGGACAAATTTATCCTTAGGGTTGACAATCCAAGGTAATTCAGAATCAAATGTATTTTAATATGTCAAAATCAATAACTATCCTTTGTACAACCACTAGTTTTAAAAATGTAATTGAAGAAAAGATCCCACTTAAATTCGCAATTATAAGCAAAACACCCTGTAACAACTTTCTCAACTTGGAGCTCTACCATATGCATTACACCAACATTAATAACAGAGGGCTCAGAGAGTTAAAACAAATATTCAGGATAGGAAGGCCTTTCTAAACATTACAAAAAAAAAAAAAAAGTCAAGGCAAATGGTAAACTGGGAAAAATGTTTGCACCAGAGGACTAATTTCTTATAAAAAAAATTCCTTCAAATTTATAGTAAAGTTTAAGAAAAGAAAAAATAGTTCACAGGAAAAGAAGTACTCATGGCTTTTAAACACTGTAAGACGTTCAAGTTCACTGGTAATGAGAATGCACTAAAACTACAATGCAGTAATACCACTCAACCTGCCTACCCAGCAAAGGTAAAGTCTGGTAGTACTCCGAGACCCCTTCCACGCTGGTGAGCCCTGGATAGAGAGGTACTTCTATACGGCTGATGTGAGCACAAGCCCAAAGAAAGTGACTTGGCAATATCTAACAAAATAAAAAATATACTTCACTTTGACTTAGCAGTTCTGCTTCTAGGGTTTTATATAGGCTATATCTAACATACATGTACATCCACATATATACATACAAGGCCATTAGCCACAGTACTTTTTCAGTAGCAAAGATGAGGCTTCTGTTTCAGGCACCCTGTTGACCCTCCCACTGAAAATCACTTCATACTGCTGGATAAGACGTTAACTACATCCTTTCAAGTGCACTGCTGAGCTCACAGAGTAAGCGACCTCCCTAGGGCCCACGCAGAAAACCAGGTTGGAGAGCTCGAGTTGCAATTTTGGTTGCCTCTATGCATGTGCGGTAGGAGTGAGGCTATTGGCAGGTGCCAGTCTCAGGAAGCAACAGGACTGGCTCTTACTGTACCACGGGGGCAAGGCTGTAAGACTGGGGTCCACTCAAAGGGGAGTATTGAGACCTTGCTTTATAAAAAAGCAGTATAGAACTTCTAGACACGAAAACATAATCCCTGCAATTAAACTCATTAGATAGGCTAGAAACAGATTAGACAAAGCATTTGTAAATTAGAAAATAAACCTGAAGTTACCTAGAATGGAGCACAAAGAGAGAAACAGATGAAAAACGTGAATGAAGCGTTAAGAGACAGGAAGGATGGAAGGGGATGATGGTTCCAGCTTACGCCCAAAAGAAATCCCAGAAGGAAAAAAATCTAGTGTGTGCCAAAGAAGCGATATTCAAAGTGTTAATGGCCGATGCTTTTCCAAAAGGAAAGATAGGCGTACTCACACTCATGAGCTCTAATCAGAATAAATGAAAAGAAATACGTATTACAGAGTATCATAATAAAGTAGGGGAACCGCAAAAGACACAAGGGGTCTCAAAAGCAACCTGAGACAGAAAGACTTCTGATAATCAGACCAACAGGAAAAATGAGAAACAGTATTTACACTGCCATGAATTTGAGTGACTCAACGGGGAAGGCACATAACCTATCAGCAGATGCCAGGTAAAGCCGTGACGGTACATCCGGTACAGTGGAGACCTGCACGGGCATCAGAGAATGAGGCAGAGCTACACATACTGAGGACAGCCGTCGCCCGAACAGTCACACCCAGCGCACCAGGCCCAGCTGCGTGACGGCAGCTGGGGGGCGGGGGAGGGGGGGCGCGCATCCGTGCGCAGGCACCCTCTAGAGAACGCCGCAGCACAGCCTCCGCTGAGGAAAGAGAAGCTCCCAGGAGACAACTTCTCCCTATATATACTTTTTTGTGCTTTTGAATTCAAAAGGTTACCTGCTTAAGTTAAAAAAATTTAAAGATAAAATTCTGGAAGGACATACTGGAGCTGGTAACAACAGTTACCTTGGGGAAGAGTCTCAATGGAAGAATGAGGGGAATAAATGCGGCTTTTACTTTTTATTCTAGGCGCTGCCATGTTGTTTAAGGAACAAGAACTCGTTCATGACTGGGAGGGGCACCCAGAGGCCTTCACAAGTACTGGTCACACTCTGTTTCTTAAGTGGGTGGGTGGGTGGCGGGAATGCTCAGGTGTTCCGTTCTTTAAATTGTACACAGCATACCTTGTATACACTCCCATGAGGATGTTTTGTTTCAAATAAAACAGGGTTTTAGAAATCTATAGTCTTATGACACGGGGGTGAGTGAGGTCAATGGCTTCTTCCCTGCTGGCGGCGAGGCTGACTGAGAGCTCCCTTAGTACAGCAGGCCAATCAACACCCCCCCCCCACCCCGCCTCCCCTCTTCCCAGGGAGGGGTCTGTGACCAGAGGGATGCCGAGCGAGCAGGAAGCACACAGAAGACAAAGAGCTCCAGAGCTCCCGCAGTCAGCATTTGCAGACACTAATCTTTAGGCATTTGTGGGTTAGAGAAGGGAGAAAAGGTAAAGTTGCCGTGAAAGGAACTCTGCCTGGAGGCTACAGCTGCACTGCTTACTAATGGGAACGTGAAAAGGAAAGGGGAGGGGGGAGAAATGTTTAGCTTGAGTACTTTTCAGTGCGTATTTGGTTAATAAGGGTCTATTTTGCTCTAGTGATTTTCATAAAGAGCTCCTCTGTTGAATATTTATACTCCATAATTTACAGTTTGGCTGTTAAGGAGACAAAGGCAAACACAAATTTGGTCCAGAAGTTCAAAGTTTGCCATCTGTTTTCCTATTGTATTTAGATACCGGCATGGATGGCTCCAAACAAAATACACAAATACACCAAAAGATACAGCCTTAGTGTATTTTATCACTAAGGAAAACAAAAATGGGCCAAAAAACAGACTCGAACTTCTCCCCACAGGGAAAAAGGAGAAGCACTTAGAAGACATCTCCTCAAAAAGGCACTGCTCTGGTTTCTGGCTGACAGAAAGAGATAGCACACAGCGCGGGGTGCGAAGTCCACGCGAACCCTTCGAGTTCACATCATGAAATGCATCTCTGCTTCACACACCTGACGGCGCGGCCCCAGCGTGCACAGCAGCGTTCCCTGGCAGAGCCCATACCCTCAGCGCTCAAATCAAATTCCTGACGTGGGGAAACAGGTAGCACAGCAAATGGGCACAAACATGCCAAGACAACTGATTCCAGGGACAAAAAGAAGCCAACGGTAGACACTGCGAATCCCTATCCAGCGTGTGTTTCATCAACTTTGCCCGTTGAAAAGAAAAAAAATTGGTCTGAAAGCTGTAATTGTATTATGTTTAATATTCATGGTTGGGTTTGGAGGGCTGTTCCAACACTCCCTCTCTCCAGCCCCTCTCTAATGAAAATCACACCATAGGAGTCAGCTCAAGCCCGCCAATTAAAACAAAAGACACCGGAACCTTCCAAAGACTCCAACAGAGGAGCATCCATCAGATGGGCAGGAAAACGTGCCGGAACTGAGAGGGAGGCACGCGCTGGCTGGTCCTGTGCTGAGCGCTTTGAATAACTTATTACAACACTTGCAGATGGAGCAAATGTAACATTTACGCCCCACTCACTCTCCCTAACGGCCAGCAGCAGCACCAGAAGCCACCACAACTCTGCATTTGTCAAGGCGAGAAGCTCCGACACTCTCTAATTAGGGGTCACAACTCAGAGCTTGCTTCCCATTGGTTTGGATAAAACAGTCCCATAAAATAATAAGGCAAACTGTATTTGATGGCAAAGATGAAGCCTGTTCAGGCTCTGGCTCAGCAGTTTCATTAAGAAGGACCTGACCTTCAGCTATATTTCTATCCAGAAAATACAGGGAACAAGCAAGACGGCATTAAAACAGTCTCTCTTTTTTTAAATGACCAAATTAATCAAGAAAACTCATTTTTTTTAAGAAATCAATAACATGATTGTTTTGTCTCATTGAACCTATATGAAAGAGGATTTTTAAAAACAACGTTATATGCCCAAATTAGTAGCTATAACATATATACAGCACCAATGATGGCCTTTGGTGAACGATTCATTTTTAATAGCAACTAGAAAGACATGTATTTTCAGGTAGAACTGCCCAGTTTAATCCAAGCAGGCTGTGGTTAGAGCTCTATGTATTGTAAAGCTGTGTCTCTGAAGTTTAGAGTTCTTTGCTTATTGCCCATAAAGAGTAATAAGCCCCTTGGACTGATCGCTCGACCTTTCTGGACCTGTTTCCTTAGCTGGGCCAGCTATTAGATGGTCTTAAAGAGCTCTGCTAGACCGAAAATTCTGCAACCCTTACGAGCCAGCCCATACCACCACCAGTGGACAAAAATGATGTATGGAAACACAGAGACATTCAGCTTACTTTAATAAATCCTTTTAAATTTCAATCAGATGAGTGTACCTAGAATAAGCTCTCTATTTTATGGTCAACTGATTTTCAACAGTGGTGCCAAGACAACTCAATGGGGAAAAAATAGTCTTTTCAACAGATGATGCTAGGACAATATATATCTACATGCAAAAAAGAATGAGGTTGGACTCCCACCTCACACCATATACAAAAATTAACTCCATATGCATCATAGACCTCAGTGTAGGAGCCAAAATCGTAAAAATTCTTTTAAGTAAACATAGGAGTAAATCTTTGTGACTTTGGGCTAGGAAATGGCTTCTTCAATATGATACCAATAGCACAAATGACAAAGAAAAACTGGATAAATGGAATTTCATCAAAATTAAAAACTTCTGTGCTTCAAAGGACATTATCAAGTGTGAAAAGACAACCCACAGAACGGGGAGAAATATTTACAAGTCATATCTGATAAGAGGTTGGTATCCAGACTATACAAAGAACTCTTGCAACTCAATAAATAAAAAGACAACCTAATTAAAAAATGGGCCAAGGATTTGAATAGACATTTATCCAAAGAGGCCAAAAAGCACATGAAAGGATGTTCAACAACATCATACCTTTAGGACAGCTATAATCAGAGACCATAGCAAGTACTGGTAAGGATGTGGAGAAACTGGAACCCCCATACACTGCTGGTGGGAATTGTAAGATGGTACAGTCACTTTGGAAAAGAGTCTAGCAGTTCCTCAAACAGTTAAACATAGGGTTATATAAGCCAGCAATGCCACTCCTAGGTATATATCCAAGAGAACTGAAAATATATGTCTACACAAAAATCTGTAGTTGAATGGTAACAGCAGCATTATTCATAATAACCAAAAAATGGAAACAACCCAAATGTTAACTGATGAATGAATAAGTAAATGTGGTATACCCGTACAATGGAATATTACTTGGCCATAAAAAGGAATTAAGTGGTGATTCAAGCTACAACACAGGTTTATCTTGGAAACATTATGCTAAGCCAGTCACAAAAAGTCACACGTTCTATGATTCCATTTATATGAAGTATCTAAAACAGATCCGTAGAGGCAGGAAGTGATTAGTGGTTGCCTAGAGCTAGAGAAGTTGGGGGGACATGGAGAGTGACTGCTAATGGGCACAAGGTTTCTATTTGGGGTGATGAAAATGTTCTAAACCTGACCTGGTGATGACTGCACAACCTTGTGAACTTTACACTGGATTGTATAATTTAAATTAGTGAATTGTAGGTATGTGAATTCTATCTCAATAAAGCTAAACATTTTTTAAATCAATTTAAGATTACAGGAGGAAAAGCAGTGGGATTTGTTGGCTCAGTGCATGTTGCTCTGGCAGCCCACTAACAACCTGATGTACGCCCTTACCACCAACTCTTCTTTTTGGCCCCGCCGTGCCGCCTGCGGGATCTTAGTTCCCTGACCAGGGATTGAACCTGGGCCATGGCAGCGAAAGCGCGGAGTCCTAACCACTGGACCGCCAGGGAAGTCCCACCCTTATCACCAGCTCTTATTTTGATTCTCCCCAGCAGAGCATTCTCTGGTCTAGATCCCTGATTTCATTCGTTAGAAATGAGCAGATCCCAGATGAGAAGACTGAGAGCAACAGAATGGGAAGGGACCCCCTTTAATACAGCCCTCTACTGCCAACTAAACAGTTTATTTAAATTATTTAAAGAGAGTAGGAGTTCTGCATCTGACCTAAAGTAAGCCCATTACTGCCTCTGTCTTCTGCTGCTACAACCCAAACCTCTGGACAAAACACAAAAAGCAAACACCTGAGGACCCTGGGGAGCTGACTCACTACAGTGGATTGTGGGGGAAGTGGCCACGGAGGAAGGGGCCGTGGGGAAAGGAGTTTCTCTCTCACAGCCTCACCCCGAGTGTGAGCTCCTGTAGCACAGCTGTGTGGTAGCTAAAACGCTAACAGAAACACCCTCTTTCTGAAGAACCAAGGAGAGAAACCCCTAAGTCCAAAGAACGTGGGTGTGGCATTTTTGGGGATTCCCCCATCTCTTTTCTGTCTGGTTTTGCCCCAAGACAGTCCCTATTCACAGAGCTGCATGGTGGTAGGGATGCCAGCAGGTGAAACCCTGAGAGAAACCCCATCTTCTCGTCAGAGGCCCAGGGGACAAGGGCCCTGAAAGCTAGAAATCACAGGGATGAAGAGAGGGAGGAACTGGAGACGGGGAGCCCGTGATACCGCGTGCGACCCCGCACGTGGCCCAGGCGCAGACCCAAAGCAGTACAGCAAAGGCTCAGGTAAGATTTCAACCACTGCCAGCTCAGACTAACCTCTGGGTGGCACGTGTGCAGGGCAGTCAGAGAAGCACAGCAAAGGTTTTGGAAACTGAACTGACACTGGAATCACCACCCACAGAAGGGAAGACACAACTTGCAGTCTGAACCTAACCAGGGGGACTGCCTGTTTAAAACAAAAACAAAACTCAACATCCTCCAGAGGATTACGTAACAGGATCGAAAGTGGACACAAAATGTCCAGGATACATCCAAAATTACTTGACATACCCCCACCCCAAAAGCCCCAGGAAAATGTGACCCATTCTCAAGGGAAAATGTCAACCCTAAAATAACCCAGACTTTTGGAATCATCAGTGACTTTAAAGCAGCTATTGTAACTATATTCCATGAGGTTAAGGTACAATGATAAGAATGAATGAAATTCTGAGCAGAGAAACAAACAATGGAAATTTTGAACCAAAAAAGTATAAAATCTGAAATAAAAAATTCACTAGATGGGTTCAACAGCAGAATGGAGGTGACAGAGGAAACAGTTCATGAACCCAAAGTTAAATCAGTAGATATGTGCAACTTGAAGAATGTAAGGCTTAGGAAAGAAAATGAATAGAGCTTCAGTGACCTGTGGGATAATACCAAAAGTCTGTTCTTCACATCACTGAAGTTCCAGAGGAGAGGGGAAAGGGATCAGTGTGGAAAAAAATATCTGAAGAAATAATGGCCAAAAACATCCCAAATTTGGTGGAAGACATAAATTTACAGATTCTAAATGTTCAGTGAACCCCAAAGGTTAAACTAAAGAAACAAAACAAAAAAACTCACAGTGGTCTATTTCCTGCAGACTTTATCTTGGTAACCCATTCAAGTTTCTCATAACTGTTCTAATTCCTAAGATTTATTTTTGCCTTCATTGAACAAATACAGACTTTTATTTAATTGAAAACACCATCCAATTCAAGAAGCACCATTACTTTATGTAATATTTTAACATGCTGCCATTTGTAAGATGTTATTATAAAAGACACATCTTGATTTTCATAGATGTGAAAATGTAAAGAAAAAAAAAGTGCATCTCAGAATAAATGCAAAACATACACAGTTAAGCCCTCTCTGAGCACTAGACAGACACTGTGGTAAGACACAAGCGTCCTGTCCTAACACCGGATGCACACCGCTCCCTCTCTAATGTTACTTACCACTCTTCTTGGCTTAGCAGGAAAGGACAAAATACGCATTAAAAAAACCTCATTGATCTGTAGTGTTAAAACTCTTGTGCAGAGCCCCACCTATATAACCCCACTTTATAACCCTTCCCTCCCAGCGAGGGAAAAGTACAATCCAACCATAACTCAGTTCCCACCCTGATCATTCTCTTAATCTTTATCAGACTCTACTTAACCTCTAGTGACAAGCTAGGTGAGCTATTTGTTTCATTTTTAATTTCAGCTTATACCCACCCCCCCCAAAAAAACCAACTCCTTAGAAAATTCCACCCATGTTATTAGCAAAGTTACTCAAGCTGATTTCCTTAAAGAAACATTATTTTTGTTTTAACCTTGGACAGTTTTATGTACCTTTCGAGTCCATTTCATTCTCAGGTTATTTATAAAGTACTAAGAGAATGCAATAGAAGTTCAGTTTTTTAAATAAAAACGGAGGTTCCAAGGTTTTCAAACTGCATCTGTCATGAAGTGATAGCCACCTAGCTCTCTTCACAGTGTTTGCCCCCTCCGTCCCACTTCTGAAATAAGACATAAGCTGTACAAGCCTGGGTGTGCATCTCTGATGAGTTCCTACTCATAGCTATTAAGTCTCTGGGAAAAACCCCACAAGACATACCTCTATCACTTAAAAGTCTAGAGTCCTTATTCCTTCCTTTTTCCAGATGTATAGTGCTTTTAAGCCCCATGTTTGAAATTCATATTGCTAACACTGTTAATGTGATTCATAAAGAACAATCTTATATATGATGGCAAGCCTCTGCGGTACCAGTAGTGGTCAAATAGCCGGCACACAGATCTACAAGTGGCCCTGATTAAATGCCATTTTGGATAGCCCCCTCCCCAACTCCAAGTCCCAAGTCTATTCTTTTCATCCAAAAAGACAAAGGGTGTAAAAAACCCCACAAAAAACGTAACTGGTTTACTAATAAAATGGCTTTTAACGTGGTCAGGTCTGGCCTTCAAAATGGCCAGAGAGCCCTGTACACTGCACATTCGGCTTCTCCTCTGGCAACGGGGAGCACGGTCAGGCAGCCCTGCTCCAGAGGAAAACGTCAGCTTTACCGAGTATGTACAGGCCTCCTCACTGACAGCAGGACGTGCAGCTGACAATGGTCATGACAATCTGGCTGTAACTGTGCTTCTGGAGCTAATGAGGTTACGTTATATAGAAAGCAGAGGTCTCTTCTCTGGAACACCATTTTGGTTTCCTGGGAGCCTAGCTGTGGTTGAACACCTAAATGGTCATGCTGTCAACAAACTCTGAAGCATAACCTACAATCCCAAACCCTTCCATCTGGATGCCCCACAGAGCCCTCTGCATTTGCTCTCCTGGAAGGCGAAGAGCTGTTAGGTCCCTGTGGGTAGATCCTATCAGATAAGCTTGAAGCCTTTGTACAGCTCAGTCAGAACTGAAAATGGGAGAGTAAAACTATAAACTGATGTGTTTCATTTGCTGTGCCACAAGTGGGGCCACTTATCAAGCCTAGTTTGTTTTCTTTTTTTTTAAAGAGAAAAACTGCCTGGACATACACTGAGGAGTTCAATTCTCAAGCATGAGAAGTATCAGCTGTTTTAGGAGGGCTCGAGGAAAATAAGATCAGGTATTTTCTTTCAATAAAGCATACTCACATCTTTTTGCTCTCTGGGAGGGAGACAGTAGTAGTGAAGGTCAGAAGTTGAAAATATTATCTGACAAAATAATTATTTTTGCAAGCTGCTGCACTGGTACGACAGAGGTCTGGGATTTGGCACAAAGGAGGACCCGCCTCACGATCTGATACCCCACCAAGTGGCCCACCACCTGCAGCCCGGGGCTGGCCAGGGGAGGGGGCGCCAGCTGAACCTGGCCTCCAGCCATGCTACCTCTCTTCAGGGCACTGGGATCAGACATGACAGATAACCAGTCAAAAAAAGAAGAAAAAAAAAAAAAAAAAAGGAAGAAGAAGAAAGAAAAGGAAAAGACAAGGGGGAGAGGGAAGAGAAAGGAAAAAAGCCTAAAATTTGGACTCAGACAGTCTTTTCAAACACTTTAATCCTTCCATGCTGATGGGTCCTGGAGCGGCCGGAGCTGGCACTGGACCCTGTACCGGGAAAATCCAACTCCCTAAGCCAATACGTTAAAGGGAAGACTGCTAATCAGCTAAATAGAAACTGGAATCTGTTCACATGAAGTCTCTTTTTTTCCCCCATCACCGGAGGGACACCATAGTGGTCTGAAACACACTCTTGACATCATTTGGCAGGCAAACCTATTTTGCTGAACATGATTCATCCCTTAGGTTGTTGTTTTTAATATTAGAAAGTGAGCTTTTAAATGCCAAACAAATTTTACAGCAGGGGGACAAAAGATATTCCAAGTGGTCTCACTGGACCTTCCACCAACTGCGTCCACCAAATGGCCTAAAAGACAACCTTCCCATGGTGTTTCAGAAATGAGGCAGAGACGCAACTCCATCCAACTATTACCTAATACAAGACTTTGTTCTCCAAGTTCACAGGGATGGTATTTATGGGATCAGGGCTGAACTCAGGTGGGCAGAGATGTGAGTGAGAAGTGAGGAGGGTGAGCCGGGGAGGAAATCAGTGAGCTCAGTGGAGGCCGAGCGGCCAGGCCTCAAGAGAAGCTGCCTGTGGCTCTAAGATGCGACTCTACTGACACCTACCTCCTGTCCATGTTGCCACTGACCATGAGATTGGGAGGGCTGTCCCGGAGGTTGACGCAGGTGAAGTCGCCAAGCGCGTTGCCCAGCTTCGAGAGGCAGCGTTCTGCTTCCAGGCTATACACCAGGATCTGGGGAGGAGGAAAAACACGTGGGTGTGCGTTAGGGGCAGCAGGCCTGCACAAACAATTTCCACCCAGCGTCGCCCCGGGGCACGGTCACAGCACCAGCTCCCATTAGAGAAGAGGCTCTAATACTCCATTTCCTGACCCCTTCCAGGTAATGACAGTATAAGGATGGCTCTTAGAACAACAAAAGGAAACACAAGAGAAAAGAAAATCCAAAGAATTCCAGGCCAAGGTGCAAACAAACTCATAGGACACAAAAAAATGCCAAATGGGGAAATTCGGTATCCCAGTTTCTTAACACAGAAAAAGAAGCATGGAAACTAAGGGTCACTGACTGCTTCTGATTAGTTAATGGGGGAGGCTAACAAGAAGTCTGTGTACAGGGTTCTCTCTCGCTTTTCCCCCTCTGTATTTATACCACAGAAGGTAAAAAGAACAAACAGTATAAGCATCCAGGATGATGAAGCTTGTACAGTTAACCACTAGATGATTCCTTTAGATTAAACTACAAACCAAAACATAGTCTTATTCCCAAACGTTAAAAAAAAATTTTTTTAATTGAGGTATAACTGATATTCCCCAACATCTCTCTCTTCAGTCACTCTCCACTAGCTAATTATAGTAAGCTCTGTTCCATAAGGTATGGAGGCAAGTAAGAGAGTATCCTTGATCTCTAGACAATGTATTCATTACATTTGAACACTGCCTTTTCTCCAGCAAATGGGGAAACAAGGATGATTCATAAGGAATCTTTCTGAAGATTATTTAAGTCTTTTACTAAAAAGATCTTAGTAATTCAATTAACATTAAGTGCTTGCCATGGGTCAGTAATTGTTGTAAGTACTGAAGACATAGTTAGTCCTTGCACCCAAATTCACTGTTCAAAATCCTCCTCATTTAAACACACACACACATGTGAGCATACATTATATTCTGTTGATCATGTGGTTAAAATTAATCACTGAACTCAAAAGTTTTAATGTTAATATTTTGTAGAGTCTCCTCTCTTAGCCCACACGTGAAAATGATGTGCTATTTTTTCTTATTAACCTATACATTTATCAATTATCAGTGTACAGATTCCTATTTTAGTACTGAGAGGTTAATAAATTGACTCCACCTTGAAAACCATTGATCTCATTGTTGACACATATTTCTAACAATTGAATCTTTGGAAATTCCTAATAGTCAAAACAACACTATAATATTAAGTAAAACTGCTCACGGTATCTGAAAGGAAAGAGCAATTTCAAAATGTAAAATGCCTTCGTTTTTTTTTTTTTTTTTTTTTTTTTTTTTGCGTTACGCGGGCCTCTCACCGCTGCGGCCTCTCCCGTTGCGGAGAACAGGCTCCGGATGCGCAGGCTCAGCGGCCATGGCTCACGGGCCCAGCTGCTCCGCGGCATGTGGGATCTTCCCGGACCGGGGCATGAACCCGTGTCCCCTGCATCGGCAGGCGGACTCTCAACCACTGTGCCACCAGGGAAGCCCGTAAAATGCCTTCTTAATCCCTAAAGACCATAGAGAACAAGCTAAATTTTATTTTTATTTTCATGCAGTTGAAAATAAAAGTTTCTGAGAAAATTTCAACTGTAAAATATCCAAAATAAGATTCTTCTTCCAAGTATGGACATAGAAATAAATCAAATCTTCCATCTACAGTAAATATCCTAAAAATTGCATGAAAATTGGTTCCTGGAGGGAGGAAAAAAAAAAAAAAAAACACCAGCAATGTCATGGTCTACCCTGAAAGTAACATTCTGCACTTATATATGACTATACAGCTTTCAAGAGGGCTTTTGAACTCAATCTCTTCTTCTTTTTAAAATACTTCAACATCTATAGCAGGAAGAAATGTTCCATGATAAATATAAGAATTAAAATCTGATATTGAGTCTGTTCCTATGTCTTTATACTCTTTTTTAGAAGTTCTTTTTTGACAAGAGGATAGATCATTTCTGAATGAAACAGTGGTATCTAATCCCTCTTCAAAAAGACTGCAAATTCATCGTATAAGTTAGTAGTCAGGAGTCAAGTATTTTCTAAAATGTTTAATAATTCAATGAATCAGAACTATCCAAAGAGTACCTTGACCATTATGTTTAGTTAAAGACCGCAGAGATTAGAAAACACATTACCCATCTCAGAGGCGGTTCTTCCCACGTTACGAGTCCCTCAACAACCTTTAGCATCTCTCTCTCCCCTCCACGCTCTCTCTCTTTTAATAAGGTTGAGCAAATGGGACTTCATTTTATCTGATTGCCACAGACTAGTGAGATTAATTATTCATGCTCACACTCTCCCTCTTGTTAAGACCATGCATTAGACTAATTTTTCTCTTTATTGCCCTAGTTGGGTGAGTCTCAACCCACGGCCACTTGACTCACTCTCAGAAGTGTATGGATATGCTGGAAAGAAGGAAAAAACAACCCATAGCTAAAATCTTGGAGAAAATGTTCTGCACCAATGTGACCGCCAAATCAATAGATGTTGCTGGGGTTATTTTTCTTAAGTACCACATGTATATTACAAAAGGGTTTAAACAGTGATAAAGGCGCAAATTTGTATAGAAGTTGGATGTTTCTTTAAGAATTATCTAAAATGACTGAACCATGTTGTATATTTTACAAAGGTAACTGCAGGAGATGCAGTGTGTAGTCTCGGACGCTGCAGGGTCTACTCCTTTCTCTTTGGCTTCCAGGGAGATCTAGAGGGCACCTGGTGGAAGCAAGCATTGTTTAAAAAGAACTTTCTGTTTTTTTCCTTCTTAGAGATGTTAAGGTATTTTCACAAATCCTAGTCTTAGAATCCTAACTTTCATTGTTGTCAATTATTCAGATTTCTCTGAAATTTCTCTGAAATTAAATAAACTGTTAAACCACTTTAACAGTTTAGTGTATACAGTTGTCCCTTGGTATCCATGGGGGTTTACTGCCGGGACCCCCCGGATACCAAAATCTGCCCACACTCAAGTACGTCCCTTATATAAAATGGTGTACTATTTGTATATAACCTACATCTTCTCATCTACTTTAAATCATTTCTAGATTACTTACAACACCTAATATGATGTAAATGCTATGTAAATAGTTGCTGGTGCTCAGCAAATTCAAGTTTTGCTTTTTGGAACTTTCTAGAATTTTGGGGGGAATATTTTCGAGCCGAGGTTGGTTGAATCCGTGGATTTGCAACCTGTGGATGTGGAGGGCTATGTACTGCTAGACTTGTTCTATACACGTCTGTCTTGTCTGTTGCGCGCACACTCTCTCTCTCTGTGTATAAAATTATCTTTTTCTCTCGATGGGACTGTTGTTCTACAACTTGTTTTTCCTACTAAATAACATGAGAGTTCTTTCCTCGTCAGTACCTATACATAGATCTTGTTCTTTTTAAAGGCTGCATAGAACTTGTCTATGGATATATGATTCCATATTGATGGATATTTGGGTTGTTTCTAATATTTTAGACAAAATAAATAATGCTGTAATTCTTTCAACAGCCAGTAAACAAATGTTTATGACTCTTCTCTGTGCAGCAGGCACTGGAATGAACAGGGAGGGTGGATGATGTGCAGGAGCCTTGGCTGGCTGCCAGCTGAAACAATCCACCTCTTCACCAGCTAGTGCACAGCCACCAACTGTCCTGGTCTGCCATTTGTGGGGCTCGCCTCTCTAAGGAGACCCACCTTACAGCCATGTTCTAGCAGGTGGTGGTGTAACAGTAGGGGCAGCAGTGTAGAGTCAGGATGGAGGTGGTGGCCACAGGCCTGACATCTGGGAAACATCGGCAACGCCCCGGTGCAGGCAGGCCCCGCCCCTCCCGGGTGTGACCCGAACCATTCGGTGTGCCTAGGACTGGCTTTCCAACCAAACCATGAGGAAAGGGATAAGAAATGGCTACTGCCCCTGCAGTGGGGTGAGCTCAAGGCAGGCCAACTTTCTCCTTCACCCATTAAGAACTGGACTTAGCAATACAAACATTTCCTAATCTGGGATTGCTATTAGCCTCATAATGAAACAGGAACCACTGTATACAGAAATAGCTATGAAGAGATTACAGAGCCTTGCAGTCCCAGACTTTTGGCTGTGTGCTAATGACTGAAAAAAGGAATTCCATTTGTGTTTTCTTTAAGTTTACCAAAATAGTGAGTCTTCCTCACACTCCTATGTGTCATCTGCCAAAGGCATTACACCACCACCAACGTCAACCTGAGCAGCGGGCTCACCGCCTCAGGACCCCAGGCACTGCCTTTCCAAAGGGGTGAGGAGTTGTCAGAAGGCTTCCTTACAAGACTATAGCTTTTTAAAAGGCATTGTGAATTAAAGATAATTTGTCTGCCACCATCTAAAAAAAAGGGAAGCGACAGAGAGAGAAAAGGTTAGGAGACGCTGTGCTGGATTGCAGCGAAGTAAAGATTAAAAAAGGCATGGGGAGGAAGATCTGACTGACATTCCTGGAGATAACAAAGTCTACCTACTTTCTTTTCTGATCTCTAACAACCCACCTCCATCACTACCACATATATTTTGCCCTTCTGAGGGGGTAAAGTCATGATAAGAAGCCAAATTCTAGAGAGTAAAGAAAATAATCCTCATGGTCTCTCCTCTTCCATCCCAATTAAGCTTACTGTGGGTTCTCTTTGAGCCCTTAGCAGAGTTTATTCCCTCTTGTCAGCGCTGAAGGTATTCACCATCTACGCACCCCATCTGGTGTCCCCAGGGGGCCACCTTGAACCGTACATTTGCTTCCTCCAACTTTTCCCCAGACCCATGGTTCTCAAACACTGGAGGGTAGGAGGGTCACCGAGGAGACTGTGATTTTAGCAAGCCAGCTAAGGCACTGTTACCAAGCGCCATGCCACATATTGTAAAACACTGTCCTAGACTTAGACTGTAAGTTCCTTGGGGCAGCAATCCTATCATTCATTCCTGCAGCACTGACTAAGGGCCAGCACGTGCCAGGTACTCAGTAAGTGCTTGTAGATTAACTGACTGGTACACATTTATCAGGCAAACCCAGGGCTTACCATGGTCTGGTACATAGTAAGTACTCAGATAGTCCTTGTTTTGCTTAACACATTCCCCCATTTCTAGATGCCTAATCTTGCTGCCGGCTTGTACAAAGGAACCACTTCCTTGTACTCAAAACAGAAGGTTCCACAGATCTCTCTCCACAGTCTCCAGATTCCAGAACTCCCAAACTGTATCGAGGCCCAAGGTTCCACCTCTGACAACACAGCACACTATGAATGTCTAGAATGTCTGGGAAACCATCCTGTTTAAAACACTGAAGATTCAGTCTAGTAAACATTCCTGTAAACATTCTGTTTAACTCCTACGAAACCCGAGAAAGTCCGAGGAGGCAAAAATGAAGAGAGCACTACAACCTGAAAGGGAAGTAGTACTCACATCAGGGGCTGCTCTGGGGGCGTCTGCCAGCGTCAGAGCCTGGAAAACTGGGGAAATAGGAGGCAAGGTTTCCAGCCAGTGCCAGGTGGAACCAGAACTGATAAGTCTGCCTAAAGCTGGGCCCCTTGGACAGCTATGTACACTCAGCAAAAAGCAAGATAGGAACAAAAATCTATCCACTGGTGAAGAGAGCCTACGTGGCAACTTGCCTGTCTCAGGTTCAGCTCAGGATGGAAAATGTTTGCCCTCGGCCTGCAAGCCTCACGCAGGTTGGGAGTTTGAAGTTATACTACCTGCAAGGCCAAAAGACCCCAGGTCTAGTAATAGAAGTACTTTCATGCTGGTGACATGCTTCCTGGTACCTGGCAGAATCTTCTCAGGAGGAAGATCCTCTCAACCCAGGCCCCACAGGAGATCTACAAATCAAGATCAGCCAAATGTGAGCTCACAATTAAAAAAAGTTTTTTCCCAACACAGAAACAGCTCATCACAAGTGAGAGACAGAAAACAGGCTTCCAAGGATATCAGATGTTTATCAGATGAAGAAAAATATGCATGCTGGAAATGTTTACAGAAATAAAAGAGGGTGAGGGGTCAAAAGCAGCAAAACTGATTAAGTAGCTTTGAAAAACAAAACAAATAGAATTTCTAGAAATTAAAAAAAAAAATCAGGGGACTTCCCTGGTGGTGCAGTGGATAAGACTCTGCACTCACAATGCAGGGGGCCCTGGTTTGATCCCTGGTCAGGGAACTAGCTCCCACGTGCATGCCGCAACTAAGGAGCCCGCATGCCGCAACTAAGGAGCCCACGTGCTGCAAATAAGACCCAGTGCAACCAAAGGGAAAAAAAAAAATAATGGATGAGTTAAACGGAGTCCAAGAGAGAATCTGTGAACTGGAAGACAAAGATGAAGAAATTATTCAGGACGCAACACAGAGAGATGGAGATGGAAAAGATGAGTGAGTGAGGAAGAGCACAGAAGGGAGAACAAGTTGGTCTAACACACATCTAACCTGAGTTCTAGATAGAAAGAATAGAGAGAATGAGGGGAAATTTCAACAAGGCAATGGCTGAGACTTTCTGCAACTGAAAGGAAAGAAGTGCAAGAGAACCCCAAACAGGGAAAATAAAACTAAATCCACACCTAGAGACAGCAGAGTGAAACCACAGAAAATTAAAGACAAGGAAAAACCAGCCAAAAGAAGAGAAAAAGTCCTAAATGGGAATGACAGTTAAACAACTTCTCAGTAATAACAGTGGAAGTCAAACCAATCACCTCTTCAAAGGTCTGAGAGAAAACACCTGTCATCCTGGAACGATAAAGGACTGGTAAAACCACCTTTCAAGAATGAGTATGAAATAAAGATGTTCTGGGATAAAAATACCGAGAGCAGAGAGCACTTGTGGCCAAGAGACCCTCACTACACAATACACTTTTGGAAGATATAAAATCATTCCAGAATAAAAGGTCTGAAATGCTGGCAAGAACAGTGAGAGAAGATTCAGGTAGATGTGCACGAATATATGCAAATGTTGACTACACACAACAACAATGCTGATATGGGGTTAAATAAATAGAATAAACTCTATCTAGTCATTATTATTCCAAACAGTCAAGTGCCATGCATCAGGTCAAAGTACCAGGAGGACAAAGATGCCAGGTGCACGGGGGACTCCAGCATCATGGTTTGGAGTGAACAGATACTTTCTTGGATACCTGTACCGTGTTTGGCACAAAGGAAGGACTCAGTACCTATTTGCTGAAAGAATGAATAAGTGCTGCACACCTCTGCCTGTGTCGATTACAGGTGAACGACACACCAGCCTTACATTAAAGATATCCCCCCCCACAGATGAACACATTAAGTCAATTTGCTTTCCACCAACAGCAGCGTATTTAGCTGGTTCGTAAGTGGGAGGTACAGTTTTATTCCATACAGAACTTAAAGTACAAGACTAGTAATGCTCAACTTCAAAAAAAAAAAAGACAGACGAAAAAGACCTCTCAGTCTTTGGGGTAGAATTTACTCATGTAAACGACCCAAGCTGCTCTTCTGACCCAACATAAATATGACCCTCAAAAAATGTGCTCAAAAATTTTACTACAAAAAATGCAGGGTCTGCATATTGATGTTCACATACAAAGCTAAGTGAACAGTCTCTATAAATTCACAGATGAGCTAAGATTGTAAAAAACGATGAGAAAGACAGTTGGGGAGGGAAGGCGAGCTAGTGAGAAAAGAGTAAATCATACAAAAAACAGCCAATAAAAAAATAAAAAAGCAGTTAATATACATGAATAATGGATGTCTGATTTAAAAGCAGTTTACTCTGATATGATGTAATTTTTGACAATCAGCCAGAGAGACTATTTTGTAAGTCCTTGCCAGAGATAAGTCAGTGCAAGAGGCTTGGTAACGCGGCGTATCTGTGAACATGTGGAAAATGACTTTCACCACCATCCCAAAGGTGACTCTGCTGGCAAACAAAAACTTGCCTCTCAGGTGCTTTTAGCAGCAGCAAACAGCAAGATGCAGAGCCGAAGAAATGGACCCCTGACATGAGCACAGCTCCCTGAAACACAGCAGCCCCTCAACAGTCTCCATGACATGCTTCTGGCACAGTCCACCCTCAAGCGCGGCACAAAGGGAGAAGCAGCCTGAACGGCTTTCATGTTTAAGTTTTAATGAGAGTGACAAGCCCACGAGGACAGGATATTTCAGGGATGGGACGGTGTTGCTGAGCCTCGCCAGGCACCGGGTAGGCAGGCCCGTGTGCACTCCCCACCACCACGTGCCAATGCACCTGCAACCCCTGCTGTTCCAGGACTGGACTCTGCCCGGGAAGGCACTGCCAATCACCGCAGACTGTGCCAAACATGGGGCTTTGTGATGTGGGCAGATGTCTACAAAGGACCAGAGCAGGCCAAACCAACACCTATTGTGACCTAAGCCTGAAAAGAACCCAGAGAGCAGGAGTGCACTTGGGTGAAAATGCAGGCCAATATGACCCCATCTCTCTCTCCCCCTACACCCATAGGTGCTGGAAATAATGCAGGAAGGTAGTGACCAGAATATGGTTCTCTGCTTTGCTTCAGGGATCTCTTTAGACAGTCTCTGTCCTAGTGCTAGAAGAAGGACAAGAGGTACGACTAACAAAGAACGGGCTGATGGGGTACATAAAATGAACAGGAACCGCTCACTGTCAGAGCATTTAGCACAATGAAGAGATCATAATTATTATGCAAATATGTAACTCAAAGCTGAAAATCCTCACATACTCCTTTCAGGTTCCCAGCAGGCCTCATCACAATAAAGAGCACAGACAGTTTTGAGCACTTCACAAATATTAACTACATGTAACTAACCAAAGTCCCCACGAGAAAGAAAGTTATCATTAAATCTGTGTTATGTACGGAGGAAAACTGAGGCTGCAAACTACGAAATGAATTCTTCAGAATTAAAGACAACCTGGACATGATTTTTTTACATGGGAAGATTGCAAGTGAGAGCTGGTCGTGTAACAACACTCGTGAGCCTGTAGACTTCACACTGTATACGCAATTCAGGATATCACGGTGCTTGCGCGTCAGTCTGCAACCGGCCTGGCAACTTCTCATTTGGCCCCAAGTTAGACTGGACAAAGGCTTAGAAGTGGGTAGACAGGCAGAATGTGGCTACAATCAGATCACCGAGACAAATGACAGCTGATGCAGGAGCATGAAAAATTGCAGTGAACTACTGGCGCCTTTGGTGTAGGGCACACAGTCCACCCCAGTCCCCTTCACACGCTTAAGGGCATAACAACCTTTCACTATATGGTGCTACGTGGTACACGACAGTGCCGGCACAAACGTGATCAGCAGCGTCTTGCACACGAAGTACACTGTAAATAGCAGCTGTTAATAATCATCATGATATTCCGTTCACACAAATCCTTTCAGAATATCATTCCATCTGATTCTCACAACCAGCAAAGGAAGACAAACACTACCGTACACATTTTATGCATAAAGAAACTGAGGCTTAAAATAATTTAAATAACTTACTCCAAATTACACAGGTAACAACAGCAGCTGAGGATGCACTAGGCAGAGCCCAGCTAATCTCATTTCTAGGTCAGTGTTTGCCACCATATGACAAGCCTTTTCCTGAGTCCTGGCAAAAATGGGTAGTGATGCCTAAGACTTACAGTGTCCTCTCATGTGCAAAACACTGCGACTACGCGTCCTCTCACCTGATCCCCACCATGCCATACAGTGGCTATCATGACTTTACTCACTTTATATATGAGGAAGCAGAGGTGCAGAGAGGCCAAACCACTTACACAGAACTGAAGGTTTGGAACCAGAATTCAAAGCTGGGTGGGTGGGCCTCCAACTACCCCGGGGTGCTCAAAGTGCGGCTCTGGACCAGCAGCATCGGCAGCGCTGGGCACAACAGACCCTCAGGCCCCAACCCAGACTCGGTGAGTCAGAAGCCTTTGGGGTGGAGGCCCAAGATCTGTATTTTTCTGATACTCCCTGGCGTTTGAGAACCCCCGCACTACACCGACACTGACTGCCTCCCAAGCCAAAAAGGAATCGGAAACATTAAAGCAGTGGTACTCAGCTCTAAATGCTCACGTCCTGCCTCCCAGCTGACGGCAATCTGGTTAAGAATAGCGCTGGGCAGTAACAGTAAGGCAAGGTGAGATGCAGACCCTGTGTACTGTAAGTGTAAGGGAAGGGAGGTGTTCACTGAGAGCCACAACAGTTGAGAAGGCTTCTTCTGATAAGTGGGACCCTGGATGGACCTTTCCTGAAAGGACACGGAGCGACAGGAGGGGAAGAGGGAATGCTGCTGCTAGTCCGGAATAAACATGGCATATTCTGGACTGCACAGGCTCCTTTTGCAGGTGCAGGGTGGAGAGTGGCAGGCTGACTCTCCAGGGTCTGGAAGGCCAGGCAGAAGGTGCGCACCAGCAAGTCACCCACAGTCCTTGGCACGCAGCCACTGCTCCTCCGACAAAATCTGAAAGGGACCATGAGGAGGGACACTGACAGGTGGTACAAGAGACCAAAGGTGGGGAAAGGGCAGGGGCAGGTGAAGGAGGGGGGTGCTGGGGAAGAAGTATTCTCATGTCATTTTCAATATATGCTTTAAAACTTATTGTGGAACATGAGATAGGAGTTCACACCCTAAGGAAACTCCGCAGTCCAGAGAGGCCACCCAGGGGAACAGGCAGAGCCTGGGCCAGAGGTCCTAACCTAGAAAGATCCAAAGAAATGTGGGTATTGAATCTGGTCCTGGTCCAGTTGGTCAGTGCCATATCAATGGACCACCTGCAGCAGGAGACGGTCAGAACCCAGGTCACGGCAGAACTGCTTCCCCTACGTGGCACATTCAGACGATTCCTGGCCTCACTGTGACCCACTGAAAACCTCCCGAGTCCCTTAATCTGGAATGTGATTGTTCAAATGTGGACTGAGCTGGGGTTTTCCTTTGACTATCTACAAAACTGGATTTACCCTGTAAATTAATAACACACTGAGAGGATGCTTAAGAGAGTTAACTTTGCGTCCATTAGAAGAACTCATCTGCAACTCAGTAACTGATAAGTTAATTATAAACCCACTCTCTAACACTGCCTTATAGACTAAAGTGCCGGGTAAATTAAAAAATCATATTCATCTACATATTGAATAAAAAGCAAAAGCCCTCTACTTTGTAATATTTTTGTTAGTTTAAGCTGCTACGTGTACTTGAAAACAATAAAATGTCTTAAATATTGTGAAATTCAAACTCACTCAGGCCATTTTCTGTGTGCCCTCTTCTCCTACCCTCTATCAAACCAACACCATCTGTCTCAACTGTCTGGATTTATATACATGGAAAGCCTGCAGCCTATTCTACAGTGTTACTGTTACTGATTATAGAGCAAAGGTAAACATTTCCAATAGGCCCCAGTGATCTTCATTAACTGAAAAACGAGCTGATTTTTAACCCTAACAAACTAGTTGCTGCTCATCTGGCACAAAGAAGCCAAAGCCACCTATTCAAAGAGTGAAATAAACGCCAAGATCAACTCCAAGTTCACACTCTCCCATGGGTATGGAACAGTAAACCTGGATGGAAATCCCACATAAGTAATCAGGAAAGCCATTAGAAAAATTAGGCCCTATATAAAATTCTAAGCTTAATTCAAAAGACAAATGAGGGCTTCCCTGGTGGCACGGTGGTTAAGAATCCACCTGCCAACTCAGGGAATACGGGTTCAAGCACTGGTCCGGGAAGATCCCACATGCCACGGAGCAACTAAGCCCAGGCGCCACAACTACTGAGCCTGCGCTCTGCAGCCCATGAGCCACAACTACTGAGCCGTCGTGCCACAACTACTGAAGCCCACGCACCTACAGCCCGTGCTCCGCAACGAGAAGCCACCGCAACGAGAAGCCTGCACACTGCAACAAAGAGTAGCCCCTGCTTGCCGCAACTAGAGAAAGCCCGCGTGCAGCAACGAAGACCCAATGCAGCCAAAAATAAATTAATTAAATTTTTTTTAAAAGGCACATGAGAAAAAAGGAAATGATCGTCATATATGTCAATGTAATGGTCTTGTAAAAACTTGCTCAGTGCTTCTAGAATTCTGATCAATGTTTTTAGAAATTAGAAAACGATACACGTGTCACGATATACAAAAACTACACCAGTGTGAGCGAAGACAAAAGATACTTAAGACACAGTGCCGGCCCTCTCCAATGAGGCTCCACATCTCAAAGTGACCATACACGAAGTGACTCAGCATTCACATTAATTTAACTGCATTCATCCTGCAAAAAGTTGAATTCCCCCAGCCCTTCCTATTCTGAATGTATTCTTGTAAAACAACTCTCAGGAGAATGGCTCCTAGCAGGTATGGCTTCAGCACAGCTCCCACACCAGCCCACGGCACCTGTGCTCCAGCCCGCCTGGGCCACCCCAGCAATACTTCCCGGCCCCCCAGAAACCCTCCTCCAGGCCTGGTGCCTCTGCCTGGACTGCTCCCTTGCCCAGGATTTCCTGATGAACTCTGACCTGACCCCAAAGCTGGTGGGGATGGGGAGGTGAAGGAGGCGCCTAACAAGTCTTGAGCACCAGCCATAAGCACATTACCTCCTTTCCCCAGGTATTCTCCCATTTCCAAATGGGAAGCCTGAGGCACGTAAGCAGCTTGCCTAGGGCTTATCTGACTCCAAGTCCCCAATGGTTATACCACTACCCGACTTAGCTGAAAATACTTTTCCCTATATTCACTTTCTATAACTTCCATCACTCCCTCCCAGGAGTAGCTCAGGATCGCTGGAGATCCTGAAGCACTCTTAACTTCTACAAGAAGTGGCAGCGTTCTAAGAAATAGTTTTTGCAGAATCACCCATCATGGTTGTAGAGAATATCAGAGGTGGTCGGGTCCTCAAAGGTCTCTAAGTCAGAGACATTGTCTTGAGAAGCCCTTGGGGCTCTGTAGAGGCATTTCAGGGTTTTCACAACATGTGAAAACCATTCATTTATTATCAACACACTAACAATTATATCAATTATTGATACATTCTACTTATTTTTTTTATACAGCAGGTTCTTATTAGTCATCCATTTTATACACATCAGTGTATACATGTCAATCCCAACCTTCCAAATCATCCCACCACCGCCACCCCTCCACTTTCCCCTTTGGTGTCTGTACGTTTGTTCTCTACATCTGTGTCTCTATTTCTGCCCTGCAAACCGGTTCATCTGTACCATTTTTCCAGATTCCACATATACGCATTAATATATGACATGTGTGTTTCTCTCTCTGACTTACTTCATTCTGTATGGCAGTCTCTAGGTCCATCCATGTCTCTACAAATGATCCAATTTCGTTCCTTTTAATGGCTGAGTAATATTCCATTGTATATATATACCACATCTTCTTTATCTATTTGTCTGTCAATGGGCATATAGGTTGCTTCCATGACCTAGCTATTGTAAACACTGCTGCAGTGAACATTGGGGTGCATGTGTCTTTTTGAATTATGGTTTTCTCTGGGTATATGCCCAGTAGTGGGACTGCTGGGTCATATGGTATCTTCTATTTTTACTTTTTTAAGGAACCTCCAGACTGTTCTCCATAGTGGCTGTTATCGATTTACATTCCGACTAACAGTGAAAGAGGGTTCCCTTTTCTCCACACCCTCTCCAGCATTTGTTTGTAGATTTTCTGAAGATGCCCATTCTAACCAGTGTGAGGTGATACCTCATTGCAGTTTTGATTTACATTTCTCTAATAGTTAGTGATGTTGAGCAGTTTTCAATGTGCCTCTTGGCCATCTGTATGTCTTCTTTGGAGAAATGTCTATTTAGGTCTTCTGCCCATTTTTTCATTGGGTTGTTTCTTTTTTTAATATTGAACTTCATGAGCTGTTTGTATATTTTGGAGATTAGTCCTTTGTCCATTGATTCGTTTGCAAACATTTTCTCCCATTCTGAGGGTTCTCTTTTCATCTTGTTTATAGTTTCCTTTGCTGTGCAAAAGCTTTTAAGTTTCATTAGGTCCCATTTGTTTATTTTTGTTTTTATTTCCATTTCTCTAGCAGGTGGGTCAAAAAGGATCTTGCTGTGATTTATGTCATACAGTGTTCTGCCTACGTTTTCCTCTAAGAGTTTGATAGTGTCTGGCCTTACACTTAGGTCTTTAATCCATTCTGCGTTTATTTTTGTGTACGGTGTTAGGGAGTGTTCTAATTTCATTCTTTTACACGTAGCTGTCCAGTTTTCCCAGCACCACTTATTGAAGACACTGTCTTTTCTCCATTGTATATCCTTGCCTCCTTTGTGTCATAGATTAGTTGACTATAGGTGTGTGGGTTTATCTCTGGGCTTTCTATCGTGTTCCACTGATCTATATTTCTGTTTTCGTGCCAGGACCATATTGTCTTCATTACTGTAGCTTTGTAGTACAGTCTAAAGTCAGGGAGTCTGATTCCTCCAGCTCCATTTTTTTCCCTCAAGACTGCTTTGGCTATTTGGGGTCTTTTGTGTCTCCACACAAATTTTAAGATTTTTTTGTTCTAGTTCTGTAAAAACTGCCACTGGTAATTTGATAGGGATTGCATTGAATCTGTAGATTGCTTTGGGTAGTATAGTCATTTTCACAATATTGATTGTTCCAATCCAAGAACATGGTACATCTCTCCATCTGTTTGTGTCATCTTTGATTTCTTTCATCAGTGTCTTATAGTTTTCTGAGTACAGGTCTTTTACCTCCTTAGGTGGGTTTATTCCTAGGTATTTTATTCTTTTTGTTGCAATGGCGAATGGGATTGTTTTCTTAATTTCTCTTTCTGATCTTTCATGTTAGTATATAGGAATGCAAGAGATTTCTGTGCATTAATTTTGTATCCTACTACTTTACCAAGTTCATTGATTAGCTCTCGTAGTTCTCTGGTGGCATCTTTAGGCTTCTCTATGTATAGTATCACGTCATCTGCAAACAGTGACAGTTTTACTTCTTCTTTTCCAATTTGTATTCCTCTTATTTCTTTTTCTTCTCTGATTGCCATGGCTAGGACTTCCAAAACTATGTTGAATAATAGTGGCCAGAGTGCACATCCTTGTCCTATTTCTGATCTTAGAGGAAATGATTTCAGTTTTTCACCATTGAGAAGGATGTTTGCTGTGTGTTTGTTGTATATGACCTTTATTATGTTGAGGTAGGTTCCCTCTACGCCCACTTTCTGGAGAGTTTTTATCATGAATGAGTGTTGAATTTTGTCAAAAGCTTTTCTGCATCTATTGAGATGATCATATGGTTTTTCTTCTTCAATCTGTTAATGTGGTGTATCACACTGATTTGCGTATGTTGAAGAATCCTTGCATCCCTGGGATAAATCCCACTTGATCATGGTGTATGATCCTTTTAATGTGTTGTTGGATTCTGTTTGCTAGGATTTTGTTGAGGATTTTTGCATCTATATTCATCGGTGGTATTGGTCTGTAATTTTCTCTTTTTGTAGTATCTCTGGTTTTGGTATCAGGGTGATGGTGGCCTCATAGAATGAGTTTGGGAGTGTTCCTTCCTCTGCAATTTTTTGAAAGAGTTTGAGAAGGACGGGTGTTAGTTCTTCTCTAAATGTTTGATAGAATTCACCTGTGAAGCCATCTGGTCCTGGACTTTTGTTTGCTGGAAGATTTTTAATCACAGTTTCAATTTCATTACTTGTGATTGGTCTGTTCATATTTTCTGTTTCTTCCTAGTTTAGTCTTGGAAGGTTATACTTTTCTAAGAATTTGTCCATTTCTTCCAGGTTGTCCATTTTATTGGTATAGACTTGCTTGTAGTAGTCTCTTAGGATGCTTTGTATTTCTGCGGTGTCTGTTGTAACTTTCATTTCTAATTTTATTGATTTGAGTCCTCTCCCTCTTTTTCTTGATGAGTCTGGCTAATGCTTTATCAATTTTGTTTATCTTCTCAAAGAACCAGCTTTTAGTTTTTTTGATCTTTGCTATTGTTTTCTTTGTTTCTATTTCATTTATTTCTGCTCTGATCTTTATGATTTCTTTCCTCCTACTAACTTTGGGTTTTGTTTGTTTTTCTTTCTCCAGTTCCTTTAGGTGTGAGTGGAGATTGTTTGACATTTTTCTTCTTTCGTGAGGTTGTATTGCTATAAACTTCCCTCTTAGAACTGCTTTTGCTGCATCCCATAGGTTTTGGATCGTTGTGTTTTTGTTGTCATTTGCCTCTATCTTTTGATTTCCTCTTTGATTTCTTCAGTGACCTCTTGGTTATTCAGTAACATATTGTTTAGCCTCCATGTGTTTGTGTTTTCTACATTTTTTCCCCCTGTAATTGATTTTTAATCTCATAGCATTGTAGTCAGAAAAGATGCTTGATATGATTTCAATTTTCCTAAATTTACCAAGGCTTGATTTGTGACCCAAGATGTGACCTATCCTGGAGAATGTTCCGTGTGCACTTGAGAAGAAAGTGTAATCTGCTGTTTTCGGATGGAATGTCCTATAAATACCAATTAAATCTATCTGGTCTATTGTGTCATTTAAAGCTTGTGTTTCCTTATTAATTTTCTGTTTGGATGATCTGTCCATTGGTGTAAGTGAGGTGTTAAAGTCCCCCACTATTATTGTGTTACTGTCAATTTCCTCTTTTATAGCTGTTAGCAGTTGCCTTATGCATTGAGGTACACCTATGTTGGGTGCATATATATTTATAATTGTTATATCTTCTTGGATTGATTCCTTGATCATTATGTAGTGTCCTTCCTTGTCTCTTGTGACATTCTTTATTTTAAAGTCTATTTTATGTGATATGAGCATTGCTACTCCAGCTTTCTTTTGATTTCCATTTGCATGGAATATGTTTTCCCATCCCCTCACTTTCAGTCTGTATGTGTCCCTAGGTCTGAAGTGGGTCTCTTGTAGACAGCATATATATGGGTCTTGGTTTTGTATCCATTCAGCAAGCCTGTGTCTTTTGGTTGGAGAATTTAATCTATTCACGTTTAAGGTAATTATCGATATGTATGTTCCTATGACCATTTTCTTAATTGTTTTGGGTTTGTTTTTGTAGGTCTTTTTCTTCTTGTGTTTCCCACTTAGAGAAGTTCCTTTAGCATTTGCTGTACAGCTGGTTTGGTGGTGCTGAATTCTCTTAGCTTTTGCTTATCTGTAAAGCTTTTGATTTCTCCCTCGAATCTGAATGAAATCCTTGCCGGGTAGAGTAATCTTGGTTGTAGGTTCTTCCCTTTCATCACTTTAAATATGTCATGCCACTCCCTTCTGGCTTGTAGAGTTTCTGCTGAGAAATCAGCTGTTAACCTTATGGGAATTCCTTTGTATGTTACTTGTCATTTTTCCCTTGTTGCTTTTAATAATTTTTCTTTGGCTTTTTGTCAGTTTGATTACTATGTGTCTTGGCGTGTTTCTCCTTGGGTTTTGCTTGCTGGACTTGGGTGGCTATTTCCTTTCCCATGTTAGGGAAGTTTTCGACTGTAATCTCTTCAAATACTTTCTCGAGTCCTTTCTCTCTCTCTTCTCCTTCCGGAACCCCTATAATGCGAACGTTGGTGTATTTAATTTTGTCTCAGAGGTCTCTTAGGCTGTCTTTTCATTCTTTTCTCTTTATTCTGTTTCACGGCAGTGAGTTTCACCATTCTATCTTCCAGGTCACTTATCTGTTCTTCTGCCTCAGATATTCTGCTACTGATTCCTTCCAGTGTATTTTTCATTTCAATTATTGTATTGTTCATCTCTGTTTGTTTGTTCTTTAATTCTTCTAGGTCTTTGTTAAACATTTCTTGCATCTTCTTGATCTTTGCCTCCATTCTTTTTCTGAGGTCCTGGATCATCTTCACTATCATTATTCTCACTTCTTTTTCTGGAAGGTTGCCTGTCTCCACTTCATTTAGTTGTTTTTCTGGGGTTTTATCTTGTTCCTTCATCTGGTACATAGCCCTCTGCCTTTTCATCTTGTCTATCTTTCTGTGAATGCAGTTTTCGTTCCACAGGCTGCAGGATTGTAGTTCTTCTTGCTTCTGCTGTCTGCCCTCTGGTGGATGAGGCTGTCTAAGAGGCTTCTGCCAGCTTCCTGATGGGAGAGAGTGGTGGTGGGTAGAGCTGGGTGTTGCTCTGGTGGGAAGAGCTCAGTAAAACTTTAATCTGATTGTTTGCGGATGGGTGGGGCTGAGTTCCCTCCCTGCTGGTTGTTTGGCCTGAGATGACCCAGCAATGGAGCCTACAGGCTCTTTGGTGGGGTTAATGGCAGACTGCAGGAGGGCTCACGGCAAGGAGTACTTCCCAGAACTTCTGCTGCCAGTGTCCTTGTCCCCGTGGTGAGCCACAGCCGCCCCCCAACTCTGCAGGAGACCCTCCAATACCAGCAGGTGGGTCTGGTTCAGTCTCCTATGGGGGTCACTGCTCCTTCCCCCTGGGTCCTGACACACACACTATTTTGTGTGTGCCCTCCAAGAGTGCAGTCTCTGTTTCCCCCAGTCATGTCGAAGTCCTGCAATCAAATCCTGCTAGCCTTCACAGTCTGATTCTCTGGGAATTCCTCCTCCCGTTGCCGGACCCCCAGGTTGGGAAGCCTGACGTGGGCCTCAGAACCTTCACTCCAGTGGGTGGACTTCTGTGGTATAAATGTTCTCCAGTTTGTGAGTCACCCACCCAGCGGTTATGGGACTTGATTTTATTGTGATTGCGCCCCTCCTACCATCTCATTGCGGCTTCTCCTTTGTCTTTGGATGTGGGGTATCTTTTTGGTGAGTTCCAGTGTCTTCCTGTCGATGACTCTTCAGCAGTTAGTTGTGATTCCGGTGCTCTCCCAAGAGAGAGTGAGCACACGTCCTTCTACTCTGCCACCTTGAACCAACCTCTTACCACTGATACATTTTAATATTAAAACATGTACAAAATGCATATGAATATTCAATCCTCATCTACGTATTTACCTGTATAACTTTTCAGTACTTTGGAATTCAGCAAATTAACCGTGAAGGTCTCCCTACGACCTCATGTCCATCTCAACATGGAGAAAACCACCTCTGTGTCACTAAGTTGCTGTTAAAGCCCACGAGGAGGTAAGCCCCGACGTGGATGTCACGTTTGAGACATCCCTGTTTGCAGCATGGTCAGATATCCAGCAAATAGTGTGTGTTCAGTAAGCAGTCGTTCACAATGACAGCAACGTTAGCAACAAAAGCGGACCCTTTGGTAGTCAACATCACTCAACAACCCAGAAAACTGGTCTCCAAGAGCTATTTTCTTAAACTTTTCCAAGCAGAAAGTAAATAAATATGAAAAATGTTAAAGGTTTAAGGTGAAAGTGAAGAGGAAATGAGATACTTATTTACTTTGTGAACTTTCAATTTCAAATTATTCATCCTGCTTGTAAAATACAGTTTTTAGTTCTCCTCTGGAATGGAACCTTGAACAAAGGGAAAGATGGATTTCATATTCTGGTGTAGGTATGGAGAATGGTGCCAGAATCCATGAGCCTTTGATCCCAAAGGCTCTTCCAGACAGGTATTTCAACTTGTGACGAGTGCAATAACCAATCCAGAGTCTTTTCACGTCCGCGTACAGGGAATGATTATCCTAAGAGACGTTAGCAATTATTTTCCAGCGTGATGTAAGCTGAGGCAGCAGCGCCAAGCCAGTGTCCTTGTCAAACACACCCCAGCCTCCTGGATTACTTCACTCACGTCACCCTGATTAGGATGCGTGCCGCGTGCTGCTAAATACAATCTGCCACCGAAAGCCAAGCACTTCAGAACTAAATTAGGAAATATGTCCAAATACACAGAATGATGCTGAGAGCTGTAAGTGGGTCTCTCTCTTCCTTTATGAGGCATGAGATTCATCGTCAACATAATGCTCTTAAATGAGGCAATTCTATCTCCTAACCCTCCACCTCTGAGAGCAAAATTTAATTCAGGCAGCAAAAGAATTAATAAAGATGATTAGCATCATAAAAACATTTTCATGGGTGGAAGTATTTTTGACAGACTCAGGAAGTATGAGACTAAAAACAAATTTTAAAGGGCTATTTGGGCACAAAGGGCCACATTAAGAGAGTTGACACTGATCTTTGCCCTGCAACATGATGAAGAGATGAGGCCAGAGTAACTGCTATTCCATTTGTTTTCTTTTACAATCATGTGCCACTTAGCAACGACTACCTTTAAGATCATTTATGCCACTGAAGTGTGAGAACCCAAGAATGCAACGTCAACACTTAAGAGTCCATTTTCATCTAAGAGTAAAAGACATTCAAGCAGCCCTTCTCACCACATACCCCTTGCCCAGAAAGACACAGGAATTGATGAAAAAGTACCAAACAATTTCCTGCCCAATCATTCCTGCCAGCAATAAGCATGGCCCTTAGGAGATCCCGTTAGAGAAGTAACAGGAGAGCAATGGGTTCCTCAATCCATTTCAGAAACCCTCAGCTCCCAAATAGCCTCCAAGGACAGACCAGCTCAACACGACTCCACAGGTAAAGGAAAAAGTTTAAACCACCTAACTGCTTAAAGAATCAAGGGGGCTTCCCTGGTGGCGCACTGGTTAAGAATCTGCCTGCCAATGCAAGGGACACAGGTTCAAGCCCTGGCCTGAGGAAGATCCCACATGCCACGAAGCAACTAAGCCCATGCGCCACAACTACTGAGCCTGAGCTCTAGAGCCCGCAAGCCACAACTACTGAGCCCACGTGCCACAACTACTGAAGCCTACGCGCCTAGAGCCCATGCTCCGCAGCAAGAGAAGCCACGACAATGAGAAGCCCGCGCACCACAACAAGGAGTAGCCCCCGCTCACCCCAACTAGAGAAAGCCTGCACACAGCAACGAAGACCCAACGCAGCCAATAAATAAATAAATTAATTAAAAAAAAAAAGAATCAAGGAACGTGGGTGCTGGACAGGAGACCAAAAGTCACATGTCCAACCCTCCTCATTTTACAAAAAAGAGGCAGATGAGCCTACTGTCTTTAAAGAACCATGGGTTCTCCCTCAAATGGTAGCAAACAAGCCAAGAAGGGGCACATATCAGTGTGTGCTGTAGCTCTGTCCACCCTAATGGTGGTCTGATAAGGCTGTCAGTCCCACTGCACTGATTCTAGGTAAAGCATGTGATTCTAGATGAGGTCATTCATCCTCAAAGCAGAGAGCTACAAAATAACTTAAACGAAGGCAGGACCAGACAGAGCTCTGTTTATTCCTTCTGGCCTCATTTTGTTGTGACCCTTCTGTAAAGCCTGTGAGAGGAAAGATGTTAAGAACTGCTAGGAGAATGGGATGCACTGCCATCCTCCACTTTCCAAGGAACACCTACTATAGAGGGCAATAGCTATCAAAATCATGAAGGCACAGCACCCTCTGACCCAGCAAGTCTTTACTTTGAGGAACTAATCCTACAAATACATTCATGTGGACCAAGTGTTGGTCACAACAGCAAAAGACTGGGAGCAAGCTAACATCCATCAATAGGGGGTAGGGTCGCAGAATTACTTAAGGTACAACTACAAGGTGCAATATCATAAAATTGCAAAAAATAAAAAAAACCTACCAGGAAGTTCTTTATTATGTTATAAGAAATGATGAAATCATCTCTAAGAGATTCTGTTGCACAAAAAAGCAAGAGGCAGGACAAAAATAGAGTATTTTACTATTCATATTTTTTAGAAAGAGGGGATTGAGGGCATGTATGGACAATTTGCTTACATATGCATAAAAAATCTCTGGAAGGATGTGCAAGACACTGGCAACACTGATTTAGCTGCTCCAGGAAGAGAAACTGGGTGGCAGGTTGAAAAGAGTGGGAAGGAGTCATCCCACTGCACACCCTTCCTTTCATGTCTTTTGATTTCTGAATCAGGTGAATGCATTACCTAGTCAAAAAATACTTTTTTTTTTTTAAGATGTTTAAAGATCTGCTCTTTTAAGAAAGAGTGCAAATAGATAATAGCCTTTTTTTTTCCTACAACTTTACGTGGCCAAAGAAAGAACATGCTGGCAAACCCAAGCGTGGCCCCTAATGTTAGAGCACTAACACCTTCTCTGAGCCTTCCTACCAGAGCTGGAAATGACTGAACCAGCTGTATTCACAAGCCTTTTCTTAAGATTAAATGGATAAACTTCTGCTAAGTTACTTGGTTTCGTTTCCTTAGAAAACTAAGTATGTTTACTAACAGAGCTAAGTTACTTGACAAATACCCGTCTGCTGAAATCTGTGCACAATGTTGTTTTAATGCTCCGATGCAAGGACACAACTGGTGCTCTGTAACTCTGTGATAAATACATGACAGGCTGGCTAGTAGATATGTGAACGGATGAGTCTGAACCATCATGACTGATGCTCAGACAGCTGTGGTGTCTATAAAATGCTAATGTGATCATCATGTGGTGTAAAGACATTTTCCAAGTAAACAAAAGTAACACTGCTGAAATACTCCTACAGGTCAGGGAAATTTCAGTTCCTGACTAAAATTCTATTACCAACATTTGAACTTCATGTCTGCTTTTATCACAGTTAATCAACAGTGGACTCTAGCTAACCCCCAGTTCTGTATCAGGTACAAAGGAAGATAAACCAGACTCTGTGTTCTCATAAAGCCTTCATCTGAATCGTAAACATACAGGCCCAGAGGCACAGACACAAACCCTCACATGGACACAGTTCCAGGCAAACTCTACTGCTCCCAGTCTCATACCAACCTAGTAAAACGTGCTGCCAGGCCGGATGGAGACCGACAGGACCAAAGCGTGGAGCTCACAAGCAAGGTGACACAGAGCCTGCACATAAGACTGAAGAATTATGACAGTACATTATGGGGTGGCAGGATGCTACTAAAATCTCACAGAGCCACCCATTACATGGCTTAATTCACACAGAAATGTTGGTTTTTCTGAGGAAGCAGAAAATCCATTAAACATAATCAGACAGAAAGTCCTACCTTTGCAAAAATAAGGAAAGTTTCACAGTTAAAGCTTGGCTTCCCTCACGTTCAAGTGGGTGGCGTTCATGTTGGAAAAGCATCTCAATGCAGTTACCACCAGCACTACTAACAACAACCCATCCACCCACACAAGTGTTTGAAGGTTTGCTGGTGTACTCAAAATACTTGCATGACTAAATGCTACTGTCAGATTTCAAAGAGGCACTTAAACACATTCTTGTAGCAAATTTACTTCCACTCTTAATTTTAAAACACCAATGAAAACTACCCGCTAACAAGTTATTAGAGGGACTATAAACTTTTAATAATGAATTTTTATCAAATTAACAGAAGAATCAGCTAATTCTTATAATTAATGCTTTTTAATTGGGTTGGAAATATTGAGAGGCATCCAAGAAAGTGCTTACTTACATCAACACCTAAAGGATGCTCCCAGTCTATTTTTTTTTCCAATCTAATTTTGTGCTGAGCTATCCCTTTAACTGGTTTCTCAAATATATCCACTGCAACTGTATCACTATAGAAACAGATCCACTCAGGTAAGTCAGAGAAGTAGAACCTGTTAGGTGAAAAGTTTATTAAAAATATGAAAAATTTAAACCAGGCTAGGATTAAATAAACTATCACCTCACTACACTGAGAACTCGAGAAATAAGTGAGATAACTGAAACTTGAAAGCATGATGGATGAAAAATTAGAAAGCAAACAGTCTCTCTCCTCTCATCAAATGAGCTCACCAGGGATCAGAAAAGAAAGTGTTTTCGAAGGCCAAGAAAGGAAACTGCCTTAGGAAACCAACTGCTGTCCCTTTCCCCCCACGTCCTGGGAAGACAAAACACAGGAATGACTTCATCACAGACTTTCCAGCTAAGATATGCTGACTATGCTCCAGCGAAGCAGGCCAGCTTGAGCACAAAGGGGTCCCTTCTCACAGTGAGACTGAACTAAGCCACATGTAGTTTCTACGGCTTCATGTAGCTTCCTGGGTGAAGCACATATAATTGGAGTCCATGTTGCAAAACCAGTGAACACCTAGATAGGTGAGATTTGACCTTACAGGTGGCTGCACAGGAGAAACAAGATGTAAAAATCACAACCAGAGGCTAGACTCAAACTATGAGAGCTAGAAAGAACAGGAAGCACACAGTGATCGTTAACTCCAATGCCAGGTACTATGCTTAAAGCTTTACACATGTTTTCATTTAATCCTACAATTCTGTGAAGTAGGTACCATTATGAACTCCCTTTTACAAATGAGGGAACTGAGGCATAATGAGGGTTAAGCAACCTGTTTAAGGTCACACAGGGTAGCAGGTGGTAGGCCTGCAGCTGGAACGCAGACGGTGTGCATCCAGAGACTGGCTCTTTTCCAGTTCACAACACTGCTACGTGAAAAGGGCCTCCTTCCTTGGGAGAAGGACGTCGTCAGAGGAGCTGCTGGCTCAGAGAAGTTCCTTCCCAGGGTTACACCCACTGCCAGCAGGGTCAAGACCCAGCAAACTGGAGGAAAAGCAAAATAAAACGAACCTTTATCCCTCTCCCCCGATTCCACTGGAAGAGAAAGAGTTCTGTAAGTCAGTTTTAAGACTAAGTACTTGGCCTGCAGTCAGGATGGTAAAATACTAAGCAGTGATAAAATTGAGTCATTATGCAAAGAATTTCAATTAAAAACTTATCTCCTTGTTTCTGGCTGAAAGAGTATCAGAGACACTTTTACAAACTGTGGATAAGAATATAAATTTTGATGCAACCTTTTTAGAAGGCAACTTGGCAATGTCCATCAACCCTCTGACCAAGCAACATAACTGCTAGCAATTTATCCTAGAGATTTACAAGTTGCAACACACACTGTAGCGCTGTCTATAACAGCCCAAACAGAGAAAGCAACCTAAATGCCCACTAGTGAGGAGACTGGTTAAGCAGACTACGGGTTGTAAGCATCGCTGGAATTCTAGGGAGAGGGAGCTCACATGGAATGCTCTCCAGGGTACATTACTGAATAAAAACGTTGGGCACAGAACAGTATGTACACTATGATCTCATTTCAACAAAGGTATGTTTTTTAGTGTATAAATGTACCTATATATGCATTAAAATTTTCTAGATGGATACCTAAAAACTGTTAATAGTTTCTTCTGTGGAGTAGGGCTGGGGGAAGGGAAGAGAAAGAAAACAATTACTTATATCATTTTCAACTACCTGAATTTTTTTTAACCAGGCTGATATATTTGCCTGAACACATCTTTTAAAAATATATTAGAGATCTTTAATTTTTAAATTGCCTTTAAAAAAATAAAATCCAAAATCTTTTTTGTTAATTGCACATCTTGCTATTTTTGTACCTTGTTTCCTTCGTACACCCATCCCAGACTCTTCACACCAAAAGCAGCCTGGTTGGAGGAGACGTCTAGACATGTGACAGGCTGCCCGTAGACATAATGGAGGGTTCTGGCAGAGTCTTCGGCTTTTAGCAGGTATACCAGATCTCCAGCAGTGGCTACGGCCACAGGATACCTTCCAGTATCTGGAACTATTTCAAGGTAGTCAACCTGTTAAAGAATAAGAGTCATTTTAGTCCTTCAGGTCTCGCCTACAATTCATCCTGACTTGCTCAAAAATACACAATTCCTCCTACACATCAATGAGAAGACCAGCAACCCAACAGAAAAAGACGGGCCAAGGGCCAGTTCACAGGAAGTGAAACACAGCTCCTACACAAATGAAAAGGTGCTCATCGTAAAAGAAACACAACACACTCCTAACAAGAGAAATAAAAGGTGAAAATTCACCAAGATAGCATTTTCATCTGTCATATCAGTAAAGGTCAATTAGTCTGATAAGACATTGGGCTGGAAGTGGAGAGGGGACAACCACATTTATGGATCCCACTAAGGTTGGTGGGATGTAATCTGGTCCAAAATCTGGGAACACTTAACACAATGTCAGATGAGCATAGGCTCTGACACAGCAAGTCACTTCTAGGAATTTATTTACAAATAAACGCACATTTATGCAAAACAACTGTGTACAACATTATTTGCTGTAGCACTATTTGGTCATAGCTAAAAACTAGAAAACCCTAAACATGCCTTACTAAGGGACTAATTAAATTACTTACAGTACATCCATGTATTGGAATACCATGTGGTCACAGAAAAAAGCAGGAAGACAACCTTTATAAACTCATACAAACGGGGTCACCTCTAAGATAAATTTGGGGGAAGAAAACAAAGTAACAGGATTCACAGTGTGCTACTATGTGTAAAGGTGGGGCAGAGGAAGCCTGTGACACGCTTGTCTTATACGTGCACAAATCTAACTAACAACGGCTGCCTTCAGGGACGGAAATGAGTTGTGGGACAGAGTGGAAAGGAGATTCTTACTGTAAACCTTATTGTTTTTTAAATTCTGAACCACGAGGCTAGAATAACTATTCAAAAATAAAAGTTTTTATTTTTTTCACAAGAAACTGAATAAATAACATAAAATTCACTCAGTTCCAAATTAGCCAAAATCACATTTTATTTATTTGTGCAGTACGCAGGCCTCTCACTGTTGTGGCCTCTCCCGTTGCGGAGCACAGGCTCCGGATGCGCAGGCTCAGCGGCCATGGCTTACGGGCCTAGCCGCTGAGCGACATGTGGGATCTTCCCGGACCGGGGCACGAACCCGCGTCCCCTGCATCAGCAGGCGGACTCTCAACCACTGCGCCACCAGGGAAGCCCCAAAATCACATTTTAACATTTGTGCAAATAGCAAAAATGTGTTCCTAAAAGGTTAAAAGCACCCGAGTTATCTACTTTCTCCCGGTTTCAGTGCCATCCTAGGGTAGGAAGGCCACTGCAAGCACTTTTATGCCACACAGTCCTCCGGCCGCATCACTGCTACTACTTTCTCTAATCTGCGTAGGTATGAGGAGCTGCCTTTAAGAGTAACTTGCTTTCCTATGTTCGTTAAGTGGCATGCTTCCCCCGAGTGCAGTTTACATCGGGTTTTCACCTCCCTGAGTAAATTCTGAGAGTACAGAAGCAGAAGGTAAGCCACCTATGTGATTATGAAAATCCATGGTCCCTGACAAGAAGCCAAACGAGTTCAAAGACCTGAATCCTGAGAACTGTCCAGAAGCGCTCGAGAGAGTAAACATCTGGGTGGCTCTGCTAGCCCTGAGGACCCACAGTGTGAGTAGTGGCCCCACATCCCCAGCCGAGGGCCCATCGCGAAGGACAGCTGTTCTAGGCCAGTATGACCACCTGGGAACACTGCCACTGTGATTCAGGGAGCCTATCTGAGGAAGACAAAGATGGCCCAGCAGCCCGGGCCAGGGGCTGCCTTTTCCAGAGACAGTACATTCTGTGGCCAGCCCTCATCCAGGGTGAGAAATAACACATGAAGAGCGTTATAACACAGGGCTCCAGCAACGGCTGCTTCATTCCTCTCTCCCCCATCCTAAAAATCACTTCTTGCTTTCCTAAAATCAACATCCTCAGTCTAGCCATTTAATTCACCTTCATGCTGGATGTGTGACAGACCAAGAGGCTCAGACTGACTGCGGTTGTGCCATCTTCTGGGAACTGTAAACAACTTCAGAAAGCTTCCGGTCGATGCCAGGATGCCACCTTATTGCCAAGGCCGGATTTGCACTTTCTGAAGGGACTCACGTCTCAAGTAATTGTCTGAGTTCATATAGCTATTGTTGATCTACAGTGTTCTTTAGGCAGAAACCAAATAACAAGCACTATGTAGTTTTGAGAACAGACAGAAATACGGTACTTTCACATTTTTCTAATAAAACTCCAAGAGAAGAAGACAGCATCAGGCAGTTTTGAGAACACTACACTAGAACCGCAGAGGCTGAGCATTAAAGGCACAAGCAGCTTACAGAGGTGAAGCAGTGATGCCATGGCTTTTTAGTTATTCATGTCTAACAAGATTTTCACCAGGGGAAAAGGGAGAGGAACAGGATTTGTTCCAGGTCAGGCCATCAATTCATTATTCAGCGTTGGCTTTTCTGTTCACTCCCCCACCAGTGCCAAAATCAAGTTTGCTTTAAATTAAATCCAAATTCAGCATAGACAGATTTCAGCTCTTCCTTCTTACCACCAAATCATCTCCCACCATGCAAATGTTGAGGCTCATGTACAAGTGAACTCAGAAACAGGCTCTATGTAATGAACTAGTAAGGTTAACTGAGCTTCACACATGACGTCATGGAACACGGCTACCCGATTAACACTGACTTGAATCTATACTCACTCAAGAGTTACCCTTAATGCCAAGTGAGAAAATCTTCGGATGGAGAAAGTGTAGGATGGAAACTTTCTTTCCCATATAGCCTGCGATGGTACCACTGAACTCATCTTCACTTATGTATCAGGCCAGATCCTGATCTCAGATTTCCAGGGGTGAACGTTCTGTTAATGTGAAGGAGGCTGAGGACCACAGTGATGAGAAACTGCAACCCCGATGTCAGCCTTGAGGTCAGAATCACAACTTCTTATCAGGGGCAAGTCAATTCACTGCTCTAAGATTTTATTGGCTGCTTGGTAAATGAGGAAAATACAACTACTTATTTTGCAAGGCTGTTGTGAGATTTATGGACATGAGGCCCACAGAAAGCCCTGAGTGAATGAGCACTGCCAACATCATTACTATCTGTTTATATCAGACCCAGAGATTCTAAGAATGAAAAATAAAATGACCAGACTAAAAGCTCACCAGTTTCTGAACTTCAAATTCTGCCGCTATTTGCCAATATCCCTCCTCATTGGGGCGTAACATTACGACATCAAAAGCAGAAGCTGTGGCAACAGTTGCATCTTCCTGGCTGAGGGCTAGTGCTTGTATTCTTGCATCATGCTCAAAACGATGAATAGGATACCTTCCAGTCCTTAGATCCCAAATATTAAGAAATCCTATGTAGAAAAAAAATTCAGGTAACAATTTTAAATTCATTTAGTATGCACAATTATAAAATAATCATGCAACATAAAGAAAATATAAAAGATAAATAATAAATTAGTAAAAAAATCTGCATTACGTATAACAAAGAGCCTATTTCCTTAATATATAAAGAGCTTCTAAGATTCAATAAGAAAAAAGCAACTGAAAAGTGAGCAAAGGACATGAGTGTGCTATGGTGTTCATAGAAAAAGAAATGCAGTTGACATATAAACATTTAAAAAATAAATATAAAAATTCACTCACAATTAGAAAAATAAAAACTAAAATAGGATACTATTTTTCACCAATCAAATTGACAAAGACAAAAAATTTCATAAAACATTTTGTTTTTGAGGATATGGGGAAACAGGCTTTCTCTTAAATTGTTCACAGGAATGTGAACTATTTCAACTAACTCTGGAGGCAATTTGATAATATCTACCAAATCACAAATGTATATAAGATAGTTACTACGTTTTAAATTATGTCAAAAGATTGGAAGCTACCTAAATGTCCACCAATAGAGAAATACTTAAATAATGGTACCTCCATAGTTTGGAATTTAAATAAAATGAGCAATTAAAAGAGTCAGCCTTATACACGAGCTATATAAAATGATCAACAAAATATACTGTTAAATGAAAAAAGGAAGGACAGAATAGTGGTGTAGTATGCTATGTTACTTTTGCATTTTAAAAAATGTACAAGCACACATACACACAAATGTATACACAGAGTATCCTGGAAGGATACTTAAGAAACCTAACAATGAAAAAGAAATTGTTAAGAATTGTTAAGGCCTCTAAGGAAAGAAACCAGGGAAAAGGGAGAAGAGGAGAGAAATTTACTATAACATCCCCTTGTATATTCTGAAAAATTTCCCCAAAATTATCCTTGCCAAAAAGATAAATTTTTAAAAAATACTTTTATGAGAGATCTAAGAAGAATGGGAGGCCATAATTGTTCAGTAGTTTTAACATACGGAGTTCTTAATTCATTCCCTTATTTGTCTATGCAACAGATTTTTTTCTAGTTTTGTTAAAATATAATTGACACAGAACATTATATAAGCTTAAGGTGTACAACAGAATGATTTGATATATGTATATACTGTGAAATGATTACCACAATAAGTTTAGTTAACATCACCTCACATAGTTACAAATGTCCTTTTCCTTATAATGAGAACTTTTAAGATCTATTCTCTCAGCAACTTTCAAATATACAATACAGTATTATTACCTATAGTCATCATGCTGTACATTACATCCCCAGAACTTATTTATTTTATAACTGGAAGTTTGTACCTTTTGACCACCTTCAACCAATTCCTCTACTCCTGGCAACCACAAATCTGATCTCTGTTTCTATGAGGTTCTTCTTTTTTTTAAGATTCCACATATAAATGAGATCATACAGCATTTGTTTCTTTCTCTTATCTCACTTAGCATAATGCCCTCAAGATCCATCTATGTTCCTGCAAATAGCAGGATTTCCTCCTTGGTTATGGCTGAGTAGTGTTCCACTGTATACATACACCACATCTTCTTTATCCACTCATCTGTCAACGAACACTTAGGTTGTTTCCATGTCTTGGCTATTGTGAGTGAACACGAGGGTGCAGATATCTCTTCAACAGTGATTTCATTTCTTTCAGATATACACCCAGAAGTCAAATCGCTGGATCAGATGGTAGTTCTATTGTTAATTCTTTGAGGAAACTCCACACTGTTTGCCACAGTGGCTGCACCAGTTTACATGCCCACTAACACTGCATGAGGGCTCCCTTTTCTCCACACCCTCACCATTTGCTATCTCTTGTCTTTGATGATAGCCATTCTAAGAGGTGAAGTAACATGCAAGGAATTATTATTGAGCACTTTTTATATGCCAGGCACTGATCTAGACATTAGCAACATCTGAAAACAGCCACTAACCCACATTCTAAGAGGTTCTTATAAGTATTTTACATCCCTCCTCACCACCACCTTCTTTTAGCCACAGTTAGCAGAGATGTTTTATTTTGCATAGTCTAAAACACGAGCTTGACTATCCCAGACTTGTTAAAAACCATGATTTAAGGAATTCCCTGGCAGTCCAGTGGTTAGGACTCCACGCTTCCACTGCCGGCGGCCCGGGTTCAATCCCTGGTCGGGGAACTAAGATCCTGCAAGATGCATGGGTGGAGCAGTCAAAAAAAAAAAAAACAAAAAACAAAAAACACCACGATTTACCCACATACTATACACCCTTCTCCCCAGCCCCCTGAATGCTGCTCCCCAGATGAATTCCTCTTCCACACAGTGGCTGTGTCTCCACCCTTCTCAAACTGTCTACAGCAATGATATCCAAGTGTAGACCCTGGACAAGCAGCATCAGCAACACTTGGGGGCTTATTAGAAATGCAGGTTCTCGAGCAGCAAACTCTGGGATATATGCCCAAGTTTGAGAACCAGCTGTCTACAGGAACTTACACTTTTCTATCAGAAATATAAATTTTTCTGTATTTGGAGGGCCACTTATTCTTTTCTTGCCAAATAATTTCGTTTTTACCACTCCCATCCACTAAGCTACCTTTTTACCCACAAAGCTTTATTCAAGAAAATAATTACTTTCTGCATCATGCTGGATAATGTCCTGTTCCAATTCCAACTGATTTTATTTTTCAAAAATCACTGAAAATAATTGTGTGCAGATAACACAGTCTGTGGTTGTTTGAGTTCAAATCCAGCTCCACTGCTTGCTAGCTGAAGGCCTTGGGCAAGTTACTTAAAGCTGACAGCCTGTTTTTTCACCTGTAAAACTGAAGGTAACATTACCCATTACACAGGACTGTTGGGCAGATTAAAGGAGATAAACCACACAAAATACTGGAGACAGACCAAGCATTTCTACATTTTTATGTATTCTATAGTGCCTGCCATGTTATAGAACATATTTAATCTATTAATAACACTAATCTCCTCTCTACTGCCCATCCATAAATCCAGTCCTACTTCCTACAACTTTCTAAAATAAAGCTTTCACTTCTCATCTTTTTGCAATCCCTCTTCCCATTTTTCTTGTCTTGTACTTTGTCCTTAAACAGTAAATGCTTTGAACTTAGGATCTTACCATAAGGTATCATTCATCACTAAATAAATACATCGAGTCAGAAGAAAACAATACTTGTGGGTTGCTTTGCAAGCCTTTCAAACTGTCAGTAGGCTAAGTAGGTGATTACAAACAAAAGCAGAGCTTTCTTCAAGTTAAATGTTGCTTCAGACGTAAAACAGTGCACTCTTCTAAGAATTATGATAAACTTGGGAGATAAGCAGATTGCAGAAGGCTCCACAACACATTCCTCTGGCAAATACTTTAGCTAATTCTTTCCATTTTGACTCAGAAGAAGCAGATACACTGCAAAAAATGCCAATGACTCTACACATTAAATAGGAGACAGGCACATTCCAGGATGTGCCTCTTCCAAATAGGCCTGCACTGCATTTGTTTGCAGACATTACAATAAAACAGTAAAGCAACCACTATTGCATGAAGCCTCTGAGTGTTCAATCACTTGTCTCCTCTCCTTCAGCGCTAACTTCCATCTTGGGAAGAGCATCATTATCTTCGTTTGACAAAACAGAAGAAACAGAAGCTCTGAGTGGTTCAACAACTGGTCCAAAGCCACTTGGTACGTGAAGTGGCTGGGCTGGAAGTTAGCTAGAAAGTGCAGGATGAGGGCTTCCCTGGTGGCGCAGTGGTTGAGAGTCCGCCTGCCGATGCAGGGGACACGGGTTCGTGCCCCGGTCCGGGAAGATCCCACGTGCTGCGGAGCGGCTGCACCCGTGAGCCATGGCCGCTGAGCCTGCGCTCCACAACGGGAGAGGCCACAACAGTGAGAGGCCCGCGTACCACAAAAAAAAAAAAAAAAAAAAAGTGCAGGATGAGCGGCTGCATTTACAAGTGCATGAAGTAACCATGAGTCCATGAGTAACTGACATAAACTTAACCTGTGTTCTGCCAAGTGTGGAAGTTATTCAACCACAGCTCACTCGAAGCACACATGGAGTTTATCTATAAACACATTTTTCATTACTAATCAAGTACTGGTTTTGTTGGCTTCATTTCCCCAACAGAATTGTATGCAACAAAATCCCCTTTACCACAAGGTTGCAGAGCTGTTCTAAGAAGGGTCTTTTTAGAAAATATATTCTGGGTGCCATCTATTTAATGGTCACATCCTTCTCTTCTGAATGCCTGTTGTGTCATGATCTTTGTCTGTTTTCTCTACTGCAGCTATTAAGTGTGTAACTCGGCCAGATCCTCACTTGTCATCAGTGCCACTATCGTTTGCACAGTCCTCCAAGATCACTTTTAGGTGCATTAACACTTAGGATTGTTGTGTCCTCTTGATGAAGTGACCCTGTATTACATGAAATGTCCCTCTTTGTGTTATGTTCTTTGCTCTGAAATCCACTTTGATATTGATACAGTCACTCCAACTTTCTTTCGGTTAGTGTTAGCATGCTATGTGTTTTTCTGTGCTTTCACTTTGTGTTGTCTTTATATCTAAAGTGGGTTTCTTGTAGATGGCATTTAACTGATCTTGCTTTTAACTGGGGTATTTAGACTACTTATCTTTAATGTGATTATCAGTAAGGATGGGTTTAATCTACCATTTTGCCACTTGTTTTCTATCTGTCCCATTTGTTCTTTGCTTCCTTTCCCCCTTCTTCTGCCTTCTTTTGGACTGAGTATTTGGATTAATTATGTGTTTATTTCATTTTAATTCCTTTGTTGGTTTATTAGCCAAAACTCTTTGTGTTTATTTTAGTTGTTGCTTTAGGTCTTTAGCACGCATCTGTAACTACCAGTCTACCTTCAAGCGATATTACACCACTTCACATACAGTGAAGCAGCGCACTTCCATTTCCTTCCTCCCAGCCTCTCTGCTATTGTTGCCACACTTTTTATTTCTACTGTATGTTATAAACCCCACATACATTGTTATTATTTTTGCATAAGCAGGCAATTGTCTTTTAAAGAGAAATAACAAAAAAAGCCATTTATATTTACCCATGTAATTACCACTTCTACTGCTCTTCCCCTTACCACTTTTAACATTATTAAATCCTGCAGCTTTTGCAAGATGTGCAATTTCACTTTGCAACTGTGTTGTCGGATATTTGACCCCAAGACACATGGGCAAGGTGAGCAGGAACAGACACAGCAGCTAACAGGACGGATGCTTGAGTGAAAGCTAATTTTATAAAAGGTCATTTTATTAGTTAATATAGTTTATATCATGCTACCTTTACAACCTCAAAACTGCAGGGGCTTGAACAGTGAATACTTGAATTATAAGAATGTTTTATGATATTGTAGAGGATTATTATCCATGTTAACCAACATTTAGCCAAAAAGGAGTTAATGCAACAATACATTCAACACGTATTTGAGCCCCTGCCTTTCTAAGCACTGGGGAAACTGCAGTGAACAAGACAAAATAAAACAAAAAAGTCCCTGACCGCATGGAGCTGACATTCTAGTGGCATCACCAAGCATCTTGTTTGGGGGCATACAGGAGGGATATGATCTCTGTTCTCACAAAATTCTCACTGCAGAAAGACGTGTTATAGTCACGAAAATATAACAAAAATATAAAAGATATATACACAAACTGCAATGGGACAATAGCTAAGCTTAAAAATGGATAAGTCCTATTGTCAAACTATTTTAAGATTCCCAAAAAGGAGCAGCTAGCTTACGCAGACATTTCAAGTTGAACTGGGTCCACATACACTGCACAATATTAGTCAATACCTACCAGAGCCAAATAAATTTCCTTCCCAAACAGGTGATGATTTTAAAAATTTGATGTAAATTCATTTGAAAGGCCAAGTTTCATCATATTGCAGACACAGCACTAATATGGATTTGGCTCCTAGTATTGGGTGGATTTCTGAAGTGGCAGGATTGTGTCCTTTTTCTGCTACATTTCCTACGGAGTGACTTCACAGTACTGAAAGTGGCTGAACATCAATAAAGGTTTGCTGAATGTTTGTCTTATGTTTTAGCAATGGAACATTTGGTCGTAAGAAACAAATCCACTGAAACTGGTTTAAATACAAAAGGAAACAGGCTGAAAAGGAACAAGGCTATTTCATGGAACCCAAGGGCAGGAAATACAGCTGGACAGTAAAAGGGATCAGAACCGGAAGTAGGAAAACATTCAGATCAAGGTAGTACGTTTCTTGTTGCACCATACATCTTGCCTCTGCTTCTCTCTGTAACTGCATCCCTCCCTCTCTACACAAAGCAGCTTTCTCTATTCCCCACTTCACAAGGTCTTCTACTCCAAGCACACAATTGAGACTGAAAGTCTGCAGCCCAAATGGTTCAGCCAAGAACATGAATCAGCTGCCCCAGGCCTGGGGTCCCCATCCTTGTCTACTCAGCTGACGTCAAAAGACCAACTCAAATTCTATGAATATGTCTACCTCTAGAGGGGCTTCAGAGCAAGTAGACACTCCAAAAGGTATCTACCACCCTTATCCTGTATGCTAGGCCAAGGTGAAACAAGAGAAAACTTCTCGGCAAATGCAAAGGGAGCTTCTGTGTGGCTCCTCAGTAGTGACTTAGTAAACAGGTCATTGCCATCATTCCCTGAACCAGGCATAAATAACCCTCAGAGCTGGAGCTGACACCCACACCCGGAAAGCTGAAAGGAGACCAGGTGTCTGTCTTTCTCCATGACAAAACCTCAATGGCTGCATAAAAGATGCTGACCTCTGAGCTAGTGCTGGGATCACAATACTGTTTCATTCATGAGAAAAATGAAAAGGACACAGGCAAAAAAAAAAAAACAAGGGTCTCTCAAAAACTGCGAAAGACCACAATGAGTGAGGGCCATCAGCCCAATAAAGTAGACAGGAGTAGGGCTTGGCAGTCCCACTGCTCTCTGGGCTCAGGGCCCTCCACCTTGACAAGCAGCACCAGGGCTGCAGGAACTCTGAGTTCACCCTAGCCTAGGAACAGTCATTAAGGGGGAGATGAGTAACGATGGCCAGTCTTTGGAGGAGACATAAAGTCTGCTCATCAGCTGTGGATGGGCACCCATGCCAGTTTGCAGCATGCCCCTTCCACCTCCCAAAGGAGGCCAGCCAGAGTGTGGTAATGAAACTGCACATAGTGGAAATGGGATCTAAATGAGTTTAAACTGATTTATGTTAGCTTTTGTAAAGATTACCCGATATCAGGAAAGTGCTACCACTGTGAAATAATGTCAACAATCCTTAAGACCTCCACCTAATGGTACTTGCACAGAATATTTATATTCCTCATCATAGGAACAAGGACCATAATGGATACCGTTTTTGTTTTATTAGGGATGCATATTTAAATTAATCTGCTATTTGCCTAAACAATTAGCTGCTTCTGTTTGCATGCACAAAGCCAAAACTGCAATTAGGCTTCCATCAAAAAGATAAGTCCCAACTAAAACTGTCCCAGTGGAATCATAAGAGCTCAGGGCAGAACTTCCCAAAATTGCTTTTTAGCATAATGGTAATTATGTTAATTGCTTGAAAGGTAAATAACTGCTGAACTGGTTTTGGAAAAAGACAATTGGTATTATCCCTCCCCTCTGATCTTTTTCATGCACCATTAAATTTAAAACAGGTTAACAGTTTAGAAAGTCATAGACTGGTCACTTATTGAACTGCACAATTTGTCTTGTGGTCTTTCGCGCTTTTTTTCTCTTTTTAAATTAATTATTTATTTTTAGCTGAGTTGGGTCTTCCCTGCTGTGCACGGCTTTCCCTAGTTGTGGCGAGTGGGCGCTACTCTTCCTTGCGGTGCGCAGGCTTCTCATGGCCGTGGCTTCCCTTGTTGCGGAGCTCGGACTCTAGGTGCGCGGGCTTCAGTAGTTGTGGCGCACGGGCTTAGCTGCTCTGCAGCATGTGGGATCTTCCCGGACCAGGGCTCGAACCCATGTCCCCTGCATTGGCAGGCGGATTCTTAACCACTGGCCACCAGGGAAGTCCCATCGCGCTTTCTTGATCGGAACTTATTTTAGCCATGAGCTCCTGTTCACTTGAGCTTGCACAATAAACACCTGACTCTGAGGCTTGGTCTCAGCTTCATAATAACTAAGTAGACAAGATCAACTAACTGCAGTTCAGAGACACTTAGTGACGCTGACTATTCATAAAGCCAGCTGGCAATCTCAATTTCCACCAAGGCAAGTGTAAATAAACACTTGCCTATAAGAAATTAAGGAGGAGTCAAAGGAAATTCTGCAATGAGAAAAAGCATCTTAACAGAAATTTAAAATACACCCATACAGGTCGTAGGTGATCAGTAAATGTTCCTTGCTCTTCCCTGTATGTCAGAGGAGGAGCCATGCAAGAAAGCCAATCCTGCAGATCTCTGGCCGACAGAGAAAAGGCATATTCTTACTACAGTGTAAACCTGGAGCAAACAGGCGCCCAGGGCAGGCCACCTCCCAGCCCTGAGGAGGCTGGCCAAGTGCATCTGTGCGTGTGTGTGCGGGGGGGATGCTTCTGACCCAGGATGGGGTGAGGATGGAGTTGGGCCCCACCCAGTTCAGGGGCCCTGATATTTGTCCTTCAGGCACTGCTCTCAGCCCAAATATTTGGAGGTTTGCCTGCTGAGTTTCTCCTTGGCCCACGGCAGCCATGGGAGTGCCTGTGTGTGTGTGTGTGTGTGTGTGTGTGTGTGTGTGTGTGTGTGTGTGTGTGTGTGTGTGTGTGTGTGAGAGAGAGAGAGAGAGAGAGAGAGAGAGAGAGAGGGAGAGAGAGGGAGAGAGAGGGAGAGAGAGGGAGAGAGAGGGAGAGAGAGGGAGAGAGAGGGAGAGAGAGGGAGAGAGATGGAGAGAGTGGGAGACAGAGAGGGAGAGAGAGGGAGAGAGAGGGAGAGAGAGGGAGGGAGACAGAGGGAGAGAGAGGGAGAGAGATGTCGAGAGAGGGAGAGAGAGGGAGAGATGCAGTAACCAAAAATAGCTCTGATGAAGCCTGGACCAGGCTGGGAAAGTGGGAAGAGCTGGGAGAGGGGAGAGTCAGGAGGCAGCCAAGCACAGGTCCCAGTAGTAACATTTTTGGTGGGACTGGGGTTCATTGATATAGAAGCTTCTCACCCACAGCTGAATGACTGCTTTCCCTCTTGCATGTCTCATGTCTAAGCGTAAGGTGCTCCTTGTAACCAGTTGCGTAAAATATCTGCATCATGGGCACGTGTTAAAGAATCTGTGTGTTAAAGAGACATGTACTGAAGAAACCAGTTGTTAAGAGATTTTCAAGGATGCTTCAAGGGTTATTTCTTTGGGCTTCTTCATGTTTGATTCATGTATTAAATCGGGCATTTAGAATAAATAAATAAATATACCCATAGCACTCACTGAACGTGTACCTCTTCACTCATTTAAGTCTACACAACATCACTACGAAATGTAAGCCAGAGATGTAAGTGGCGTAAAGTTTGAGAGGACAAAACAAGTTCTGCTTTCATGGGAGAAGAGGCCAGTAGGACATTAAAATCAGTGTAAACAAGGGACAAAAAGAAGGGCTAAATCATGGAGGGTCTTGAAACAGAAAAAACTAAATGAAATTTATCTCTCACCTAGATGCTGCATCCACTGTGCATGTCATCCTCACCATCCCAGCTGAACAGAGCTCTAAAGCTGAACTCTCTTGCTTATGGCAGAAAAACAATACATATGAAGTATTCTGGAAGCTGCATTCCAGACTGACAAGGGAATGTGAATGGGCTTGTGGACCAATGAAGTGACTGGTTAGTGCATAAGCAAAGGAACGACAAGACATAAGATCACCAAAGCAGAAACTGAGTCAAGAAGGAGGAAAGATGAATATATTTAGTGGTCTCAAGTTCAAAGCAGAAAGAAAGAACATTCTAAACAGAAGAATCAAAAACAAAGAGACAGTAAATTAAAAAGGAGGCAAGTGATATAGTGTAGGAATATGACAATGTGACTAAATAGAAGCATTTACAGTTAGCAAAGTCAAAGGAAAAACAGATCGATGGGGAAGAATCTGGACCAGCTCTTCTATAAGGAGAAGTGCAGAGAAGGCAGACAGTGCAAGGAAGACATCATTGTGCACACAGCCACTAACTCCAGCCAATTTTCTCCTGCACCACAACTAAATGATGTAAACAATATAGAGTATATCTGGAAAACTATATCAGACGCTGGGACTGGTCAACGTCTCTAGAGAAGAGAGGGGGTGACTGGGGGGAACCAGGACCCCGTAGTGGTAGGGAGAGAAAGAACACTTTTTTACTACATGTTTTTTCTACATGTAATACTACATCAAACAATTTGTTATAATTTGTACACATATATTTATAAATATTAATTTTATCAGTGATGAGATATCTTTATTATTTTTCCCAATCACAATCCACATTTTATAATTAATATTTAACACGGATATACAAAATTAAATTAAAAACTCAAATTCTACTTCCGATTCATTGATGGGTTAAAGTGAATTAAACTCCAAAGGAAAGGGCTTCCCTCGTGGCGCAGCGGTTAGGAGTCCGCCTGCCAATGCAGGGGACATAGGTTCAAGCCCTGGTCCTGGAAGATTTCACATGCCAAGGAGCAACTAAGCCTGTGCGCCACAACTACTGAGCCTGCTCTCTAGAGCCTGCGAGCCTCAACTGCTGAGCCCGCATGCCACAACTACCGAAGCCCGTGTGCCTAGAGCCCGTGTTCTGCAACAGGAGAGCCCACCACAATGAGAAGCCCGCACACCGCCGCAAGGAGTGGCCCCCGCTCGCCGCAACTAAAGGGAGCTCACGCGCAGCAGGGAAGACCCAATGCAGCCAAAAATGAATAAATAAAATAAATTTTTTAAAAAACCCAAAAACTCCAAAGGAATCCGTAACATCACCACCACTTCTCCTGGATCAGGCCGGCACAGGGCCTGGGCTAGGACTGGCATTCAGTAAGTCTTAGCCTCCTTGTTCTTTTTCTTTTTAAAACTACTGTTTACTGCTAACAGGAAAATATGTCTGTCTTCAAAAATAGCTCCACTCATATGTTGAGTGATATAACCGTATAATATTTAGAAACCTGTGTAATTTAAAAGCAGTGCTGGTAACTACTGAAGCTGAGGGACAGGGATACGGGGGCTCATCAGACTATTCTTTCCACTTTTGCATGTTTTGAATTTTCCATAATAAAACAGTTTTAAAAAATAATTTGAAAGGCCATCCCTAACAAAAGCAAAAACATATTAACTTGTATCTTACAAATGTTTTCAGTAGCTGCCCTGAAAACTAAGTGACTTCTCAATTAGGATGGAGTTGCAATGAAACTTCTAATGATAACACTGGAGGACTTTTACATCTATGTTCATGAGGACTATCAATCTGCACTATACTTGTTATCATATATTAGTTATTATTTTTCTTCTTTAGTCTTGATAGGTAATGCTGGCCTCACAAGCTGAGTTGAGAAGTGTTCCTCTTAGTCTATTTTATGGAAGTGTGTAGAATTGGTATTATTTCTTCCTTAAGTGTCTGGTAGAATTCACCAGGAAAGCCATTTGGCTTGCAGTCTCCTTTGTGGAAACTTCTAAATTACAAATTCAATTTCTTTAATGGAAATATAGCTATTCATGTTTTACAGTTCTTATTAAGTGAACTTAGGTAGTTTGTTTTTCAAAAAATCAATTTATCCATTTTATCTAACTGGTTGAATTTACTGGCATAAAGTTGTTCAAAATAGTTCACTGTAACTTTTTAATATCTATAGGATCTGTAGTGATGTCCCCTCTTACATTCCTGATGTTGGTAATTCATTTCTTTTCTTCTCTTTTTGTCCTGATCAATCTGGTTAGGGTTTGTCAATTTGATCAAAATTTTCAAAGGAACAGTTGCCCATTTCATTGATTTTCCTCTATTGTTTTTTTCTCTATTCTATTTCATTGATTTCTGCCCTTATCTTTATTACTTTATTCTTTCCACTTATTTTGTTTAACTTTCTCTTCTTTTTCTAGTTTAAGGTGAAAAGCTATACTGTTAATTTGAGACTTTCTCTTTTCTAATATAAGCGCTTAATGCTATAAATTTCCCTCTAAGCATTGCCTTAGCTACATCCCATATACTGATATACTGTTTCTAATTTTCATTCAGTTCAAAATTTACGCATCGTGCTGTGTCATTAAAAATCAGTGCTCAATATATACGGAATCTAAAAAAATGGTTCTAATGAACCTAGGGGCAGGACAGTAATAAAGACGCAGACGTAGAGAATGGACTTGAGGACACGGAGGGGGAAGGGTAAGCTGGGACGAAGTGAGAGAGTAGCACTGACATATATACAATACCAAATGTAAAATGTATAGCTAGTGGGAAGCAGCTGCAACATACAGGGAGATCAGCTCAGTGCTGTGTGACCACCAAGACGGGTGGGATAAGGAGGGTGGGAGGGAGATGCAAGAGGGAGGGGATATGGGGACATATGTATACATATAGCTGATTCACTTCGTTATACAGCAGAAACACAACATTGTAAAGCGATTATACTCCAGTAAAGATGTTAAAAAAAAAATCAGCGTTCAATATACACTATGGAATATTAGCCGTAAAAAGGAACGAAAATGAGTTATTTTTAGTGAGGTGGATGGACCTAGAGTCTGTCATACAGAGTGAAGTAAGTCAGGAAGAGAAAAACAAATACCGTATGCTAATGCATATATATGGAATCTGGAAAACTGGTACTGATGAACCTAGTGGTAGGGCAGGAATAAAGATGCAGACGTTGAGAACGGACTTGAGGATACAGTAGGGGAAGGGGAGGCTGGGACACAACGAGAGAGTAGCACCGACATATATACACTACCAAATGTAAAATAGATACCTAGTGGGAAGCTACTGCATAGCAGAGGGAGATCAGCTCGGTGCTTTGTGATGACCTAGAGGGGTGGGATAGGGAGGGTGGGAGGGAGGCTCAAGAGGGAGGGATATGGGGATATATGTATGCATATAGCTGATTCACTTTCTTGTACAGCAGAAACTAACACAACATTGTAAAGCGATTATACTCCAATAAAGATGTATTTAAAAAAATATATCAATGTTCAGTAAAACCACCCCCCAATTAACCAAAGGATTAACACCAAACCTTGTATCATAAATGCAATGTGCCACTGTTTCCTGCATGATAAAACTATTTCAAATTATTTTCACTAGTAACTTCAAAATTTTGTAGTTATCCTAGAAATTGATCATCTGCTAATGTGTGCCTAGAGCATGAGAACTTCCCTCTCCAGTGTTTCTTAAATTTGAGAGTTTGCAGACCTCTAAGAATTCATCTATGAATCAGTCAGTGTGAAAAACAAAGCATTACAAGGCACACAGGTGATCACTTGGAGCCAACAGCCTATGACTATAAAATGCAAATTCAAATAATGAGATCTCACAGTATGGTTTAGTTACAAGGTCAAAAGATCCAGATTCCTTTTTAAAATTACCATAAAAATACACAGATTTAAAAAAACCTTCTGGGCTTCCCTGGTGGCGCAGTGGTTGAGAATCTGCCTGCCAATGCAGGGGACACGGGTTCGAGCCCTGGTCTGGGAAGATCCCACATGCCGCAGAGCAACTGGGCCCGTGAGCCACAACTGCTGAGCCTGAGCGTCTGGAGCCTGTGCCCCGCAACAAGAGAGGCCGCGACAGTCAAAGGCCCCCACACTGCGATGAAGAGTGGCCCCACTTGCCACGGTGAAAGCCCTCACACGAAACGAAGACCCAACACAGCCAAAACTAAATAAATAAATAAATAATCAATCCTTCCCTCTACTAAAAAAAAAAAAATTTCCTAGAGATCTCACAACTCCCACCCACGATTTCATCTGTGGAATGCTACTTAAGGAACACTGAACTATTATTTAGTTACAGTGCATATTCAGTCCAAAGTACATATAAGCAAGTGTAAAACAAATATAACTTCAAACTCCCCTCACTGAAGAATAGAAAAACTTTAAAAAAGCATTTTTATTCAGCAACTTCCTCCATCACATAAACATAGTCTCTATGGCTTGTCTATGAAACAAAATCTAACACCCTAGACCATTCCAGGTGGCAGTCAACTTTAAAGTTCAATGCCCTAAGAAATACTTCCTCAGTACTGAAAGAACCACCTCAGTTCAAAACTCTACATTTCAATTTTTAAATCCACTCTGAATATCTTTAAAATGTGAGCACTCTTACTGTTAAGAAAAAAGGACCCCATCTGGTATTTTTTTGGTTTTTATCAGAAAGTTGTTTCATGTTGTTTTATCCACCAAGTGTCTGAATAAGACTCCTAAGACCTAAGGGTAGGCAATGGTTTCAGGCAAGAATTACTTATTGAAACTTTTAAGAGAAAAATGACCAGAAAAGGCAGGCCTTGAAAAAGCACAAAATTCTCCACAATCCACAGTCAGGTGTCCTAGCCATCTCCCAAGCAATGCATTAGTATGTTAATAATCCACTTCTGAAACACCAGGGGAGAGGAGGAGATTGAATATTACATTCAAAGGTTATGTTATTAAATTGAAATGTCATCATCAACATACAAATGAGAGACATAAACAAAACTATTGAAGAACTGATTTTTTATTAAACATAAAGTTACAAATAAAACTTTAGAAGCACCTAGTCTCTACAGCCGTCTAAAATATGGTCCTACTGTTCACTGCTAAAAAGAAGCTTGGAGAGACCCACTCCCATCCATTGTGTGCACGAGAGTAAATGAGAAATCATAGTCACTTCGGCCCAGGTCAGGCACAGCCCTGGACAATGGAGCATGCGTGCATTCAGACAACTGCACTAGGAGTGCTGCAGGAGTGGATAAGCCACTCTGCCTTGCTTGACAGCGCCACAGAAAGACGACTGTTGGCTGTCCTATCTAGGCTTCCACGTGCTAATGTGCACTGGGTCTTGTTTCTCCTCTCTCCACTGAGGGGGACAAATAAGAACTTCTTTGCACCTAAGAAGTGTGTAATCTCATTTCTCACTAAAGAGTGAGTTTTCGTGACAAACTCTGAACAGGGAGCGGGTTTCGAGTATGCTGCCATTCCCCAATGCTGTGGCTCCAGGCCAAAGGCAGGCAAGCATGGAGCAGATGGAGTCCTGGCAAGGTCTGCACTGTCCCTGCATTAGTAGCATCTGCTCATTACTCAGAACCTTCGCCTGCTTTATCTAATGCTCCAGGAAAAGCATTTTGATTTGATTCATTTCGGTACGGTAACGTGCAACACAATTAGTGGTAAAATCAAACTGGAGGACGGCCAGTGCTGACAATCGGAAACAAGGCAGAAGAAATATGAGGCCAGTGGGTTGGAATTCAAAAAATCACAACTGTGGATCATCTTGCCAAATCTCAACACCCCAGGTGGGTGGTACAGTGTTCCTGCAGGGCCAGGAGGCTAAGAAGGACGTGGGGATGACTAACTTTTTCCCAAAGCAGTTTCCATCTCCCCCTCTGGACCTGACTCCTTCTGCGGAGAAAATGTGTACAGACAGACCATCAAGGGGGTCTCAATGGCTACAGAGCTTCCCTTTGGCACAAACAGGGAGCTGAAGTTCACTGGCTCATTTTATTATCTTATTCTTCTTTTCTGTGGGGCACAGTCCCGAATTTCAGACCTCACGAGGTGACTTTCCTTTGTGCTAGCATGGCACTGCCTAAGAAGCGCGTGTTCCCCGCTCCTAGAAAGAAGCAATACAAAATGTGTGTTTGATTATTTCAACCTGTCTTTGGCCAGAAGTAGTTACTCAGGAGTATGTTGGTACAAATCGCACAATGACAATCTGTTAAACTGAAGTTAAGACCAAAGACAATGCTACCTGAGGTCTGGGGTGAGGTTGGAGGGGGGAATGAGAAGCTGTTGCTTATCTCAGAAAGTAACAATTCCCATCAGACAGGTAAAACAAGCTGAGTGAGAGAGGAGCAAGAAAACACAAGAGCTTTTATCAAAGAAACAATCCTAATACCAAAAGGAATTCAAGACAAAGCAAAGATTTCAGTGTAAACGATGCAGCCAAGGAAGTACTATAGATTTTACCCACAGAAGGGCAAAATGAAACCCAAAATAATAAGACAGACAAACGTGATGATGTAAGTGTAAACAACCAGACAGATCAACTGAACAGAATGTAACATCCAGAAACAGACCGAAATACTAAAAGAGTTTCATGTGCAAAAACTTGTACAGGCAGCACCTCAAACCAGTGAGGTGGAGATGGGCTTTCTAATAAGAGATGCTGCAAAGAAATAATCAGATTCATATACTATTATTCTAGGATGAACTCTATACTGGTCAAGATTCAAATATAAAGATAAGCCATAACACTATCATCCAAAAGAACACAAATAACAAATGTTGGCGAGGATGTGGAGAAAAGGGAACCATTATACACTGCTGGTGGGAATGTAAATTGGTGCAGCCACTGTGGAAAACAGTATGGAGGTTCCTCAAAAAACTAAAATTATAACTACCATATGACTAAGCAATTCCACTGCTGGGTATATATTTGAAAAAAATGAAAACGCTAATTTGAAAAGATACATGCATTCCAATCTTCATAGCAGCATTATTTACAATAGCCAAGATATGGAAGCAACCTAATTGCCCATCAACAGATGAATGGGTAAAGAAGATGTGGTGTGTACACACACACACACACACACACTGGAATACTTCTCAGCCATAAAAAAGAATGGAATTTTGCCATTTGCAACAACACGGATGGACTTAGAGGGCATTATGGTAAGTGAAATAAGTCAGACAGAGAAAGACAGATACTGTATGATCTCACTTATACGTGGAATCTTAAAAATACAACAAACTAGCAAATACAACAAAAAAGAAGCAGACTCACAGATACAGAGAATAAACTAGTGGTTACTACCGGGAGTAGGGGTTTAAGAGGCACAAACTCCTATGTACAAAATAAATAAGCTACCAGGATATATTGTACAGCACAGGGAATATAGTCAATATTTTATAATAACTATAAATGGAGTACAACCTTTAAAAATTGTGAATCACTATGTTGTACACCTGAAATTTATATAGTATCATCTCAATAAAAAAAAAATTTTTATTAAAGCCCAAACAGTAACAGAAGAAAAAAGAATTACAAGTAGCAGGTACATACGTGAAAAAATTCAACCTCTCTCACACTAAGAGAAATGTAAGTTGAAACATTTGGATACCATTTCTTATCTATCAAAGTGACAAATACTGAACAGTTTGAAACATACTTTGCTGAGAAAATGGGCTCAACTTCATACCCTGCTGGTTCGAGTGCAAAATAATATAAGCCCATGCGCATCCACCTTTTGACCCAGACATTTCTGTAGGAAATAATCCTTCCTGCATTCACATGAAATGTCATACGTACAAGGCTTTTCACTATCACACTGTAATAGCAAAAGCATAACACAACTGTTCCTCAATAAAGGACTGTGTAAATAAACCACAGTGCGTGTACACAATGGAATACCATGAAAAAGGAGCATCTTCTCCATACACTGACGTGGACAATGTTTCAAGCTGTGTCATTAACGAGATGTAAGCATTCCCAGGTTTATTACAGCATTATTTACAATAGCCAAGATATGGATACAAGCCAAATGCCCATCAGTGGATGAATGGATAAAAAAGACGTGGTATACAGACACAATAAAACATTATTCAGCCATGAGAAAGAAGGAAATCCTGCCATTTTCAACAACGTGGATGGACTTTGAGCATATTATACTAAGTGAGATAAGTCAGACAGAGAAAGACAAGAACTGTATGGTATCACCTACATGTGAAATCTAAAAAAGTCAAACCTGTTTAAAAAAAACTGAGTAAAACGGTGGTTATGGGGTGGGGCGGGGGAGGAACAGGCGGGATAAGACTGATGGTGTTTAAAGGTACAAACTTGTAACAAGTGGTGAATAAACCACAGGGTTCTAATGTATAGTATAATGAATACAGATACCAATATTGTACTATAACTATGTAATGTGATAAATATCACCACAATGGCAGTCATATTACAGTATATAAATGTATCAAAGTAACACAGTGTACACCTTAAACTTACACAATGTTACATGTCAAATTTATCCAATTAAAAAAAAGATACGCCATTAAGTGAAAAAAACCAAGGTATGGAATGATATAAAGTAGTACGCTATCTTTTGTTTAAAAAGGGGGGGGAGGGACTTCCCTGGTGGCGAAGTGGTTAAGAATCCGCCTGCCAATGCGGGGGACACAGGTTCGTTCCCTGGTCCAGGAAGATCCCACGTGCTGCGGAGCAACTAAGCCCGTGCGCCACAACTACTGAAACCCACGCCCCTAGAGCCCGTGCTCTGCAACAAGAGAAACCATTGCAATGACAAGCCTGCACACCACAACGAAGAGTAGCCCCCATTCACCAAAACTAGAGAAAGCCCACGTGCAGCAAAGATGACCCAAAGCAGCCAAAAAAAGAAAAAAAGAAAAAAAGTAATACTTACTTGTATTTACAATAAAGAAATACTAGAAGGATAGAAAACAAACTAAAAAATATGGTTGCTTTAGAATGGAGTGGACAAAAATGGGTAGAAGCAAGACTTTGCAATGCATAACTTTATATATTAGCTTGACCTTACATCCCTTAAAATGTATTACTTAGTCACATGCATTAAATTACAAAATAAAACCCACTCATTTATGGATTAAAAAATTAAAATCACATATTCACATACATACATAACTACTGTCTAGAAAAATAAACCATAAACAAAGTCCATTGAAGAATAAGGGACAAATTGAAAAAATATTTAAAATCAATGACAAGGGTTATTTCCTTAGCCCTTTATTTTCAACTGCAGAAGATAACAACCCAAAGAAAATGGGGAAACAATTTGCAGAGAAAGAAATACAAACACCTAAAAACACAATGAAAAGATGTTCATATATACTTATATAAAGAAAGGTAAACAAAAACAACAGTGAAATACCATGTCCACCTATCAGACAAGCATGAGGAAGCAGTCATTCTCATATACTTTTAGCAAGACTATAAACTAGTGAAACCTTTTTGGAGGGCAATCTGGCAGCATTTATCAAAACGTAAAGCATCTGTAGCCTCCAATCCGGGATTACTGGTAATTTGCTCTGTGACTATACTTGCATAAGTCCATCACGATACTTGTTCAAGGATATTGTTTTGCAGCACTGCTTTTAATAACAACAACAACAAAAACCAATCCAAATGTGCATCGTTAAGGGCCCTAATAAATAAATTATAGTACAGCCACATAATGCAATACTACACAAGCTGAAAAAGAACAGGGTTTACCTATAAGTGCTAATATGGAAAGATCCCAAGATGTGTCATTAGGTGAAAAATCAACATGCAGAAGAGTACACAGAGTGGGACATACGTGTGAAACGTGAGAGGAACTAGGAGTAGGGGAGCAGGGAGAACACTTCAACTTCTTTTTGTATGCATTTTCTTTTTTTATATATTATCCTTTTGTGCTTTGAATTTTAACTACGAAATTTTTTTAAACCAAGTATTTAAAATACATTATGACAATTATTTGCCAAGTATTTACTGAAAAAAGAAGTTTCCCTAGCCTATCTACAAGGTTTCCTATTATTTCTGTGCAACGACAGGGATAAGCGTGACAACTACAATTCTAACCAACAAACTAAAACCGGCAGCACACTTGCACATCACCAAAAACTCTATTTTCAAGCTCACAAGATATGAGATGTGAGGGTGCAGAAAATTGAGATGCACCTCTTTCTAAGTGTCTCTGTGGAGTTATTACATAAACAGCACTACATCCCTGGCATGGCCCAGAAGACACACCAAAGTTCTCAATTTGCGACTGATGAATGATTCAACCTCAAGGAAATAACTTAGTCGGCTTCTCTGGACCTCAGTTTCCCGATCTGAAGAAGAATGTGTCTGTGGCAGGAAGAGGCTACTGGATGGTTCTAAAACTGTATATGATTCTAACTTAAAAGTATTACAACTTCTGCATAGTTGTTTGAAAAAAACCTCATTGATAATTCGGCACATAGGAATCACACTCAAGCTGCTCTTATGTTATCTATTCAGGATGTTAACAAACATACACGAACTATGACATACCCCAGAGACAGCTTAGCTGAATTTCTAGAGGCTGAAAGGAAAATCCATCAATGGTGCCCAATTAATGTCAAACCAAAAAAACAGAGTTCATGTTAAAGTAATAAAATGAAAATATTTAATATTTCAGCTCTAATTTTTATTTCTTAAATGGCATATGGATATAAAATTCCCCATTAGGTCCTTTACTACAGTCTTGTCCCTCTGAGCTACCTCTGAAGATTTGCAACCACGCCATGACAGGAACGCTAACATTCTGCAATATCTTGTGATCCAACTTTCAGGCAAGTGGGGAGACAAAGCTTTTGGAGACTCAAACTTTACAACATAATGGAAGTTAGGAGCATGAGAGGTAGTATACAATATCACAGCCATCAAAATTATTAGACTCTTCTTACCTAGTTCTGTAAATCCACAGCTGCCCACACACAAAAAGAATTCTGTTGATCCCAGAGAGACAACGTATTACCATAAATTATCTCGTATGGTATGTAAGTGCCAGGAAAAGGTAGGCCCTGCCTACCTTTATTTTTCTATTTCCATATTTGTCAATAGATTATCTATGTCTATCCTCTTTTCACTCTTTCCTTTGGATCAAGCAGAGACGAAAGGAAAAGTAGGCCAAGTATATTTAACACCAAACAAGTTATTTGCTTAAGATGGCTTGGCCAGCCTTGTCTGGCTCTAAAACCTAGCCCTACAGTTCCAGTAGGAATTAAACACCAGTTTGAAAGGGCGCTGTGTTCCAATGCCTACTAATGCATTGAGGGTTATTGGCCAACTTCTTCACATAAAGGCAAGAATAAGGGTGTGTGTGTGAACATGTGTGTGCCCACATGTATGTACGGAGGGATTATGGGTGGAGCCGGCCACAGCTGCTTAATTTTTGTCAAGCTTTTTTTTTTCCTTAACAGGGAGGAGGCCTGTGGTTACTTACCATCCTCGTAAGCCGCTACCGCCAGCGAGCTGTTTATCCTCACAAAGGAGACATATGGCTGCATTCCAGGCTCATCCTCCTCGTAGTCCGATTCCAGGAAGGGGGCTGTGTAGTCCCAGGTGCGGGTGTCCCACACCCTCACGTCCCCTGATGTATATCTGGAAAAGAAGGACACGCTTGGTTCCAAATGGGGAGTGAAGAGCAGGGCCACCATGGAGAGAATGGGGAAGCCTTAAAACGACAGAGGAGTCAGATCTGGCGGGTGTGGAGCCACTGCTGCAACACTGTTTCCACGAGTCACTCCAACAAGAGGAAATGGCAACTCTGTAACAGAAAGGCCAAGAGCACGTTTCCTGTTCTCGTAGCACAATGGGGACAATTTCAAGTGAGAATACTGTAATAAAAAATTGGGTAGCAAGATCTCCTTGTTTTTCCTTTTTGACTATTATAACCAATCTGTTACCTTAAGTCCTCTCAGTAAAGGGATCACTAGCAGAAATGTGTAGAAGCCACGCTATTTATACACAGACGCACACATGCGAAAGACAGAGAGGGAACTGCTAAGGACTAATGGTCTTACAGGCACAAGCTTTCTAGTACTTCATCCATGCATCAGATTTGACTGATTAAAGTCCCTAAAGACTAATTGATTTGCTGAAACAATTAAATCTTGCCTTTAGCAGCCAGACAGTGCTGCCTTCTCATGAAAAGCTCTTGCCAACATGTATGACACACCCCGGTTTCGCCCGCTTAGAGGACAGGAGCGCTCACTCTCTCCGATTACACCTGCCACTGAAGCAAATGCCTCACTCCATCAACGCCAAGGCAGGGCCAGAACCTGCGCAGACACCAGGCCCCGAAGATAACGGAACGGCCAGATGATGAGGTGGTGCGCTGGCTGCCACTGAGGTGTCTACGCTAAGTTCTTCACATCTGCTACAGGGGGTTTGATTCAACATGTAAAGCAACGGTGGGAAAGCACGTTAGAAACGGGGTAATGTATGTATATCGATGCTCCTCTCACTTCACCCCAGCTTCCACCTCCCCCCTCCGGCCCCGTGTCCTCAAGTCCAGTCTCTATGTCTACGTGTTTATTCCCGCCCTGCCACTAGGTTCATCAGTACCTTTTTTTTTTTTTTTAGATTTCATATACATGCGTTAGCGTACGGTATTTGTTTTTCTCTTTCTCATTTCACTCTGCATGACAGACTCTAGGTCCACCCACCTCACTACAAATAGCTCAATTTTCTTTCTTTTGATGGCTGAGTACAGGGAGATCAGCTCGGTGCTTTGTGACGACCTAGAGGGAGGCTCAAGAGGGAGGGGATATGGGGATATATGTATGCATATGGCTGATTCACTCTGTTGTACAACAGAAACTAACATAGCACTGTGAAGCAATTATACTCCAATAAAGATTAAAAAAAAGAAAAGAAACGGGGTAAGAGTCTCATGATGAACCCACACAAACACAGAGACAGGCAGACAACTGTAAAGGTGTTCAGTCTTCCTGAGGCCAAGCCATAGTTCCTTCTTTGATCTCATATTACAAGTGTAGAATCGAACAAGATAACTCCAAGATTTATTTAATTACTTAAGTCTATGACATGATGCATCTATGAAGTGGTTATAGATGAATTTCTCATGCGAGGTTTCTTAATAAAGAAACTGGGAATATTCTGATTCAGGAATGCTTCATTTACTAAATGTAGCAGTGTTTCCCTCAAATTATTAGTTGACAGCAAATACGTACATTATGAATTCAAAGGCCATCCTGTCACACACATTCTCTAGGTTGGAGCACTGGACTCTCTCCCTGTAGGACAGTGACTGGAGGGTGTATGCGTAGTGTAAAGAGTCAAATAGGAGAGACGTGCTTTCTAAAACTGGACTGATGGGCCTCTGACCACTGATCCTCCAGTAAAGAGAAACGCTCACTCCATGAGTGTCATTACACCTGGCGATGCACAAGCAAAGGCAGCTATTGATATCGCCACGGCCGCTGGCTCCCAGACCCTCCAGGCAGAGCTCCATATCACCTTCAATGAGGAAACCTCCATAAGAACACACACTGCACTGCACCAAAGCTACCAGGCTCACCCTGACACCCTGAAAATGACTCCAGCATTCCCTGCAATAAGGCCACATGCTTAGCAACAGAGACACTCAACAGAGATAACGTGGCTGAATTTCTAGTCTGTGTATGATTATTAGATTCTTAAGGTTAAATTCTATGTGAAAGGAACCGGCCAATTCAGAAAAGAAGGGTAAAAAGGATGATGACATCTTTCAGAAATACAGAGAAGGTAAGTGAAAGACAGAGGGAACTCAGGAGATCAGAGGACTCAGGAACTTTGAGAGAAAGAAGTACACAAACCAGGAAAACGTATGTACTTTCCATCAGTCTTGGTCACTCTGTTTCTTATGACCTGCATATGGGACCACACCAGCCGTCTTCACGTGGTCCTCTGAGGTGCCCCCTTAGTGGATACAGAGGACAGGATTTGGGTGGCCTGAGCGCCACCATCCGCAAGCTCCCTTTACACAAGGGGTTCCAAGGTAAAGCAACAACCACCAAACCAAAACTTGAAAAACTGCTGAACCACACAACCGTGAGCTATGAAATACAATGTGTCTCTCTCTTTTGGGGAAGAGGAGAGACGGAGGGCAGAGGTCACCCAGAGAGGAGCATCTTTTAACATCGAAAAGGCTCCTGACCAGCCTCTTCTTCCATGCGGCTGTCCCCTTCCCACTGCCATTCCACCCACCTAAAATTAAACACGTGCTCTCCTCAAAAAGCCTCAGCCCACAACCAGACTGGCCTGTTGCAAGTTCCTGATTCTGTCGGTGACAGCATCCATCCCAGGTCACTGGTACAAGACCGAGGGGCTCCTCCATACCTCCTTCCCTGGCCACCCACACTGCTACACATGCGGTCAGCACGCCCTTCCTGCCCTTCTCGTTCCCCGTCTGCCAGCAGGTCCCACTCCCGCATCAGCTCCCGGCCGCCCCACGGCAGCCTCCTCACTCCTGAGCCTCGCCCACCTGCAGCCAGCCCCGCACCAGCCAAGCCCTCAAAAATACCTGACTACACGGATCTCTCTCCCTCTCTCTCCACACTAGACCCTGAGCCTTATCATCTACCATGACAGCGGCCTAGACTTTCCTCGAGTGGCAACTGTGTGAGTACGTGTGTAGTCATCTGACTGTTCGTCTCCCCTACGAACCCACAAGCTTCTAAGGTCAGGGGTTGGGTCTTGCTCACTGATGTTGATCCAGTGACCAGAACAGTAGAACTACGATAGTACTTGACACCTAGGAAGCCCTCTGTAATCCTGAGGCCTCAACACCACACTGAATGAAGCTTTAACTACCGGCCAGGCACTGAGAACTCTCCACAAACTGGCCTCCACCCCTCTTCCAGCCTCACTTTCTCCTCTTCCTTAGCATGAGCTGGCCTCTAGCCAGGCCTGCCGTTCACTGGCTTCCACACCATAGGTGTCTCTGCACCTTGGCTCCACCTTTCTGGAGCCCCTTCCCTCCCCATGAACCAGCTGGGTGGGTCAACCTTGGCTACACATTAGAGTCACCTGGGATGCTTTTAAAACTCCCAATACCCAAGGGCACACCAGATCAATGAAATCTGACTCTCTGGGGGTGGAACCAGACAACAGTGTTTCCCAACGTGCCACCAAGATTGAGAACAACCTACCTCACTCAAGCCCACCAACGTCTCAAGGCCTAGCCCAGGCCCTCCTCCTCCATGAAGCCTCTCTGACTCAACTACTGCGCCCTTGGACCTGAAGAAATGGCGTTCACTGCTACATCCCACGTCTCCTCACCCTGACCGTGAAGTCCTCGTGAACGCCCTACCTCAATGCCACAGCCTCCATCACAGTGCCTTACACACAGCTGAAAGAAGGGGGTCCCCAGCTGCTTTGAGTGGCATCTCCTTTTCTTTCTGCTGCCCACCTTCTAGTGCTAATGGTCAGTGAAACACCGGAATGCGTGCATCGAGATGCGTCAGACTTCTTGCATTTACTTCCAAACTGATTAAAACCTCTCTATAAAACACGGAATAAGCTAAATTATTTTGGTAAACATGAAATTTTCCATATATATCCGTTTAAATCAACTCCATTCTTCATGGCTAAAAAGCATGATAATAGCATAAATGCTGCAAAGCAACTCACAAGGCAAATATAAAAGACTCGGGGTCTCCTTTATGATGGGAAAAGAGAATAAATACCCCATTTCAGCAGGTACTACACGATGACTCAGCAATAGGCTCTAAAATCTGACACATGAAAGCAACCATAGCAGTGGTGCTCAGACTGTGTTAATGAACTCGTGCTAAAGAAACAGACATTTTCATGAGGTTAAAACACTGGTTGGGGCAGAGGGACCTGGACCAAACTCTAAATGTGATCTAAAAGCGCTTAATAACGTTGGCCAGGAGAAGCAAGAACAGATAGGAAAGGGAGGTAGGGAAAAGGGCTGATTCTTCTCCAGAGCTCCAGATGTCTTTATGGCTGCCTAATGACAATTACACTCAACCAATTAAGACACCACTATGACAGTTGCATTGTCAGTAAGCCTTTGGACCCCAATGTTGATGGCTCTCTAATTAGTGTCTGTGCAAAGTACAACTGCGACTAATATATTAGCTGATGTAAGAACGCTAAAGAAAAACTAAGGAAGAAAGAAGCCTTTTCCAAACGAGTAAGGACGTCCCAGCCCACGGCACGGACCAGTGAAGCTGTATGCTTTTCCCAGTCTTTTTTTATGCTTGGCAACGTTGAGTTTACCTCCAAATAAATAGGTCAGAGACCACAGCTGATTTTTTGTTGAAAGAATGGGAATAGAGCCTCTTTCAAGCTCGGCACACCAGAGCAACTGCCAATTTAAAATGATTTACCATGGAAGAGCTTTCATTAACTAGTACATTTCCAATAAGCAGACTACTTATTTGGACTAGGAGACCTGAAGAAAATGGAAGAAGTGCTGTACAGCTGCAAACCACCTTGAACCTTTCTCCTCCTCTAAGGAGCCAAGCAGGTGGGAGCTGTGGGGGGATGGTTCCATTTTGCTTCCAGCTGCCAGTGATTTGCTAAAAAAATTTTTTTCAAGGCTCTTCACAACAACCTGGGGCACTGTTTTAAGAATCTGGTAGTCAGGTTAAGTGACTTACCCAAGGTCACAAGAAACATTTTAATGGCACAGCTGGGGTCAAACCGGGTCCCCAGGCTTTTCTCTAACTGCTGCTCTAGACAACAAGTCACTCTGCCTCCTCCGATGAGTGTCTGTAAACACATACGGCTTTTAAGAAGCATCCCCATTTAAGTGCAATATAAGGAATTTACTGTTTTCAATACTGTGACTCAGGCTTGCCGGACATAGCCCCTGACCCTAACTCATCAATTCTACCACTACAGCTCAACTGGAAGGCAAGAAGCCAACAAGAAAAAAGCTCAGTATGCTGGCAAGGGGCGTGGGACTGGGCAGATGCAAAGGTGCCGCCTACACATGCTTCACAGGTGATGTGGGAGCACATGTGGGATGGCTGGTAAAACTTCACCCTCTACAGGACCACAGTCACAGAGCCACCCCCAAAGTCACAAGTCTATTCTGATCAAGTACTCACAGCAGCCAAAAGGAGCCTTGTTATGAGGCCTCAGGCCAGGAACAGCAAATGGTTTCATTTGTGTGTCAAATCCAATAAATCAGTAGTGGCTGCCTACAGCCCTGTGTTGAGAAGGATTCTGAAGCTGTATTCCATCCAACTCACCAGAAAAATAAATGCTGTAATGGATTTTTCATGCCCACCGTTGGTTTGGGAGTGAGGAGCCATGGAATCTATGCAAGTTACTTGCGTCCTTACTCCATACAAAACTGCCTGGGGACTTCCCTGGTGGCCCAGTGGGTAAGACTCCACGCTCCCAACGCAGGGGGCCCGGGTTCGATCCCTGGTCAGGGAACTAGGTGCCGAATGCCACAACTAAAGGAGCCTGCGTGCCGCAACTAAGACCTGGTGCAGCCAAATAAATAAATAAAAACTCTGCCTGGCCAACTCCTAGTCATCCCTTCCAGACTCAACTGAGAAGTCACTTCTCAGGAGAAACCCTGCCTGACTTGGAGCCTACACTAGGTGCCTCTCCCCAGTGTGTTAGGGTGCCCGCTCTTCCCCTACCCTAACCTCTCTCACACTGTCCTGTAACCACCTGTAACTGTATCCCTTTGGCCTATGAGCAAGGGATGTGTACCCCTCCCCTCAGCAAGGAAAGCAAGAGATGTGTACCCCTCCCGTCAGCAAGGAATGTGTCTGCAGTATTCATCTGTGCTTAGTACATGCTGAATGAACGATTCTGACTTAAACTCAGAAGATGGAAGTGGTTTAAAGCCTACAAAGCAATCAGGCAGAGGCCCCTACAAGTGCAGTGCCCACATTTCAAGAAATGTTCATTATGCCCTTAACATGCAGAGGTTTTAGGAGCTAGTCACACATACTCCATACTTTCTTTAGTAATACCAAAGATTACAAATCAATGAAAGCAAGAGTATTTACTGTTTTCTATGAAACATGACTGTGTTGTATTATGCAATTAACAAAATGAACTCAATCCCACGGTGCAGTCTTTCTGTGGAAATGCACTACTACAAACATCAAGTGCAGCTTAAGATGCATCAATTGAAAAATAATGAACATCTTAATGGACCTTACGAGATCCATGCACTACACACTTAAAACTGTTTTCCATACATCTTGGTTAATCACAATCAATAGAGTCAGAGCCAATGATGATTATGCAGAGTAACTGTAGCTGTGGCCCTTCCCATTATTCCTTGGAGAACCAGAGATGGATAAATGCAGTCATGAGTTCACCAGTATTTATTAAGGATATTCTGGAGCTCCTTCATTAAGGATATAATAAGTGTAAAGCTCTCCTCTGGTCTCTTATCAATATCTTACCTCAGACTTACTTACCAGAAAAGCATGTATACCTCACAGCAGAAAATAAAAGTATTTATAAAAAGAGGTCCCTAATGGGTAATGATCGAATTCCTTATGGGAAACAATCCAATGTCATAATAAGCAGCAGCACAAAGTCTATATAACGCAAGGTTGAAAGGAACTGCCAAGAGAAACAGTTTTTTAAAAAGGAGAAAGACAGAAAGCAAGTCCTTAGTAAGTATAAATATGGGGTGACATTTATCTAATGCAATTTTTATCACCAATCTGTATTTACAAAGCATCTGTTATCATCTCAAGAGCCTCAAACTAATCCTATGTATTATCCATTTTTATACATTCACATGAAGCTAGAGTATTACAAACACCATCCTTGAGGTCCTCAGCTCCTGAATAGCAAGTGTTGTAAAATTCAGGGCAAATACACACTATTTCAGATCAAAGCCATATTTTGGCATGGTACATGGTCAATACAAAGGCACATTTTTAATTACTGGGAAAAGTGGAGAAAAAATGGCTAAAAGCAAGATATTTCAAGTTATCTTAGACACGTGCCTGTGTCTGAACTATTATTTTCCAACAGTTCTTAATTATAAACAATGATAACATTCCAATAAAGTGTCAATAGGCAAAGTGAACCAACCAGAGATTCAGACACCAAATTTTACATATATAAACTGGAAGCTCAAAATGTTGCTTCATGTCTACATAAGACTGGCAACCCTCTCGACTCTGTCCAGGTTGTGACAGACAGAGCTCTAGGAAGGATAAAAGCCAGAACGACAGCCAGAGGTCACTTGGCTGCTAGAGACGTGTGTGTGGTTTTGCTTGGTGTCACTTGCCTCAGAGGGAATGGAGATGGAGGAAGTGCAGGAGACCAAACAGGACAACTGAGTACTTTTCAGGGAAAGAAGACACCTAGCACTTGGTGACATCAGACGATCCAGTTTTCCCTCCAACCACACTTGACAGAGAAGAAACATGGATACACAGTCACTGTTCCTTCCAGTCAAGGCAGGAGTTGCACCCTAAAAAGGCAGATCACCACAGCAGAAAACGGAAGGAGAGGCATTTAGGAGTGCTGAGAAAAACCTTGACACAAAGAGGGGGCTTGATGTTTTTTAAAACCAAAACGGGGGGGGGGGGCGGCGGGGAATGGTCCTCTAATGTGAATAGTATGCTTTCTTACGCAAACTGAAGCGCTTCAGACTTATGAATCTTAAGTGACAGTGAGGAGGGACTTCACTGCAAAACACCACCATACTCCTGGGCATCTGATAAAAGCTTCTCGTGAGCTAATAGCTTAATGGTTAGCAGAGCTGGCACAAGGCTCCCAGTGAGCCCCCCCGCTTGACTTTCTCCGGCAAGTTTTACCCGAGATGCTCTCCTTCACTAGATGGCAGTAAAGCGAATATATTCCTGGCAAATTATACCTAGACCTACATCTCAGGTTATAATGTGACCCTTCTGAACTCATGATGTCATCTGTTTTCAACACCCTTAACTCCCAGAGTGCAACTGTGGAGAAAGAGGACGGTCTAGGCCTCACAAAACAGGACTGGGATGCCGTCATAGCCTCGTCCCTTCTAGTCTTTTCCCTCAATGATAAACGTATAATTTGAGAGACATTCTAAAATTCTCGGAGCTCTCACCACAAACAAACAAAAACAAAGAAACAAACACCATGCTTCCTAATCACTTATTATCAACCAACTTTCTAGATAACATCTCTTCTTCTAAATCCAAGGAAGACACATGCTAAACCTCACCGCATTTCAGGAACGCTACCAGACCACAAAGAAAACACAGACACAGGCTGAGCTCTGAGAGAAAGAGACAGGTGGCTTATCGCAGAGATTGGTGGCTTCTCAGCACAAATTATTCTCAGGTTAAAGAAATGGGAAATTTTAGCCAGAAAAAATCAAAGTAAAGGTTGTATTTGAATTACATACTTAGTCACCGTTGAAGGAACTTCCACTTACCTGACCAGCAAAGAAAACCACTGTTTCTGGTATTTTCTGGGATGCTGCATATCACTGCTAGGTGGCCACATGACACCACAGAGAGGCACGAGGAAGGGCCAGAGTTAAGAGCTTGGTAAGTCAAAGATGCGGTAAGGAGGCTCAGAGAGTGCAGGGTCTCAGAAGTGCAAGAAGTTTTCCTTCTATACATACCTTCCCCAAAGTTTCCTCGGTGCTGGGACTGGTGTTAGGCTCTGAGGTTACAAACATGCTTTATACATGGCCCCCACCATTTGAAAACGGTACAGGCAACAAGATAAAACTCTTGATCTTTATCTTTATTTATGGCACTGACCGAAAAAAAGGAAGGTGCACTCAGGAGACCGGGTTTGAGGGATGGTTTAGAGACTTCAAGGCAAAAAGTTATATGGGAAAGAAGTTGAGGATTATGAAGGCATTTTAAAATAATTTCTTTTTTAAAATTTTTTGGCTGTGCCACACGGCATTCAGGATCCTAGTTCCCCACCCATGGATTGAACCCGTGCCCCCTGCAGTGGAAGTGCAGAGTCTTAACCACTGGACTGCCAGGGAAGTCCCTAAAATAATTTCTTAATCTGGAAAAAATAAAAATCCATCCACCTAAATCCAGCAATATTAAAAAGCAGGCAGAAAACTAAATGGTACACACCAAAAGCCACAACGGGAATTGTGGCAGCATGCTGGGGTTTAGGTGGATTTCTCGTCTCTACTTTCTAATAGTTTTGCAAAGACAATGTGGTTTTACTGCTGTTTTCATTTTTAACAGAAAGGAAAGGTCCACACATGCCATGAAAGAAACCAAAGTGACGCTATAATAGCCAAGCCATCAGAGTAGCGAGCGAGGGCTGCAGAAGGCAGCGCTGGGGCCCGGCTCTCCACACGCCCCCCCGCAGAAGCACAGCGAGGCAGGCAGGGCACGGCTGCCAGCTCCCTCCCCGGACCTTGCTGAGCCTCAGCTACCTCACCCAGAATGAGTGTTTCGGAAGAGAATCTCTAAGTTCCTTCCGGGTTTCAAGCTGTATGATTCTAAGTTGAAAAAAACTAAGAAATCGGAGAACAGACAAAAGAAATTAGGAATTCCTCCAGCTTCCCACGTACCATGGAGTATACAGGTGGGGGGAAGGGAGTCTATCAAATGTTAATCCTTTTTTTCAGACTAAAAAAAAGTATTAGTACTACAGAGCATTTAATGAAATATTATATATCACCTCTAGTTTTAAAAGACGCTTACAAATTAACTGAAAAAAAATACATGGCTGTAAGGTTAAGACAAAAATGCTTAGGCGAAGCCTCAAGGCCACGTGATTAGCTGCCCTATAAGCTGCAGATAATCACCCCTCCGGAGGTGTGAGGAGGGTAGACGCTGGGGCAGAGCGGCAGTGGGGCGCTAACAGGCTAGCACCCCATGGAACCTGTGGGAGGAGGCAAGGCTTGAGCTGGGCGCGAAAAAACGGGGACTGGGTTTCTTTCGGGGGTAATGAAAACGTTCTAGAATTAGATAACGGTGGGCAGTTACACAACCTTGTGAATATACTAAAAATCACTGACTTACACAATTTAAGAGGGTGGATTTTATGGTATGGAAACAGCATCTCAAGTTAAAAAAAAGACATGGTCAGAGGTGACTAGGACAGTGTGGCAGGGCGGGGGGAGGGAACCAAAGGTGCCCTGGGAAGAGTAATGAGGAAAAAGGGAGGTTGGAAACAAATTTCAAAGGCTCCAAACATCAGGAAAAGGTAACTGGAAAACTATCACCCATGAGACAGGAAAGGAAGCAAACACTCATGGACAAGAGTGAAAGATCAAAGCTTTGAGAATAACGTCTGTTTCCTCTGCTGGAAAAACAAGCCTCAGGTAAGAGGCGTCCCGGTCCTTTCACTGGACAGGGACTTGAGTGTCTCCACGTTTCCGAGTGAATGCGCATCTGAAGGGTGCCCTGGTTCTGCGCGCAAAGAAGAGTAAGGCAGAGCCGAGACTGGGTTCGCTCTAAGCTTAAGTGTGACACAAATTAGTCTAAGCCTAAGCAATGCAGTTCCAATCCAGGAACATTTACACAAAAGGACTGAAAAGCTGGGAAGAAGCTGGGGCAAGATTCTGCAACATAATCTTCATCAATTATATAAAATAATTTTACAGGTTTAAATGCAAAAATGTCACATCGGTTAGCCGCAGATATAAAAAAACTAAGCGTCTGAACAGATTCTACTTGTGTAAAAAAATAGAGAAGAAGGAAGGGAAGAAGAAAAATAGGAGAAATGCAAGAGAAGTAAAAGAGAAGGAAATGGTGAGATGGCCACTGTCTCTTTAAGAAGCTCCTTGGAGATACATAACTGCAGAAAGCCTGGTGAATACAACATTGATTGGGAATGAGGTAACCACAAACACCGCTGTCTCAAATGAAAAGGGATTCAAGATCTGACCCAGAAAACAAGCATCGTAACCACCAGATAAAATTTTCATGATAAACACAAAATGCTCTATATACAAGCAAGATTGAAGTATCTGATGCTAGGCCATAAACTAAGGTTCTCTTAGAAAGAGGGGCCATGAGGAGCCTCTCTGACCCACAGATCAAGTTTCATCTTATCGATCCACTAAACTCTGCCATCGCTTTGCTTTGTGCTGGCATAATCTGTAATGTTGAGCAGGCCTCGAGGGAACGGAGAGGCAGGAAAAGAAGGACTGGCATCTGGACTAGTGTCCAGATAAGAAATTCATAATTGGCTTTCGAGAATCGTCTCATTTCTAATTCCTTTTATGACTCTTTCAGTTCAATCTCAATAGTCTGTCCTCAAAGGCCCCTGACACACCAGGAGACTTCTCTAAGCTAGAATGATCCCAGTCCCTTTGGGAGTTATTGAGGAATCTCAGAATTAGCAGGTGAAAAGGATCTTACCTAGCATGAGCTCTCAGGCCCATACTTGAGCAATGAGGGGCAGAAGCCTAGAGCCACACTGATAACTGAAGGGATAAAATTCTAGATTTCTGGTCCATTAGTTTTTCTAAAAGTAATAGTTCTATAGCACTCCCAAGAAGGGTATTTACTGGCCTCGAAATCATGGCCAGTAAAACACAAGGCAATGGAAAGTGTTCCTCCTAAGGCTTATCTTGTTTGAAGCAAAATACTTTTACATAGGTACTACGGACCACAAAATATTAAAATAATCTGACTCTTGGAAATTTCAGTTAAGGAATGCTTCTGAAGGAAAGAGTTTTCTTTAAAGAAAAAGGCTCTCCTACTACTAAGCTGTTAAGGCCAAGGTTTGTTTCTGTTTGCTCCTCCAGGTAGAAAGCTCTTTTGGGTGTCTCGCTGCGAAGTCAATCCAGACTCAGAAGTTTAAGTGTCCTGGTCTCTAAGGCATTAAGTACACACTGTGAGAGACTAGTTCAAGACATCTTGTTAATCCAAGAAGAAAGTCATCTTCTTATTATACATTAAAGAAACACATAAAAACATCTCTGTAATAAAATATGCAGAATTCATGAAAGTGGTTTTTGGAACAGAAGCCAAAGGAATTCACACAGAAGTTAGAATTAAATTTCTCGGCAATGGAGACAAACAAAAAGCCTATTTCAGGACAAGTTAACTGCAAATACGAACTGTGTGGTGGGGAAGGAAGATTACCTGTGGCCACAGCCCTTCCTCATAATAAAGGCTTCAGAACAAGAGATCAAGAAAAGCACCTGGGGCTTCCCTGGTGGCGCAGTGGTTGAGAGTCCGCCTGCCGATGCAGGGGACACGGGTTCGTGCCCTGGTCTGGGAAGATCCCACATGCCGCGGGGCGGCTGGGCCTGTGAGCCATGGCCGCTGAGCCTGCGCGTCCGGAACCTGTGTTCCACAACGGGAGAGGCCACAGCAGTGAGAGGCCCGCATACCGCAAAAAAAAAAAAAAAGAATAGCACCTGTTTCTGCCAACACTTATTATTATTGCTTGACTTTTTTATGTCTTCATAAAATACAAACTGTTTGCCTTAATGAAAATCTAACAGAACATGCCATAAGAGTGATTTAAAAGCTCCAAAGATGCATGGACACAAATGGATCACAGAGCCGCTCCACACCACTAGCTTCAGAGCTCTCAACTACTGGAGGATACAGAGTCATGGAGACGGCCCATCTCCACGAGGGCTATAAGTGGGAAGGCACGCACTCCCAAGGGAGAATAAGGTGGCTGGGACGCAGAGGGTGGTCCATGAAAAGTGAAAGACCTTAGGATGAAGAATATTAACTGAAAAACTGTTTTCGCTTACCCAGCAATGACAACACCATCGTGAGAATGCACATCGCATAAAACCGCGTCAGGAATGTGTTCCAGCTCACTCACGGCGCCTTTGCGATTCTGCATAAGAAAAGGGGGTGCAGTTTATACTACTCTCTGGATAGCCAGGAGACAAAGCATTTCGCTCTCAACTACATTCATGGCAGTTTTTTACGGCATGGGCTGTGTCCATAGTTATCAAGACATTCGAAAGGACAGAGACAACTAATATGTTAAGCTACGTATTTATGAGTTACAAACACACTGAATGAAACTACTGGGCACGGGATGCGCGAGACGAGGGCCCTGTCCTTGAGGGGATTACAGGATGTTAACCACTCCACTCCGCAGTGGGCTGCTACTGAAGAAATGTATAAAGTGTATTTAAAAAGTCCAGTTCAGATGAGAGAAAGTAGTTAATGGTATTCTACCTGTTAACACCCCTTATTAATGCTCTCAGAATAAAATGAAAAAGTATATACAACAAGATAAAAATCAGGATGGGGAAAAGAAAAGACATTGTTTTTGACTGAGAGGTCAGAGGTTCATGGAAAGGGTATTTAAAGGAAACCCTAAAACCCATAACACAGCTGCTCCTGAGGAGGGAACTAGGTGGTAGGTGGAGAGAGGTGAGAAAGAGATGTATTTTCCAGTATATGCCCTTTTATGACTTTTGATTTACTGCATCACGATTGTTTATTTACTGATTCAAAATATGTATAAATAAAATAATTATTTTTAAAATAAAGGGAATCTTGAAGAATAGAAAGTATTTACACATGGGATGTTGGGAAGGGCAGGGCAGGACAGTTAAGCCAAAAAGCAAGCGTGAATAAAAGGTATTCAAGAACACCAAGCCATGAAAAAATACATACACATAACGGAATTGCTTTGCTGTACGCCTGAAACAATACTGCAAGTCAACTATATACTTCAATTAAAAAAAATACCAAGCCATCCATAATTTCAACTTTGCTGTACCAGCACAAGGATTAGAAATAGTGTGTGTAAGTGGCAAGCACAGTTCTTAGCACACAGCAGGTTTTCAATAAATGGTAGTTACTATTTATATTATTAGGAGACAGATGATGACATCCGTTCCATTAAAACCAATGTTTATTAAGCAGCTGTACTCCAGGCACTGTGCAAGACGACCTACATGGTGATCTCACTGAACTCGAGGACCAAGTCCAAGGCTGAGGGACACAACTGGACACATCCAAGTGGGGCTGTCCTGCTAGTGGAGACATGGGGATGGAAGGACTTGAGAATCATCTGTTCGAGGGCCACAGCCAAAATGCCAAGAACAGCAAAGCTCTTTTGAGGGACAAGCTATTGAAAGAAAAGGAGAGGGCCTGTGTGCTCACGTCCTCCACTAAGTTTCATCACGTGGCTTCCTCCCCATCAAGGGCTCCAACCCCACACTGGTATTCTGGATTAGAGAGATCCTAGAATGCTACAGTGAAATGAGTGTATGCAAACACCAGGGAAAGGAACATCATTTGCATGCTGGCTCTGAACTGCAGGTGCAGGTAAGTTCCTGCAGGTCCAGGTAAGTTCCTGCATTCACAGGTCATCCCCTGTGTGGAAGTACTGAGAACCCTGGGGTCCCTTCTCAGCTTCCTGCAACACCAACCTAGGAGATGCCAAACCAAATCACCTGCCCAACCCATCCTGAGGCTGACCATGAACAGCACCAAACCACAGCATCTGCGCGCCAAGGCCGATGCTGACTGAGCAGCAGACGCAGGCCACGTGCTGTGGGAGGGGTGTTAGATATATCATTAGACAGTCATCCTCACGACGGCGCAGAGAGCGCAGCTACTCTCAGCTCCACATTAGAGATGAGAAATCAGAGGCACACAAAGGGAAAGCATCTTGCTCTGCACTACCTTTCATGTTTTCATAAGAATTCCTTTCATTCTAGAATCACAAGAATCCCATCACTACAGTTAATGCAAGAGTCATCATCTGACATTTTACTTCTGTAGTCCTCACAGCTATAACAGTGCAGGAAATGGGCCCGAGACACTCCACAGAGAAGCCTCCCTCCGGTCTCCCTGCAGTTTGACTCCAGGTCATTCAAGCAACGACCTCTTATTGAGCACTTAACAAACACATGGCTTTGGGTTTGTTGGAGAAGAACAACAGAACAGACGTTCAGTTGGATTGTACGTAATCTGTATACTGGCATTAAGTGCTGGATGCTATGCGGCGGGTCTTTAAACCCCTTCGCTTCGGCCCCCTCCAGCCTGGGTGAGGAGGGGGCACCTGCTTCCCTCCCTAGCTTTCTAATACCAAAGAGGAAACAAAGAACTCAGCTGCTGCTTTCTCTCTTAGAATCTGACATTTATGAATTCAAGCCAGGGTACATGGAATATCTCCAGCTCTCATGCTCACGAATCTCAAAAGTATCCCTCCTTCCCAGACAGAAAGGCCCTAGTAAACGCCTCACTCTCAAGCTTTCCTTAAATTATGGCTCCTCCTGCCAGGGTCAGACCCTCTGCTTTCCGGCCCCCAGCCTGTCTAAGCAGCTTTGGCAAACCCAATGCCTGCTCTCACTTATGTCCTTCACACAGACATAACCAAGCCAATGGGCAAGAGGGCGAGGGGGCCCTCACGCGAGTTTATTACCTGGAGTGGACACACAGAGCGGGGGCCAGAGGGATCTGTACTTAGTGGTGGGTCTTCATGGCCAAGCATGGCTATGCTAATCCTCTTTAGAAGGATGGTTCTCACCCAGGGCTGATTTTGCCCTCAGGGGACATCGGACTGGTCTGAAGACTTTTTGGTTGTCAGAGCTGAGGGGAGGAAGAGAATGCTTCTGGCATATACTGGGGAGAGGCTGGACACGCTGCGGAAGATCCTGCAATGCCCAGGACAGACCTCACCGCAAAGTATTGGTCCCAAATGGCACTAGTGCTGGGGTTGAGAAACCCGAGTTAGAGGAACACTACGTCTTATTAGCTTTGCTAGGAACTGTGACGCTGCCCAGATCAAGAGTATCGGTCACTAATCAGGTTATGAGGTGACTGGGGACAGACATGCACATAGGCAATATGTCACTATCAGTAATGAGCAAAAGCTTGTTAATCTCAAAGTCTATTAGGATTGACCTTTACAGGAGGGGAAAGAATACAGTTCTGTCCCTTCCTTCCAACTGAATATCCAGCTACCCAGGTGGGAAGAAACGGGCACCACACTGCTGTCTCGTCATGCCTTAAACAGCTTTATGTAACACTGTTCTTGACAGTTATTTTCTACAGAAACACTGTTCTGTGCAAATTCATAGCTGTGATCTAATATTTCTGTAGAAATTTTGAAGTGATAAATGTTATGGAAGCAAGCCAATAGGTTATGTGAGGGAAGAGAAGACAGTACTTAGAGAAGCTTAATGATCTCCCTCTTAGAATTTACTGGAGATAGCATTTTCAGCCCCTCTTTTGTATTCAGGTGGTGCTTTCTTGGTCCATCCAGGGAGACGGTGGCAGTGAAAAGGGGCTGCACTGAGCACTAGCCTAAAGACCCCGACCACCAGAGGCGAGGGGACCGGATCCTCAGTCTCGCCCCTCCTCTCCTAGAGGACAACAGGACGCTCCCAAAGAGTGTGCTTGAAAACAAGGGCAGATACTCTAATGGGCAACAAAAGGGGCAACAAATCACCAACAGCTGAAGGGACGCTCACCATCCTCCTCCTCTCCTTGTTTTTGGCAGTTAATCTCAGGATGAAATTGGAAGGACTCGGGTGTTTAATCCCAGGCTTGGATTCCTGTGTCCTTGCAGGCTATTCCCCTACAGGTAATGATATTGGCCACTGCCTACCTTCCAGTTGGTTCTTAACATGTGTTCCTTGGCTCGGCACTCTTGGAAGATGAGCTTCCAGCAAGAATAATCGGAGATGCTGCTCTCGGGAAGGTGCCCTTCCTGCTGGCACAGCCGGTACCAGAGTACTTCATCTTCTGCAATCACCTTCCACGTCTTGCTCACCTAAAACAGCAGAAGTGACACAAATGTCAAATTCTGCAATTAGAGAAGTCCCTTGTCATCCAAAAATCAATCAACACCTTTATTACTGCCCTGGGTTTATGGCAGTATAAAATGTCTCATTAACAAAACACTCTGAGGCAAAAAAAAATACAAGCAAATGTTTCCTGTTTTATCTTTCAAGATTTCAAAATTGTTGTACTACCATCTAATATCACATTTTAAACTACTTGGTTAAATTATTTTATATATATATGTATAAAATATAAAGAGAAAAAAATACACAAATACATAAAAGGCATAAAATATACACTGTAACACGTTAATAGATATAAAATCATACACAGCTTTTCAGAACAGAATCTCTTTACTTTTCACCAATAAGCACTTGTCTTTCCATCTTATAGAGCTACAGACCAATGACCTCTGAAGTGAAGAGCTGTAATAAAATATCCATAACCCAAAACTTCTGGTCATATGAGAAATTCAGATTTATACTATGTGCAAAAACAGATTATAAATGTGTAGATTAAAAAAATTATTTAACAGAAAACTCAAGCAATTATCTAGGATGGTAAGATCTGATATAGAGAAATTAATATTATGACTGGACTGAATTTCAAATCCCAACAGTATCCAGAGGAAATGGCCATTTTAGCTATTAGTGTGTGTTTGTTTGTTTTACCACCAATGTCTTTTTTTTTTACATCTTTTTTGGAGTATAATTGCTTTACAATAGTGTGTTAGTTTCTGCTTTATAACGCAGTGTATCAGTTATACATATGTTCCCATATCTCTTCCCTCTTGCGTCTCCGTCTCTCCCACCCTCCCTATCCCACCCCTCTAGGTGGTCACAAAGCACCGAGCTGATCTCCCTGTGCTATGCGGCTGCTTCCCACTAGCTACCTATTTTACATTTTGTAGTATATATATGTCCATGCCACTCTCTCACTTTGTCCCAGCTTACCCTTCCCCCTCATATCCTCAAGTCCGTTCTCCAGTAGGTCTGTGTCTTTATTCCCATCTTACCCCTAGGTTCTTCATGACATTTTTTTCTTAGATTCCATAAATATGTGTTAGCATACTGTATTTGTCTTTCTCTTTCTGACTTACTTCACTCTGTATGACAGACTCTAGGTCCATCCACCTCACTACAAATAACTCAATTTCGTTTCTTTTTATGGCTGAGTAATATTCCATTGTATATATGTGCCACATCTTCTTTATCCATTCATCCAATGATGGACACTTAGGTTGTTTCCATCTCCTGGCTATTGTAAATAGAGCTGCAATGAACATTGTGGTACATGACTCTTTTTGAATTATGGTTTTCTCAGGGTATATGCCCAGTAGTGGGATTGCTGGGTCATATGATACTTCTATTTGTAGTTTTTTGAGGAACCTCCATACTGTTCTCCGTAGTGGCTGTACCAATTCACATTCCCACCAGCAGTGCAACAGTGTTCCCTTTTCTCCACACCCTAGCTATTAGTGCTTTGTCTTCCAACCCTAACTTTGGGGAAGGATGGATTTACTTCATCATGGGATAATGTACAAAGCTGGGCAGACTGCAAAGATGGACTCTGCTCGCAAAATGAGAAACTGATCCGGCAGATCAACATGATCTGGGGTCTGCAACACATTCTGCTTGCTGTCCACCCAAAGGCTGAGCCTCACTTCTAAGAAAGTAAGAGTCATGACCAGTGGTTCATGGTAACTTGTGCTCCTTAACACTCCCTTGGGGCCACTTCAAGACATCAAGTACTCAGACAAGAAGAGAGAACATGAGACAAAGAGAGAGCACACAGCATGTGCACGGCAGACTCTCGTTACACAAGGGTGCCTCATCTGAGAAATACCAATAGGGAGTTAGCTTCCAGGACTACAGAGTTGAAGATCTCAGAAAATCTGCTCCTCCACAAAACCAACAAGAATACTGCCAAAAATTGTCAAAATCAACTTTTTCAGAACTCTAGAAATTAACTAAAGGCTTGCAACGTTCTGAGAAGCATCTATTCAAGAAAAATGGCTGAATCTTGGTAAGAATAGCAACCTTTGTATTGTTTTCACTTGCATTAATCCCATCCTCATCCTCTAGCTCCATGGTAGCCTTGAAAACCAACAGCCTCCAACTATAGCAGCTGTAAAAACCAGCAGTCTAGCAGCTCCCAGAGAGGCCAAATGGGTTTATAGCTCTCCAAAAGTACCATCCCCAGAGAACCGTCACTATTTGGCCTGTCTGGCAGCTTGCTAGAAAGCTCTGTTCTCGAGGCTTGTCTTTATCTAATCTGACTTAGATCTAACTGTCCTATATCCAGGGCATTTGTCAGAAAAAAATAAGGGACAACTGTTTAACGGTGCAGCTGCCTGACATGGCACTACCAAGTAGGGCTAAAAGGAGGCTAATCGAAAGCCTTAAAAGGAAAACCTGGGGAGTGGGACACCCCATTATAAATATATTCAAAATACTAAAGGAAAGCATATCTAAAGAAATAAACTTATGAGCACAATGTCTCACAAAGTAGAGAATATTGACAAAGAAACAATATTTTATTTTTTTTTAAAAGAACCAAACAGGGCTTCCCTGATGGCACAGTGTTGTTAAGAATCCACCTGCCAATGCAGAGAACACGGGTTTGAGCCTGGTCCGGGAAGATCCCACATGCCACGGAGCAACTAAGCCCATGTGCCACAACTACTGAGCCTGCGCTCTAGAGCCCACGAGCCACAACTACTGAAGCCCACACACCTAGAGCCCGTGCTCCACAAGAGAAGCCACCACAATGAGAAGCCCGTGCACCACAACAAAGAGTAGCCCCCGCTCGCCACAACTAGAGAAAGCCTGCATGCAGCAACGAAGACCCAACATACTTAAATAAACTTCTTTAAAAAAAAAAAAGAAGGTAGTAATATAGGAAAAGAGGAACAAAAAAACATACTGACAGCTCCTTAAATGGCTGAAGGCAGCCATCACATTTCCCCTTAGTCACTTCTTCACTGGTCTAAACATACCCATTTTCTCCAACTAATTGTCATAGGACTAGCTCCCCTACCCATTATCTCTGAAATGTACCCTAGTATTTATGCACCTCTGGTGTCCCTCTTCAAAAGTGATACTCAGGACTAAACAATACCCCAGATATAGACTGTCAAGTGCCATGAACAAAAGGATTTTATCAGATACTAATTTGCTACTTCACTTGAAGATACATCCTCATGGTTACAGAACGTATGGTCCAGAGCTTCTGGAGTCTGTTTATTTTATTAAATATTTAAGGCAGACAAATAGGTATATATTACAAACACCCATGGATACACCACCCTGCTTAAGAAATATTACCAATAAGCTTAAAACTCCTGTGCATCTCCCAGTGTCCACATCCTTTTCTCACCAACAGTAACCTCAGTTCGGTATTTATCAATCTTCAGAGTCTTTTTAAATACAAGTTGCAATTAAAGAAAAATAAATTCCCCATTTCTTACTCACACTATTATGTCTTAAACTTAAATTCTTAACTTTCTAAACTTTCTATCCATTTTAAATCCCAGCTCATCACACATACCCACCCCCAGCATTTTATATCATTTTTGCATCTCAATTCTGTCATCCATTGTAGGTATGCTACTTTTCCTTTACATAAGTCATCAGCAAAATACAGTCTGTGGGGCTTCATGTCTTAATTATTTTAAAAAATTAAGCAGGATAGGGCTGAGGACGGAGCCCGTGGCAAACCACTAGAGCCCTCCCCCAAGGCTGCCATGGATCCATTAAGCAGCCCACCCCAGGCACGGCCACAGCATCAGTTACAAATCCACTTAACCACACTGTCATCCCACACTTCTCCATCTTAGCCATAAGGGCATCGGGGAAACAAACCCTCATCTGATCACAAGTGGTCAGGAAATAAAGAATGGGATAATGACTCGGTAACACTGGAGTTCCAGTTTCGACTAGACAGAACACCATGGTTTTATTTTTGGCATGTTTGGTCCACAGCTGAGCCTGTCCATGACACTGGGTGGTGTCTGTCCATCTGTCTGTGCCAAAGTGAGTCTCAGCACTAGGCAATCATGAAGCACAGACAGGGACAGACCAACATCAGCTGTGACGGAGCCAGGCTACAGCTCAAATAGCTCCAGAGCAGAGTATTTCTGCCACAGGCCCCTGCAATTCAGGGTTAAATAAAGTATAAGGGTGAACACACAGACACCCTCATGGCTTCTCAAAGGCACAAAGTGCTAGCTAACCACACGGCAGTTTACTCTGATCCCTGGGATACATCAGCCCTTTTTTGTAAAAATTATAAAATGTAAAATTTTGTAGAATTTATGAAATGTAACTACTAGACGAAAGACCCAGACTCATTATTTCACTACACAGACCAGCACTTCCTAAAGCATATTCAATAGAATAGCAGCTCCTTAGGGTATTAATAAGTTATTTTAAAAAAGGATTCCACGGTCACACGAGTTTGGAGAACACTGGTTTAAACAAAACTAAGCAGGACTCTTCACTGCAGAACTTCTCAGAGCTTTTAGCAGACTGACACGTGTTGCATATCTCTAAGAAGGAAATATAAGAGGCTGCATTCCTCGAACTTATCTGGCTCCTGAACTCTTCTTACAAGGAGTGTCTCAAAAGCCCAGTGTCCTCCAGAAGACACCTTACAGAACATTGATATGAGTATCAGTCAGTCAGTTAAAACATATGTTGGGCACCAACTGTATGCGGGCACTAAGGCCAGCAATTCTTATCTACTTTCCACCTCAACCTGCCAAACTGACACCTTTGCAGGTGGGTGACACCCCACGGACATGACCAGATTGGGGCCGCCTGCCCATGGCTGGGGAAGCTAGAGGGAAAAGTTCTGGTCTCTGCCCTTACAGTCGAGTTGGATCACAAGACTGGCCCCCAACAGCGGGTAATCTTTGTAATTCTGCAGTCCAAAAATTAGCTACAAGGCTGCACTTTGTTAGATGAAGCCAGTGAATCATCATCATTTCAGGAGAATCCAAATTCAATGCTCAGTGACTACAAACTAGAATATCCCAATTAAACATTCTGGATGAGTTTTAATGAGTACTAAACTGTACAAGTTCCAGCCACTTTAAAATAGAGAAACTTTTCAGAGACTTTCAAGAACTCTCAAATACATGTCAGACCTTAAAAATCTTGGAAGCCGAAAACATTTTTTTATATCAGCTTCGAAGAAAATGTCAAATTGTCTTAAATAACACAGTCTGAAATTTGTACAACAGGGTTATGGGATAAAAACCTGAGAACAAAACATTGATGTTTCGGTGCATCATCCCCACCACTGACCCCTAGACCACAGGGCCTCTTCTGTAGAAAATAATATTCAGGATAAAGTTTAATCCTGGAAAACAAACAATAAAGCTCTTTGAGGGATTTATAAAAGCTAGAGGTGAGAATTACTTCCAAAAAGGGATCAGGATTGTATCTACGATCAGGTATTGAACACAGAAATGTGCCAACAATTTCTTTAGCAAATGATAAAGAGAGGGTTGTCTTTTTATTCTTCTTGTAAAGGAGAACAAAAATGATAGGCTTTAAGAATTTCTTTCAATCCTGAAGGGGGAAAAAATCAACAAGAAAAACACCTAGTCAAACTTTCACAAGTAAATTTTAAAGAGTCTCACCAAAAGGAAATCTAATTGTTTTGATTTCTTAAATTACATTAAATCTAGAAAGTTTACGAGCCTGAATTTTCCAAAGGCCTAATGGTCTTTCTTTAATACACCAGGATTGGACTGGCCCTGCCCAGTAAAAGCCCCACTGAGTGAGCCTCAGCTGCAAGAATTTGCTAATAAAAGTGTCTCCAGCATTTTGCTTTATAGCACCACTATGAATTGCAGCATTAAAAGAAAAAAAATTAAAAAGCCCTTGACTCAAAAACTAGCTTTATTAACTCTGCCTGGATTAAGGTTACCAGTGAGGCCCACAACAGGGGAAAAAGTGTCACTGTTCCAGTCACACAATGACATAATGAAGTCTACCTGGGGAGGACACACCACTGACCTCCCATTGCTAAACCCAGCAGTCTCTTCTCAGTCCTCCTCTCACTTGACCGCTTATTACCTTTGATCACTTTCACCTCCTTGAAAACTGCCCTCCCTTGGTTCAGAGGACTGTGCACGCTAGGTTTCTTCCCAGCTCACAGGTACCGCCTTCTCAGTCTGCTTATCGTCTACTCACTGTCTGTGCCAGGGCCCAACCCCTAATCTCCTCCTCTATCTACACTCACTTTCCTGATGATCTCGTTCAGTTTCCTGGCTTTAAATACCATTCATGTGCTGACTGCTTCCAAATTGATATCTTCAACCCTGAGTTCAACCCAGAACTCATCTGCAGCCTCACATTCAAGTACTGATCTTCCCCCCAAACTTGCTCATCCCACCATTTTCCCCTCATTAGTAATGGTAACCTCATCCACCCAGTTGCTCAGGCCAAACACCCTGGAGTCCTGTTGACTCTTCCTCCTCTCCCCACACCCAACCCATCAGCAACCCTGACTCCACCCACTTCTACCAGCACAGTCCTGGTCCAAACCACCATGTAGCCTTCCAACTGGTCTCCTTGCTGCCGGCCTTGTTCCCCGGCATATTCTTCACATGGCAGGGAAAATGATCCCTTTTAACATATAAGTCAGACCTTGTCACTCCTCTGATTAAAACACTTCAATGGCTTCCCATCTCATTCAGAATAAAAGTTCAAGTTCTATTAACAGATTAAGTGCCTTCTGAATTTGGACCATCTCTCCTTCTCTTAGCCCTGTCTGCTCACTACATCCCTGTGTTAGTTTCCTATTGATATTCTAACACCTTATCACAAACTTATGGCTTTAAATGACCCACATTTATTCTCTTACAGTTCTGGGGGCCAGAAGTCTAAAATCAAGGTGTTGGGGGAACTCCCTGGTGGTCCACGTTTCCACTGCAGGAGGCACGGGTTCAATCCCAGGTCAGGGAACTAAGACCCCATAAGCTGCACAGCGTGGCCAAAAAATAAAATAAAATCAAGGTGTTGGCAACAGGGTTGCATTCCTCCTGGAGGTTTCAGGGGACGATCTGTTTCTTTACCTTTTCCAGCTTTGAGGGGCCACGTACATTCCTTCGCTTGCAGCCCCTTCCTCCATTTTCAAAGCCAGCAACATAGCATCTCCTCTCCTCTCTGACCTCCTGCCTCCCTCTAAGGAGCTCTGTAGTCACAATGAACCCACCTGGATAATCCAAGATCACTCCATGTGAAGATCCTTAACTTACATCTGCAAAGGTCTTTTTACCATAAAAGATAACGTAGTCACAGGCCTGAGGATTAGGGCATGAACATCTCAGGGAGGCCATTACTCAGTTGCCACAGCCTAGCCAGTCTGACCTTCCTGCTGTTCCTCACACAACAGGTACACTCACCTCAAAGCCTCTGCACCTGCTATTCCCCTCTGCCAGAGACCAGCCCAGCTTCCTTCTTCCCTCCTTCAGGTCTCTGCTGAAAGGTCACCTTCTCTATGAAGTCTTCCCTGGCCACCCTAGATGATGCAACCCCCAACATCATCTCTGCGTCTCATTTTTCTCCATAGCACTTACCACCATCAGATATATTCTATATTTAATGATATTATTTACTGCACATAATGTAAAGCTTTCCAAAAGGCAGGGGTTTTTATGTTTTGTTCACCGTCTAGAATGGTACATGGCACAGAGTAGGCCCTCTGTAAATAACCGAATGAGAAGAATAAGTCCAATTTTTTTTTAAGTTCAACACCTAAAAAAACTGGATTGCTGGGCATATACCCAGAGAAAACCATAATTCAAGAAGACACACGCACCCCAATGTTCACTGCAGCACTATTTACAATAGCCAGGTCATGCATGGATGCAACCTAAATGCCCATCGACAGACAAATGGATAAAGAAGATGTGGTACATATATACAATGGAATGTTACTCAGCCATAAAAAGGAATGAAATTGGATCATTTGTAGAGACATGGATGGATCTAGAGACTGTCATACAGAGTGAAGTAAGTCAGAAATAGAAAAACAAATATCGCATATTAACGCATATATGTGGAACCTAGAAAAATGGTACAGATGAACCAGTCTGCAAGGCACAAACAGAGACACAGATGTAGAGAACAAATGTATGGACATCAAGGGGGGAAAGTGGTGATGGGGGGTGGTGGTGGTGTGATGAATTGGGAGGTTGGGATTGACATGTATACACTAATATATATAAAATAGATAACTAATAAGAACCTGCTGTATAAAAAATAAAATAAAATTCAAAAATTACAAAAAAACTGGATTGGTTTTATTTTCAAAGGTCAGCTCCTGGCATGTGCTGCTCTCAGAAGGCTTTGACTTTCTTATTCAAATATAATCTCTTGCTTTCTGATTTTTTTCTCTTTTAAGTTTTAATATGAAAAATTTCAACCACACAAAAGTAAAGTGAACAGCGTAATAAACTCCCAAGTCACCCCCACTCTGTTCAAATGACTATCAATATTTTGCCATTCTTGTTTCATCTAGTTCCCCATCTTTTTTTCTGGAGTTGCTTTGGTTCTCCCTAACCCCTTTTAGAGGGAGCAGCCACTGCAACCTGGGGAATTAAAAGGAAACTCCTGTGGATGCCTGGGTGTCAGGCATGCACATATCTCCCTGAGAGAAGTCTGGGGGCAAAGGTGGAAATTAAGAACTAAAGGAATCCTGCCAGCAACTACAGGTCCTCAGAATAATTTCTGCTCTGAAAATCAACCAGGCACACTTGGCTCTAAATTTCCAACCTTTAAAAATGTCATTAAGATCTGTAGCTAGAAAAACTCAAATTTTAGTTTCTCCTATTTGGACATATGGGAAGATCATAAGATCACATTTGCCTTGAAACTTGAAATATCATAATCTAATACACTGGGCTTTAGTTCCAGAGCTACTTATTTATTTTGGTAATACCTACTTCTTGCTTGCCAATTTTAACATAAATCTTAAGTTTTTAACCTCTCCCATCTTCCTTCTTTTTCTGTATTACATTCTTCAAGGACGTTTTTCTACCTTTTACTTGAAAATCATGGCCCTGTTGCCTTTGCAACTCTATTTCTAAACTTACACATTAGGAAATACACATAAAATATATGCTAAAATTGAAAATGAAAAAATAAAGTTATAGAGATGGAGAACAAATTCGAGGTTGCCAGGGGTTAGGGAAGGGCATGGCTATAAGAGTAGCAGGACTCTTGTGATGAAAATTCTGTATCTTGACCGTGTGGTCACTCAAATCTACACACGTGATAGAACTGCGTAGACTTAAATACACACAAATAAGAGTGTATTAAACTGATGAAATCTGAGTAAGCTCCATGGACTTTGCAAATGTCAATTCCTCGTTTTGATATTGGGCTACAGTCTGCAAGACATTACCAATGGAGGAAACTGGGGGAAGGGTACACAGAACTTCCCTGCACTATTTTTTGCAACTTATGAATTTCTAATTACTTTTAAAGTTTTTTAAATGAACATTGGTAAATACTTAAAAACCTTTACTCCTTAGAATTACTCATGTTGTAATATAACAGCACACTCACTTTTCTCATAAAAACCAAACAATTTTGTAATTTCGAAATCGACAATTTTGTCATTGTTGTCCATTTTAAAATATTACCCTTTAAAGTGTTTGGAAATCCTGTGGACACACACACACAAAAGAACAAAAAATTCTAAGTAGCGAAATGATAAACTGCTCAATGAACCGCCCCAAGCATAACTGCTTACTAAAACCCACACTGTTTGAGACATCCCAGCATGATACTCTCCCACAGAGATACTAAATCCCTCGAGGGACAAGTATGGATACCAAGGAGCTAGAGGTCAGCATTCAGGGTACACAGGACCACAAACTAACGTAAGGGGGCTTTAGTTTTGAAGCGTAAAGCCTCACAAAGCAGAAAAGAGAGGGGATGCAGAAAGGAGACAAAGTCAAGCGCCAAATCGATTCCCCAGTACAGTCTGTGGCATAATGAAACCTCAGAAGTCCGCCCCAATCAGGGTTCCTTACTGTTAGTCAGTTGCCAATTTGGCATAAGGATCTAAGCAAACAGGTTTTCTCCAAGGGCACACATATAGTTTATGGTGCCAATTCCACATAACTGGCCCGACCACTTTCACTGAAATCCCAAGGCGGCTAGATTAAAAGAGAACCAGAGAGAAAGAGCGAGACGGAGAGAGCGAGCCCCCTCTAAAATAAAATCATAAAGCAGCAGGACACTCCATTCAACAGAAGGCCCTTTTCCTGTTTCAAAAATAAAAACACCACGAGAAACAAATGAAAATGCTACTTATTTTTATTACTTTGTGGTTTTCTTTTAATGCTTGAAAAAAACAAAGCCAAGTCACAAACTACTGGCCATCCATCGTCATCTTTGTGCAAAAGCTCTACGAAAAAAATCCTGGCTTAGAAGATCAGAGCCACCTCAGGGGTTCTGTTTAAGTATATTTTCTAATCTTATACATGTGCTCTAAAAATTAGGTTCAACCACAAAAACCCAAATCCAACTGGCCCAAGAGGGAAGAATTCTGGTGCACGATTGGACTACTGTGTTGCAAATTAAACTGTTCACACCTGCAGAATAATCTCACCAGCATAACCAATCTACCCTGGAATGCAGCCCCACGGTACCAAAAGGGGGATTTCTTCTTCCACCAGATCCTATCTTTCACTGATAAACTCTTTGGATGAGAAAACCAGCAGCAGATGTGAAAGCCACATGGCCCTCTACAAAGCAGGAGAGCAAAAGCAACGTAAAAAGAAATGATTCCTTAAACAGCAGCTCCCTATCAAGAATGAAGATTTTATCATCTAAGGCTGACTTTGTGGAAAGCTAGCTATTGGATAGACCCTGTTCCAAGACTTTGGCTAACAGCATCAGGCTGAAATCCAGGAGCTGGACTCGTTTAGCTACACCCTTGTTTTCAACTCTTGGGAACAGGGCCAATGTGTAAAGTTAGAATATAACAAATCCAACTTCCAAGGCAAAGAAGAAGACAATGTAGGTACTCTTACTTCATGCGGTCGATAGGCTCTGAGCATGGTTTACACTTCAAACATTTTTATTTTGTGAATTTTAGCCTCTGCATAGTTTCTTCCGAAGGATTTCCACACCCTGCATCAAAAAATATTTGCCAATACCCCCCCTTAACTGATGCTGTGGCAATCAAAAATACTGAACACTTTCTCAAATTCATATTTAAGTAGAAAAATAGTTTTGATTAAGCAAAATGCTTCACAATAGGGTAAAACCATAATAGGGGAATAAAGTAAAACCAGAAACTCTCTAAATTGTCCTGTATTTTGTGTCATTTCACTGAACTGCCATGAAGTTAGACAGCTCTAGAGTCTGTCTAGTTTTCACCACCCTCAAACTGCCTTAATATTTTTACCTGCATATTCATGGTGGTGTTTCGGATTTTTATTGTATAGTTCTCCTACCACTCAATTTCACCAAACTCTTTCTCCTGAAGGTACAGAAACTTGTATCAAATGCATTATAGGATTCAGGGATGGGAAACAGTAACCACTAAACAAATTACTTCTTTGGCAATGGATACTCCAGTGCCTTCTGGGAACACAGCTGTCCATGAAAAGCCAAATGGTCAATCACATACACATTTAACTTATGAGAAATTAGACATTCTTCACCAAAAGGAAGAGAACAACAGACTAACTTTAATAATATAAATGCTTGCCTCTTAAAGCACGGCCAAAGCCACACTTGGCATCACCTGGTAGAAATGCAGATAATTGGGCCACACCCCAGACCTCCTGAACCCGAATTAGCATTTTATCAAGATCCCCTGTGATTCATGCACACAATAAAGTCCAGCCTAGACTGTATCTCCCACCATTCCACGCCATGGGCACGTGCCCCAGAGTAGGCATGAGATGGGTGACGCTGATCTGCAGTTCCCTCAGTGGATCTCAGCTCTCACATGCCTCTCGCCTCACTAAGTGGAATTCTGATGTTTGAAGGGTAATTTGGATCATACAGTGGAACATGACTTCACTGTTTTGTCCCCAGGCTGACCCTCAGCTCCCAACCTAACGACTGGCGTGACTGAACCAAGGCCTTGCATCTTTGCATTAGAAACGGTGAGGACATTAACAGGTCTGGCGATCTCAGTAAAGGCAAGTACAACCTTGTCAGCCTTGAGCACGCTGCCACCGGTCAGCCATAACTCAGACTGCAGGAGGAACACAGCTCTGGGACAGACGGTCACAAAAAGATAAACATGACATGGTGATATGGAACATAATCGTTTATGTTCAAGGTTGCTTTCCTTCAAGTAAAGCTGCTATCCAACTCATTATTTCTTTAAAGTTTGTCATTCTGTAAAGTAAATTTCTGCTATGGAAGAGCTTCCCATACTTGAATTACACATGTAGGTAAATCCTGACCATCCATTAATGACAGCTTACCTGCGCACACCTTCCTAGTTCTTTTCTGTCCAGATACTGAAATATATTGATTGCCAACTCGTACGGCAGTTGGATATCAAAGAAGGGCACGTCATCCATTTCATTCTGAGGAGGAAAAATAAAAGAAACAAGCTTAAGATTCTGAGATATGAAAATGTTCATATTTACAGGCCCTTTAATGACCAGCAATAGCCTTAAGTGGTGACAAGAGAGACGATGCTGATTCCCAGGAGAAGCAAAGCGTTCTCACTATTCTGCAGAGCAGAGTCATGGAACTAATTCAGAGCTTGACAGCTACTCTCAATTCTCCAACCCCCACAAGCTTACCCTCCTTACATTCACTTATAAACTCCACAAGACCATTTCCCGTAATGCTTCAGAAAGGAGAAGCAGGGGTACCATCTCACAACCTGGCGTGTGCCACAGGAATCAGTGCAAAGGTTTGTGGAAAACCTCTCAGCTTCTAAGGAAAGGTGAGTGGTAGGCAGCCAAGAAAGAGCCTTGGAATCAGGGAGGCCACTGGTCCTTCCAGGACAACTGCTACTAGCCCCCAACTTGGAGGGGGGTGAATGCCCACAGCGAAGAAATGCTGACCTAGGTCACTGCAGTGTTTTCATCAGGAAGAGGGGGATAGGGCTGTGAATGTGAGCAAAAAGTAAACAAATGAAGTGCTGCTCTTGAGTAAGGTGAGTCCGTCTCCCCGTGGCCACAGGAGAAGCACAAGGTTTCCTAATGCACCCAGGGGCTTGTGCTGCTTAACCTGAGTGAGCCAGTGCAAACAGAGCAGTTCTTCTTCGGTGTCATTTATTAATGTGGAGAAATTAGAGCTTGCCTGCCTTTGGATAAGCAATTAGGGATGAGGTAACAGGCTTTATTTGAGAGATAAGGCTGTCATGACGATCCTGGTAGCACAAAGAAATACGAGGGTGAAACAGAAAAAAGGCCAAGTGTGCACATGGATCCCTCTGCCTGTTCCCGACTCCACCTGCCAAAGCTCACTTTGGTGTGTGCTCCTGTAAAGCTGGGGAAAGCAGAGCTCTGCATCCCAACAAAACTCGCTTAATAAAATTCATGTTTAATAAGCTTTGGCTGACGTCGGTGACTTACTGGTTGCAAGCAAATTATTAATCCACCACTCAAATACAACAGTTGTATATTGCAAGGCTTCATGAAAAGAATCTCAGCATTTTTAAGGGAGTGTGAGCACCGACTCAAACCCTACCACGATTCAGGGTGAAGATTTTTCTGGAATCATGTTTCCATTCATCTAGGAGTCTCAGGGCTAAAAGATAATCCAGGGCATAAGGAGGTAATGTATTCAACTGCAAAAACAGCGCAAGGCTAAGCACGAAGGCCAAGAAGGATCTCTAGAGGAAAAAAGAGGAAGAGCTGACAGTTCTCGGCGGGTAAAGAAGGAACGGCATGTTAAATCAGGACAGAAGTGTTGGCTTTACAGAAAACAACAGAAAAAAATCTGCAAGTGTAATTGGAAGACAAACGGGTCCTTGCCTAAAAAAATAATGGAAAGTCATTTGTCTAATGTCATGCTAGGTCCCCTCCTACAGCTAATCAGCTTTACTCATCGAGAGAGAGGCATCACTTTCTCTATGCCCAGATCCAACTTGAGACTCCTTACCGTAACTATGGAGGGAATGGAGGAAAGGTGCACACAGTACAAGACTATCCTTCACAGCCCTGGACCTCCTTCTGCTTTCTCTTTTGGAGTTTTTGACTATGGTGAGGTGGAGAAGTCTACCTTATCCACTCAGTAAAGAAACAAGAGAAAAATGTTCCCTATCCTCATACAAGCAGAATAAAGGCAAAGAAAAGTCTGCACTCATGCAAACTGAACTCATAATTAGCTTTTTTTTTTCTCCCCCCTGCCAGAGGCATTGCTTTCTTCAATTGGTCCCTTCGGGACTCCCTATAAACTGATGTCTGTACTTGACACTATTGCGATGAAGCATGAGAAGTCATCTGTGTTTTTACTTTTGCTGGTGCAGAAAAGTCACAATTCTGGTGGCAGGTGCCTTCTCCCTTTTGCCTGTTCAGTTGGCCAGTTCTCTATTCTCATCCTAGAAAATACCGCCTCTGCCTTAGCATACTCCAAACTCTGCCACCATCCTCCTTCATGCCAGCCCCCATGACCTCTGGGATGCAGCAGAGCATAGAGGGTTAGAGCACAGATTCCAACCGATCATCCTAGTTCTGCATCTGACTAGCCACGAGACCAGGCTAAATGCATCTGATTCTTAGCTTCCTCAGCTATGAAACAGATATTAACACACCTAATACGTTATTCATGGGGCAGTTATGAGAAAAATGAAATAATGCATGGAAAGGGCCTGGCACAAGTACCCAGGCTCAGCATGCAATAACTGATTGCTAATAGTACTATTTTCTTTCCTTGAGTGGCATTCCAGGTCCCTTTTTTTCCTTCAACACATACTTTTGATTAGGTCCACATTCCGCGTAGCCCCCACGTCAGCTTGTTGTTTACACAGAAAGTTGTCTCCCCTTGTCACGAGATAAGCACATGATAGACGATGACAGTGGAAAGGGGGTGGTACAGCAGAAGCTGTCATTCACAAGTATGAATACTGAAAGTATCCACACAACAAGGGCTTTTCCAAGAGGGCTTTAAAAAAAGAATCATCAATTTAAAAAGGTTATACCACAGTAATAACTACAGACGGATCTGCTCTAGTGCACAGAGGATGAGAAGGAGGTAGCCAGCAGGGTGTGAATGACCAGTCCGGGGTATTAGGGCTCCCACACCAACAAACAGTCAGAGACTCCATGCTGGTCTCACTGCTAACACACGGTGTTATGGTTCTTGATCATTTATAAGTTCTGGAGAGCAACAACTGCTTCAAAGCATTGAATTATAATTATATAAACACCAACGTCACAAAGCCAAACTTTTTTTTAAATCACTGTGCTCTTAGAAAAGGGAACTCTCCTACACTGTTGGTGGGAATGTAAATGGATACCGCCACTATGGAGAACGGTATGGTGGTTCCTTCAAAAACTAAAAATAGAATTACCATATGACCCAGCAATCCCACTACTGGGCATACATCCTGCAAAAACCATAATTCAAAAAGAGTCATGTGCCACAATGTTCACTGCAGCACTATTTACAATAGCCAGGACATGGAAGCAACCTAAACGTCCACTGACAGATGAATGGATAAAGAAGATGTGGCACATATATACAATGGAATATTACTCAGCCATAAAAAGAAACGAAATTGAGTTATTTGTAGTGAGGTGGATGGACCTAAAATCTGTCATACAGAGTGAAGTAAGAGAAAAACAAATACCGTATGCTAACACATATACATGGAATCTAAAAAAAAAAAAAGGTTCTGAAGAACTTAGGGGCAAGATAGGAATAAAGAAGCAGACGTAGACAGTGGACTTAAGGACACAGGGAGGGGGAAGGGTAAGCTGGGACGAAGTGAGAGAGTGGCATGGACATATATACACTACCAAATGTAAAACAGATAGCTAGTGGGAAGCAACCGCATAGCACAGGAAGATCAGCTCAGTGCTCTGTGACCACCTAGAGGGGTGGGATAGGGAGGGTGGGAGGGAGACACAAAAGGGAGGGGATACGGGGATATATGTATACATATAGCTGATTCACTTTGTTATACAGCAGCAACTAACACAACAATGTAAAGCAATTATACTCCAATAAATGTTTAAAATAATAATAAAATAAAAGGTGTGAAGAGTGGGGAAAAAAAAAATCACTGTGCTCTTAGAATTGCATCTAAACTGCAAAATGATGGTCAATCCCAAACAGATCAAGTCCCAGACTCTTATGTAAATGACCTTCCCTGTTGCTACCACTGGCTGGGAATGGCAGGAAAAAAAAAAGAAACCAACATACTAAAGGAAGGTCCACATCTCCACATCTTAAGAAATATGTAGACCCACAAGGTCAGGAGACCAAATGCTGAAGTTTCATGTTGCACCCTTAGCATCCTTCTGGCAAGACATTCTATCATTGGCTCTTGTAGTGGAGGCTGTGGTGGGTCACTCAGATTCCCCCTCTGGATCCATGACACCTTCCCCCCAGATGCCCAGAATGCTGCCTGCCACTGGCTCATAGCTGTGTCCCTTCCCAGGCACTGCCCTTGGCCAAAAAGCTGCCTCATTCCAGGTTACACTCCCTCTTCAAGGGCAGTGTGCATCCAATGACTACTCAACAGCTGAATATAAAGACCTCTATGTGGGACCCCTCAGAAAGGCCAACCCATGAAACCACCTGCATGCAAATCTCTATCTCGGAGACTGTTTCACAGAAATTCTAATCTTTATTCCCAAATAGTCCTGTGTTCAGCACATTCACAAGGGCTCTTATGCACAACTCCAGAGACATTAGGTAACCTACTTCCCTTTCTACTAAGGAGGCAACAGTGGAATGCAGGTAAGTTAGAGTGATGTTATTATACCGAAAAACAAAAAACTAGAGCAGCTTCAGGGTTAAGTAAATCACTCATAAACTTCTCTCTCTTATTATTAGTAACATATCACCTGGGGAACACCTTACAAAAGACTGAGGGTTACGAGCATGCTGGATCCTGTGGTTAAAAATCCAATTCTTTTACAGGTACAGCATAATTTGACAAGGATGTGGAGCCACATCCTGGACAGAGGCTGCAGCCCAGTAACCACATGTACCTTAATAGTAGCAGCAAGAAGGTCCTAAGCACTCTCACTTGGTACTACCCTGGTTCACAAAGTAAAAAAAAAACAAACAAAAAACTACTACTTGCTACTAGTGTGCAGAGAAGTACCCTGCCATCTAAAAGGTGCTATCAGTGCTCGCTTCAGCAGCACATATACTAAAATTGGAACGACACAGGGAAGATTAGCATGGCCCCTGCACAAGGATGACACGCAAAGTCGTGAAGCGTCCCCTATTTTTAGCAATTATACTCCAATAAAGATGTTTAAAAAAAGAATTTAACTGCAGTCTCTAAATAGAAAAAAAATTAAAAATAATAAAAGGTGCTATCAGACTTCCATCTAGGCTATTTTGAAGCATACAGCCACCCTAAAAGTTATGGGCCACATTAACCAACTATATCTATAGTAACTTAAATATGGAAATGGACAAGTTGGCAGTTCAGAAACTAAGATATTCCAAGAAGAAAAGAGACACTTGAAATATAGGAAACGTGGTCGTACTATAAAAAAGTCAGTATGACTACAATGTTTAGAGAATAATTTAGAATGGACAAATTTATGCTACAGAAGACCATACAGAAGACCAGTAAATTTAAAGTATTAACATTCCTTCAAATTTAAAGAAGGACACCCTTTGGACAACATACAACTTGGGTTTTAATTTTTTTTTTAATGGTTGAGATATTGATTCTCTCTGCAATATTGGTGACTCTTGTCCTGTATTATACATCAAAATCATCTGTGTGTGTGTGTGGGGGTGGGGGTGGGGTGTGTGTGGGTGTGTGTGTGGGTGTGTGTGTGTGTGTGTGTGTGTGTGTGTGTGTGTGTGTGTGTGTGTGTGTGTGTGTGTGTGTGTGAAACCAAAAGCCCAGGGTCTCACTCAGACCTAATGTCCCAAATTCCCAGGGATGGGGCTCAAGCAACTCTTCCTCAGGAATCCTCATACAAACCAAAAGTTGAGAACCACAACCCTAACTTACCAAAAGACTTAAGAATCAATCCTTTCCCAATCAAGCCAAAAGAAAAAAAAAAAAAAAAGCCACCACAAAGGGGTCATGTTACTTTGTTAATTCAAAGTCAGTGAATACTAGATTTTCCCAAAGTCTACTGGACTTACTCCAAAAAACGCTAAGAGAAATTGCAAATAGATCCATCCCCAGGGAGGCTGATTTGTACTCTTATGTGCTAATGTAAGACTAAGTCTGTAAATGGACTGGTTTTGTGCCTTACTGTTGGAAATTTAATCTGTCTTCTCTTGTTTAGTAGAAGGAGGGATAATTACTAAGAGCCAAATCAGTAAAAAGTGAAGAAATTGACTTAAAGTTTGTTCCCAGTGTAATCTCCAGGGCAAACAACAGGAAAGATCTCTCTAGATGGTGTTTTAAGAAAAGCACCTGAGTTCAAACAATAGATACATAGCATTTCTGCTAAATCTATCACTGAAAGGAGACTGTTTTCTACATGAATTTATCTCAACTTTCTACATACTGCTAAGGAGTAGACGCACACAATCTCAATCAGAAGGAACAGATGAGTTCCAGTTTCACCCGCATTTTCTTTAAGAAAAATAAAATTAGTTGATTAGGGGGAAAAAAGGTCTGAAACACTGCCAAGATAAACAGCCATTCATTTACATTCCCAAATGTGTCTCAAAACACGTTCTTATTTATACAAAAGAAAAAAAATGACGAAAGTCCACCAAAATGTTAACAGCTGTAGCCACTGAGCAATAACATTACAAGAGATTTTTGTTTTTGTCTTTCTATTCTTCTGAATTTCCTCAATATTTTTACAATAACCATGTTTCACAAAGAAAAACAATACATTTGTAAGATAAGGTGTTTTATGTTCAAAATACTATCTGAATTCAGGTCCATGCCAGGTGCTGGGGGGAGGGAGGTACTGTTAGCAAATGTATAAGAAATGATATCAACACCCAAAGAGCTAAAATCTTTTATAGAGCTAAATCACTGTCACATAAAATGGAATAAAAACTGGAGTCTACAAAAGGCAATAGAGATAGCCCCCCAAGGTATTCCCAAGTTCATCAGGAAGCCAGCTATTTAGAACCTGGAAATCACTTCTCCGACGCAACAATGCTGTGAAGAGTGGTTAAGCTCCCAAGCAGTCCACAAAAAGCCAACTTATCTTTTAACATTTAACCTAATCCCTTGCCTTGCTATGAGAAAGAGCAAAAGGTATTCAATAAATTTTTGTTGACAGCATACGTGGATGATATAGCTGAACTTTAACACTACAACATCTAACAGGTACATTGCACTGCATACAGTAGATGCACATTAAACGTCCATGGGATTTGATTTTTTTTAATGGGCTTCCCAACTTCAAGAGCCATTATCATTCACCACCTACTGGTATGATTCCCCTGGGCACTCTGGCAAGGGGTGGACACAGAGAGCAACCTAAACAATTGGGCAGCGAGGGCTGGGGCAACCCCAGGAGGCTGGGCAGTGGAGAAAGCTAGGGAGGCAGAGGACGCACGACCTCTGCTTTCAAAGCCCCCTTTTAGTCGGATAAAGTTTTTCTCTCCAGAAAGAAGTCAGCAGGGGAGGGGGAGGGGGAGCTCCCTTATCAAAAGCTTCCGGTCCCAGAGGGGCCTGTGTGGGTATAGTTTGTTTGTGGAAAGAGTTTCACGTCAAGGGTCCCAAATACTCCAAACACATTCGTACCATCAAAATTGGCTATATAATTTGTAGAGCCCAGTGGAAAATGGAAATGCGGGGCCCCTTGTTTAATATTAAGAATGTCAAGATGGCAACAACAGAGCATTAAACCGAGCACAGGGTGCTTCTAAGCCTGGGGCCCTATGTGACCACACAGGTCACACGGGCCCACGAGGCCAGCTGGCCCTGGCCACCACAGAACCTTTGCACTTGCCATTCTCTGCCTAGAATGCCCCCCCCCCCAATCTCTGCACACTTGCTCCCTCACCTCTTCCATAAGCATGACCTTCCTAGGAAGGCCTCTTGGCTAGCACTATCCCCAACACATACACACTCTGTCCCTTCCACCTGCTTTCCTCTTCTCCAGGGCATCTATTACCTGACAATTATTTGCTCATTGTCCATCTCCCTCTTGCCCAGAATGTGGGCTTTATAAGAGCATGAATTTTTTCTGACTTGTTCACTGCTGTAGCCTCAGTGCCTAGAAGAGTACCTGGTACCAAGAAGCCACCTAATGAGTACTTGAGGAGTGAATGAATGGAGCCCAGGCTGCTTCAAGCAGCAGAACCTTTCAACAAACAGACGTCCTAAGTTACAAGCTGTTCTAGTGTACACAGAGACCATTACAAAACATGTCCAAGTAGACATGTGCTCACTCGTAACAGGAAAAAAATACATGGCACTGACAAGAAAACGTTTTAGTTGGAGTAAAAGAAAAGGCAGAGAACCTTGGGCTGGAGGGATCAGGGGAGAGTTAACATAGGAACAAGAATCAAGTTAAGCCTTAAAAGGAAGGAAGGCAAAGGACAGAAAGAGGAAGGAAAGTCACTCCAGGTAAGCCAGTGCATGAGCTCACATTTGACTCGGTTGCCTTCTCGTTTTGTATTAGTCAGTTCCCCTACTTGTTTCTAACTTTAAAAAAAGAGGAACGTCAAGTCATCAAATTGACCTGCTGACAACATAGATGTAGGCTCTGACAAATTAAATATTGACAAAGTGAGCAATAAATACTGGCCAACAGTATTAAAACTTTCATCAGGCCTGAAAACCCAAATCGTAACGCTCTGAATGTTCACAGGGGTTCTAACCATCACAGAGCCTCCTTGTGAGGCTGTTGCTGGAAGCAGCAGCTCTGCCCATGCTATTTCAATTCCACACATGCCGACGGGGCCCCCACTGCACTGAGTACCATAGGTGGGGTTACAAGAGGAAGACAAGAGACACCGCCCTCCAGGGATTCCAGGAGGCGGCCTGAAGCAAGAGGCTCACCAGGGATAAGCTTTAGCAAAGAAGAAGTGAGATAGTATAATGAACTTTTCTGCAATACTAATGATAATAATAGCATCAGCTTTAATTTACTGTCTACTTATTGTAAGCCAGCTTGGTGCACTAAGAATGTCCCAGCCTCTACACAAGATCATACTAGCCTGGTCCTCATCTGATAAGTAAGGCAGGGTAAGTGACCTGCCCAAGGTCAGACAACAAGTCAGCAGCAGAGACCGCACCTGAACTCAGGTCCACCCGATTCTGAGCCTGGACTTGTAACCAAAGCCATCCTGCTCCATTAATGTTACCCTTTCAGTTAAAAGAAGCAACACTAGGCTTCTGAGGTCAGGGACTGCGTCCATTCTGCTTACTACTGATTCCCCGGCACCCAGCTATTCCATAAATGTGTTGGATGAACAGAAAACACCTACATTGCTACACTTAGTGCCGCTTCAAACAGTTACCCACTTAAAGTGTTCACCTGTCGTTTCTGCCCAACATCCGTCCCCTCTTTTCTTTTAGGAAACCACCCCACTCTTGGTCAACATGGCTTAGGTGGGGCTGACCGCACTCTTACCTTCAGGAGTGGGCAGTGGATATGAGTCTGGCCAGTTTGCGTCAGTGACTGGTTTGAGGATGGCTCCATGACCCAGTCTGGATCAATGGGAATTTAAGTTCATAACTTCTGCTGCATAAAACAGATGCTCTCTTTCCCCCGGGTTGATAAGCTGACAGAATATAAGACTGGAGTTGCTGGCAGCCATTTTATCCCAAATTGGGATAAAGCCAATTCTATGAATAAAGCCAAGGCTGTGAATAAAGCCAACAAAAGGAAAGCAGGACTGAGAGATGGCGAGATTTCTACAGAGAAAAACAATTTTGTAACTATTGAGGTAACTGATGTTAACTAAACTTACTGTGGTAATCATCTTGTAACATACACATATGTCAAGTCACCGTGCTGTACCTGTTAGTGCTCTATGTCAATTATATCTCAGGAAAACTGGGGTGGGGGGAGGACAAATAAAAGAGAGATGGAGAGACTGCTAGTTACATCATAAAACCACCCAGAACAAGGACCACACCTGGAATTTTCAGTTACATGAATCAACAGATTCCAGTTTGGTTTTTTTTAAGCCAGTCTGAGTTGGGTGCTGACTGCTTGCAGCCCAGAGTCCTGACACATCATCTAAGTAGAGACGGGACCGAGCAACTGGATTTCATAACCACCACAGTGAAGAGAGCAGCAGCATACTTGCAGTTATACTCCACTATCTGTGAGAAGTCCGAATTTACTGAGAAAGGGAAAAAAGACAAAAAAGACAAAGTGCCTACTGCCTCTAAAATTCTATGCAGGGCTGTATCATTTCTTTCACTAACTCAACCATATACCAAGAAGACAATTTAGGTGTCCCTAACTCACCACCTGAAACAGATGGTTTCTAAGCACTATCACTAAAAGCTTCACAAGAGAAGATGAGGCTCAATGGGAGTCGTTTCTAAGTTTTCGTTTCAGCTGGGCTTGTCCATCAAAGGTCTTGCCTGTACCCAGCCATGTGACACTGTAAGGTGATGCTGTTCATGTGCCCATCAAGAGGCAATTTCACGCCTGACTGCTAACGTACTAGTTGTTCTTGCTCTAGTGATGATACTGAAAACTGAAGTGAAAGAGACCGCACCAGAAGTACACCAGGATGTGCTGGTAGAACAGAGTGCTCCAAAGGTGGGGAAAAAGGGGAGCGGGGCTGTCAGGAGGCGGTGCCGGCTTTTTATTTCCCTTTCATGTCAACTGGATGCGCCTGTCAGAGCTTCTGGGGAGTCCCAAATGAACTAAATTTTCCTTTTCAGGAGTCACCCACAGATCAAAGGATTCTTGGGAAGACAAAAAGCAAAGATCACAAACTCATGGCCCAAGGCAAATCTAGTCAAAGGAAAGGCGTCGTTTTCTATCGTGTACATATGTTAACAAAAACTAAAAGTGGGAAGAGTTTTTGTGGTAGATAGTTATATTAACTAGTCCCCTAATTTGTTCACGCTTCTCTGTGTTCAAGCATTTGGGTATCTGACTCTGGGTGAGGCCATATGAATTGCATTGGTCAATGAGACAATAACAAACATGACCTAGGCAGAGACTTCAAAAGCACTTGGGCGTTGGGACTTGCCTTTTTGCTGCTCTCATAACTCTGGTAAGGTCCACCCAGGGCTAACGTGCTGGAAGATGAGACACATAATCCAGACACACACACACACACACACACAACCAGAAGTGGAGCTGCCTCGCTGACAGGAGTTAACCTCAGACAGGTACACGAGCCCACTCACGCCCAGCTCAACTGTCACTCTGCAAGATGGTGAGCTAAATAAATCTTGGTTGTCTTAAACCAAAGTTTTGGGGGTTTTTTGGTAGCAAAAACTGATAAAGCCCACATAAAAATACATAATCGCAATTTGGGGGGAAAAATCCCTAAAGACTCTGCAACACCAGGACCACATTCCTACACGGCGACAAGCAGCTGACCTGGGCAGAGGCTCTTGCTTTTAGCCCAGCCACAGCTTAACATTTTCCAATTCGTCACTATCATCTCATCCATGCTAGGGTCACGTTCAGTTGCCATATGTCGTCTCAGTTGGGTGGTGGTATATTTATGGCAAAGAAGGAAGTGAAATACTATATTCCACATACTCCAGTTACTATGAAAAGTGAAAAACAAAGTACAACCACTTTGGAAAATGGTCATTATCTACTAAGGCTGAACATACACATATCTTGTAACCCAGCAATTCCACTCCTAAGCAAATACCCAAGAAGAGTGTGTACATATGTTCCAAAAGATGTACAAAATGTTCACAGCAGCACTATTCCTGACAGCCCCAAACTGGCTATTAACAAACTAGTTATCAGTAATGCCCATCAGGGCTTCCCTGGTGGCGCAGTGGTTGAGAGTCCGCCTGCGGATGCAGGGGACGCGGGTTCGTGCCCCAGTCCGGGAAGATCCCACATGCCGTGGAGCGGCTGGGCCTGTGAGCCATGGCCGCTGAGCTTGTGCGTCCGGAGCCTGTGCTCCACAACGGGAGAGGCCACAACAGTGAGAGGCCCGCGTACAGCAAAAATAAATAAATAAATAATAATGCCCATCAACAGAATTAGTAAGATGTGGCATATTCATAGGGATAAATCTCATACGTAATGCTGTGCACAAGAACCCAAAAGTACGTGTTGTACGATTCTACTTATATAGTTCAAAATCAGATAAAATTAAAATAAGACGTTAGAAGTCAGGTGAGTGGTTACCCTTGGGCGGAATGGCACACATACGGGTTCTGAAAAGCTGGTAATGCTGTTCTGTAACCTGGGTGCTGTTTACATTGATGTGTACACTCTTGGAAATACATCAAGATGTACATTTATGGTTGGTACACTTCAATAGAGAGGTTGCCTTTTTGTTTTAGTTTTTAAAAAGTGGGGAAACAAGACCAAGAGGAGGGCTGTGCTTCAAGAAAAAATGGTTGAGTATTTTTCTTTAGGGGTATTGTGAAGACAATCTCTACACCGTTATGTTTACTACTTAATGTGACAAAAAGAACGGTAGCCGTTATGAAACAAATTATTACAAAAGTATGGCTGGAATCTGAAGACACAACACCTGATGAACTAGGGAAAAAAGGATCAAATGAGTAACATGTAGCCTACTTCACTCATTTGCATTTCCTCCCTGCCCTCTGTGGGCTTTGGGACTTACAACCCCTGAAATACCTTTTCTATAAAGGCTGCCATCATTTCTCAGACTGAAGATACTGGGTGGGTCCCTTAAAACAATTACTTTCCTAAACCTCATCTGTCATATGGGGCTAATGCTGTCCACTGGTGAGGGCCATTGGGAGAATTGAAGAAGACAACGTCTCTAAACCCTGACAAGACAATACCCAGGAGACAAACAAGTAAGCACGCAATGAATTATGATTACTTTATTTTTTATTTATAGCAGTGTTACTGATGATTGCTAAGTACAAAAAACAAAAAAACAAAACCACTAGCGGTGCCCCAAAGTGTGGATGCTCCTCACGGTAGCCTAGAGCCTAGCAGAGCCTAATGTGGTGATTCCAAAGGGAGCAGAAGGGATCAAGGGCATATACTCCAGGGCAGGCTTTTTCTAACTATAAATGAAACAGATTCTGAAGTCCCTTGGATCCTCCAGCAGGCAGGCCGCTTCCATTTTTAGGATACTTCAGTTAGGGCTCCACTATTTTTGGTATCAATGCCTGTGCCTCAGGAATGTTAGGACTAGAAAGACTAGGGAATCCAGACTTCAAACCAAAATAAGCTGTACAGCTGAGAACAATGTCTCAAACTCACCTGATCATCCCAATCACCAGGTTTCTGGGCCCCTCCTCTGGAAACTGATGCAGCAGGGCTGGGAAGGGCCAGAACCTATATTTTAATAAGGCTTAATGTGACTGTTACAGCAAGTCAAGTTTAGGGAACTCCTACCTGGTGAAATTTAAAGTCCAACAGATCTGAATCCAAATTCAATCCCAAGAACTTGCAGCTGGGTAACCCTGGGCAAATTACAGAAAACCTGCATTTCCTCGTTTGTAAAATGAGACTGACAATACCTACCTCCCAGGATTGTTGTGACTCCTGAATACAATGCCACATTCAGTGCGGAGGATTTGCGAGGCCCCAAATGTGCCTTTGTCCTAATAATCCACATTCCTGTTTCTCTTTACCCCCAAAGCTGGTCTTGCCTCAGCCTACAAGTTTACTTTTATGGGGATAACTTGTGTGTAGATCTGGACTAGCCTGAATGACTTATCAGGTGCTAAGTCACCTTCCCAAGGCATTGACAAATTTAATTTTTACATGTCAGACTTCTTCAGTGATGACCATGACGCCAATATGAATTTTCATATATAAGAATTAACACATTAAATGAGAACGCTTATAACACACACACACACAAAGTTGACATCTAACCTTAGAGATAGGCAGAGCACAGAACCAGAAACTCTGTGAAATCTTATAGCTACTAATGTTATTTGAATATAACTACATATTATGTTGAATAAGCCATTTCTTCTGGAAACAGCTTAGCAATTACACAATTACTCCCTATTGAGAAACCATAGACGCTGCCTTTGAGCCCAATTTAAGTCACTAAAACCTGCTGCCTTTTTCCAACTCTTAAACATGAATGTGTTTCAGGTGATCTTGATTGTGACAACTTCGTGAAAGGGGCTTTTTTAAAAAAAAAAAAAAAAAAAGAGAGGGTTCCTAGCTTACTCCAGATTCTGGAAGGGATTCATGCCCCACAAAATGTGCACTATGATTAGCATGGAGGTTCTTATCAAAAGTTTTTTTTCTGCTTTAACTGAAGTAATACATGAACAGTTAGAAAAACTTGAACTGTACAAACACTATATAGAGAAAAGTTAAAATTCCTTCCTATCCACGTCGTGAGTTCTCCTCCACAAAGGCAACCTTGTTAAAAGTTTAGGAACCCTTCTAGATCAGGATTTCTCGGTCTCATACTTGCTGACATTTTAGACCAGATAATTTTTTGTGGGTGCTGTCCCGTGCATTGTAGAATGTTCATGAGCATTCCTGGCCTCTACCCACTAGATGCCTGCAGCGAACACACCCCCGCCCCAATTGTGGCATCTAAAAATGTCTGCAGACACTGCCAAAACGGGGGACAAAATCGCCCCCAGCTGGGAACCACACCTTCCAGAGATACTCAATGCACGCACAAACACAGCGGTGTGTACCTCTACTCATTTCCCCACCCCCACACTGGTGGCACACAGTTACTTTCCAACTCATTAGGCCATTTGTACCGGGGCGACGGCCAGCCCGTGCCTCGGCGGGAGGCGACGGCCACTCACCAGGTCCCGGATGAGCTGATCCACCAGCTGCTCCCCGCCGCCGGCAGCCTCGCGGGCCGGAGGGGAGCGGGAACGGCTCGCCGCCTCCTGCCTCTCGGCCCGGGTCGCCCGCGCTGCCGGGGGCCGCCCCGCGCCCTCCAAAAGGCCCTGGGCCAGCGCCAGATACCCCGAGGCCTGCTGCTCGCCGCGCCCAGGGACCACCTCGGGCCGCCACGGCCGTCGCTCGGCAGCCTCGGGCCGCCGCCGCTTCCTCAGCGCCTGGGCCTGCGCCAGCTCCTCCTGCCAGTGCCGGCGGAACTCGTCCAGACTGTGGTCGGCCATCGCCGCCGCTCCCGGCCAGCCGCGTCCCCGTCAGCCCACCAGGTGCCACGGGACGGTCCCTCCGCGGGAAATGTCCGCCGCCACCGGAAACCGCCGCCGCTGCCGCGCTCGGGTTCCGGGTGGCCTGCCCGGCCCGGCCCCGCCCCCAGTGCTCCCTTCCGGCTGTCCCTGGCGCTGTGGCTTGCGGCAACCCAGGCCGAGGTCTGTGCCCTGCCCCCGCCCCCAGCTTCTCAACTTTACGCTTGTGGCTTTTGCCAAGCGCAGACTGTGCGCCAAGCCCTGTTTTTTCATTCAAACATGCATTGAGCAACTACTATGTCAGATGCTGAGAATTCAGTATTTGAATCTGCAGCAACAAAAATAATCTCTTCCCTCTTGGGGTTTGCATTCAAGTGAGGGGGTGGGAAGGAGGAGGCGTTCAACAAACGAATATGAACGTTTGAATCCGTGGGAGGCGTTATGAAGAAGCTAAAACAAGGTAAGGTAATAAAACAAGGCGAGGGACGGGGATGGGAGAATTACTTTTAGAAGGATGGTCAGAGAATGGACTGTCTGATATGTCATGTGAACTAAAAGCTAAATGAGGAGAGAAACCAGCCATGGGAAGATCAGATCTCAGAAGAGATCTTTCCAGAAGGAACTGCAAGTGAGAGGGCTATGAGATTGGAAAGAAAGAGGCATACAATAGCATACCAAATTCTAAGGGCTTTGTATCTGTTGTTCGCTCCTCAGGGACTTTTATCCCCACCTTGACCTGGTTAACTCTTACACATCTTTCATATCTCAGTTCTCCTCCCAAACCCCGCCCCCGCAAATCAGGTCTCCCTGCTATTCATTCTTAACAGCATCCCATACTTATAGCACAGAACACAATTTGTAATTTTATATCTGTGTGATGTCTTACTAACATCTCCCTTCCCTACTGGACTGTCAGTTCTTAGCTTGGAGGCCAGTGATTAATAGGAGCTCAATAAATATTTACTTAATAACAACCCTTAAAGTGAGAACTACTGTCTCCACTTTACAGATAAATAGCCACAGATCACGCAGCTGGTAATTTGCAGACCCAGGATTCTAATCCTCTTTCTTACTCCATACCTGACCTATTAATTATCAGAATCATAGAGCCCACACATCTAAACCAGCTAGGAAGCACTTGGCGGCACCTCTGGTTACTATGCGTGTGTGTGTGTGTGTGTGTGTGTGTGTGTGTGTCTATTTTCAAATTCAGTGATATCACCAGCATGGTTGTTGACAGCCTGGGTGCCAGAGTTGGATCTAGGTGGGAATCCCAGCACCTTCATTTACTCACATCCTTTCTTCCAGCAATTCCACTTCTAGGAATTTATCCAAGAGAAGAAAATTGAGGAGTTCAAAGAATACCTTCAAGGAGGTTTACTGAAGCGTTGTTTATAGTGCTAAATATCAGAAGCGATCTAAGTAGTTGACAATAGGGCGTTGGTTAATTAAGTTATGCTCCATTAGAATGTAAGAAAGATCCTAACTGGCTTGTCAGCTTCATGAGAGCAGAGACCTGATCTATTTGTTCTTTGCTATGTCTTCAGTGCTCAGAACAGTGTCTGGCACATAGTACTACAAATAATGAATGAGTAAATGAAAAACTGTGCAGCTATTGAAAAACTGTGCAACTATTAAATTACATTGGAGAAGAAAACTTAACTATGTGAAAGTTATTCACAATATAGCAAAGGCAGGATACATAACTGTAGGTACGACATGATCCCAGTGGTGTCTCTTAAAGAGTGTATGCATTAAGAAGAATATACACCCAAATCTTACCAAAAGAGATCTCTAGAGAGAACAGAATTATGGGTGTTTTAGTGTTCTTTTTCTTTATCTGTATATTATAATTTGCTACAATAAATGTTGTCCCAGCCTGAGTTCCTCCAGAAAGCAGAGCCCGAGACCTAGGCTTGCAGGCAGCTAGTTATTTGTAGGAGTGATTCCAGAGAAGAAGCGTGGGGGACTGAGAATACTGAAACAGGGAAGGAGGGACAGCTAATCCAAACAGCATTCTTGAGCTGGTCCTGTTCTGGGCAACTTACACTCAATCTCACTGGGACCTTCTAAGGAGCCTTGAAGATTGTCCTCCCAAGAAGTAAGAGCTGGAAGGCAACATTGATCCACTGGCTCATCCTCCGTTAGAGAAAGGTTAAACCATGGGTTTTACATAATCTTTCACTTCCAGGTTGAATATAAGTAAACAGATTCCCATGGATGTCCCACACCAAGGCAGTGAAGAGATGCTGGGGCAAAAAGCAAGAGATACTCTACACAGCTAACAGGAGGGACTGTCAGGCACAAGTCAGTTGGTACAGCCAGGGCTAAGGTAAATGGCAAATCAAGAGGATGTAGTGTAGGGCATTAGAAGTGCCCAATAAGTATTTTTAGTTATAAAGATAAAATGAGCTATTTTCCCCCAAAACACTCAGCTAACATCCCACTTCATTCTAGATGCTTTCCATATGAATTCCAAAGATCAAACTTGTTTTTATTTATCTGCTTGTGGGTCAGAAGGCAAATAAGGCTCTTATGGAGCATCTAATACTTGAAAAGCAAACTAGAAAAAGTTTTAAATGCCTAATTTTGATGGTCAAAAAGTCAGTTTCCTCTTGCCCCTTTGAAAGAATTTTAAGTGGCTGAGGGGGCAGGCTAATGGGGCAATTAGTCACCCAGGGAAAATGAAGAAAGGGGAGAAAAATGCTAAGAGGAAGGGAAATACTGTCCTTTTCTCAGTATTACCTACCATTCACTAAGAATATCATGTTGATTTTATATCTTGCCAATAAAATAGCAAATTCCTGGGCCTCCATATCCTCAAATGAAAAATAAAGGTAAAGGGCTTCCCTGGTAACGCAGTGGTTAAGAATCCTCCTGCCAATGCAGGGGACACGGGTTCGAGCCCCGGTCCGGGGAGATCCCACATGCTGCGGAGCCACTAAGCCCATGCGCCACAACTACTGAGCCTGCGCTCTAGAGCCCGCGACCCACAACTACTGAGCCCGCGTGCCACAACTACTGAAGCCCGCGCGCCTAGAGCCCGCGCTCTGCAACAAGAAAAGGCACCGCAATGAGAAGCCCGCGCACCGCAACGAAGAGTAGCCCCCGCTCACCGCAACTGGAGAAAGACCACACGCAGCAACGAAGACCCAACGCAGCCAAAAGTAAATAAGTAAAATAAATAAATTTATTAAAAAAACAATAAAGGTAAAGATATCTTCCCTTCAGAGTAAGGCTGGTAAGATGCCATAAGATGTGCCATATGCTAGCATCCATGAGGCACAGAGCAGGCGTTCTGTGAATAACCGTTATGATCCACATTAATACGGTCTTGGCAGTTAGATTATGTCTAACCTATCCTCCGTACGTCTAGTGTTCCATGAGCCCCACCTTTTCCCCTATCAACAGTGTTCCTTGCAAGTCCAATCCATTAGAGATCTTTGGTTGCAAGCAACAGATATCAAATCTCGATACCTCAAGCATAAAGTAATCGAACTCGGAGAAATAAAGGAAAAGAGGAATGCCTAGGCCCTTGGAATGCCCAGAACCAGATCAGATTCAGAGATGTCATTATAGGAAATCCTGAACCATCCATTTTGGTTACATTCACCACCTGTCTTCCACATTCTGGGATTCAAAATCCCAGGGCAGGAGCTCTCCGAGTGTGGCCCTTGGACCAGCATCACCTGGGGACTCCTTAGGAATGCAATCCCTCAGGCCAGACTACTGAATAAGATACTCTGATGCAACCCTAGCAACCCGTGCTTTAACAGTCCCTCCAGGTGACTCTGATGCACAATCCAGTTTGAGAACCACCATCCCAGAGGATCACTGGAATGGCCTAGTTTGGGTCACATTCCAGGCCCTGACTAAGGAGCGGGGTCTACAGTGGGGTGGATTTCCAGGACCGTATGAAGTGAGGCAGCAGAGTTCCCCAAAACAGCAGAAGGGGGAAGGGATACTGGACCAGGCTAAAACATCTGCAAGGCTGTCATAGGAAGGAGGCTTTGGGAAGTCAGTCTTAGTACTTCCCATGCCTGCACACCTCCTCTGCCCATGGTCGAGATGTTGTACGCTCCCCTCCAAACCCCAGCTCTGCCAGAGCCCCAGAAAGATGGCTGAAAAATGGCCATCACCCTTCCCCCAAGTACCTCCTGCCTCACACCTCCTCCTCAGACCACTCATATGCTGGACTACAAGGGTTCAAGAACTTCTTCACTGCAGAGTCAGGGAGGTCTCAAAAAAGTAGTTACAGCGGGAGACAGGAGCAAAGATGCTCTCATGTACAAGGTAAGAGGGTTTATCAGTTTCCATGGCCGCTGTAAAAAATTCCTAACACACAAACAAACTAAGTGACTTAAAAACAACACGCAATTATTCTTTTACAGTTCTAGAAGCCAGACGTCCAAGATCCATTGCGTGGGGCTGAAATCAAGGTGCTGGCAGGGCCCTGCTTCCTCAGCGCCTTGAGAGGAGAATCTGTTTTCTTACCTTTTCCAGCTTCTAGAACGTGCACTCCTTGCGTTCCTTGGCTCGTGACTCCATCTTCAAAGCCGGCAGGGTAGCGTCTTCCTTCCGCCGTCACACTGCCTTCCGTCTCTGTGTTCAGATCTCCCTCTGCCTCCGTCTTATAAGGATTCCTGTGATTACATAAGGCCCACCTGGGGAATCCAGGCTCCTCCTCTCCCCATCTCAAGATCCTTAATTTACTCTTTTTTTTTTTTTTTTTTTTGGCCACTGCGCAGCATGCAGGATCTTAGTTCCCCAACCAGGGATGGAACCTGTGCCCCTGCAGTGGAAGCGAAGAGTCTTAACCACTGGCCCCCCAGGGAAGTCCCTCAAGACCCTTAATTTAGTCACATCAGCAAAACCCTTTTTGCCATCTAAGGTGGCATTCCAAGGTGCCAGAGATTAGGACCTGGCTACCTTTGGGGGCCATTGTTGGGCCTACCACAGAAGGCCTTCAGCGACCACAGAGCCAAATGCCTTCAGGTGACTCCACGAAATCAAAATGAGGCAAGGAGAGCAGGTGTGGACAGCGGCAAATGGAGTGTGGACACCCATCTAGAGGGGAAACCGAAACTCGGCTCCAGCCGCCGTTGGATCTTAATCGGAATCTTCCAAATCCCAGTATCTTGATTTTTAATGACTAGCAACAAATTTTGATTTTTAAAGAATAAAGATTTCTATTAAAAGTGTAAATTGCATTCAGTAGCCTCCAAACCCCAAAGGTAGTTCATTCTTGAGCAATCCATCAATTAGGACAAAGCTCCCTTCCACTTACCATTAAGATACCTCTTTAGCTCTTGTGAGCAGGATTGAGAAACGACACCTCATTTGGGGCCACTAATGAGTGAAGGACACCAGGAGACTAACATGAAACTAACAGAAAGAAATAATTGTGACTTCAAAGTACAGTGTTTAGAAACATTAACAGAAACATCAGAATTTTACAAGCAGCCATTTCGCATATCAACATGACCCTGGTGTATTCGTTGCTATAGGCATTATTGCCCTTTGTTGCTGTTTTATGCCTTCATAAATAGCAAAATATAAAATTCCTTGGGGAACAACTCTGGTCTTAAAGAAAAACTATCTATAGCAAGAAACAATTTGCTTGTTCTTGAGAATTCTCCCATCAATAATTCCATTTTTAAAAATGTTGCACAGACGGAATTCAGTGTCAGCTGCCAGTTACAGACTTAATCACTTAAAAGGAGGTTGTCCCATATGGACACCAGTCCCCATATCTGTTTCTCTCTCCTCAGTCTCCTCTTGTTTTTATTGAAGCCCTCACCCCTTTCATCTCCCCAGCCCAGTTCCAAAACCACCCCCTCCGTAGGTGTTACTCTCCCCAGGGTTCTATCCCTGGGTCCCTGTTATTTGTCTTGAAAGTTCAGCTCCACCTGAGGCTCATCAGAGACGCTATGTTAATAGAGGTGGCCATGGTTTGGGGGCTCTCACTCCTGCTTAGACTCTGAGACTCCAGGAGCTGATTTCCTTGCCTGCCTACTTAAGAAGCAACACACCAAGGCAAGCTTGGGTTTTTCCTGGAGCCGTCCCCGTCTGGGTTCACAGGAACAGATTCTTGTTAGCATGACTTTGACCCTGACTCCGTTAAGACAGGAACGCTGACATCGTTTCTTCAATTCCAAATCCTCCCTCCCAACTTGTTTCTCTGCAACCCCGACCAAGTGTTTCCTATCTCAGCAAATGACGCCGCTGTCCTGACGTTGCAGCCAAGAAGCTGGTTGTCCCTCTCCCCTTCCTCTCACATCAGCAAGTCCTGACAATTCTACCTTCACAATATATCTTGAATCTGTCTGCTTCTCTCCACCGCCCCTGCCACCATCCTGGTCCAAGTAGGGTTGCCAGATAAAATACTGATGCCCAGTTAAATTGGAATTTCAGATAGACAATGATTTATTTTTTTTTTAGTGTAAGCATGCCTAAGCAAAATTTGAATTTCAGATAAGCAAAGAATAAATTTTTAGTATAAATATGTCCTATGCAATCTGTGGGACATACTTATATTTAAAAAAAATTATTTGCTTATCTGAAATTCCAGTTTAACTAGGTGCCCTTTGTTTTTATTTGTTAAATCTGACAGCCCAAAGCCCAAGGCATCATCATCACACCTGGAGTATCTCCTCACTGGTCTCCCTACCTCCACTCTAGCTCCTGGCAATGAATAAAAACCGACAGAGAGCTTTTGAAAAAGTGAATCATGGATTTCCCTGGCGGTCCAGTGCTTAAGACTCCATACTTCCAATGCAGGGGGCATGGGTTTGATACCTGGTTGGAGAACTAAGATCCCCCATGCCCTGCAGTGAGGCCAAAAAAAATAAAAAGAAAAAGTGAATCAGATCAGCACACTCCCCTGTTGAAAACACCTCAAGGTGCCTCACCTGTTCTTGAAATAACAAATCCATTTTTAAAAACAGCTTTATTGAGATAAAATTCACATACTGTACAATTCACGCATTTAAAATGCACAATTCGGGAATTCCCTGGTGGTCCAATGGTTAGGACTCGGTGCTTTCACTGATGGGGCCCAGGTTCAGTCCCTGATCGGGGAACTAAGATCCCACAAGCTGAGCGGCGTGGCCAAAAAATAATAATAAAATAAAGTAAGTGCACAATTTGATGGCTTTTAGAATATTCACAGGTACACGTAACCATCACCACATTTTAGAACATCACCACCCAAAAAAAATACCCCACTCCCTTTAACCATCACCCCTAATCCTCTCCTGGGCAACCACAATTCTGTTTTCTGTATAGATTTCTCTATTCTGCACAGTTCATAGGAATGGAATATGATATATGGTCACATGCGACTGGCTTCTTTCACTTAGCATAGTGTTTTAAAGGTTCATTCATGTTGTAGCATGTGTCAGTACTCATTCGTTTTTATGGCTGAATAACATTCCATTGTATGAATGGAACACATTTTGATTATCCATTCATCCACTGATGGGCATTTGGGTTGTTTCCACCTTTTGGCTCTTATGAATAACACTGTTATGAACATTCATGGATAGGTTTTTATGTAGTTGTGCTTTTATTTCTCTGGGGTATATACTGAAGAGTGGAATTGCTGGATTACATCATTTTTAATCATGCTGAATCATTTGAGGAACTGCCACACGATATTTTCAAATTGGCTGTGTCACTTTACATCCCCACCAGCAGGGTATGAGGGTCCAATGTATATCTTACACCTTCCCATTCAAACCTATCTGCGGTCTGAAGAAGCAAGCCGTTTTCTACCTTTGGGGGCCTTTGCACACACTTCTGTTGTGCTAAAGTACTCTTCCCACGTCATTCCTCAGTGCAGCTGACCCTATCCACCCTTTAGTTCTCGGCTTACGTGGGCCCTCCTCAGACAAGCCATCCCTAAGTGCCTCATCTAAGTAATGCACCCACACACCATTTTCTCCATCACTGAAACTGACCCTTACCTTAACAGTTAACTTGTTTTCATTATTATTTACTTGCTTGTGTGTCTCCCGCATTAGAATGTAGCCTCCCTGAGGGTGGGACCATCTCTGTCTTGTTCACCCTTGTGTTCTCAGCTTGGTTCCTAGGATGTGCTAGACAATTGTTAGTTAGTTGGTTGGTTGGTTGGTTGGATGAATGAATGAATGAATGAATGAACGACGAAATGAATGAATCCATGGGTGATGAAGCTAAGAGAAGGAAGAAGGTGTTTCTGAGGTTTGTGACCACACATAGTAGATGCTCAATAAATATCTGTGTCACTGATGAGGCTGCAAGTAATAAAGATATGCACAACTACACACACACACACACACACAAAACGTAAGAGAAAGATGAATTCACTCCTTTAAGAAAGAAGTGAGGGATGTCATTGAAAGTCATAAATCTCAACATGAGTGCTCATATAGGAGATAGAAAGCGTTGCTTGGTCTATTCCACTTTGCAATCTGCTGAAGACATGCATCTCCTCTCCTCTCTGTTTTATAGAAAAATCACTCTGAGCACTTTGGTGCACTGAGCACTTTGGAACTCTAATTACATGTGACACACAAATGGAAAGAAAAATAGGAAATCAAACAATTGAGCCAATAAGTTGCAATTTATATGGGCACTTAATAGCAGAAAAATGCCCTAAGCCACTCAGAATTTCCTCAAAGCACTTTGCAGATGGACATCACAGGAGCTGTCGTGAGAATGAAGTCGAGAATGTCTAAAATGTGCCTGAGTTCCTTGGTGACATGTCAGTGCTGTGAATCTTAATGTCCATTTTCACAATATTTCTCCAAGGTCAATGCCACGTAAGACTTTCTGAAGTCTGTCTCTAGCTCACCTCTGTAGTCTGATTTCTCAACACTGTCCCTCAGTCTCTAAGCTCTAATCATCTCAATCTCTTAGAGCTTTCCGCCCCATCGTGCTCCTATCCCCTCTCACCTGCATCTGCCTAACTCCTACCAGGTTTCATTTTAGAGGTCACCTCCTCCAAGAAGCCTTCCTTTCCTTTTTCCTTCTCCAGGCTGAGTTAGATTCTGTATTAGTTAAGATTCTTAGGTTGACTTCTGATTCTACATGTAAAAAGCTTTGAAGTTTCCACTCTGTCCTAACAACAAGTGAAAAGCTGAACAGACTGAAAAATCATCAACTCTTCTCGGATCCATAAGACAGGTGAAGATAGAGCAAACCACTGCCCCCAAGATTGGTGAAACAGGTGAATACAGGAAGTCCAGCTTACTGAAGCAGAGGCTCACAAGCAGAACAGTGCTGGGGAAGGGAAATCGGAGCTGTAGTTGATGAATTGCCTGAGGTTCAGTGTGCACAAGTCTGAGAGTTAAAAGCTCCAGGGGATCCAGTCACGGTGGGGCTCCACACTTTTCTGAGGTTTTCCTACAGAAGCTGCACCAAGGTGTCACAGTAAATATCAGAGAAAAGTCCCCTCATAGTTCCGGCAGGGAGACAGGAAATGAACCATTTTGAAATACACCAGAGTATTCTGTTCTTCTTAACCAGTCCCCTCATAGTTCCGGCAGGGAGACAGGAAATGAACCATTTTGAAATACACCAGAGTATTCTGTTCTTCTTAACCAGTCCCCTCATAGTTCCGGCAGGGAGACAGGAAATGAACCATTTTGAAATACACCAGAGTATTCTGTTCTTCTTAACCAGTCCCCTCATAGTTCCGGCAGGGAGACAGGAAATGAACCATTTTGAAATACACCACAGTATTCTGTTCTTCTTAACCAGAAGAAACTAGTTAACCAGAGGGTAACCTGCTAGGGTATTTTCAGAACCTAACTGACTTGGAGGAAGGGAAATGTCCAAATCCAGCAGCTCCAGCCTCCACATGGGAGAAGGGAAAAAAAGAGAAAGGATGTAAATTACTAATATCAGAAATGAAAGAGGGGATAGCACTACAGATCCCATGGACGTTAAAAGGATAATAAAAGAATATTATAAACAACTCTATGCCCACAAATTTGATAACTTGGATGAGAACCCACACAAGAAGAAATAGATGATCTGAATAGGCTTACATCTACTGAAGAAATTGAATCAGTAGTTAATAACCTTCTAAAACAGAAAGCACCAGGCCCAGATGGGTTCACTAGTGACTTCTATCAAGCATTTAAGGAATAAATTACACAAATTCTCCACAATCTATTTCAGAGGACAGAAGCAGAGGGAATACTTCCTAACTCATTCTATGAGGCCTGCATTACCCTAGTACCCTAACAAAGACATGATCAGAAAACTACAGACTAATATCTCTCATGAAGATAGATGAACATAGATGCAAATAGTCTTAGCAAAATATTAGCAAATCAAATCCACCAATGAACAAAAAGAATTACATACCATGACTGTGATATTGTGACTTTTAAGAAAGACATATCAATATAATTGGTCATTCGGATGACCAAATATATTTCTCACACGTACTTGGTTTTCCCCTTTGGTTCGTGGCTCACAGCTCCTGAAACCTTTGGAATTTCCTAAGTTTAGAGAATGGACAAGTTACCTTTTGTTATGCTAATGAGGTGACTTTTGGAAGGCACCTAAGGATGGGCTGGTTGCCCATAGAACCAACCATGTGATTAGAGGGTTGGAACTTTCTGTCCTACCCCCCTGACCTCTAGGTTAGGGAGACGGTCTGGATATTTGATTCGATCACCAATGGCCAATGATTTCACCAATCATGACTATGCAATTAAGCCTCCATAAAAATCCAAAAGGATGGGGTTTGGAGAGCTTCTGGATTGGTGAACATGTGGAGATGTGGGGAGAGTGATGAGCCTGGAGAGGGCACACTCTCTCCCCTCGTACCTTGCCCTATGCATCTCTTCCATCTGGCTGGTCCTGAGTTATATCCTTTCGTAATAAACCAGTAACATGTTTCTGAGTTCTGTGAGCCACTCTAGCAAATTAATCAAACCTGAGGAGGAGGTCGTGGGAACCTCTGATTTAAAGCCCAGTGGGTCAGAAGTACAGGTAACAACCCAGGCTTTCGACTGGCATCTGAACTAAGGTGGGGGGCAGCCTTGTAGGACTGAACCCTTAACCTGTAGACTCTGATGCTCTCTCCAGGTAGAGAGCATAAGAGTTGACTTGAATCGCAGGACACCCTGCTGGTGTCTGGATAATTGCTTGTTGGTGGGGGGAACCCTCCCCACCAATGTTAGAACTGGATCCAGGAACCCAAAAGAATGACCAAGTAGGATTTATCCCAGCTATGCAAGGCTGGTTCAATACTCAAAAGTCAATTAAGGCAATTCATCACATCAGCAGGCTAAAAAAGAAAAATCTAATGATTATGTCAATAGATGCAGAAAAGGCATTCGACAAAATCCAGCACCCATTCATGATAAAACCTCTCAGTAAAATAAGAAAAGAGGGGAACTTCCTCAAGTTGATAAAGAATATCTACCAAAAGAACCTATAGCTAACATCATACTTAATGGTGAGAAACTAGAAGCTTTCCAACTAAGATTAGGAACAAGGCAAAGATATCCCCTCTTACCACTCCTTTTCATCATACTGGAAGATTCTTAGGTTGACAGAAACAGAAACCCAACTTAAAATGACTTTAGCTAAAAAGAGAATCTATTTTTGCTCTGGGAAGTTCAAGGGTAAAGTAAACTCAGGCTTCTGATCTCTCTTACTCCCCCGCCTTCCTCCCCCACCTTCCTCCTTCTCTCTCTCTTTCTTCCTCCTTCTCTCTCCCTCTTTTTCTCTGTTGGGCTCACTTTCTTCTACTGCAGTTGGGGATAAGCATTCCTGGAACATCAGGTGGCATAAAGGAAAGAGAATTAACTTAACACATGTACTACAATCCCTGACTCCATCTAGTATGGAATCTGGGGACAACTGGTAGGCAGAGTGTTGAGGAAAGAAGAAGCCCAAAGACGTTGGCTGCTGTTCTAACATATCCAGGAGCTAGCTCTGTGATCTTGGGCAAGTCACCTGACCTCTATCATTCCCACTTTCCTCATCAGCAAAATATAAAAAATAACCTAGGCCATCAGTTTTCACACTTTAACGAGCATCAGAAACACAGGGGGTGGGACCCTATGCCACAGTGCCTGACTGACTGGTCTAGTTAAACCTGGAGAATTTGCACTGCCAATAAATTTTCAGACGATCCTATTGCTGCTGGTCCAGGGACACACACTTCGAGATGATTTCTGGGGACTTTCCAAATCTGAGATTCTATGGATCTAAAAGCCATGGGGATAAGCAAAGGAAAAGATTAAGAACGATAAAAGGTTTTTAGATTTGGAATCATGATTGTATGAGGGTGTTTTGTTGCTGTTGATTTGATTTTTTTTTTACTGTGCTAAAATATATATAACATTAGGACTTCCCTGGTGGCGCAGTGGTTAAGAATCCGCCTGCCATTGTAGGGGACACAGGTTCGATCCCTGGTCCGGGAAGATCCCACATGCCGAGGAACATCTAAGCCTGGGCGCCACAACTACTGAGCCTGCATGCTGCAACTACTGAAGTCCGTGCGCCTAGAGCCCATGCTCCACAACAAGAGAAGCCACCGCAATGAGAAGCCCACGCACCGCAACGAAGAGTAGCCCCAGCTCGCAGCAAGTAGATAAAGCCTGCGCGCGGCAACGAAGACCCAAAACAGGCAAAAAAAATAAAATAAAATATATATATATATATATATATATGACATAAAATTTACCATCTTAACCATTTTTTTTTGGCTGAGCCACATGGCTTGCAGGATCTTAATTTCCTGACTGGGGACCTCAGGCCCCAGCAGTGAGAGTGCCAAGTCCTAACCACTGGACCGCCAGGGAACTCCCCCATCTTAACCATTTTTAAGTGTACAGTTTAGTGGCATTAAGTACATTCACACTGTTGTAACCATGACCACCATGCGTCTTCAGAACTTTTTCATCATCCCCAAATGAAACTCTGTATCCATGAAACACTAAATACCCATCTCCCCTCCCCCCAGCCCCTGGCAACCACCATTCTACTGTCTGCCTCTGTGGGTCTGACTACTCTAGAAACCTCATATAAGTGGAATCATACAGTACTTGTCCTTTTGTGTCTGGCTTATTTCACTTAGCATGTTTTCAAGACTCATTCACTTTGCAGCATGTATCAGAATTTCCTTCCTCTTCAAGGCTGAATAATAGTTCTTTGTATGGATAGAGCACATTTTGCTTACCCATTCAGCCATCCATCCATAGTATAGCTGTCTTTACTATGTGTCAGGGCTTTCATTTCAACAAAGGTGGAAGATTTAACATGGTTATTGTAGGGTTTCCCAGGAAGCCAGTCTGAGATGGAGATTAGCATACAGGGGTTTGTTAGGGACACCCTTGGGATTGCCACCTAGGGAAGGGAGGAGAAAGAAGCAGGACTGGGCACAGGGAGAAGTTGAACTATGATGTGGTCCGCATGACAGACAGCTCTGTACCTTAGTCATTTTCCCTCTGTTTATGTCTGTGTCCAAATTTTCCTCCTCTTACGAGGACATCAGTCATTGGATCTGGACACACCCTAATCCTGTATGACCTTGTCTTAACTAGTTTACATGTGCAAAGACTCTATCTTCAAATAAGGTCACATTCACAGCTTCCAGATGGAGACAAACTTTGCAGGACACTATTCAACCCAGTACACATGTGATATCTGGAGATGTGGCAGCCATCTTGCAGCCATGAGGCAATAAGCCTGAGGACCAAAACCAAAATACTGAGGACTGTGGAGCAGAAGCAAAGACATAGCCTGATTCTTAATGAAATAATTGTACCACAAACCTAACCCTGAGCTTGTCTTCCTCCACACCAGGGGTTGACATACATTTTCTATAAAGGGCAAGATAATAATATTTTACCATTTGCAGGCCATATGATTTCTGTTGCAACTATTCAGCTCTGCTGTTGCAGCAGAAATGCAGCCAGAAATAATATGTAAATGACTGAGCATGACTGTATTCCAATAAAATTATTACAAAAACAGGCAGCAGACCGATTGGCTCACATACCATAGTTTGCCAATTTCTGCTCTGGACTCATTGTCAAGTAAATAGTAAAAACTCTTATGATTTAAGCCTCTACCAAATGTATACCACCTGCTATATCTAGGACAGGGTTTCCCACACTTGGCACTATTGACGTTTCGGGCTAAATAATTCTTTGCTGTCTGTGCATTGTAGGCTGTTAAGTAGAATCCCAAGCTTCTACCCATTAGATGCTGGTAGCACCCTTCAGTTTTGACAACCAGAAAACATCTCCAGACTTTGCCAAATATCTCCTGGGGAGCAAAACTGTCCTTAGTTGAGAACCACTGATCTAGAGTAAATAGCTAGAAATGTAATCAGCAGGTCATAGGGCATGTGAATTTCCAATTTTTCCAGGTCTGCCAAATTGTTCTCTAGTATTTATCCTCTCATCAGTATAATTTCAAGTCTAGTGATTCACTTGTTTAAAGTAAGCTCAGTTGCCTACAATAAAGTGATTATTGCCTGAGCAAAGGACGATATGTCTGAATTTTCACAGCAGGAGTACAAGTTTAAATTTATATTTTATTTGTTTTTTGCCTGCGTTGGGTCTTCGTTGCTGCGTGTGGGCTTTCTCTAGTTGAGGCGAGCGGGGGCTACTCTTTGTTGCGGTGCACGGGCTTCTCATTGCGGTGGCTTCTCTTTGTTGCGGAGCACAGGTTCTAGGCATGTGGGCTTCAGTAGCTGTGGCCCGCGGGCTCAATAGTTGTGGCTCATGGGCTCTAGAGCGCAGGCTCAGCAGTCGTGGCACACGGACTTAGTTGCTCTGCCACATGTGGGATCTTCCTGGACCAGGGCTCCAGCCCATGTCCCCTGCATTGGCAGGCAGATTCTTAACTACACCACTAGGGAAGCCCCATGGGAGTACAACTTTAATCAGCCCTAACTCCTGTGACTCCAGTAATCAAGGAATTAGGTTTTATTTAAGTGAGCTTTACCCTTTACACTTAAAGTATTGATGAGACTATAATCATGGGCTGGTTAATCTTTTCTCTCCTGCTGTGGACATTCGTCTGCTGTTTTCTCTTTACTTACAACAAAAATATCCTTAAGGGAGAAGTAGCAAATGAATAATTAGGAGAGCCCTAGAGGAATTACCCCATCTTTCCAGGTATCAGAGGGTTAAATAGGATAAATGTGAGAGATGAGCACCGTGCTGCTCTGGCTCTATTGAATGCAAGGGACTTTCCTAGGAATAACTGTGATGTAATTGAATATTGGACTCACTGAAATATTAATCCTCTTGTTTTCCCAGTGGGTTTGGGTCATGGTCCCTGTTCTGTTTCTTAAGTGGATGCTTAATAATCCTGATACATCAACAAGGGCCATAACACATATTTATTGAGTGCCAAGCACTACGCTGAACGCTCGATAACGTTCTTTCTTTTAATCCTCACAACAACCCAGTGAGGTAGGTGTTTTGATTATTATTCCCATTTTACAGATGGGAAAGTGGGGGCTCAGAGAGATGAAAATTATGCCCAAGGCAGGGCCGAACATTGCATGATGGGGCTAGAGTTCAAACCCAGGTTTCTCTGGCACAGAGTGTCAAACCACTGTGCTATAACTCTGATTTAGATTCAAGAACTCTGTTGTTCACCAGGCTAACACCTGGCATCAAATCTGGCCCTGGCATTAATACATGGCTTCAGGAAACACAGCTGTTTGGAGGAGGCAACAGCTGTTCATTCATTTATCACTTCACGAAGCCACATGAATTAAAACACCGTAAGGTAAGGCTCAGTTGGTCTCCAACACCAGGATAGGTTATTATTGATTTAATTAAAGAAAAGAAATACTACCCACCCCCCCCCAATACACATACACTTCCTGCTAGAAACACTTGAGTTTTGATTTCTGTAGAGGTAAAGGAATGATTTGTGGCAAAATTTTTTTAATGTTATTGATAATAACCATTCTATGTACGTCACCATGCATGTCTGAAAGTGGGAAAGACAAATCAGGATGCTTACCATTCACTCATTCTTTCCTTCTTTTCTTCCCTCCCTCTTTCTTTCTTCCTCCCTTCCTTTCTTCCTTGCTTTCTTTCTTCCTTTTGACAAACATTTACCGAACACTTACCATGGGTTAAGCCCAGTTTTAAGCACTGGGGCACCACAGGAAGTCTTCGTGGACTTGAAAAATCTATCTTATTTCTTTATAAGAGAGAGGCTGCACATCCTTGCAATTGGTATGGAAAGTTTTCTCTGAATAAATGTATCAACTGGATTTCATGAACTATTTCTCAAAATAATCCCCTTAAACTCCTCCTCCCTTAAAGATCTCCAACAGGACATGAAGGAGGAGGAAGGAAAACGGATGAACAGTCCTAGAAAAATAGCCAGGCACGTGCTCGGCAGTAAAAGTGGCCATAGGCCTTTCTCACCTTCTGAGATGGCCCACACTCTGCCTGGGGAGTGTGTTTCTCTCTATATAAATCCACTTCTTACCTATCACTTTGTATCTCACTGAATTCTTTCTGCGATGAGACATCAAGAACATGAGCTTCATTAAGTCCTGAAACCAGGTGTGTGATCTCAGTTGGAAAACCATGGGTTTTGGCCGGGTTTGAGTCCTGGCACGTGGGTTCAAGTCCCAATCTGAGGTGCACAGTTTCAGAATCAGTAAGGCCTAAAAGCAAATAAAGCAACCTAAAAGAGAAAAAATAATGGGGGGTGGCGAGGAAAAAGAAAAGAAAAAAAAAGTGGCCATAGTCTGGTGAATATCTGCTTCTAGCTTCTCTTTTAGGGCATTTTTTCCCTCTCACTCCCTCTGTATTAGGGCTGCCATAGCAAAGCACTACAGATTGGGGGGCTAAACATCAAAAGTTATTTTCTCACAGCTCTGAAGGCCAGAAGTCCAAGATCAAGGTGTCAGCAGGGTGGGTTTTATCTGAGGCCTCTCTTCTTGGCTTGCACATCGCCATGTACCCGTGGTGTCTCTCCCTCTTCTTATAAGAAGACCAGTCATATTGGATTGGGGCCCAGCTCTAATGACCTCATTTTAACTTAATTACCTCTTTAAAGGCCTTGTCTCCAAATACAGTCACATTCTGAGGTCCTGGGGCTTAGGACTTCTGCACAGGAATTTTAGGGGGACGCAGTTCAGCCCATAATAGCCGCCCTCCCTCCCTCCTCCTAAGTCCCCAGTGGTGACATAATGCCAAAGAGCATTAACTCTGGGGCCAGACAGCTGTATGACCTTTGGTCAAATTATTTAAATGCTGGGATAGGGAGGGTGGGAGGGAGGGAGACGCAAGAGGGAAGAGATATGGGAACATAGGTATATGTATAACTGATTCACTTTGTTATAAAGCAGAAACTAACACACCATTGTAAAGCAATTATACTCCAATAAAGATGTTAAAAAATTATTTAAATGCTCTGCCTCAGTTTGCTCATCCAAAATAAAGGACTAATAATCACACGTGTCCTATTACATAGGGTCGTTAAATGAGTTGCTACATCTAAGGCACTTAGAACAGTGCCTGGCACAGAGTAAGCACCGTGTAAGCGTTTATTAAACGTGAAAATCAAAAATGCATTTTTACTAAAGCGTTAGGAGAGTGTTACATGTCACTCTCCCAAAGAATTTGCTTTTTCTAGACAATACTCAACATCAGTGACAGAATCGCCACTTCACAATAGGGGAACCGTATATATTTGAGGGTGCGGGCCTTCCAACATTCTTCAAAACGCACTGCTTAGCGAGCACATGATCTACTATAAAATAGTAACAGTAGCCAACATTTATTAAATGCTCACGGGTGTGCTGGGCACCGTGCTCAGGGCTTCCTGGTATGATCTTATTTATGAGGTAGGTACTATTGAAGTAGGTACTATTATTCCCAATTTACAGTTGAGGAAATGGAGGCTCCAAAAAGCCTCATCTCAAGGCCAAGTTCCCCAGTTAGTGAATGAGGAACTTGGTGGGCCCACTCTACGGTGAGCCAATTTAGGGACTGACTGTCACCTGCAGCGTATTGGGGGGAGAGAAGGAGGTCTTCTCTTCTCCCCGACTTTTCCATCACCCCCTGTTCTCCCTCTGCTGAAGGACACGTCCCCAGTGCCCACGGCCAAGGCTGCACTCTCTCTGCTACAGAAAACATCCAAGCTGCCGGGACCCGACCCAGCGGCACCTCACGAGCCCAGCATTTTGAGGGGCAGGCTTCCAAACAGGGTAATAATAGTCCCATTAAAATTAATGTCCATGAAGTGAGCCGTTAAAAGCGTGCAGATTAAAACGGGGGTGGGGGGGAGGGAACTGTTCAATTTAAATCCAAAGGGCTTTTTAAATAGACACTGTATCTTCATTCTTGGAACACTACCCTGGGCAACGGATCAGGTCCCCTCTGCAAAGACTAGGGGGGATTAAGGAGGTGAGTCCCAGGAGAATGGGGAAGTGGTTTCTGGCCAGAAGCAAAGGGAACCAAGGTTTATCCAGGGCCCGCTGCATGCCAGGTGCTTGGCATACATTTCTCTCATTTAATCTCTGCCCCGATCCTAGGAGGGAGGTATTATTATTCCCAGATTACAGGGGGCAGTATAAAACCACGGTTAAGAGTTTAAAGCCTGCGGCAGACTGCCCTAATTTAGATCCAGGTTTATTCCTCATTAACTCTGTGATCTCCTGGCAAGAGACCTTACCTCCCTGTGCCTCAGTTTCCTCATCTGTAAAACAGGATAGTAACAGCACACTCTTACCACCCTAGAACGTGGAAACTCACTTTAGGCAGTGTAGACAGGGGCCTTAGCCCAGTAACCTACACAGAAGGCACTCAGTAAGTGTTGACCATTATTAAATAGGAGAATTGGGGTTGGGTGGATCTGAAGAACCACCAAGATCACAGAGCACAGCTGGGGTCTGAGCCCTGACCGTGCTGCAGGTCAAGGGGAAATCTCTCCATGATAAATCCAGACCCAAACTAAGTTCATAGTCTTGAAGAATCTTTTCCAAGTGACCAAAGGACTCCTCAGGCCTTGGCAACACCCTGCTGGTGGGAAGAAGAGGATCCGAGCTGCCTCATCAGGACCTAGAAGGCTGGCCTGGAGCCACCTCCAGGCTCCCCCAGTTTCCTGAATCCCCATGGATTCAAGATGGGTGAAGGTCTCATTCTCCTCCAAAGAATCCTGAGAGTCCCTTCACTCATCTGCACCGTCACCAGCATGGACAGTTCCAGATTTCCTAGTCTGGAGGGTCATAGGGGCAGTTCTCGGATTGGAAAAAAAAAAAAGGAGCTAAAATTCCCTGCCGGCGGCCCCCATCCCCGACCCCGCCGACCCCTTAGCGTCGCCATTGCGCGTTAAATCGGGATCACTGCTAGAAACTAACCCCTGTAGGAAAGTAATCTTGACAAAGGAAGCAGACAAAAATAAGTTTCCTTCTGGAAAACCCCTTGTGAGGGTCTTTCGGGCGGAGGCGCGGTGTGCCGGGAACAGCCGAGACTAAGGGCCGACCCCCTAATCCTCTCCCCGCCTCCATCAAGGTTTCTAGCGGCGCTGTGGGCGTTTAAGGGTCTGGAGGCCTATCTCAGATGGGGGTGGGGTTGTGCGTCGGGTGTGCTCATATCCGCAGCCTACAGGTGCGGAGTCAGACCTGAAAGTAGGCAAGTTGGGTTGAATCCGGCCCTCTCATGAGATTTTGAATCGACCCACCTCCCCCAAACCAAACAATAGCTTCGGAACATTTTTTGAATAATGCAGTCGAATTCGATATCGGCTTCATCCAAAACGGCAAATAAGCCTGCCCCCCTCGCCAAATCGGAATTGGAGCTGAATTCAGGAAAAAGAGACGGAGAAAACCTCCCCTGGCGCTCCACGCCTCCGCGAGGGTCTCCCGCGACCCCTGAAGCCAGAGACCCAAGCCGCCGGTCGCCTTCAGGCGTCCCAGCGCCCCGCGCTCCTCTTCTCCCAACCCGCGCGCCCCCTCACTGCCGGCGCCGCTAGGGTTAAAAGTTACCTCTCGGTTTCTTCTGCCTGCACCCCCCCCCCCCGGGGCCGGATGATGTAACCCCCCTCCCCGCGCCCTCCCCGCCCCCTCCACCATGTGACACTTTAATTAATAATAGCGCCGTCAGCACAACAAACGCACAACACAAGGAGAAACTTGGTGTCCAGGGGAGGCCCCCGGCGACTGGAGCGCGGCGGAGGCAGGCGCAGAGGCCGAGGCAGAGGAGGCGAGGGGCGGCCCGACGCGGGGAGGGAGAGAGGCGAGCGGTCATGTGCCCGTGCCCCCTGCACCGCGGCCGCGGCCCGCCGGCGGTGTGCGCCTGCAGCGCGGGCCGCCTGGGTCTGCGCTCGTCCGCCGCGCAGCTCACGGCCGCCCGGCTCAAGGCGCTCGGCGACGAGCTGCACCAGCGCACCATGTGGCGGCGCCGCGCGCGGAGCCGGAGGGCGCCGGCGCCCAGCGCGCTCCCCACCTACTGGCCCTGGCTGTGCGCGGCCGCGCAGGTGGCGGCGCTGGCGGCCTGGCTGCTCGGCAGGCGGAACTTGTAGGAACGCGGGGCTTCTTGGTGGGGCCGAAGCCGAGACCCAGCCGGAGCGAGCAACAGGTACGCTAGCGAGCGAGCGCCAGCGCGCGGTGTCTGGGGACTGGAGACTTGCGGCTGGCTTGGGAGCGGGAGAGCCTCAAGTTTGGCGTTCTTCTCTTCCCATCTCCTTCTTCCTCCGCAAGGATCTCGGTCCCCCTCCTAGGCAGTCCCCATCTCTCCTTCCAAGTACCGGCTCCACCGTTTCTGCCCCTTCTCTCCGAGTCCTTAAGCGCATCTTGCCACTCTTTCCATCGGGGTGGCTTTGGGAGGACTTTAGCCTCCGTAAGCCCCACCAGCGGCTCAAGCAAACACACAGTGCAAGTAAAAACTGGGCTTGCTCTGAGAACAGTTATAGGCCAAGCCAAAGAATTATAATCTATCGCGGTTTCAAGACGAGCCCTCAGTCCTCTTTCAGACGCCTGCCACTCCAGAGTCGCCACCGTTTCCATCACCGCCGCTCCAGACCCCCTTCTCCTTAAGTGTCACTTCTCCAGTTTCTGTTGCCCGTCTCCCGGCGCCCCGAGCACTTCTCGCGACTTCCTCCCCCTCCTGGTTCCTGGCCGGCTCCGTCTTTCTCCCTACCTAAAACTTTGCAGTTTTCCTCCGCTCTGGCAACTTCTTCTCCCCTCCAGCGAGGTGTCCCGTTTGAGGAGCTTGGCCTCCTCTTCACCAAACGGAGGAACTGAGATGAAGGAGATGCCCCCAAGTGAGCTGGGATCGGAGGCTCTCAGGGAAACTCCAAGGGGAAGCCTTAATGAAAGAGCATCAGCTGAGCTCTATCTGGGTGCTAGGCCTTGTTGAGGGAGGAGGTGTTTGAGAGCCTGCAGTATGCTAGGCACTGCGCGGCGGGGGTGGGGAGTGAGTATGGAGCTAGTGTGTCTGGTACCAGTAGGAGAAAGGTACTGAGCACCTACTGTGCGCTAGGCCCTTGGGATTGGGGAATTACTGAGCACCAGCTGTGCGCCTGGCACTGTGCTAGGCGCTTTAGGGGAGCAAACGTGTAAGGATCGTCTTTTCAGATTCTGGAATAGAGAGGAGAGCTGCAGTGAGTGCGAGTGGAGAGAATCAGGCTGAGCTTACCAAAGGTGGGTCTAGGGCCGGAAGGTGAAGGTCGAAGGTGAGAAAGCCAGCCTCGGGATGCCATGGCCCACAGAAACCGAGCTCTCGGGTCGCGGCTGAGCCCCGCGGTGCGCCAACACCCTGGGAAGGTGGCGCGGCGCCCGCAGGGAGAGGCGGCAGCCGGAGCGTGGGGGGTGGCAGCGCCCGGGGAGATGCGGGGGTGCGCGGGGTGTGAGCCGGGAGCGCGGGCGACAGATGTCTCGTGGGCCGGCGCAGCCCGGGCGCTGGCGAAGAGAGGTGCGCGCTTCGGGACGCTCTCTGCCCGGCTCGGAGGTCACATCCGATTCTCTTCCTCCCGGAGGAGAGGCCCGGGGCTGCCCTCGACCGCAGAAGCCCAGGCTGGGGCCGCCGAATCCTAGAGGCAGGAACAGAATTTTGGATGGGGCACGGGGAGGTGGGGCAGAAAAAGGGAGCCAAGCAAGAGACGCGAAGCCCAAAGTGTGTAATTTAGGGAAAGGCGGAATGAAGGTGGGAAAGGAGGCAAGGAAAAAACGGGCGGCGAGACGAGGAAAGAAAGGCGGGGGAGCTGGAGAAAGAGAGAGTTCCTGGAGAACAAGATAGTGGGAACGTGGATTAGAAAGATGGGAAGCGAGGGGAATCCAGTAGAAATGGGGAGGAGGGCTAGGACACCGCTTCCTCCAGTCTTGGAGACCAGGCGAGGCTGGGGAGGCGCTGCCTTCTCGGGACTAGACGGTGCAGGATGCTGGGCGTCCCACCTAGGGGGCGGAGAGCGCCCACCAGAGCCCGACTGGCGCGCGTCGGGGCCGGGGGTGCTCCCGGGGCCCTCAGGAGTAGGCTGCCGCCCTGGAGGTGGCCCGAAACCTCCGCGAGGGCGCGCGGGGCGAACGCAGCGCGTCTCTCTGAGCTCGGGCGCGAGGAAGGACCCACGCGACAAGGAAGGGGGACGGGAAGGAGTTTTCGCCGGTGCGGCGTCAGCGGATAATTGTCGTCGCAGAGTTTATTTCCCCTTCCTGACTCTGCTTCAGCCCCAGAGCCCCGTGCTACGTCCCGACTCCAGGCCACCTCCTCAGCCTACCCCTGGGTTCTCCTCCATCCTGCTGTGTCCCGTCCGGGCGTCCCCAGCAGGCACACCCTCTAGGGTCCTCCCGCCTCGGGTGCCCTGACCCCAGGATGCCCGGCACGGCTTTCCTGCCGCGCTGCACCTCACTCCCTCGGATCTCCGGTAGAATGGTATTGAACAGAATGTATACCACTACCATCCCGGGCTTCGCCTTGCTGGGTCTCCCAGGCTCGGCCCCTATCACAAGGACTTGGCTTCTCTCGCTGCTACCTCCACCTCGGGGCTTTCTTGTGCTTTGGGCTTAACCGGGGGAAACCCATCTTTCCCCAGCCTTCCGTAAGTTAGCAAGACGTGAAAGGAAATCCCCTGGAGAAAGACAGTTTGTTGAGTTGTGTGTGGTCCTCTCCACATTTCCTACCCCAGAAGAGAAATGGGAATGCTCACAGGGTGCCTTATTGGTTTCAGGGAGGCCTGAATCAGCCATCTAGAGCAGACCATTCTCTTAGGTTAAAGGTGAGCTTAGCTCTATGCATGACAGCAGTTTCAACAAGCTTGTTTTGAGCCTCTACTGTGAGCCAGCAATAGTTTGCTTAGAAGTCATCATTAAACAGACAAACAAAAATCCAACCTCTCCTCTGAGACTCAGTTTTCCCATATGTAAAATGGGGACAATAATAGAACTTAAATGCACAGCTGTTGTCAAGAGGGTAAAATGAAGTCATTTACAGAGAGCTCTAGAACAGTGCCTGGCACATAAGAAGTGACTATAAATGTGAGCTATCATGACTATGATTGTGCATTTAATATCTTTCTTTCCGAAAGCAGACAACACTTTGCCATCGTCATTGCTGGTGATTCCACACTATTCTTACTTGCCATTTTGGGGAATCAAGGCCACCTGGGCCAGGATAGTATAGGGGTTAAGAGCATGGGTTTAGGGATCAGATGAAACTGGATTTAAGTCCCAGCCCAAGACCTTTCTGGCAGTGTGACTTTGGGTAAGAACCGTAACCTCTCTGAGCCTTTATCTGTAAACCGGAGCTGTATCTCTATCAGGATTGTTGGGAGGTTGATAGGAGAGCATCTATTTCACGTGCCCAGTGCAGTGCCTGGCACTTAGTTCAGTTGTCAGAGGATGCTATGAAATGGTTAATGCCATTCAAAGGGGAAACTGAGGCAGAGAGAGTCCACCTGAGTCGTCCCAAAGGATCGATCAATGGCGAAGTCAGAACTGGCATTGGAGTCTCTGCCTTTGAAGGCCTGCAGCACACAGCCCGTCGGATGACTTGAGGGATGCGGGGGAGGAGATGATATCAGGGCGGCAAGCAGAAGGGGTGGTGAGCCTCGAATTCCTGCACTAGAGAGATTCCCTTTCTGAGGGAGCCTCGGGGGAAGCTCCTTGGAGGCTGGGGAGGCCTGGCGGAGAATGAGTGTGATTTAACCAGTCACTGCTCCAAGATACAGGAGAGGGAACAAAAGATGCTTTATGGTGAGCGCTGGCTGGTGGAAGCGTGGGAGGGAGAAGTGTCACTTGCCTTGGGTGGGGGTCGGGGGGAGGGAAAGAGAAGGAGGAGGATTCGGGCTGGGGTGGGCAGAACCTTGCCTTAGGACTAAGGAGAGGGGAGAAAGGGGTACTCTGCGCACCCAAGAGGCGACGTAGTCAGCAGCAAGGAAGATAATGGGCCAGCAGGAGCCTGCTTTAATGAGTTAATGACGGTCTGGCCTGCCCGCCAGACATGCTAACTGGTTCTTGGAAGGTATTTGGGGGATTAAGTGGTTAAACCTGGAGGCGCATCCCTCAGGCCTCCCTCCCAGACTGCTGCACCCCTGCCAGGATTACTTTTAGAGCTTGAAAGCCTAGGCAAGGAAGGAAAGGAGTGAGCGGAGGAAGAGACAGCTGTTGGGGAGGAAACCCCCACCGCTGCCCCCCCAGGAAGCGGCCAGATGTGCAGGACGGTGGCAGCCTTCCTGCCACATGGTCGCTGTCTGGAGTCACACTCTTGCCTACCGAGAGGCCAGGACTCAAGTGACTGAGCTGTGGATGTAAAAACAGCCCCACCCGGGAAGAATTAAATACACCCGCAGATACGGGCTGCGTGGATTTGGCAACCGCACCTCTGGGTTTTGAAAAGTCAGCTTTCCAGACCTACACTGGGGGTGGGAGGAGTGGAGTGGGGGCTTCTGTCGCCCTTCTGGTCATCACTGTGTGTGACAGGATTTCATGGTAAGTAACAGTGAGCTGCCCCCACACGGTCCCTAGCCCATGGCAACTTGCTTGTCACATAGTAGATACAAAATAACTATGATGAATACATGAATCATTCAGAAACTGTGCACAGTGAGCATTAGTGTTTCCTAAATTCGGCCTCTTTCACTTTTTCTCCTATTAATTATTGAGTTCCTACTGTGTGCAGGGCATGGTGGACACAGGAAGGACCAAGACATAGAAGCCCCTGCTCTCATGGAGCCTACATTTTAGTGGGAAGAGACAGATGATAAATCAGTAAAGATTGTTCTGGTTACAGCTGCTGTGTAACCAATTACTCCAAAACTTAGTGGCTTAAAACAACTATTCAATTAGGCTCATACATTCTGTGGGTTAGAGATTCAGACAAAGCATAGCAGGGGTGACTTGTCTCAGTTCCAGGCTGACTGGGGGCTGGAGTCACGGTGATGGGATCTTCATTTATAGGCCTGGCTGTTGATGCTGGGTGCCAGCTGGGACTGCCAGTCAGAGCATCTACACTCAGTCTCCTCTTGTGGCTTGGGCTTCCCCACAGCATGGCAGCCTCACAGTAGATGGATTCTGACCTGGTATCTTAGAGCTCCGAAGGCAAGTGTCTCGGAGGGTCAGATGGAAGCTGCTTTGCCTTTTTTGACCCAGCTTCAGACATCACTTTGGTTCAGCCCAGATTTAAGGGGAGTGGAATTAGACACTACCCCATGGGGGAGTGGCCAGGTTCTAGAATAGCCAATGGGGGAGAAGATATTGTCGTGGCCATCTTTGGATTATGCAGTCTAACACAGAATTTCAGAAAGCGTTCAGAGCTCTGAAGGTAGCACACGAAGATAACGTCCAGGCACACCTCGGAGACACTGTGGGTTTGGTTCAGACCACTGCAATACGGCGAGTCACAAATGTTTTGGTTTCCCAGTGCATATAAAAGTTATGTTTACATGATACTGTAGTCTATTAAGTGTGCAGTAGTATTACGTCTTTAAAAACAATGTACACACCTCCATTAAAAAATACTTTATTGCTAAAAAATGCTAACCATCATCTAAACCTTCAATAAGTCATAATCTTTTTGCAACAATCACATCAAAGATCACAGATCACCGTAACAAATATAATAATGACGGAAGATTTGAAATATTGTGAGAATTATCCCAATGTGACACAGAGACACGAAGTGAGCAAATGCTGTTGGAAAGAAAGATGGCATCAATAGACTTGCTCGACACAGGGTTGCCACAAACCTTCGATTTGTAAAAAATGCAAACATCTCCGAGGTCTGCCTTTCATAGCGAGAGCCTGGAGCGCTCCTTACCTGCACTGGTTGGAGATGGTCACTTAGAGGAGGAACCAAGGAACCAATGCTGTGAGTGACGAAAAGGAGCCAACCACGTGAGTACCTGGAAGAAAGGTGTTCTGGGGAGGTGAAACTTTGCACCGTGTGCTTGAGGAGGAGGAAAACGAGCAGTGGGCTAAGACCACGTGAACTTGGGGGAGAGGAAGACAGAGGGCAGGCAGGGGCCAGATCAGGCCATGGTAGGGACGTTGAGTTTTGTTGTCAAGGGATTCACAAGTGCTGACAGTACATGAAGAGGTGCTTTATAAGAGGAGAATTAGATGTGATGCAATGAACTACTCATCCTCATGCATTTGCAAATATGAATTGAGCACCAGCTCAGGGCTAGGCACCAGGATGCAGGGATGCAGAGATGAGTAAGTCCCAGAACCTGGCCTCAGATGCTCCTAGACCTCAGGAGCAGGAGACCCCGGCTCTGACCCCCACTCCAGCCTACTCTCACTGGAGGAGACCTCCCACCAAGGTCTGAGAGATTCTGGCCCCTGTGCCAGCTCTGCCCAGCCCTCAGTGCCCTCAGAAGTTTGTGGATACTGGCTGGATTTCCATTCAATTCCATATTGTCTCCCCTCCCTCCTTCCTGCTTTAAACTGGTGCCCTGCAGTTGGGTGAGGGATCTCTGTTTTAGGCCACATCAGTGAGATGTGTCCTTTTAGTACTGCTGGATACCCAGGAAGAGAGAAAGCTCCTTTCCCTGCCCTGTGGAGAGAAAATTGGCTGCCCCACAGGGTGTTGCCATCTTTGAACTTTTGCCCCACAGGCCATGGACTTGGGCAAGATGGAATTAAATTGTTTTGGGAAACTTAATAATAATAATAAAATAATAATGTAATATTCCTTTTTTTAAGAAAAAATAGCTTTTTCTTGATTACAAAAAATATTACAAGCACGTTATCAAATACTTGGAAAATACTGAAAAAAAGAAAGATTTAATCGATTGTTTTTATCTCACTACCCATTGTTAACATTTTGAGAGGTTTCTTTCCATTTAAAAAAAAATGCACTGAGAGGTACTTTAACAAGTAGAATCCCTCTAAATGCATTCTCTGTAATTTGACTTTGTCATTATATCATGGACATTTCTCCATGCTTTATAGTATTTTCTATGACACGCTTCTTTTTTTTTTTTTTTTTTTTTTTTTTTTTGGCGGTATGCGGGCCTCTCACTGTTGTGGCCTCTCCCGTTGCAGAGCACAGGCTCACGGGCCCAGCCGCTCCGGGCATGTGGGATCTTCCTGGACTGGGGCACGAACCCGTGTCCCCTGCATCGGCAGGCGGACTCTCAACCACTGCGCCACCAGGGGAGCCCTACAACATGCTTCTTAGAGGTTGCTTAGTATTTCTGTTTAGCTCTTCCACGATTTACCTTCTCAGGCAGCTATTATTGGACATTTAGACAGTTTCCAGTGTGATGCAGAACATCCTTGGGTGTAACTCTGGATACACCACAGGTGATTTTCTTAAGAATGCCCACAAGTGGAACTTTGATATCAAAAGTGTAGGTAAACATTCTTTTATTATAAAGGTTGTCTAAAAGAGTACAAGATCTTGTAGTTTCTAGATAAACTCTGCTGCTTGTTCCCTTTTCTCATTTACGTCCCTGGCCACCATCCATAATGTGGTTATTGGCTTGTCTGTGGAGCAGGCTGTTACCATCCCCAGCTAAATCTGTGTTATCTTTTTCTGGAATATCCTTCATGGACCGCATCTCTAGCCATTGTTGGAGTGCATGAGTGAGATGACTGCCGACATGCCCATTCCAACTTCAGGGAAAGGCTGCAAGTCATAGCAGTGTCACTAAGAGTTTGAAGAGCTTCTCTGCCTGCCTGGCTGTACTTGGATCTGGTGCATGGTACTTAATAAATACTGTAGGATGCTAACATATTGATGGTGGGGAAACTTAGACAAAGTGAGTTTGGAGGGGTCTTCAGAGGGTGGGAATGTGTCAAGGGCCACGGGATAGATTTAAGAAGAGGTAGCGTTTTCAAAGACAGCCCAGATTTATAATGTTTCAGCCTGTTGGCACACCATGGGGCCTCATTCTTGACTCAGAAGATTTAACTGCTGGTAACTGTTTATCTAATTCACCCAGATTTTATGCTGAGGTAGGACAGCTTGATGGACGGTGACATGAACTTTGGAGTCAGGCTGACTTTCAGATCCGGTCCTGATCGGCCATTTCCCAGTTATGTGACCTTAGGCATGTCCCTCTACCTTCTGAGCAGTATAAGGCATATCACTGCCGTTCAGAAAAGGGTAAATGATAGTGCAGGATATGTGTTGTTCTTATTTGGTGTAAATTTCAGTCCACGGGCCCATATTCAGAGTATGGTGGCAACTCTTAGGGGACTTTTCTGAGCTTTTTGTATAAAGCAGTTGCTAATCCTGCCCCCGCCCCCAACAGCCTTCTTAAGCCACTGCGCCAGGGCTGGGGGAACCTCCAGGACAGGACTCCCCAACCTGGGGGACACTAGCCTCCGGGTCCCGTGAGGGCCCCAGTCCTGGCTTTTTGTCCATCACTGTATCCCAGCACCTGGCATGGTGACCAGTGCAGAATGGGCATTCACTAACTACTGAATGAATGGATGGATGAATGAGTAAATGAATGAATGAATTTGGGAGAGGCTCAGGGAATTGGGGACACCCCCCCAGAAATGAGACATAAAATTGGCTGACTTCATACCCCTCTATTCGCCGCCCCCGCCCCCCGACTTCAGAGAGAAATCATTGCTTTGATCTCAAAAGTATGACCCAAAGAGATCACTGTTCTAAAAACACAGCCAGAAATAGACAGGACTTTAGAAACCACCTGACGCAACTCCCTCACCTTATAGATGGGGAAACCAAGGCACAGAGATGGCTTCTGAAGGTGAAAATGAGGTGGGCTTACATGCCAGCTGTCTCTGTCGAAGAATGTCTTAGCGTCTAGGCAGAAGTCGAAACCTGGTAGTTTCCTGGCTGTAATTGGCCTGCCATTTAGCTTTATTTGACTTGCATGTCTTCCGCCACACGCTTAAAAATCAGGCACTTTGGGCTTCCCTGGTGGCGCAGTGGTTGAGCGTCCGCCTGCCGATGCAGGGGACGCGGGTTCGTGCCCCGGTCCGGGAGGATCCCACATGCCGCGGAGCGGCTGGGCCCGTGGGCTATGGCCGCTGGGCCTGCGCGTCCGGAGCCTGTGCTCCGTGGCGGGAGAGGCCACATCAGTGAGAGGCCCACGTACCGCAAAAAAAACAAAAACAAAAAAACAAAAAAAACCTGAAGTTCCTAGAGGTGAACTTGTTGGGTGAAAGAATATGTGTGTTGTAACATGTGATACATAAGGCGAGATTGCTTTAAGAAGGGTCTGTCCATTTAGTTTGGTGTCGATTGTGTGCTGTGCTACCCCCAACTTCTTAGTGCTTATTCTTTTGGACATCAAGTTAGTTTGGCATTCAAGGCCCACCTGCCAGAACTTCATAGTGGGCAGAGTTCTGAGGTCTCTGGGCTGTCTCCACAGACTTCATATAATCAATAACTCTTCACTGATAGCATTGATAACTATTCACAGTTAACAGGGGCAATAGATAGGTAGGCAGAGAGAAGGAAGCACATCTTCCAGGAGCTGCCAATGGCCTCTTCCTTTCTCATACACCCCACACCTAGCCTTCTGCTCTTTTAGTCCGCTCAGCCACCGTCTCCTCAGAGCCCAGTGTCCTAACTGGCCAGCATGAGCTACATGGACAGAGATTTAAATGCTAACATGGACCAGAGCATCTTCCCTCTAGGAGGATTCCACATGGAGAGCTTTGTACCCATGATTCTTAGACATCAGGACCGACCACTGGTACCATTTGAACTCCATGGTCAAAATCAACCCGCTGAAACCAAAGATGGAAGAGTGGGTAATAAGAACCTGCTGTCTAGCACAGGAAACTCTACTCAATACTCTGTAATGACCTATATGGGAATAGAATAAAAAAGAGTGGATATATGTACATGTGTAACTGATTCACTTTGCTGTACAGCAGAAACTAACACAACATTGTAAATCAACTATACTCCAATAAAAATTAATTTAAAAAAAACAAAGATGGAAGAGTGGGGAAGTTCCCACCATTATTCACGTGCTCACTTAGCCATTGTCACTCAACAGGTTGAATTGAACACCTGCTCTGTGCAGGGCACGGTGCTGAGCCCTGAGGATGAAATCCTGGGTCAAGGGGAGAGACAAGTGTGTGTAAATGCACAGAAAGTATTCTGGGGGGCTTAGGGGTGGAGTGAAGGCGGCTTTCCTTTTATTTCTATATCCTTCTCTGCTATTTGAACTTCTAACTTATCACATATGCAAACGGCAAGAGCAAAAAAGATATTTTTTTCAACTAAAAATTGGGACCTCTTAGGAGGGAACCCAAGAGTCCTAACTCTTCTCAGATGTAGGGAAAAGGGGGTGAGGCTCCTGCTCTAACGGTGCAGCGGGATTCACAGCTCACAGCTCTCCACCTGCAGCGCCCCAGTCCAGGCAGCCGGTCTCTCGAGGCTTCTCCCTCTCTGTCCCCCGCCCCTCCACTCTGTGGTCGCAAAGTGGAAATAGGGACATTTAAGAACAGGCATTTCATGAATCTCTTCACTTGTGAGCTTTGGTTGTGAGTCAGCATTTGAGAAAGTGCTTTATGAGCCAAGTTTGAGGAAAAACATCCCAGGGGCAGTTCAAGTGGTTCATAGGGAGCTGTGGACTTTATGTTTTTAAACTAGTTTAAAATTGTACAATGACTCCTTACTCCTTTCAAAAAAAGAAAAGAAAAAAATAACATAAACAATACAGAAGTAAAGTATACCAAGTAGAGCGCTGTAATTGTTCTTTTACTCCACCCCCAAAGCCACTCCCCTGGGGTAACTTTCAGGCTGGAGTATATAACAACAATAACAATAATAATAACAACAAATGCAGACCTTATGATGTGCTGGACTTCTAAGTCCTCACATATGTTAACACTTTCAGTCCTTACATCAACACAGTAAGATTCGATATACTCCCCCACCTTTTTCGTATAAGGAAACTGAGACCCAGAGAGGTTAATAACTGGCCCAAGGTCACACAGCTTTTAAGTGTCTGAATCAGGATTCCAACTCAGGTGTCGAGCTCCAGAGTCTGGGTTCTTAACCATTATACTATTTTGCCTCTCTGCCATACTTTTTATATGGATCTATAGATAGATATAGCTATCTGTGTACGCACACACACATATTCATTAAAGGAAAAAAATCTGGGGCATGTGCTCTTTTCAATTAAAAATCGTAGCCATCTTTCTGTCTCAGTACATTTAGGTTTACCTCTTTCTGATAGGCAGGCGGCTTAATTTGTTAATCCAGTCTCCTGTCAATAAACACATGGGTTGTTTCCAAACTACAGATTTGTAATAAATTCCAAATTTATTACAAATAAAGCTGAAGGGAACATCCTTGAGCACATTTATCTGACTGCTTCTGTGGGCTAGTGGAGGGTGTCCAATTTAAAGTCCCCCAGAAGAAACAAACAAAAAAAAGAGTTATACTTACTGACATAACATATCCTGAAGTGAAAAAAATGCCAACTAAAAAACGAACAAACAAATCCTCCAGAAGTGTATACATAGGCCCACCCTCTGTGGAGCGTGCTGTCGTGGTGTTGATGCCGTGCAGAGGTGTGCTTCTAATATTCATCCTTCACTGTGGACGCCAACCGGTAATCAGTACACAAACGGGCACAGGAATTTGTCCATTTAGCAGCCCTGGGAAACCCTTAGAAAGACTCATTATACGCTCAATGATTTACAGGTAGGAAAAGTGAAAATCAGTTGCTGGTCCTAGTTTTGCAAGGAAACAATACAGTTTCTCGCCTGATGCCACTGTTATTTTCCCTTCGTCATCTCCATTCAACTCAGGTATCAACACAGCCTCAATTGTCACAACTTTCAGATGCAGTTCCCTGCTCGTCAGGGTCCCCTGTTTGAGCCATACTTGTCACTGCCCTTGCGCCTTGCTTAGGCCCTTCCCCCACCTAAACGATCCTGCCTTCTTCCAAATATGGCAAAAACATTGTCTGGGGCTTCCCTGGTGGCGCAGTGGTTGAGAATCTGCCTGCCAATGCAGGGGACACGGGTTTGAGCCCTGGTCTGGGAAGATCCCACATGCCGCGGAGCAACTAGGCCCTTGAGCCACAACTACTGAGCCTGCGCGTCTGGAGCTTGTGCTCCACAACAAGAGAGGCCGCGATAGTGAGAGGCCCACGAACTGCGATGAAGAGTGGCCCCCGCTCGCCGCAACTAGAGAAAGCCCACGCACAGAAACGAAGACCCAACACAGCCAAAAATAAATAAATAAATAAATAAAATTAAATACACAAAGCAACCATTTAATTAAAAAAAAAAAGGTCTGTGTATCTTCAAGGCCCAGTTCAAATCCTGCTTCCTCTCTGAAGCTTTCCTGGTGAGTGTAACCGCATATCGACTTCTGGGCTCTAAACACACCCAGACCAATGTGTCTGCACACTCATTGTCTGCAGACAATGGTCTTTTACAGTCCTGGCCTCTGGCATTTCATGTCTTCCCCAGTAAGACTGGAGGCCAACTGAGGGCAGGCACTGAGCTTTATCTTGTGCAGAGAACAATGCTTAGCATGAAGTCAGCACACTCCATAGCACACAGTAGGTGCTTAATAAACGTGGTTTCTTTCTCGCCCTCCATCGTTCCTTTTTTGCACCCATGCTTAAGGCAGCATAATCACCTCAGGCTAATGCTGCAGGGTTCCACTGACTTTGACTCTATAGGTCAGTATGACTAGACACCAACCAAGTGAGATTTTTAGAGGTTACAGAAGCTGGTTTCCATGAACTAAATTGAGCGTGCTTCTCGGTTGAGTTGACGGTGACTCTGAGTCAGTACTCCATGAAAACATCTAGCAGCTACACAGTAAAGCAGAATGCCTTCTTCGCTTGTGCCCTGATGGGACAGGAGGGGAACGGGGTGGGGGTTGGTGGTTGGCGGGCTGCAGGGGTCTTCTCCCTCCACCTGAGCAGGTCAAAAGCAAAAGGTTTGAAGTTGCTGATTCAGATCCTTGTGACCAGCAGCTAAGGTCGATTGTGGGGTCCATGTGATTATGGACGCAGTTGTATGTATCGGTCAGCGTCCAAGTAAGAGGCGGAGAGCACCTCCAAACTGAGTAATCAGAGGAGAATTTAGTAAAGGTTCGATGGCAAAGTGTGTGCAGGGTTTAGGAAATCAGTGAGGGATCCTGCAGCCCCACTCCCAGGTTGGCAGCCCCCCTGGCCTAAAGGCGAGGCGAGGGGACAGGACCCAGAGCCTGGAGAGGGGCCTGGAGCTGCGCCAGAGAGCTTCCTGGCAGGTACTCCGGCCGACCTGTGGCCCTGTCTCGCCGTGCCATTGCCGCCTTCTGTGAACCAGACCCCGGAGGAGGCCAGAGGCCAAGGGAGGCTGTTGGTGCAGTTCATACAAGTCAATATCCCAGACTTTTGTCCACTTGAAGGTCATAAAGTCATCTCTCTCCTACACCATGTGGTTTGTATCACGCACATGGCAGTTTTCCCACCACCTGCTTTAGAGTAATGTACGAATTGTGTTCATCTCCTCTGCTGACTCTCCAACCTCATCTCCCGCCTGGCCCCAGGGCCCAGCCTTTGCTTGCGGCTCATCGAGCTCCCTGACCTAGTCATGGTATGTCCTTCCTCTGTGTCCTGTTTCTTCTCCCTTCCTCCCCTCCTCTCTTCATCCCCTTCCTGTACTCCCTCCCTCTCCTTCTCTCCCTCTTCCTCTCCTCCTCCTGATATGCTTCACATCCTTTTCCATTATCTTCGTGTGTTACCTTTAGAGCCCTGAACACTTTCTGAAATTCTGTGTTAGACTGCATAATCCAAAGATGGCCACGACAATATCTTCTCTCCCATTGGCTATTCTAGAACCTGGCCACTCCCCCATGGGGTAGTGTCTAATTCCACTCCCCTTAAATCTGGGCTGAACCAAAGTGATGTCTGAAGCTGGGTCAAAAAAGGCAAAGCAGCTTCCATCTGACCCTCCGAGACACTTGCCTTCGGAGCTCTAAGATACCAGGTCAGAATCCATCTACTGTGAGGCTGCCATGTTGTGGAGAAGCCCAAGCACAAGTCAGTGGTGTTTATTATATTTCCAGAGTTGTGCAGCCGTCCCCGCAATCAATTTTAGAGCATTTTCAGTTCCCCAACAGAAGCCTCGTACCCATTAGCATTTAGTCCCCAATTGCTTACATTCCTCCCCAGCCCTGGGCAACCACAAATCTGCTTGCTTGCTTTATAGATTTGTTTATTCTAGACATTTCCTGTAAATGGAATCCTACAACATTTGTCCCTTTCGCGTCTGGCTTCTTTCATTTAGCAGCATGTCTTCAAGGTTCATCCGTGTTGTAGCATGTGTCAGCGATTCCTTCCATTTTATGGTCAAATAATGTTCCATTGTTTGGAAATACCCTACTTATTTATGCATTCATCAGGTGATGGGCATTTGGGTGGTTTCCACTTTGGAACCATTATAGATAATGCTGCTCTGAACATTTGTGTACAAGCTTTTGCATGGATATATAGTTTCCATTCTCTTGGGTATGCACTGTTTTTCTCTGCCCTGCCGGAATACCTCCCCGGAATACCTCCCCTTATCCTGGCTAATTCACTGGCATCGTTCAGTACTCAGCAGGGGCCTTCCTCTTTCTCTGACTTCCCCTCCTCCCTCATGAGCTGCCTCTCCTGTGGGCTCCCATAGGCCATGTCTACCCAGATTGCAGGCTCTTCCCATGACACTGTCATTATTGATTTCATCTCATCTCCCTTTGTTGGCTTTTGAGCCCCTTAAGGGTAAGAACTGTGTCATTGGATCTGTAACACCTAGTATGGTGCTTGGCATGTTCGTCAATGAATGAGTGAATGGATGGATGGGTGGGTGGATGGATGACAGCAGAGACTGTCCTACAAGTCTGCCTTGAATATGGATCTATGAAATGAATAGATGATGGTCCCGTTCCTGACACGGAGGAGCAAAAAATGTAATGTGTCTCCACATCGTCTTTTTAAATCACAGAAGATGCCTATGTAAACGTGTAGGTCTGAAAACAAGAGGGGTGTGTGTGTGTGTGTGTGTGTGTGTGTGTGTGCGCGTGCACGTGCACATATATGTTTAAGGAAGGCTGCTATATGGACAGAGCTTTGGGGGGAGGGGCAGCACCAAGACTAGCTTTGGGGGAACCTTTCCTTCCAAATCAGGGCTTTGGTATCTAGCAGCTCTCGCCTATCCCCCTCCCCCTCCCGACAAGCGGAGCTGGCTGTGCAGCGGCCCAAGGCGCTGACGTCATCCCCAGTGGCTGTCTGCACGTGCCTACTGACTGAAATACAAATCTTTATTTCTGCAGGTTGGTGAAAACCCTGTGTCCTTGGAGAAAGCCGGTTCCCATTTTCCTGAGGGGGGAGCCCAGAGCTTGAAAGGCCGCAGTTGGCACTTCGAGAAGGAAGTGGAGAATAAAGACGGCGCCTGGAGCAATAGTAGCAACGCGGAATGGGACTGGGGAAGCCCTCTTTGATATCCAGCTGCAGAAACAGACACCCCAACGCTATTTACATACAGCTCTATATATATATAGAAAAGGAAAATATGAATATTATTCTTCAGTGCATGCCTTGTCGAGGATGTGGTCCCCTCCCTTTTCTGCACCTTCCGATGTGAACTTTGATGCTCTTTCATGTCTGGGGCACTGGAAGAGAGATGCTTACTGTGTACCTAGAAATTTTGCAAAGACTGGTGGGAATTAGCCTCAGAGGCGACCAACTGCCTGGGAAGGGATGCCGGTGGAGGAGGAGGTGAAGGAAGTGCAAAAAGCAAAATAGAAAACAAAAAGTGAGGACTCAGGGCCAATTTTGTGGGGGCAGTCTGGGACACCTCCATTTCTAAGTCTTGACAAGTCCTAGCCTCTCTCTACCTACCTAGATAGATGGCTAGTCCCACTGTCATCAAGACAAATGGCATTCCCCACCCCCCCTACCAATCTGGTGTCTCTGGTGCTTCGCTTAAATTTTGCTGGTGCTACATGTGTTCTTGCTGGTGCTGTCATGGTATGCTGTTGCCAGACCTGCAAGGCCAGGGGACGAGAGAGGTTTCTATTTTGCTGTTTCAGATTCTTATTTTAAAGGAATCAGTCACAAAAGTGCCACTTGAGAGTCTTTTCTCTTTCTCTATGTGGGGATGAATACACGGAGGTGTTTTGGAGCAAACCTTGGGCTCTGGGAGGGAGGAAGGGTGGGTGATGGCACTGAGTGGCTTGCTGGTTACGGGGTGGAAAACTGACCTCACGTGTGACTTGTTTGCTGCCTCCTCCGCCCGCAAGTACCCTGCGAGTTCAGACCACAGCCTCCCCGACTCCCCAAGGGGATTTCAGGGCTTAGGTTTTATGGATTGAAGAGCCAAGAAATGGCTACCTTCTGGTCAAGGGTGAATTATAAGCCAGGGACGTTGGGGGAGGGAGAGGGTCATTTCAATGAAATGCACCAGCATCTCACTTTCTGAGGGTCTGATTTTTTTTCTTTTTCCCCAGGATAAGCTACTATTTTCAGAAGTTTCTAGAAGGGCTAAAAAAAGATGTGTGCTGGACTGAGACTTGGCTGCAAAGACTCTTCAGGGAGTGATGATTATGTTTTGCTTTCATTAAAAAAAATATCCAACAACAGGTATTATTCCTCTGTGCAGGGCTCACACTGCCCTTTTCAAAGCTGAGATGGTGAGGCACGAGGCTGCAGGTTCAGTCATTCTACAAGGCTGGATTTGCAGGTCACCACGCGGTACCTGTGGAGAGGGGGTCTGCTGGTCTGGTCTGCAGACACTCTTCCAGTCCTAAGAAACCAGCAGAGGGACCAGCCGTTTTCAGGTTGACATGGGTCTGAAACGGCAATTCTTTCTCATGGGCGTTGCTGAAAATTACCAGGTCCTTTAGAATGCAGGGGCTTTCAGGGCTGCTGCAAGCTGAGAGCTGTCTTTGTTTAAAAAGAAAAATAAATCCATGCCTTATGTTTTCCTAAGTAGCCCTTTAAAGAAAAATGCAACCCAGAACTGCTGAATGTGAGGGCAGCTTCCCACCCACCCCCTCCCCACGGCCGCCCCCCGACAGCTTGGAACTCGGCAAAGCCAAAAGGAAAGCTTGTTTATAGAGAATTTGTTTCCCTTCATGGCTGGAGCCCTTCCTGCAGTTATGTTTACAGGGGATGAGTGTGTAGGCAAGGTCGTCAGGGAGCAGCAGGTGACATCCCCGCCAAGCCGTGAACTCAGAGAAGGCAAATTCATTAGAATGATATGAAATACAGTCTCTGCTTTTATTTAGTCACTTTCCTAGCCAGACACTAGACTTTCCAGCTGACCCCATTTTCTGGGGGGGGAGGTTTTCATTACTGTAGTTGTACGCGATCGTAGCTCTCTGCTGCTTTAAGGCTGAACCTTCAAGACCACAGTGGGGACGTGCTGACTACCTAGACACAGGTTAAAGGTCAGAGGATCCTTTTTTTCGACCCTGACTAGCTTATGACATTCCCGCTGGAGGATCCAAACTCCAAATGCTGGGGTTTCAGGCAATTTTGATGTCCATGAAGCCACATCGCTTGAGAGAACCGGGCACCCAGGACCCTCCTCATGGAGCTTTACAGCCAAGTCCCTTGTACATATTCTCTTATATTATTAGAAACTGTGTATTTATCTAACCCTGGCTTTTTCTTGCACATCATTAATTTGAGTGCATTTCTCAAATGCCCCGATTTTTGACAAGGGGTTGTTTTTAATGCTTGTTTTTATATGAGATTTGACTTCTTGATGGACATTTGTATTAGGAAATTGAAGCATGATATATATGTATATATTGTCTCCACCGTCTCTCCTGTTGCATTACTTGGATTGCATGAGATAGTGGGGTGGTGGTTTTTTTAAAAAAAAATATTTCCACAGTGTGCAAAGTGCTGGCACCATTCCCCCCCCTCCCTGGCTTTTCTCTGGCTGCCAAGGAGTCATTGATTTTGATTAGCTTCACTGCAGAGCGTCTGTGAAGAGAGAGAGAGAGAGAGGGAGGGAGGGAGGCTTTGAAATAAATTTTAAAAAAGACCTCATATCAGGTTTCAGCAGACAGCAGTGTGTGTGTGTGTGTGTGTGTGTGTGTGTGTGTGTGCGCGCAAAGCAGAGGGGGGCTTCTGAGATCATCGTTTAGGTAGCTTGCTGCATAATGAGGTGAGAAGCAAACAGAAGGGCCTCCTCCTTTCTGGTTGCTCTCAGAGGGTGAGGGTACGGGAGCCACAGGGATTGGAAGCTCTTGGGACCTCAACATTCCAAATTAGATCCATTCCCTTCTGGAAGGTTCTCTCCCTTACCCCAATGCCCACGAGCAAGTAAGATCTCTTTTCCCCTTTTCAGTTTTGGGTTCCATTTCATAGTCCCTTGAGCATAGCTCGATTAACGGTTTCTTTGCAGGAGCCCTGCACCTCTCTGGCTGCTGTCCATGGTCCTAGGCTGTACGTCTCCTAGAACCCAATTCCCATTTTGTTCCTCTTTCATTGGGATCCTGGAGACGTTTTTTCCACTTCTTCCAGTGATCTCATTTTTAAATTCTTTTCTATTTTGATGAGGGGGAAAAGGGTGATTTAAACAATACGGTCACAGTACAATGGAGCTGTGACTTTGGTTTCACAATTTATATGTCTGATCTCATGTACTCCTAGCTTTATTATCATGTTTCTGACAGTGACAAAATACCACTTCCCCTTGCTTGGGAAATTGAGGGAGTCCTCCTCTGATGCTACCCAAGTGTCTTTTGGGGACACTGGCTTGCCATTGTGGACTTGTTGAGTGTCCACCTGGTATTAGAAGTTGCAGTGACCAGAATACAGGTTTTGTTCTTCCGTGTGGATACCATTTCCTTTTCTGAATGTCCCCTTAAGTCCACCTGGGCCCATCACAGGGTCAGACGCTGGTTTGGGGGGGTGAGGGGGCGGGCCTAGTCCCACGGGAGCTGATGGAGGAAGTTGATATCAAAAGTGTCATTTTGAAGTATAAATCGTAAGCTTATTTTTAAAAGTTTAATTCATTCATTCAGCACCTACTTATCGAGCACCTACCATGTTCCAGGTTGTAGAATCTCCTCTGGGAAGAGACTTACGTATTGATCATGGAGGGGTAGACCTGCTTGGCACCAGATGATGCTCAAATGTCCCTTTCCATTATGGGTCACAGATTTGTCGGGTCATCACTGTGACCCCAAGCCTTGCTGGCAGATCGTTCTATAGAATTTGCATGTACTGAGCTCTACACTATCGTGAAGGCAATTCAGAAGCCGACGACCTCAACTCATCCCCAGCACGAAAAGGCTGGTTCTTGCTACTTCACACAGTAAAGCAGCACTGTGCTAAGAGCTTTACGTGTTTCCCCCTTAGCTATTCCTCACGCCCACTCTGGAAGACAGTGCTGTGATTATTCCCATTTTACAGTTGAGGAAGCTGAGGCTCAGCGAGGTTATGCAACTTGGCCAAAGTTGCACGCGAAGAGAGAAGTGGCTGAGCTGAGATGTGGACTCAGGTGTGCGTGGAGCCCACCCCCACCCTGGCCCCACTTCCCTCCAAGCCCCCCAGCTAAGCTTCCTGCTCCACCGGGTTCCTTCCTGAGCTGGTCCCACTGGCATTGCTAGTTCCAGGGCAAGCACGTGCCTGGGGCCCAGCAAGGAGCAGGGGAGCCTAACTTAGGTTGCATTCGGGGACACTCCAGCACAGCCTGGATGGTTCAGTTGGAGATTTTATGTATTTGTTCCCTGCCCTTTGTGTTCCTGACTTCTGTAAGGTCCCTGGGACAAGCATCTCATTTGCAAACGAGGCCTGTTTGACCTACTTCCTAGGACACGGGAAGTCTTTCTCATCTCCTTCCTGTCCCCTCCCCCACCCGAACCCCCGTTTCCTCCCCTCAAGGTCTTCTGCACTCTAAGCGCCCAGGAACGCCTGTGCGCGGTGGAGATGGCTGTGGGGCTGTCTGGAACCTCAGTGAGCCCTCTGACTCAGCTGGAGAGGCGATACGCTTGGGGACATTCCGTTCTGGTTTCTACCCTTGCTGGCTCGCTGTGCTCTTTTGTAAGAGGAATTTCATACCTTGGAGACGCTTTGTACATATTTGTAATGACTTTATTAAAAAAAAACAAAACAAAACTGGTTGTGTACTTCCAGCCAAAGGCCTCTGCGTTTTCATTTCCTTTTGGAAGGTTGGTCTCCAAAGACTACGGGAGGATCTGGCTACACACGCCAACCTTCCCTGGGACAGAAGGCCACACACTCATCTCCTGTCCCTGTTGTGTTCCTGGGAACACCCCAAGGGGAGGGTTGGCCTAAGCAGTACCCTTGGGTTGAGCAACACGTTGGGGGAACTGGTCTAACAGTTCAAGGTCAGTGCACAAAAGCATCGTTTATGCATGACATGACGCAGATAAGCAAGTGAGCCTGCAGGCTGATGTCTCCAACTATGGGTGAATGGGCCGCTCAGGGTGGGGTACTTTCACCTGCATTTACCTGGTCTGAGTTGTACCAAGAGACCAAGTTCTAGTTTATTCCTAAGAATGGTAGGTTGAGGACAGGTGGTTTTTCTAGATAATAGATCCTTTTTTCTTCTTTGGGGACCCACCCCTTTCCCACTCTCAGTCCATGCGACTTGGAGGGATGGACTTCATTTCCCACCCACCTCTGTTCCCACGTCCAGAGCTCAACAGCCGACCGAAGCTTGTCCAGTGCTCTGAGTCCCCAAGGCTAAAGTGATTGGTTTGGGGGCAAACTAATGAGAAGCAACCTCAAAACTCCAGCTGGAGCTTTGGGGAAGCAGGGGCTCTCTTTGCTGGGGTTGTGAAGCTGGTAGAACATAAGCTCTCTGGAGGCTCTCTTCCCACCACGTGGGATCCGACTGCCTGAAGACTAAACCACCATCTCAAAGGAAAACACTTGAGGGATGGAAAGACATGATTCTACTATCATCCCTGGAGCCCCTGAATCCAGCTGTACCTAAAGCCCATACTGTTACATGAACCAAATAAAGTCCTTCTTTTACTTAAGCTGTATTTGGCTTGGTTCACAAATAATTTCAACCAAAAAGTTCTGCTTGATGATGCTTCTGTGTCTGGCTTCATAACGTTGCCCTGAGAGGCACCAATTGTCACCTAATGCTGTTTACGTTTTAAATATCCATCGTCATCTGAGAAAACCCTTCTTGAATCAGCCCATGCACCTGGGGTCCAATCAACCTATAGTTAATGGCCACAGTGGGCTCTGTAGCTGCCACCCCAAGATCCCTTCTACCAGTTCTGGGTGCCATCCTGCACCTTTGTGTGCTTTGTGGCACCCGACACCTTCAGAGGCCTGGGCCTCCTCAGTGGAGTGCCTGAGAGGTCTCCCACCCCCCACATTGGCTCACAGCCGGGAGCACAGAAACCTCAGGGTGGGACAAACTCTGAGATGCAGCTGATGCTCCGGAACTCCCGGCAGGACCAAGCTGAGCTGGGACTTCTCTGAGAGTCGCCCTCTTGCTGGGCTTCATCCCCTCCCTCTTCTGTTTCACTCATTCCCTTACTAGTTTCTCCTGGGAGCACTTCCTTAATAAATCAAGCGCCAACTCAACGGGATCTACTTTGGGGAAAACCTGCCATCAGATGACCACCCCCTGCATGAAGTGTGTCTTCGAATTTGTCCTAAAACAGGTCCACCTGGCTTTAAGGGGCAAACGGAGACTCAAGACCGTGGATGTAACTTTCAACGACAGATCATATTTATTGGCAGAATGGAACTTAAGGGGACATTAAAAACACCGAAGGCAGCTCTGTTTGGCCCAGAGCAAAAGTACTAAAAGATTCCAGGACTCCCTTTTTACATTTTCTCTTTCCAACCCCAAGTCTTGGCAGCCTGCAAGTCTCCCAATACACACTCCCCTAAGGAAGGTAATGAACCTATTACATCCAGGTCCAGAGCTTGCTTTTTTCATCTCATATTTATTATGGTCAAGACCTTTTACGTTAGGAGGGTCATTTACAAAGACTTCGTGGAACTTGAGTCAGTGAGTCATGAAATATTAAGAACAGGATTCTGCGACCTGACAGTCGATTAATCCTGCTTCTAACAGATGAGCTGCAGAGCCGAGACAGGTAAAAGAGGGTGGCATTGTTCTTCCTTTCCAACGGTGGCTCTTGGCTGCTTCTACTAAAAGCTCGTGCTAGGGAAAACATGCTGCTTTATGTTTGGAAACCTCTGCCCTGGCCACGGTTCCTCCCTGAAGCAGAAGTTAAATCCTCCCACCCAAAAGAAAACCTCCAGACATGACTTCCCCCCCAGAGGGGAGGGAATGAATAAATAAAATCCGAAACTAAATCATCCCACCTGCCCCCGGAATGTTCCCCACATGGGACCCTCTTTAGAGTGTCAGGGACATGGCTCATTATTTGTGGAATGTTAGAGGTTTTTTTTGGTGGCATGAGTGTAATTGACAAAACCGTTGGGGTATTCACCAGTAATCTACATTGTTAGTTTCCCTGGTTCCAGTAGACAATACACTAGGCTTTGTCACCCTGGAGATGGCTCCAGGGAGGTGAAGTGACTTCTCAAAGTCGTGCAGAGTCTGGAATCAGAATTCCAGGCCTGACTCCCCACAGACCGATCTATCTGCTCTGTCACATGCTGCCACTTTAATAAGTAAGTCTTCTCCAGCTGCAATTTCTCATGCTTCTTTGATGGCATCTGCAGGCAGGGCGATCTTTCTGATAAAAACCAGTTGCAGAAGCTCCTGTTGCTTCCCTTCAGTTCTTCCTCAAGGCAGGGGGTACAGAGCAGCCGAATCTGCCTGGCCCCATTTCCCTCCACTTCCCCTTCCGAGCTGATTATCCAGGCAAGTGGGATTGTAACATCGCGGCCATTGCCATAGTAACAGAGCTTGAAAGATGCCACGCTGCCCTGGAAGGGATGTCTTGCTGGGTATCAGGAAATAGCCAGGGATGTCAGGCAAAGGAAAAGGTCCTGGCTTGACAGCACACAGGGGTGAATGCTCTGAATCTCTTGGGGACAGGATGGGCATGTGAATACTGGCTGAGAGTGCGGTGGCAGCAAGGCTCCCACCATTTCTCCTGGGGCTTCCTCGCTAACCTGCTCAGTAGCCACACAGATTGCTTTCTCTGTAATGCCGTTGGCGCTAGCCTGTTGTGCTGAGGTTGACAATGAGAGAATAGAGTTGGGAGACGGGTAGGGCACACAAGATTCCAGTGGCTTCTAAGGGATCACCTGTGCCTTCTCCTCCCAGATTTCAGGGCAGGGAGGGTCTCACGGGTGGAGAACTTGTGTTACAGAAATTAGTAGCTCTGGTATAGAGATTCCAGAAACACTGATCACTGCTGTGCTCTATACCACCACCCTGGCTTGTGGAAAAATCCATAACATGGATCACGCCTTTTGCTCTGAAGGCTACCAGGGGAGAAGGCAATGGCCACAGGAGCTGTTGACAAGCCTGAGTCTTAAGTGAGGGACAGGACAAAAGGAGGAGGAGAGAAATAAAGATGGGAGTGGACACCCCATGACATCTGCATCTGCACCAGAAATGGCCTTTCGTGATAGCCAATCACGATTGAGCATCCCCGCCACAGTCCAGCTAAACAGCAGTTTTAAGGACCAAGTCTTTCCATGGACCCAACCACGACTAGATTTCAGGAGCTAGTGTTCACTATTAGCATTCTCAGTGCAGTCCAAATCGAACGTGCTATGCACCTGAGCCACTGACGGGCGTCAGAATCACCTCTTGTGCTTTTAAAGAAACATGTCTGGGAGGCCCCACACCTGAAGTGTCTGAGCAGTGGGTCAGCATGTGGTTAAGAGTCAGGCTCTGAAGCCAGACAGGCCCGGGCTGGAAACTTGGTCCATCATTGCTCACTGGGTGACCCTGGGAAAGTTTCCACATGGAGCCCTATGCCTCAGTTTTCTCATCTGTGAAACAAAGGAAACAACAGTACCTCCGCCATAGGGCTCTTGTGAGGATTACAGGGGGTCGTCCGGGCAGGAGGCTCAATGCTGTGCCCAGCTCACACTAAGTGTCTGGTACACGTAGTTACTGTAGGTATAAGGTGGGGCTCAGCATTTGTATTTGGAAAATACTTCACAGTGATTCTCATCTGCGGACTTGGGCCATTTAGGGGGAGACAGCATCTCCAGGCCTCTCTCTAGTTTGCAGCATCAGGTATTAGGTCACCACGAGTTAAAATAATCAACAGGTGGGACTTGGTCCATTACCAGTTCCTTGACTTGGAGGGAAGTGGGAGACCTACATAGGTGGAGACCGAGTCTGAGTGAGAAGGCGTCCCCATGTGTAGGGGTAGGATGCACACACCATGATCAGAGCAAGAGAAGAAGGTGAAGGTGGGGAAGGGGACAGGGGCCTGGCTTTAGAGGAAGAGATGGAGAGAGGCAGGAAGGAGGACAGTCAGTGCTTGAGGACTTTTTCCCAGGAAGCCCCCGGCGTTGGACCCAACACCGCTGACCCTCCGTCATCTCGCTGGTGTGCCTGGGAGCACCGATGCTGCAGTCTTCAGCCCTAGTACACCTGGAAGTGTGCCGAAGTGGCCCCGTCCTTCCAGCAGCGCAGGGTATCCACGGCAACCGAGCGGCAGAGCGGGCAGGTGCGCTCACGGTCCAGCCAGAGGCAGAGGCACTCCTCACAGAACACGTGCTGCGGGGACAGCAATCAGGACCATTGGGGTCACTTTCCCAAGCATCCACCCTGTGCCCGTCTCGGTCCTAGGAGCTGGAAGCCAGTAGCGAGCAAAACAGACAATTCCTGCCCTCACGGAACTTGTATTCTAGCTGGGGAGACAAATAGCAAGAGGAATCTCTAAGAGGCAGAGTTTGCCAGTGGTAAGTGCTCAGATGGAAAAGCAGGGAAGGGGGGATAAGAGGGCTTGGGAGGCCTGTGATGGTGAATGGGGTGGCCTGGAAGGATGTTCCTGAGATACTGATATTTAGGGAAAACTTGAAGGAGGGTGAGGAGTGAGCCCTGGTGATATCTGGGGAAAGAGTGCTCCAGGCAGAGGGAATAGCACGTGCAAAGGCCCCGAGGCAGGAGTGTGCCTGGTGTGCCCGAGGAACGGCAAGGAGAGTGGGGCTGAGCCTGGGGGTAGAGGGCGGGATGAGGTCAGAGAGTTGTGTAGGGCCTTGGGCGGGCTTTGGCTTTTATTCTGAGAGAAGCAGGGAGCCATGGCAGGGTTTTGAGTAGAGGGCTGACTTGATATGATTTGTATTTTGAAAAGATCCCTTTGGCAGCTGGGTTGAGAACAGACCACAGGGGTCAAGAGAAACATGGGGAGGCTGGAAACATTAACGGGTTCCACTACCCTCTGGCTACATAACTTGGACAGGTGATTTAATCTCCCTGTGCCTCTTTTTCCTCACCTGTAAAATGGGGATACTACTACTGCCCTCACAGGAAGATTAACTAACATTAAAGTACTTTCACACGATAATCAAATGCACTATATGATTCTTGATTGGATCCTGGGTGTGGGGAAAAACCCTAGCTATGAAGGATGTTGAAGACGATTAGAGAAATTTGAATATTAGTATTTTACATCAATTAAAAATTTGATACTGTGATAGTAGAATTGTGGCTATGGGAGAGAATGTCCTTGTTCTTGGGAAATGTCTGCTGAAATATTTAGGGATGATAGAATCAAAATGTCAGCCACTTATTCTCAACAGGTTTAGGGGGAAAAATCTATACTAAGAAAAGGCAATGTGGTAAAACGTTCACGATTAGTGAATCTAGATAAAGGATAAAACGTTGTTCATTCTACTATCCTTCAACTTTTCTGTAGGTTTGAGATTTTTTAAAATAAAATTGATAATATAAAAATCCAAAAATATGTTTTTTAAAAAAAGGCACTTAGACCAATGAATGCCTGGCAAATAATAAGTTTTCTGTAAGTGTTGGCTTGGCTACTATACAGTAATAGTTATTATTACATTATATCTGTTTATTGTTTATTATCTGTCTCTCCATGGCAGACTGTAAGCTTCTTATAAACCCATTCTGGCACAGTATGCAGTAGGTGCCTAATTGTAGAAAGTGTTCTAAAGAAGTGCTCCATGATGCTACAGGAGTATGTTACAGGGGGACTAGTCTGATCTAGGGGGTAGTCGAGGAAGGCTTCTTGGAGGTGGTGACACTTGTGTTGAAGCCTGAAGGATGTCTGGGAGTTACCTAGGTGATGAGAGGGGGTGGGGGCTACAGCATTCCAGGCTGAAGGGAACAGATGTGCAAAGCTCCCAAGGATGGCCAATGTGGCTACAGTGAGGTGGGTGTAGGGGAGTGTGGGAGAGGAGGTGAGCAGGGCACAGAGTCTGGATGTCCATGCCCAAATTCTCACCATGGGCTGAAGGGCAGGACCCAGGGGTCAGCAGACCCAGCGGGCCCCAGGAGGGCAGTGACTGCTGCTGTTGTCTTCCCGCTGCCCAGCCCTGAGCCTGCACAGAGCAGGGGTTCTGACAATGCCTTTCCAGGCAGGTTAGGTGGGAGATTCTTGAGATTCTAGGAGGATGAAGACCTGGTCCCTGGCCTCCAGGAGCTCACAGTTCCCTTCTCAGATAATCAGGCAGGACCAAATCTGGTGCCAAATTAAGAGATTCAAAGAACACAGGACCGCCCAGGGGCTGGGCTGGAGGAGTTCATGACCCAGGACTGCCTCTAGCATTTGGAGAAAGGAATAAGACCCTACAGAGGGAAGGGGAGGAGGGGTCCTTCCAAGCTGGGTGGGTTTGTGGTCAGTGGAGAATGCAGGTGGTGCTGGACTGTTAACAGCTCCCTGGCTGTGTCTCCTGGAGCACGGAGTTGGGAGAGGTGTCCCTAGGGTGGGACAGGCTACCCCACCCTGATCCCAAGTTCTATCCAGACTCCCCACGTCTTGCTCAAAGATTAAGAGCAGGCTCGCTGAGCCTGTCTCCTTCTCTGTAAAACAGGGCTACTATTTCCCCCACACGGTATCTGTAAGGACGCAAACAGGTAAAGCCCATCACAAAGCATCAAGTGTGAGGCACGTGTAAGGAACAAATCAACGGGGGTCGTTATAGTCTTGCCCTCTTTCCTTTGCATCACCAGCCCTCTGAAACCAAACTCCTGGTAGTGACCAAGAACCGGAGGGCAGTTTGTTCTTGAACATACTCTGACCCTTCTCTTTGGCAAGGAGGGCTTTAAATACGGCAGATTTCTGACTTCGTGTTCAAAATGCCCTTTCCCTGACCCCCCCGTAGGCTGGCAGGAGGCATGCCATAAATATCGTGGAGTGACCGATCAGGCGAGTGTGCTCCGTCTGAGCGGAGAGTTCTAACCTCTGGACATGCTCCGTGTCTGCCTGACTAGCTCCAACTGACAATCTGCTTCTCAGGCCCCAGCTCTGGGAGGCGGTGGTAGGTGGTGGGTGTGAGTGACCCACTGAGCTTAATTTGATGGCCCTTTGAAGGCGAGATAGGACGTTCCTTTAGCCCAGTGGGCTCTTCATCTATCCATGCATGCCTCTGCCCTTCTACTCATCAATCCAACTATCCATTCATCCACCCATCCATTCCCCCATCTACCCATCTATTCACCCACCCATCTGTCAAGCCATTTGCCCATCCACCCAGTCACCCACACATTTATCTTTATCCACCCACCTTTGCACTCACCCACACTCCCCTCCACTTGGCTACCATCCATCTCCATCCCAACCACCCATCCATCTCCTCTATCCCATCCATCCAACCATCCATCCACCCATCCATCCATCCATCCATCCATCCAATGTTCACTGAGTCAGTACTGTGATTCCACTACTAAGAAAGACAGACATGGTCACCACTCTCAAGTGGCTTATAATTTGGCAAAGAGGAGACAGACCTTACACAACCAGTTGCCCAATTAATCATCTAGCTGACAACTGAGATAAGTGCTATGAAGGAAAAACACAGGATCTGCAAGGACATGTAGCTGGGGGCACTGACGAGACCGGGGAAACAGAATCAGAGAAGCCTTTATTGAGGATGTAAAGGCTCATTACTGACTCATTCATTCATTTGTTCATTCGTTCAGGGCATTTAGGAATTAACAAGGTCCTTTCACCTGTGGAAGTGCCCTTCTAAGCCCGGCTCACAGCAGCAGAGGAAGACTGAGACGTGTGCTAGGCCTGGCCACGTATGTGGGCTTCAACCACCACTGGATGTGGCCCCTGCCCCTGGATCTGGGGTGACGATGTCTTGTCCAACCCCACCCACTAATTCTAATCCAGCTGTGGGAAGACGTAGTGGTACCGGGAGAAGAACGGGAGAGAGGCAAACAGACTAAGGCTTGGAGAGACTGCCAGCAAGGAAGAAGAAAAGCTTTCACCTTGACATCCTGTTCAAAGAATTGCTGCTACCAAAAAGGAAATACAGATGCTCTGAAGCATATGAGAAGATGCTCGTCTGCTCTCATAATTAGGCAAATGCAAATGAAAACTGCACCAAGATAGTGTTTGTCACCTGTCAGATTGGCGACGCTCAAAAAAGCCTTCATAACACGGTATGTTGGTGAGGGAGGAGAGCCAAGAGGGTGCGTCATGCTCCACACTGGGGTTGCAAACGGATACACTCTTTATGGAGGGCGATTTAGCAACATCTGTCAGAACTGCATACCCTCTGACCCAGTAATTCCACCACTAGGAATCTATCCTACTAAGAGCTTGCACACATGTGAAATGGTATACGTGCCAATGAGAGCTAATATTTGTGGAACCCTGACCACGCACCAGGCATGGTTCTAAATGCTTCACCTGAATTAACTCATTTCATCAACACGATGAGTCCAGGTAGGTGCTATAGATCTCCCTATTCCTGATCTCTCATAACAGCCATACTTGTCATAACAAAAGATTATGAACTGCTAAATGCCCATCAATAGGAGAATGGTTAAGCAAATTATGGTCTATCCATAAAATAGGATGTTACACAAATAAGGAACAATCTCTTCAGGCAGAGTTTCAAGTCAAAAAGAAAAGATGCAGAATGCAGCTTGGGTAGCATGTGCCACAACTTATGTCTTTTTGGAAAAGATATGTTTGTGTATATGTGTGTGTCTATATATTTAAATTCTGCAAAGCATCTCTGGGAAGATATAAAGGAAACTTTCCCAGTTGCCCATGTGGGTATTTAGGGGCCTAGGGAGCTGGGGATAAGGGTAGGAACCCTGTCACCACTTCCCTTTTTGTATCTTTGAAATATTTTTTTAATGAACTTTTTATTTTGGAATAATTTTAGACTTACAGAAAAGTTGCAAAGGTAGTACAGACAATTCTTGTATGACCCCTCACCCAGTGTCAGTATCCCCTAGTATTATCCTCTTGCATCACCGTGGTACATTTGTCAAAGCTAAGAAATCCACATAGATGCATGACCATGGACTAAACTCCAGACTTTCTTCAGATTTCATGAGGCTAGTTTTTCTCTCCTGTTCTCTCTGTTACAGGTCCCACACTGCATTTAGTCATCATGACTTCTTCATCTCCTTTTTGAATTTTTGAGTCAAACAAATTTACTCTCAATTTAAAAATAAGTACAGTTAAACATTAAAAACGAACCTCCTAAACACCCCCAAACAGCAAAACCAAAAAAATTCTGCTGATGCCGAAAGAGGACCCCACCTCCTGTCCTCCTACCCCTGGAAGGTGCGGGGGAGCCCTATGCTCTCCCATTCCTTCTAGTCTGCAGGCTACGCCTCCCCCGAAGTCTTCTCAGCCTCCAACTCGTCGCTCTCTGGCCTGGTCCCCTGGGACACTGCATGACTCTCTCTTACACAGCACTTATCACTGCCTGCCTTGTTTCATAGTTATTTATGTATGCGTCTGTTTCCCCAAGGAGACCGTGTGTTCTAGAGAAGGGGACAGGGTCTATGTGCCCTCTGCCTGCCTCCCCTCCCCGGTATCTGATAGGATGCTTTGACTCATACACATTTGCTGAATTGACATCTTAGCCCCTTATGTGGGGAGGAGGGGGAGGGGGAGAGCAGGGAGGAGGCAAAGGGATACATTTAGGCAGTTAAAGGTAACTGACCAGTACTGACTACTATGGGTTGGTGACCCACAACTAATAATGAAAACAAACGGTAATAATAATTATAATGATACTAATAACTGTAATAATCGTAAGTTTTAGGGCTGAATAATTAAAATTTAGCTCTTTCCAGAGATGATCTCATTTAATCATAATAATAACTCTATAAAGTAGGCATTATTATGATACCCATTTTATAAATGAAAACGACCAAGGCTCAGGGAGATGGACTGAGCCACTCGGGGTCCACACTGCTGCTGAGATTCAAACTCAGGCTATTCTGACGCTATACCCTACTGAAATGTTCATTTTCTACGTTTTACCACTGAAATCAAAGCTCAGAGAGGTGAAGTAAACCTGCCCAAGGGCAGCCAGCTAGTAAAAAGCAGAACTGAGATTTGACCTTGGGTCTGAGGGACTCCAGGCTTGACTACACTGTTCCCAAAGACCCATCCCAGAGCCCCAAGGTTTGGTCATTTGGTTTTGGTCAAGCGTCCCATGCAGGCACTTGGGACTTCTGCATGGGGCAGGGCCCTGCGGTCCCCCAACCTCCGTCTCCAACAGCCCCGCCCAGCCCTGCTCACCTGGCACATAAGGATCAGAGGCTCTCGGAACTCAGCCTGGCAGATAGCACAGATATCACCAGCTTCTGTGCACTGCTGCCCAGTGGCCCGGACTCCATAATTCTGTTTGATGGAAGGGAGAGAGACACAGACACAGCTGTGGTCCCTCGCTGGAGAGACACCCTCAGAAGCACAGCAAGGTCTGTTTCCGGCTCCTGGCTCCTGTGACCTCGGTCAGGACCATTGGAAGCCAACTCACCTGAGAGGTGCAGAGAAGCTTCAGGGCTTTCCTAACTCCACCCACGCGGCCACAAATGTCGAAAGACTGAAAGGAGAGCGAGGTGATGGCTGAAAAGTATCCAAGGATTGTTCGGGATCTCTCTCACCATTCCTGAACAACCACCATGGACCCTCCTCATCTGTGACTCCAGACATTTTCAGGGCACATCCTCCCATCTGAAACTCCTCATTCCCATCAGTTTTGCTTGGCTTTTGTCTTGCTGCCTTCCATCAGCAGTCTCCCCTGCCAGTGGGGCCAGGATAGCGAATATATGGCATGCCTACTGTCTTTTCCCCCTCCCAAGCCCCAGGCAGGCATTGCTAATTGATCACAGCACTCTTCTTCTGAGTCAGGGCATAATCGTTCTTCTCTGTCCAGCACTCCAGTCAGCCACTGCCAGCAGATCAGAATCAGTAGAGGCAAAATAAGCCCCAGTGGTTGACAGTGCATGGGTTGCCCGGCTAGTCCTGCTTGGAGGAAGGAAAGGGAACACATGCATTCCTCCAGAATTCTCTAAAGCCTTAAATAGATAAGGGAAAAGAAAGAGGAGGATGTGTGTGTTGTTAGGGAGGAAAACCTGATTTGTACTAATGATGAAAAGAGAAGCACTGCATACTGATTTGCAGAGCTGAGGGTATGCAATTTAAGAGGAACAGAGAACAAATTCTGTAGCAGTGTTGCCGGTGGGTTGAGAGCTCCAGACTTGGACGCTTGTTCTGTGATCACTAGCTGAGTGATGCTGGGCAAGTGACTTCTCTCTGAGCCTCAGTACCCTCGCCCATAATCTAGGAGTGATAATGGTATGTATTTTGAAGGGTTGCTGTGAAGAGGACGACATGAAATGATGGCATATGGTGAGGTTTATGGGCAAGAAATTAGGATGGCTGTAACCATAAAAAGGAGTGAAGTACTGATATATGCTGTGACGTGGAGGAACCTCGGAAATGACGCCAAGTGAAAGAAGCCAGACACCAAAGGTTACATAGTGAATGATTCCATTTATATGAAATGCCCAGAACAGGTAAATCCATAGGGTCTTCAGAAAGAAGACTAGTGGTGGCCAGGCATGGGCGGAGGAATGAGGAGTGACTGCTTCACGGGTACAGGGTTTCTCTTTGGGGTGATGAACGTGTCTTGGAACTAGACAGAGGAGGCAGTGGCACGACACTGAGAATCTGCTAAATGCCACTGAATTGTTCACTGTAAAATGGTTAGTGGTTAATTTTGCGTTGTGTGAATTTAATTTTTCAATGAAACAAAGAGATGAGGGTGTTATTCCAGGCTCCCCACTTGCCCTCGCTGCCAGGCCCAGCTAGTGAATGGGTCTTCCTCAGGCCAGCCCTCCAGCCTCCCCCAGGCCACCTCACCTTGCAGAGGCTGTAGAGAACGATCAGGACCCCTCCGAGGAAGTAGCTGTTGGAGGCATCGTCACCCATGATGTATTTATACCACAGCTGGATGGGAACGAGTGATCGGAACAGCTGGCTCAACTCCTCGATGACCAGATAGAACTTTCCCTGCAACCACACAGAAAGCATCAATTATGATTAGCAGTAAAGACCCAAAGGACCCAGCTGGGGGGCCCCCCAGCCCAGGGAGTAATGACATTCCAGGTCACAGGCAGCCCATTAATCAGCTTTGTAAAGCACTCAGGCCTGCTTCTAATGGGCCTGCAATGTGGCCGGGGAGACACGGCCCCTGCCCGCTGCCCTCGCCCGCTGCCCACCAGCCCAGTAGATCAACACTCTGGGGATCGCGTCTCAGGGAGGGAGAAACTGGACACCTTTGGCCGAGGGTTGGAGTGTGGGTCACTCCCTGGTGCCTGCTGTGGCTTTGGGGGCTCAAAGCCAATCATGGGGGCACAGTCCTTGGCCCTGCACTCGGATCACTGTCATCTCTAGGGGGCTGACCCAGGCATCGAGGGCGACTGCCCTCAGCGGCGTGGGCAGGGTGGACCACAGGATGCAGGAAGGACAGGCAGAGAAGAGGAGAGGGGGGAAGACGTGTTCTCGTTCCCAGCTGCCCCACCTACTGTCTCCAAGGAGGCGGGATCATATCTGGTGAAAGAACATGGACTTGGGTTCTCAGACCTGGGGGACTCAGAACCTTATCCTGCTGCACGTTCGTGAGCCTCACTGTGCTCATCTACAGAATGGGAATCACAGCTGCTACCTTCTAGGGTGGCTCTGAAGGTTAAAGGGAATAAACAGGAAAAGCATCTAGCGTTCTCTTTCTCTTCCTCTTTTGGCTTTTATTCAAGTCCCTCAAGCTTTCTGGGGCCTGTGCTATAAAATGGACAAGAAAATAACCCACCCTGTCGTGTCTAATAAAGTTAAACAGACACCTGCTTAGGACTCAGTAATTCCACTCCCAGGTGTGCACCTGAGAGAAAAGAAAACATATGTCCATCTGCAGGCGAACGTTCACAGCAGCTTTATTCATAATATCTTCAAACTGGAAACAGCCCAAATGTCCATCAATGGAAGAATGGATAAACAAATTGTGGTATATTTATATAATAGGACATTACTCAGCAATAAAAAGGGAACAAATGTTTGCAATACACAGCAACATGAATGAATCTCAAACATTCTCTCCTGTCAAAGGAGACAGATACAAAAGAGTACATAATGGGTAATTCTGATTAATATGAAGGTCTAGAATAGGTAACATAAAACTGCACTGAAGACTTCCCTGGTGGTGCAGTGGTTAAGAATCTGCCTGCTAATGCAGGGGACACGGGTTCGAGCCCTGGCCCGGGACGGTCCCACATGCCATGGAGCAACTAAGCTGTGTGCCACAACTACTGAGCCTGCGCTCTAGAGCCCACGAGCCACAACTACTGGGCCTGCGTGCCACAACTACTGAAGCCCGTGCGCCTAGAGCCCGTGCTCCACAACAAGAGAAGCCACAGCAATGAGAAACCTGCGCACCGCAACGAAGAGTAGCCCCCGCTCGCCCCAACTAGAGAAAGCCCGCGTGCAGCAACGAAGATCTAACGCAACCAAAAATAAAAAATAAAGTTAAAAAAAATAAACTGCACTGATGGAAATAAGATCAGTGGTTGCCTGGGGTGAGCTGGGGGAGGAATGACTGCAAGGGGGCGTCAAGGAATTTTGGGGGATGAAAGAAACTGTAGATTGTATATGTAAATTTTGTATTTTATATAGTGATGGGGGTGGTGGTTACACGTAGGTATACATTTGCCAAAACTCACTGAAACGTGTGCTTCAAATCTATGCATTTTCTTGTACAGATATACGATGTTATACACCTCAATAAAGTTGATTGAAACAAATAAACAAACATAGAAACAAACAGTACCGCCCCAAGCATACACAGCCTTAAAGATGTGAATAATCTTGGCTCCGGCAATTCTACTTCTAGGAATTCATCCTAACAATCAGGGATATGTGCTAATAGATATGCCAGTAGGAATGGCCACTGCAGCATTCTTTGAAACAGTACAAACAAAAACACGTAACAACTAAATGTGCAAAAAGAGGGTCTGGTTATGGTAGGGATCGATAATGCAAAGCCATACAGCCAATCAAATATCATCCTGAAAAGGAGTGACTTTGCAGTGAAGAGATCCACTACATACTGCCTTAACCAAGTGATCAAGGTTAACATCCCCAGTAATAAGTCATATTGAAGCCTAAACCCCTGATAAGATGCCCTGAGAAAAATACAGCATCATCCTGTGTATTCTGGTCAAAAACTTACAAGCTCAATTGAATCATAAAAAACGAGACAAAGCCAAACTAAGGAACATTCTACAAAATAACTGCCCAGCATTCTTCAAAAGTGTGAAGGTCATGAAAGACAAAGAAAAGACCAAGGAATTGTTACATTAGAGAGGACTAAGGAGACATGACAAATAAATGCAATGTGGGATCTTAGATTCGATCCTAGACCAGGAAAAAGACATTTGTGGAACAACTGGCAAAATGTGATAAGGTCTGTAGTTTAGTTAATAATAACGGTACCAATGTGAATTTCCTGGCTTTGCTAATTGCACTATGGTTATATTAGATGTTAATATTAGGGGAAGCTGGGTGATGGATATATGGGAACTCTCTGTATTATTTTTGCAACTTTTCTCTAAGTCTAAAATTATTTCAAAAGAAAAAGTTAGAAAAGAAATCATCCTGGTGAAGGACATCTATTAATTCAGGGAAGTGCTCATATTATAGTTCCAAGTGGAAAAGATACAGAATGCAGAGACTACTCGTTTTCGTTGTGGTTTTCTGCCTTTTCCTTTTTTTTTTTTTTTTTTTTGTGCTGAGCATAGTGCTTAAACTAGAGGGAGAAAAAAGTTATAAAAATGCATTGTGGGGCTTCCCTGGTGGCGCAGTGATTGGGAGTCTGCCTGCCAATGCAGGGGATGCGGGTTCGAGCCCGCAAGCCACAACTACTGAGCCCACGTGCCACAGCTACTGAGGCCTGCGTGCCTGGAGCCCGTGCTCTGCAGCAGGAGAGGCCGCCGCAATGAGCAGCCTGCGCACCGCAGTGAAGAGTAGCCCCCACTCGCCGCAACTGGAGAGAGCCCACGTGCAGCAACGAAGACCAAACGCAGCCAAAAAAAAAAACCCAAATAAATAAATTTATAAATCAAAAAAAAGTGTTGTGTATCCATCAAATGGATGATGTACAGAATGTGGACAGAGACTTTATATCTACCCCATTATATTCTGTCTTGATGGGCTGAGCACAGGTCGCTTGGAAGAGGACTCATTGAGGCAGATGTATCCACATCTTCTAAGGACCAAGGAAAGGCATCCAGTCATCCACTCACCCCAGTAGCTGACCTTGCAGAACTGGAATGTCACCCGAGACCTGCTGAATCAGAATCTGCACTTTAACAAGGTTCCCAGGTGATGTGTGTGCACGTTCAAGTTTGAGGAGCACGATTTCAATGGATAAGTGGAACAAGGGCAGTGAAGTAATATGGGCAGGATGAGGAAAGAAAGGTATTCCAGCAGCCCAGAGGTGATGGAAAGGATGGTCAATCTTTGGCCATCTTGCTGGGCAGCCTCCTGCTTTGTCCTCCTGGCCTCATGGTGGTTGAGGCCATGACCACCTCATGAAAGGTCCTATGTCCCTGTGTCTCTTGAAACCCCTGCATGCTGGCATCTGGTTGACTCTGGAGACAGACCCTGCTGTCCCCTCTCAGGCTAATCTTGCACAACCAGCCTGGCTTGGTGGTTAAGAGTGTAGCTCGGGAACCAGACAGGCTGGTGTCAGATCCTGTTGCCAACCACCTTGCTATTACTGATCCTTGGTCACTGTCTTTGGATCCCCCAGTTCTCAGGCTCCACTAGCTGCAGGCTGGTCTCCTGGTCCAGACCCCGAACTTCCCACTCACCTAACACGTGGGTCTGGAACAGAGGTCAGCAATCTTCTGCAAAGGGCCAGATAGTGAATACTTTGGCTTTGAGGTCATACAGCCTCTGTCACCACCATTCCCCTCAGCTATCGACAGTAGGGAAACATATAGGCATGGCTGTGTTCCAATAAAACTTTACTTACAAACACAGATGCTGCGAGGCATATTTGATCTGCAGCTTGCGGTTTAACAACCCCTGGTCTATAACATCAGAACCTAGATAAGTCAGGTCATAATGGGGACTCCAATACATCCCCAGAATTTCAGAGAAGGCTCAGGGACCAGCTTCTTGGCCCTTCTTTCAGGTGCTCTGCTATGTAGACCAAGCTCTTCCTCTGTAGATGGACTAGTAGTCCCCTACTCTTTGCCGAGCTAACACCTGTTCATCTTCTGGGTCTCAGCTAACTGTCACCTCCTATAAGAAGTCTTCCCCAACTCCTTAATTAAATTAAGGGCTCCTGTTACACCCTTTAAATCACCTTAGAGCACTTCTCACAATATTAAAAAAAGTACTTCAGTATCTCTCTCTCCCACTGGACTGTAAGCCCCATTAGCATGAAGATAATTTGGTTCCTGGTCATATTCCCAGCACGCAGCACACAGCAGGTGCTTATTTAAGAGCTAGAGACCTCAGAAGCCTAAGATTTTCCACCCTTATTACTCGGGTCAACATCTAGAGTTTGCTGATGGAGAAGGAGAGTTGGAACATGGAAGAGAGTACTTCTCTTCATAGGCAAGCCCTGATGTCACAGAAAATAAAATAAAGGGAGAGAGGTCTAAAGGCAGCAATTAGCTGCTGGGGGGCCGGCCGCTTGGAGAGGAGGTAAAACCACCGGGGAAAACCGGGCATATCCCAGTGAAACCATCTCTCTCTAATTAAGCAGTTTTATAATTCCAGGTTGCTTAAGCAGGTTATTTCTGACGACCACCGAACGGAACATGTGGTTTCTCCGGGGTGTCAGACAACAAGGAAAGCGATCAGATTATGACCGGTCTGCCCTCCCTGCCACGCGTAAAAGGGGAACAGTAGCAACTGCTACAGAACATAGGCACAGAGAGCTCGCTGCTGGGATTCTGATAAAGGGGGTTGGGAGCAGTCAAGGAGGGGAAGGCAGGTTCTGTTCTGACTTTTACTGTGAGGATGGGGGAGGGACCAAAAGTGAAGTGGGAAGCAAGGAAACGACAAGAGGGCTGACTGGAAGGGAGTGGGAAATGATGGCGAGCAGGATGCTGAAAGCCGAAGAAAGGAACAGGTTAGGAGACTTTCGAAGAACGCACCTACCTGGGAAAGGTGATGTGAAGGATCATGGGGATGAAGAGGAAGGGGAGGGAGACATAATCAGAGCTGTTAGCAGCGTAAATGTACAAAGGTATAAAGAATGGATAAACAGGGATAAAAGTTTTTTTCTGCATCAAAATTAATGATGAATATTTATACGGCTTTACCTGTTTATAAATCTCTTTCACACACATTTTCTCACCTACAGAAGTAGGACAGCACAGCAGTTAAGGGCATGGGAATTGGGCCTCCAAAGTCAAATCCGCTACCTACTAAATTGGTTGATTTTGGACAACAATTTAACTTCTCAGAGCCTCAGTTTCCTCATCTGTAAATGGGGCTGAAAACACATACACACAGACACACACAAACAGAGACACACACACACACACACACACACACACAGTGGTGTGCTGGCAAATCAGTTCTCCAGAAAACAACCAAAAAAAAAATGGCCCTGATAGGTGTGCTTCCAATTTCTGTGGTCTAAGTACTCCCACAGGGCCAATTTCAAGCTTCCTAGGGTTTTAACGACTGCTTGCAAATTTCCTGAAAATGTAACCATTGGCTTTCACAAGCCCATGCAAACTTGCTCCAACAGGCCAAGGTGATTGTGAGGATTGAGTGAGCAAATGCACCTAAAACATAGGTACCCAGGAAGGGCCCAGTGCATGATAAGAGCTAGTAAAGAACCTCATGATGATCTGGGGATGTGGGCATTATTACTGTCACTCACGTTCTTTTAGAGACAGGACACCTCAGGTTCAAAAGAACTAAGGAATGAACGAGAATGAGGCAGAGGTGCTATCTGGGACTCCCAGGCCCAGGCTGCATGAGACCTGGCAGCTGTCACTGCCTCCCTCTTGCTTGCCCTTCCTCCCCTTCCTTCCTCCTTTCTCACGTTGTGAGAAACCCAAGGGACAAGGGGAGACCACGTGCAGAGGCCAGGTGCAGAGGGAGAGGTTCTGAGCAACACTACACAGGGGAGAAGCAAGGAACCCAGCCAACAGGGAGAACCGAGGCCCCAGATATAGGACCTGAGCAGTCTTCCCACCCATGTCAGCTGAGGCATTAGACCTGTGAGTAGAAAAGTCATTGTGGATGGTCCAGCCTCAGTGGACATCACATCACAGCTGTCCCCAGTGTACCCTGGCTGAACTCCTGACCCACAGAATCATGGGAAATAATAAAATGGTGGCTGTTTTAAGCCAAAAGAAAGAAAAAAAGAGAAAAATGAACTAAAGTACTCATCTAAGGAGGTGATGGTGATGTTTGCCAGTGCTTCTTAAGGCTGGCTTGTTGGGTCAGCACTCCAAGATCCTGTGCCAAAAAGCCAGCCACACTGCCATGAGGAGAGCGATATCTGTGCTTCTTTCTAGAATGTTCTTTGAAGAACACAAATCTGATCATTGCGGACCCCTGCTTATTACCCTAGGCCAGGGGGCCTTTGGGAGGTAATCAGGTTATGAGGGTGGAGCCCTCATGAATGGGATTAGTGCCCTTATAAGAAGGGACATGAGAGCATCCTCCCTCCTTCCATGTCTGTCTGTCTGTCTGTCTGTCTCTCCCAAACCCCTGCAATCATTCTTGACTCTCCTTTCTCTCAGAACCAACATCCAGTTCATCTACAAATTCTGCTGGAAACAGCTCCCTAACAACTTCTGTTGTTGTCCCCCTATGATTTATTCCTGACACGGTATCCAAAATGAGCTTCTCAAAATACAAGGCAGAACAAATCATCCCAGGGCTCAAACCTGCCAATGTCTTCTATCTCCCTCAGAGTGACATCTGAAACTCTCACCCTATCTTCCAGATCCTATAAGATCTGCCCCCTGCCCACATGTCTGATGTGCCTGATTCTCAAAAAAAAAAAAACAAACAAAAAAACAAGCACAGTTCTACCTCAGGGTCTTTGCACTTGCTCCTCCCTCTTCCTGGAGCACTCTTCCTCCTGATGTCTGCCAGCTGGCTCCCTCGCTTCCCTTGGGTCTTGGCACGCATGTCATCTCATCAGGAAGGATCACTGAACAATGTACATAACATAGCACCCCTGCACTTCCTACTTCCCCCCATCCTCCCCATCCTCTGTATTCAGCTTTCATTTTTCTTTTTTGCACTCACTCCTAACATGGACTATATTTCTTTGTTATGCTCCTGAAATACAGGGGCTCTGTGTCTTTTTGGCATTACCATTTCTGTTTGCAGAATCTAGAGGAGTGCTTGGCACCAAACAGGGTGCTCAGCCGAGTGAATAAGTGGGCCTCAGTGTCTTCATCTATAGACTTCAGGTAATAATAGTATGTCCCTCAAAGAGTTTTGATGTTAATAACAGCAAATACATACACTGAAGGCTTATTACTTGCCAAGTGCTGTTCTAAGCACTTTGTATTAATTTAACCCTCACAAAAACCTATGAGATAGGAGCTATCATCATCCCCATTTTACAGAAGAGTAAACTGAGGCACAGGGAGGTTAAGTCACTTGCTCAAAGTCACACAGCTGGTAGGTGGCAGAGACAGAATTTGAATCCAGGCAGGCTGGTTCCAGAGGCCACTTTATAAATCCTCTCTCATCAGAGAAATAACGTGTAAAGATCTTAAAACAAGGTGTGACAATGTTCATTGCAGCACTATTTTTTTTTTTTATTGCAGCACTATTTACAATAGCCAGGACATGGAAGCAACCTAAGTGTCTGTCGACAGATGAATGGATAAAGAAGATGTGGCACATATATACAATGGAATATTACTCAGCCATAAAAAGAAACGAAATTGAGTTATTTGTAGTGAGGTGGATGGATCTAGAGTCTGTCATACAGAGTGAAATAAGTCAGAAAGAGAAAAACAAATACCGTATGCTAACACATATATATGGAATCTAAAAAAACAAAACAAAACAAAAAAAATGGTTCTGAAGAACCTAGGGGCAGGACAGGAATAAAGACGCAGACGTAGAGAATGGACTTGAGGATGGGGGAGGGGGAAGGGTAAGCTGGGACGAAATGAGAGTGGCATTGACATATATGCGCTACCAAATGTAAAACAGATAGCTAGCGGGAAGGGGCCGCACAGCACAGGGAGACCAGATCAGTGCTTTGTGACCACCTAGAGGGGTGGGATAAGGAGGGTGGGAGGGAGACGCAATAGGGAGGGGATATGGGGATATATGTATACATATAGCTGATTCACTTTGTTATACAGCAGAAACTAACACAACAATGTAAAGCAATTATACTCCAATAAAGATGTTAAAAAATAAATAAATAAAAGGAGAAAAAAAAAGGTGTGACATACCATACTATTAAATGTTGGCTATTATTATTATCACTACTACTTGCTGCCTGTTAAAGGAAGCTCATTTTGGACTAAGGGCTAAGGAGAGATAAGTCATAGCCATCCTGGGTGCTGACTGTCCCATAAGGCAAGTCTCTTGGGTGGGTCTGATGTGTGGATGGTTGGTGATGTTTGCCAGTGCTTCTTAAGGCTGGCTTGTTGGGTTAGCACTCCAAGACCCTGTGCCAAAAAGCCAGCCGCACTGCCACGAGGAGAGCGATACCTCTGCTTCTTTCTAGAATGTTCTTTGAAGAATACAAATCTGATCATTGCGGACCCCTGCTTATAACCCTCCCTGGCTCCCCACTACCCCCAGGACAAAGGCTAAACTACTTACCAAGCCCTCTTGACCTGGCCGTCTACAGTGGAGCCATAGGGCACTATGGAGGCTCCATGCATGTGCCACATTCTGGGGAAAATTCGTCACCTTGATCGTGACTACTACATAGGGATACTGTAAGCATCCAACTAAATCAGCATTTCTCCAAGTGTGGTCCAGGACCCTGAGGGTCCCCAAAACCCTTCCAGAAGGTCTGTGAAGTCAAAACTATTTTCATCATAATTCTCAGACATTAACTGACATTTTTATTCTCTACCAAGTAGACAGTTGAGTTTTTCCTGAGGCTATATGACATGATTTGCAACAAATGAGAAGGCAAGTATCTTCTATCAAGCCAGATATTAATTTATAAAAATGTAAAAACAAGTCCCTTTTCTCATTAATTAAAAAACAGTTGTCTCTTTAAAATGTTATTTATTTTAACACATAATGGGTTGATTATTATTTTAAGTTAATTAGTGAGTGCTGTAAAAAGTTCTTGGTTTTAATTTCAATTGTGGTGAATTGATTTTAATTTCTATTATGGTTACAAGGGTCATAGCAATAACCCACGTAAGCAAGTTCTTTAGGGTCTTCAATACTTTCTAAAAGTGTAAAGAGGCCCTAAGTCTAAAATGTTTGCGAATCCCTGAGAAGCATGTGGAATAGAGTAAGTATTCAATAATTTTGACTATTATTATTTTTTTTAAGAAAGCATTTTTTTTTCTTTTTTTGTGGTACGTGGGCCTCTCACTGTTGTGGCCTATGCCGTTGCGGAGCACAGGCTCCGGACACGCAGGCTCAGCAGCCACGGCTCACGAGCCTAGCTGCTCCGCGGCATGTGGGATCATTCCCGGACCGGGGCACGAACCCGTGTCCCCTACATCGGCAGGCGGACTCTCAACCACTGCGCCACCAGGGAAGCCCGAAAGCATTTTATTTTTAAAAATTTATTTTTATTTTTTAAAATTTTTATTTTGTGTTGAAGCATAGTTGATTAACAATGTTGTGTTAGTTTCAGGTGTATAGTTTCAGGTGTATAGTAAAGTGATTCAGTTATACATATATATGTATCTATCTTTTTCAAATTCTTTTCCCATTTAGGTTATTACAGAATATCAAGCAGTGTTCCTGTGCTACTCAGTAGGTCCTTGTTGGTTATCTATTTTATATTATTATTATTATCTATTTCTTTGATAGGCTGTGAGCTTCATGAATGCAGAGAACCATATCCTGTTCACCATCTTTCCCCTATGCTTAGTCAGGGTGTGTCCCCAGTTGCTGTCAGCTTACATTCTTTCTCTCCTTCTTCCTTAGCACTAGAGTCCTCAATATTTTAGCTGGACGATATCTTAAACAAAGACTACATCTCCCAGCTTCTCTTGCAACCAGGTGCCATTCTAGTGGCACTTCAGTGGCACTAAGCTATAGTAGAAGTGTCATGTGACAACTTCAGAGAAACTTTCACCTTATTCTTCCCCCTGTCCTCCTTCCTGCTATCTGGAACTTAGATGTGATGGCTAGTGCTCTAGCTGCCATCTTGGACTATGAGGAGGAGTCCCACACCCTAGGATTGGTGAAGTAGTAACCTGGAAGGTGTCACACTACCAGGTTTGGACTGCTTACCTTTGGACTTTACATGGGAAGAAATAAACCCTTCTTAAATTTAAGCTATTATTATTTTTGCTGTTACTGGCTTATCCCAATTCTAACTAATACAAAGGATTTGGCACTGAGAAGGTGATCAAAAAATGTTTTTTGAGTGAATGAATGAACAAATGAACAGGTGGGCTAAATGACCTTGTAGTTCAAATAGCTAGGTTTTCCACAGGTGTGGCTCATAGAGAACCCTGATGCCAAAGGTGCTAGGAAGCAAGGGTCAGTGTATAAGGAAGGGTTTATAAAAAAGATGAGGCTAGGAGAGAGGAAAAGGGGCTGTCTAGTGACTGCTGGGTTCAGCACAGAGCACCATGAGAAAGGCATGCAGTGTAGAAGAAAGGACGATGACTTGGCTCTTACTATGTGCTAGGCACTTACTCTCTGCACAACACTGTGAGGTAGGTGCTATTAATGCTCCCATTTCACAGATAAGGAAAGAGAGAAAGAGAGGATAGCCCCAGGGGACACAGCTAATAGAAAGTTCTGTACACCTCTACCTGGTAGGAAAGATGGCCACTAGTAGCCCCAAGCCAACACTCTCACAGCTTAACTCCAACAGAGGGGGGGGGGGGGGTCTTGTTTCTCCCGGGGGAGGGGGGGCGGGGGGGCATTTGCCAACCAGGACAGCGAGCCTTGGATGGATTGGTCAGATGGGGCAGGGGGTGGGCGGGGCGCCGTGACTGACAGCCGCATCAGGAGAGGGAGAGGCGGTTCCCCACAGAGAAGGGGTGTCAGGAAAGAGGCCGGAAAGCTTCTCCGAGTTAAGGCTAGCACTGGGCCAAAGGGACTCCTCATTGCAGAGCCCTCCCCTAATGTGGGGAAAATAAGCAGGAACTGCGTCCAGCCTCCCGGGTGTTTTCCCTCATTTGCTTTTCTTGCCCTGGACCGCTGGTTAGCTCCCGGCCGCCACAGGGGACAGGGCCACGCTTCCGAAATGGGCGGGCTGGGCCCGCGCAAAGAGCTGAAAACAAAGACTTCTTTTCTTGGGAAGGCGGCCTGCAGGTCTGTTATGACTGCAGGCTGCACGGGGGACCGCGGCTGAAAGAGCTCTTCAGAACAGAACAGCCGCAACATCGACCCGCTGAGGAGCAGGCGGGCCCGTCTAGGACTTCTCAGACTTGAGAAGGCTTGGCGGGTGGGGAAGAGCTTGGTAACTGACCTCAGAACAACGGCCAGGAGTGCTGGGGGCAACAGGTGTTGAGGGCACTGGGACTAGAAGAAAGGCTAGAGAGAAATGCAGGGGGTGGGGGAGGAGAGGGACACCGGAGAGGAACTAGGGGATGTGGGCAAAAGAAGAGAGGGGAGAAATGACAGAGCTAGAGGACAGAAGGAAAAGGGGACCCAGGAGTGAGAGACCAGGCAAAGAGGGGGCCAAGGAGGAGAAAGTAATCTCATTATTAAGCACCTACCATGGGCCAGGAATTGTGCATCAAATGCTCCCCCGGTGGGGTAGTTATGACCCAGTCCCATTTCTCAGATGGGAAAGCTCAACATAGGCACAGGAGGCAGGAATAAATCGTGGGAGACTGAGCTAATGAGATAAGTACAAGGGGAAAGAGACAAGAAACTAGCAGCAAAAGAGAAGAACTAGGGCCAGTTAACAGGTGAGAAAACAGGCTCTAAGAGGTTGCCCAAGTGCTAGGCAGGGGTACAGCCAGGTTTAAATGCAGTTGGACTTCCTATCTCGCGCCATTTCGTGCTTTGAGTGCTATGAGGAGCGAAGAAAAGGAGACTCTAGGAGGAGTTAAAGTGAGACGTGGGGAGAGAGAAAGAAAAGATACAAGGTGTGTGGGAGGGTGGAGAATTGAAGAGGGAGGATAAGATTCAGGATAATGGGCACCTTGGCAGGGGTACTGACCAGAGGGGAAACGAAGGAGCCTTTCGGGTGCTGGAGATGTTTTAGATCTGTGCTGCCCAATACAGTACAGACAGTACTGTAGTAGCCACATGTGTCTATTGAGCACTTCAGATGTGGTTAAATCTGCACTGAGATGTACTGAAAGTACGGAATACACAGGAAATTTCAAAGTCTTAGAAAAACAACGAAAAGGTAAAATGGCTCATTAAAATTTTTTATATTGATGACATGTTTAAATGATAATAGTTTGGACATTCTGGGATAAATAAAATATATTATTAGAATTAATGTTACTTGTTCCTTTTTGCTTGCTTAATGTGACTACTTGAAAACTGTAAATTGCTTATGTGGCTCGTATTATATTTCTATTGGAGAGCGCTGGTGATATCGACACATATGGATATACATGTACATATTTTACATATGGATACATACATATGTAAAAACTCATCGAGCTTGTATACTTATAATTAGATCACTTTACAATATGCAATTTATGCCTCAATAAATAAAAAAGGAAAGAAGAGTGAGCCAGGTTGGGTACAGGCTGAGAGCGCGGCAGGTGGGGGGCGGGGTCGGAGGGGGCGGGGCCAGAGGCAGGCGGCCGCACGTTACCTGGCAACGGGCACTGCAGGTGACGTCACCGGCCAGCGGCCCGTCAGTCCCCCTCCGGGTTGGGCGGGCGGGCCGGGCCTCCTGCCTCCTCCTCCCCCTGGCCCCGATGAGATCACCGCAACGGGCGGCAGGCTGTCCCCGCGCTACCAACAAATCGACTCCTCGGCGAAAGCCAGCATCTCATGATCTCATGGTCCCGCGGGACGGCGCCGGGCGATGAGGTCACAGCCCCGCGACCCGGGCCCGCCCGGGTCTGCGCACCGGCTCTGGGCCGGGACCTCTGGGCGCCCAGCATCACTACCAAGCAAGCCCCCAGCCCCCGGCTCTTCAGCCTTCAGGGACAAAGGAGGTGGCTGTTTGCGAAGGGCAAAGCTGCCCTCTCCACTCTTTTGCTGCATCTTGCCCCGCCCACTTTATTTGAACATTTCACCCCTCAGGCCACGTGTCTATCAGGGAGTGACTGCACCAGCTCTCCAGGACTTGAGGTCAGGCGCAGTGCGAGGCGATTTGCACGCATGATTTCACAGCCGCACAGTGAAAGAAGTTCTATTCTTAGCTGTCTGACAGTCTAGGGAACTGAAGGCTCAGAGGGGTAAAGGCCCTGCCCCAGGTTACCCAGCTAGGAAAGGGTGGCTCTCCCTTTCTTCTCCCTTGCTGCACCCCAAACCTCTGCTCCTTTGTCCCAGTTCCTCCTTGCTCTGGTGGGAACAGTGATCATGGCCACGCTTGCTAGGTGTCCATGATGTGCTGGGCACTTTATATTAAAAGTCACTGTTCCACATGCCAAACCCACAGGAGAGGTATATTATGGACTAGCTTGTGGATGAGAACCAGAAGGCTTAGTCAGAGGGGTGAAATGACTTGTGGCAGAGCTAGGGTTGGATTCTACAGCACAGTCTTTGTATTACTGTATACCACATTCCCCAGCAAAAGATGAGCTTTCCTGTTGACAGTGGACAATATACCCTCTCACCTCTCTCCCTCCCTCCTGGGGTCAGCCATCAAAGGAAGTCAAAGAGGGGCCAGTGAGACCCTCTTAAAGGGCGTCCCAACTCCTTTGCCGGCAGCAGGTTTTCCATCACCTACTGCTCACTAACACAGCACCTCATTCAATCTCCAGCAATATTCACTGCCCAGGTCAACAGGGAGGGAGGGGGATGACATTTACCGAGTGGCTGAGCCAGGCACTGAGTCACGGCCAATACCAAGAGCAGAGCTGTGAGAGGGTCATTTCCAGCTTCATTCTGCAGATGAGAAAACTGAATTTATTTGTTTTTTGAATGAAGTTTTGTTTTACCATTATTTTTTGGCCGTGCCGCACTGCTTGCAGGATCTTAGTTCCCCAGCCAGGGATCGAACCTGTGGCCCCTGCAGTGGAAGTGCAAAGTCCTAACCACTGGACTGCCATGGAATTCCCCTGAATTTATTTTAACTAAAGGCAGATAGATGGCAAGGAAGTACAAGTTTCAGCTCCAATATCATTTCCACAGAGAAAGGCCTTCCCATCTTCCTAAACGAGTCCTCCATGAATTCTGTGTTTATTTTATTCTTAGTGCTTATTACACTTTGTAGCTTTATGTTTGTGTGTTTAATGGTGATCTCCCCAACTCAATGAAAGCAGGGACCCTGTCTGTTTCATCCACCACTGCATCCCCACACCTGTGTAGTGCCTGTCATACAACAGACACTCAAGAAATGTTTTTAGAGTGGGTGCAAAGAACTGTTAGCTCAGACTGGTGGGTAGTGCTGATATTCAAACCAAGGCTCATTTGAGCATAAGGCGTGGGCTTATTTTGTACTTTCTAGGAAGTCCAAGCCTCTTTGTACATGTGCTTTATTCACAGCGAAGTCCCTTTGGTGCTCACTCACAGCCTATTAATTGTAAGTTTACTCACGGTACTGACAAGCTTGATGTTCTGGTTTCCCAGCCAGCAGTGTCCTTGCTTGGTAACAGAGAGGAGAGGGCAGGAGGAGGAAGTTGGTAGGAAATCAGGTGTGGAAGGGAGGAAGTTATACATGCTTATGCCTGCTCGGATCTTTACTAATAGCTCAGCAAGGAAGGAGACATAAAAACTACAGAAAAGCAGACACAAGGAAAATGAGGGAGTGGTAACCACAAAACTCTGTGGTTTCTTATGTGCGAAGGGAGGAAAGGAGATGGATGGAACCCAGGGGGTAGGCACAGGGAGTTTCTAAGCCACAATTAATTTTCTGTTTTTTAAGCTGGATACATGAGTACTTATTGTTTACAGACACAGAACACATTGTTTCTTGTTATAAGAAAGAAATACTATGCACCGTGTTCTTTCATAGAACGGAAGATATATTTGAAGTGTGATGCATGTAGTATATTGTTTAAGAGATCTGTAATACTGCTCTTCTAAGCCTTAGAATCTAAGGTACTTTAAGCTGCATGAATCTCTGTGTTCTAAAGGTGAGTAAGATGAAGGCCATTCACAGAGTAGGAAGGAAGCTTGTTTCCCATACAGAAAATGTATATGTTTCTTACAATCTAGGTGAACGGAGTTTTGTACAGATTGTTCTTTCAATGTATGGAACTTGTACACAGGATTTGGAGTAGCCAGTGAAATGTTTGAAAAACCTGCAAACCTACTTTTTCCAGAGTTTAACTGAAAGCTGTATGAAACTGTGTTCAAAGCCCAAATAAGAGTGAAAGCCTTTCAGACTGCATGGAAAGGCTTGTTTCCCATTTAGTAAATGTATGTGTCTCTCATAAGCTAGACAAAAGAATTCGTGTGTGTGTGTGTGTGTGTGTGTGTACACACCTTACACGTTATCTTAAAAAAAACCACAAGCAGAACATTTGCTTGCTTGCTTTTTAAACTGACTATAACAACCCCATAAGGCAGGGGGCAAATTAGTACCCCCAATTTCCTAGAAGGTACAAAATAAACCCCTGCTTTATGCTCAAATGAGCCTGGGTTTGCCCACTAGCCTGAACCACCAAATCCTGGGAGAAACTGAGGCTCGGTGTCAGAGAAGGTCGTCATTTTGCCTAAGGTCACAGAGCTAATAAGTGGCAGAGGTGGGATTTGAATCCAGGTCTGTCTGATGTCAGCATGGATGCTCTTACCCACCACTACATCCTACCTTCTGATAACTAGAGACTTGTTATTAAAGACCAGAGCCGGTGAAAACACCTGCTACCTTCTCCCTCCGACATCCAATTTCCTACATGGGTCCTCTCTCTGCTCTTCTGGCTTCCATGCCAATGGCTGGGATTGGCCTCTGTGCTGTGGCCCCAGGGGCCAACTGACAGAGAGCCCTTGGGGCTGGGCTGAGGCCGCATAGGAGTCTCTAGGCTGTGAGGAGAAATCTGCCCCCCAACAGCAGCAGTCAGGCGCCCAACTTCATGGGCTCTGGTTCGCCTGATTTAAAAGCTTCCGCCCCATGAACAGGAAGGGCCCAGGCCACGTGTCCCAGCAACACGCATATCAGGAGCTTCCTTACAAACAGGGCCCTGCTCCTTGGGACCCAGGAGAGGCCTAATTATAAGGTGTTGATGATTAAGCCCGAAGTGGCCTGGGACCCTGTTAGCTGCAGAAAGGCGGCCTCTTCCCTCTGTCCCAGTCCCAGGTGGATGGATGTGCTTATCTGTCCCCATGTCAGCTATAATCTTAGGCACAAATGCTCTGGGCCACAACTTCCCAAGCCTGTCTACCTCCTAAAGCACTGGGGGTTGGGTGCATGGGGAGAGGGAGGCCACGATGGGCAGAAGGTGCCTCCTTCCTGGTGGTCTACAGATCATGACAGGGACTAGATAGACATGGGACCCAACTGCAGGTCTGTCCCTTTTCTGGGAGGGTGATTTTGCCCAAGTTACAGCGCCTCTCTAGGCCTCAGTTTTCTATAAAGTGCGGGAGGTGGTACAGGCTGAGTAATGGCTCCCCCGATATGCCCACATCCTAATCCCTAGAACCTGTGAATGTTACCTTGCATGGCAAAAGAAATTTTGTGCATGTGCAGATGTGATTTAGTTTTAAAGATTTTGAAAAGGGGAGGTTATCCTGGATTATCAGGGGTGGGGTGGGGGCAATGCCATTACAAAGGTTCTTATCTGGGAGGATGGAGGGTCAGAGAGAAGGAAGCAGAGGTTGGAGAGATGTGCTTTGAAGACAGAGGAAGGGGCCACAAGCCAAGGATCACAGGCAGCTTCCAGAAGCTGGAAGAGGCAAAGGAACAGATTCTCCCCTAGAGCCTCCAGACGTAACCAGCCCTACGGACACTTTGACTGTAGCCCCATGAGACTGAGTTTGGACTTCTAACCTCCAGAACTGTAAGAGAATAAATTGTGTTGTTTTAAGCCACTAAGTTTGTGGTAATTGTTACAGTAGCAAGAGGAAACTAATACACCCTATATTAGTTCCCACTGTCATGAGGATAGTGTCAGGACCAAATGGTCAGAGAATCTTAGTTTAAGGCCTCTCCCTGAAGGGTTGGATCTAGGGCAGGATGGGAGGAGGCCAGAAATCACGCTTGGGGCTGGGAGTGGCATCTGGTGCTGTGGTCCCCTACCGCCTCTCTGACTGCATCTCCTATGACCAGGACTGACGACCTAATTTGCAACGCTTGGTGGAAAATGAAAATGCTGGGCCCCTTGTTTTAAAAAAAGTTTAGAATTTCAAGACGGTGACAGCAGATCATTAAAACAAGTGTGGGGCCCTTCTGCACAGGTCGCACACCCACGAGTCTGGTCCTGCTCTGCATTCTGCTCCACCCGTACTGACTTGCTGCTCCTTGAACTCGCTATGCATTCTTCCACCTCAGGGCTTTTGCACGTGCTATTTCCCTTGCCCAGAATACCCTTCCCCAGATATCGGCATGGCATATTCTCTTGCTTCTTTCAAGTCGTTGCACGAATGTCACCTTCCCAGTGAGGCCTCCCTAGCTACCCTATCTAAAACAGCATCCGCCACCACGACACTCCTGGTTTTACTTTTCTCTACCCGATATATTGCTTATTTATTTCAGCCTTTTGTTTACGTAAGTCCCTTGAAAGCAGATAATGTGTTTATTCACTGCTATATACCTAGGACCTGGTACAGGGCCTGGCACAGAGTAGGTGCTCAAAAAAATACTGGTTCAACGAATGAATGGGTTGATGGATGGGTGTAAAGAGACTAGGATGGTGCTTGGCACGTAGTACGTGTGCTGTGATTGGCTTTTGCAATGACAATTCTTATCCTCATTTGTTCCTAGGTAATAACAGGGGTAGGGGTGGTGTCATGCCTTCCAGGGCCCCCTTTCCTCTGCTTACCTTGTATTTTCAGTAAATAATATATTGTGGCTACAGTGATAATAAATAGTAAATTACTGAGCTGCAGTGATTAGACGGCTTCATTCATAAGCATAATCTTGTTTACTCTTCACATCAGTATGATTACCATCCTCATTTTACAGATGAGGAAACTGAGGCTTAGAGATGTCTACTGACTCACCCAAGGTCCCATGGCTAATAAGTGGAGCAACTGAGATGGAGCCTGCTTGTTTGATTCCGAGTCCAGGAGACCCACTCAACTCACTGTGCACTCAGTTTGCCTTTGCAACATTCTCATTAACTAATTACTTAGTCAATGTCTGTGTTTTTGAGTGCCTACTACATGCCAGACACCATACTAGGGAAAAAATGAAATGTACGGGAGACCTGGTCCCTGGTGTCACGAAGCTTGCAGCCTAGCTGGGGAGACAAGCCAGCAGTCACAACGGCACACGATGAATACGTGGGAGCACAAAGGTGGGTGGTCCAGGCCCACCTGGGGCCAGGGAGACAGTCTTCCCAGCAGAGGGAACAGCCACTGCAAAGGCCTGGAGGTGAGAGAACAGGAGCAATGATGGGGGTGGGGGGAGGGACCAAGAGAAGTTCAAAACATCTGGCAAGTGACGGATGGGATGTTAGGCTGGAGAGAGAGGCAAGGAACAGGCAGGTGTTGAAAAGGACTCCAGTGCGCTGAAACCATGGGGATGATTATGGTTCCCCTCTTAAAATAAGAGCAGCCCTGGACACAGAAGGTGGCTGCAGGGAAGCCTCCGCCTCACCTAGCGTGGGGACAAGTCTGCTCTGGGTAATACCAAGCCCCAGAGACCTACAGCAACCCGGTCAAGTTCATCAAGGAACAGAGCACTCGCCCCTCCCCTCCTCAGCCATCCCGCTGCCCCTGCTGCCATCACTCAGCACGAATTTATGTAGGGACGAAATGTTCCAGGGACCTTGAACAAGGACACGGCAGAGAATAAGTCTCTGTGATCCGGGTGCCTCTCCCTCTGCCCCGTCCTTGTTCTTTCGTGTGTATCTCCCTCCCTGTCTCTGTCGGCCCCTTGAAGGCAGGACCAGCTCTTATCCTCACAGCAAAGATTCTGCAGGCACTGAAAACTCTGTGCTAAGCCTTCTAAATCCATGAGCTCGTTCTCTCCTCACTGGGCTCCTCTCTGACATGGGTAATATCGTCTATTAGCCCCATACGCAGAGGAGGCAGTGGAAGCTCAAAGCCCTCAGGTACACAGCTAGCGGCAAAGCCAGATTCAAAGCCAGGCTGTTCCAAGACCCAGCCAGGGTAGGAAGTGTAACATTTCTTTCCTTCTTTGGCCCATTCAAGGTCTGACCTTGGCACTCCTAAGCCCCGAGGAGAAGAGGCAGGGGTCCGTCAAGCCTTAGTGGGCTCTCAGCCGCTGAGCAGTAGGCCTGGTGTTTACCTCCAATCTCTAAGCTCCAGCAGAGTCCTGACCTGTGGGTGCCACAGGGGAGAATGCACAGAAAGAGAAACATATACACACGTACTGAGAACCTACTATGTGTCAGGAGTTGCTGAAATCACCTCCACCTGCGTTGTCTCAATTTATTTTTTAGCTTATCTCAAATCTCCCCTAAAACCTGAGGGAAACAGCATTATCTCTTTTACAGATGCGGAAACTCAGGCACGGAGCAGGGAGGTGACTGGCCAGAGGTGATACTGATGGAAATGGCAGAACTAGGGTTCAAACTGGGATCCACCTCTCTCCAGAGCCCAAGGTCTTTCCAAATGACTCTGGAATGTTTTTGGACAAGCTGGAAACTGAGAAGTGGAAGTGGTGGGCTCCTCGGACCAAATCTCAGCTCTAACCCCCTTTCTTGCCCCTGGGGTTACCTGGAGGAGATGTGAGAGCAGGGCAGCCCTACCCACAGCAGTGGAAGCCAACCCCAGAAAAGCAGCAGAGCGGCGGCCCCCCAGCGCAACTCCAGGCCCCCACCCGGAGGGAGGGAGGAGGTAAAGGGGACGCCTCCGAGGCCACCTCAGGGAGTCTGGCTGCCTCCCTCATCATTTAGCTGCAGAAGAGCAAAATAATCACCACTTAGCTGGCTAATTAATCCCCGCAGCACCCCAGAGCAGGGGTTGCTCCTGCAGTCATAATGTGGTGTAGAAAGGTACAGGGTGGGCCTGAGAGCCAGGGATCAGGGCCTCCCTGCTCGCCCTGAATGCAAATTCACACCAGCCATTTGCATCACTCCTCTGTTCATTTGAGAGTCACTACACACCTACCACACGTCGCCTCATCACGAGCGCGGCAGACGTCACCCCTGCCCTCCTGGAGCTTAGAGTCTGGTAGGGAGGAGATATTCAACAGTTACCTGGGAAAATGCATTTGCCAAACTGCTTTCCATTTTGGTACCGTGGCTCTGGCTGTCCCCTCTCCCTGGCCTGCCCTTTTGGTTTGCTTTTGCCTGGCTAACTACTACCCATCCTTTAAAACTCAGTTCCAAGGTCACCTTATCAAAAAAGACTCTGCTGGGGGCTGGTTTAGGTACCATCTCTGTTTTCCAAGAGGGCTCTGCTTCCCTGCCTATCACCCCATCAGACTGTGAGCTCTGAGGTTGAAAGTGCTAGGTCTGGGTAGCTCCCGTGCCTAGCAGGGTGCCTGGCACTCTGTTGATGGCTAATAAATACTTGTAGAATGAATATATGAGAGGATAAATCATGTGATCTGGAAGCAGTAACTTTTGGGCCTTGGTTTCCTCACGTGTAGAATAAGAAGGTCTTTCTGGGTCTAACAGTCTGTGAACAGGAGGGCAGGAGTAGAGCCCAGCCTCTGAGGGATTGGGGGGGCCTCTGGAATGTCCAAACTGGGCATTAATCATGGTGGTTTGCCCCCTGCCAAAGCCACCAGCACGCCAAATCCTCTGAATCCCTCCAGCCTCTGCTAAGGGAAGTGGTGTAAATGTTCAAGTTCTCTCTGCCTGCAAGGAACTGAAACTGACTCTGACCCGCCAAAGCCAAAAGGGACTCTGGAAGGATTCTGGGTTCTCTCGGGCTTCAAGGGAGCGCGGGATCACCAGGCCACCTCACAGCCAAAGTGGAAAATCCTCTCCTCTTGACCGGTGTTTTTCCAACTTTCCCATGCACACGAACTACCTGGGGATCTGGTTAAAACACAGACTGATGCATGACACTGCTCCCAAGTGTTGAGTGAATGAATGTAACCAGCCTCTGTGTTCCTCTTTCCCTGGAAGAGGGCACTGCATGGGTCCTGCTCGGGCCAGGTACCTGCCCCAAATTTCCAGTGGCAGGCCGGGCAGTAGAGGCGCCAACAACAGCCACGGCCCCAGCCCTGTTCCCAAGTACCCAGTTATTCCCAGAGAAGCGTGGGCCTAGGGATGGGCCGGCCACCCTAAGACAGGTTGACTACAGCTGCGGGAGCTGCACCAGCTCCCTGTGTACCCGGTGACCATCTGAACTGGTGAAAGGTATCATCTTTCAACCTGGAAAGTGATTTCCAAGGGCCCAGTGCTAGGGGGGCAGGTGGAGGAGACTTTAAATAGCAGCTGTGCTCCTAATTTCCCCAGGAGGAGGCCTGGCCGCCCCTCCTCCATGTTGAGTGTTTGCCATTAAAAACAGACAGTATCATTTGGTTCAATAGAAAATGAATTAAAGGGAATTAAACGGCGGGGGTCATGCGACAAGCCCTGTCCCCCACTGTCTGAAGCCGTTTTTCATCTTCCCCAGTGGGGAGCACCAGCTTGGGGGGTGTGGAGCTGAGCAGGGCTAGAAAGATAAACAAATAACGCAAAAGACCCCCCTCCCTCCCAGGGGCGGAGGCTGGGGTGCGGGAAGTCCTGGGTGCCCGCTTGGGCCCTGTCCCTGCTGCGTCCCTTGGAGGCAGAATGTAGCCCTTGAGAGTCTCCCAGGGAACGGAGGGAAGGGAAGCAAACAAGACAAGAACAAAAAATGATACACAGGCCTCTGAGACAGAAGGGGGGTCAGGCTGGCTGAGGGAGGAGATTATGGACCAGAGGGGCCGGGAGAGGGGGGACTCTGGCACCTGGATGGTAGGGAGCGATTCTGGCTGTCCCTCAGCTGCACAAAGCAAGGCTGCTGCGGCCATCCGTGCTGGGGTAAGTGAGTCAGGAGGGCAGGGGTGGGGAAAGATGGGCAGAGAGGACTGGGGAGCGGTTAAGAGTGGGGGTCCTGAAACTAGACTGCCTGAGTTCAAATCCTAGCCCTGCCACTTACCAGCTATGTGCCCTTGGCAAGTCACTTACCCTCTCTGTGCCTCCGTTTCCACATCTGCAAATTGGGAGTAATAAATATCTATCTCATAGGGTTGTTGCGATGATTAAATTAGTTCATGCCTATGAAGCATTCAGAACAGCACTAAGCACACTGGCTACTTGTTACTGCTGTATCTTATTATCATAGAATATTGATTATGTTATTACTGTTGGTCCCTGGGGGCATCTCCCTTGGCATCTGAAGACCTAGCCATAAGCCATAGCTCTGCCCCACAGACTTGCTGTAGGGCCCTGGGTAAGTGAACACACCTTGCTGAGTCTCGGGTTCCTCATCTACAAACCAGGAATAATCATCCTGGGAAAGAGGGTGCTGGTGCCTCCCAAGGTCTGTTCTTCCCTTCCTCCTTCAAAATAAGAATCCTGATTTTTGCTTAAGTCTACTGGCACCCAGCTGCAAGAAGATGCTCCCCAGCTCCCATGCAGTGATTGTGCCTGAGTGGTGGCCAATGAGATGTAAGTGAAAGTGACAGGAGCAATTTCCAGGAATTGGAAATGCTCACCAATGAAGGCAGAGGAACACTAATGACAGCTGATGCAAAAACCCCATGTAAAATGGTAGCATGCAGAATCCAGAAGCATATAAAAAAGATAATCTATTATGACCACGTGGGGTTTGTTCTAAGAATACAGGGCTTAATAGGAAACCTACTAATGCCATTCTTCATATTAACAGATCTAAGGAGAAAAATCAAATGATTTTTGATCAAATTCAACAATCAGTTTTTACTTTCAAAATTTTAATAAACTGGACTTTATGGATAATTCCTTGACACAATAAAGCATTGGCCTCAGTCCCAAAGTCTATATCTTGTTTTATGGGGGATTGTGATGGTTAGTTTAATGTTTCAATTTAGGCTATGGTATCTAGTGATGCAGTCAAACACTGATCTAGATGTTGCTGTGAAGGTATTTTGTAAGTCTGAGAAACATCTACAATCAGCTGACTTTAAGAAGATTCTCCTCAATAGTCTTGAGGAGACTGTCCCTGCTGTGTCCCTTGGAGGCAGAATGTAGCCCTTGGGCCTCATCCAAACAGCTGAGAAGCCACAGAGCTCTGCAGAGGTCAGAATGTTCCACTTTCTTTAACAAGGAAGAACTGAAGGTAAAGGCTTAGGCTTCATCTTTTGTGCTGACGTTGATTGGTAGAGGCTGTCTGGATTGCTGCACTGAGAAAGCTGTATCTGGGTAAAGCAGGGTCATGATTGTTTAGTGATTCCTGACACAAGCACAGGTTGGCAAATGGTAGCTCCTAGGGTGTTTGCCATCTCTGGATTCAGTGCTGCTCTAGGGATTAGTGGGCACCTGCGCTACACGCGTCAAGCAGAGCAAAGAAAGAACAAATCCTAGGGTTGTGTGTGAACATCTGATGCCTTGGGGTAAAACTAAAATTAGCCTCCTGATTTCAAAGAGTTAAGTTGGCCAAATTCACTTCTGATGGCTTCCAGCACAGACTCCCGGCCACATTTCACTCCTTGGGGTCTTCTATTTCCCAAAGTATCTGTGTGCTGCAGAATACTGAGTCCCCCATTCAGACAAAACTTTCCTGCAAAGGCCAAACTAGAAGGAATTAGGAATGCAAATGAATTCAAACTCCTGACCAGGGTTAGCAAAATTTTTCTTAAAGGGCCAGATGGTAAATAGATTAGGCTGTCTGGGCCATAGAGATTGTCAACACTACTCAACCCTGCCATTGTAGCATGAAAGCAGCCACAGACAATACATGAATGAGCATGACTATGTTCCAATAAATCTTTATTTATAAAAACAAGCACTGGGTCCATAAGTTGTAGTCTATCTCTGAACTAGGTTTTGCAGCATATTGTGCTCCTTAATACAAGGTTCCATGGTTAATAAGTTGAGAAAATGTCAGGGAAAACAAAGTGAAACAATTTTCTTGACTGCAGGACTTCTCAGAGCCTTTACTGTGGCAAGTGGAGGATAAAGTTTAAAGCATTTCCCAAAGTCCTCTGACCATGGAACACCTTTTAACAAAATGCCTATCAACATCTCCCCAAGGCCCCAGAATCATAGTTTAGTCAATGGTATTTTCTTCCATCTGATTTTGGTTAGATTCTGACTTTCTTGCTCTCCTTGAACTATAAATGGGTAACTGCAAATGCTCTCTACTTTCTTTAGAATAACAGTACCTAATAAACAACAAGGATTTACTGTATAGCACAGGGAACTATATTCAATATCTTGTAATAAACTATAATGGAAAGAATGAAAAATGGATATATACATATATATGTATAACCAAATCACTTTGCTGTACACCTGAAACTAACACAATACTGTAAATCAATTATACTAAAGAAAAAAAAAAAGCATAACTAACCAGCCATCATTTGACTTGTGTTATCTTAATCCTCACAACAATGTTGTGAGTCCTAATATTCCCATTTTAAAGATGGGGAAACTGAGGCTCAGTGAGGTTAATCAGGGTCCCAGAGGGTGAATATCTTATGGGCCTAATCTAATCACATGAGCCCTTTAAAAGCAGAAGGGGAAGTCAGGGAGATGTGAAGCACATTCTGGCTTGAAGATAGAGGAGGCCACGTGAACAGACCAGAATGCGGTTTCTGGGAGGTGACAGTGACCCCTGGCCAACAGCCCGCAAGAAAACAGGGATCTCAGTCCTGCAACCACACAGAACTGAACTCTGCCAACCTGAATAAGCCTGAAAGTCAGTTCTCCTCAAGAACCTCCAGTAGGAGCCCAGCCTAGCTGACACTTTAATTTTGACCTTATGTGACCCTACACAGACAACACGGGCAAGCCCACCTGGCTTTTGACCTACAGAACTGTGAACTAATAAATGGGTGTGTTTTTCAGCCACTGAGTTGGTGGTAATTTGATAGGCAGCAATTGAAAACTAACTCGGGTCCATACTACTGTGATCTCATTTTATAGACGAGGAAGTGAAAGCCCGCAGAGGTGAAGGAACCTGCAGGGTGACACAGCTGGTAAATGGCAAAGGGTTTCTCAAACAGGAACTGAACCCAGGCAGTCTGGCTTTTTACTGTTACGCTGTGTTTTACATATGTATTTGTCTGCAACAATCTCCAACATAGACGGTTAAGTTGAAAAAAAAGCAAGGTGGGAGCTGTGTATAGAATACTACTGTTTGATTACATGAAGATGAATAGGGAGAACATACACATGGGTCTGCTTGTATATGTGCATGGTAGCTATGAAAAGAGTCAAGGATGATATGATTATTTCCCGGGGAGGGGGAAATGGGTGTCTGGGGGCAGGACAGGGAAGGAGACTTTTCACCATATATTGTTTTTGGTGTTTTGACTTCTGAACCCTGTGATTGTATAACGCATTAAAAAAATGAAGTATCCTCAATAATGAGAGGAATGGGGAATACCTGGGAGACATATGAATAGGTGACAAAAACACTCTCAAAAGGGCCCAGTACTGTAGGTAAACTGGTTTGTGGGTATATTAATTTGCTTGGGCTGGGGGGCTTATACAACAGAAATTAATTTTCTTACAGTTCTGGAGACTAGCAGTCTGAGAACAGGGTGTAAGTCCCTTCTGGGAGCTGTAAGGGAAGTATCTGCTCCACGCCTCACTCCTTGGCTTACAGACGACTGTTATCTCCCTGTGTCTTTACGTGGTCTTCCCTGTGTGGTGTGACTGTGTCCTAATTTTCTTTTTATAAGGACACCAGTCATATTAGATCAGGTCCCACCCTAATGACTTCACTTTGACTTAATTACCTGTTTAAAGACTCTTTCTCCAAATATAGCCACATTCTGATGCACTACGGGGTTAGGCCTTCAACATATGAATTTTTGCGGGGGACACAATTCAGCCCGTAAAACGAACATTTAATCCAGGGTTTCTCAACCTTGGCACTGCTGACATTTGGGACTGGGTAATTCTTGGTCTCAGGGGACTGTCCTGTGCACTGTAGGATGTATAGCAGCATCATTGGTCTCTACCCACTAAATACCAGCACCACCCCCATCCCATTATGACAATCAAAAACGTCTCCAGAAATGGCCAAACGTCCCCCTAGTTGGGAACCACTGCTTTAACACCTTCTAGCCCTGCTGTGTGGGAAGCTGCAGCAAGTACAACTGGCTCTTCCAGAAGTTCTGCACTTTTATACACAGAATGATGTACTGTGAGAACCACAGCTGAGACCTAGCCAACTCAGACCTGCCCTGGTGGAGACCTGCCTCTGCTCAGGAGGGGAGGGGAGAGAGAGAGGACTGACTGACCCCCAGGAGAGAACATGACTCAATCAATGGGAAACCACTTTGAGAGCAAAAGTGCTGGGTTCAGGGCCCAGAAAAGAGGGATTTTAATGGCACAAAAAGCCTCATGAATCCTCTTGGCTCTCACATCCAAGAAAACCACCTTTCTTGCTCTTGTCTGCTTCCCCCTGTACTTAAGAGACGAACCACTGGGGCTGAAAGCTCGTGGAATTGCATCCTATGGAAACCTCTCATCCAGGGGCTGGCTGTGCAGGCTGCACTAGGGGTCAGCTAAGATGATTTCAGACATGGGAAGGGCTTCCTCCTTCCCGTTCTTATGGGAAAAGACAGGAAGTTGGTCACATGCTGTGTTTTTTGGAGAAACAGGTCAGCTAAACGTTTCCTTGTTTCTGATACAGCTAGTCCTAGTATCCACTCAGCAACTGGATACCCAGCCTTCTACCTTCTGATAACCTTAATGGGATAAAAACAACCATTTAAGAGATGAGGAAGCCAAGGGCTCCAAAGAGTGAGGTCACCTGTCCAAGGTCACATAGGTAGTAAGTCCAAGAACCAGGATTTGAACCCAGTTTTGCTGACTCAAGGCCAGTTTTCTTCCTGCTGTGCAGTGTTTACTCATGACACACCCGCTACTGAGAGTTTTTAGAGAAGTACCTGCTTTTATATTTCTCCATCTGAAAAATGGGCAGAATGGCAGCTGCCTGCTACCTATGCTAGTGAGAGGTTGAACGAACCCTGCCCTGAGAATGTTCTAGAACAATGCTGTCCACTGGAATGTTCTACATCTGCTTTGCTCAACACTGTGGCTATCGAGCAGTGCAACTGAGAGACTGAATTTTAAATTTAATTAATTTAGATGTAAATAGTCACCTGTGGCTTGTGGCTGTCATACTGGACAGTGCATTTCTAGAATTGTAAGCCAAGAGGATTTCATTTTAACAGAAGGAAGGAGCAATGTGGACAAGTCAAGTTTTAAATTATTACTACTATTAATGCCAGGAGTTGGAGTGTCAAGAAAATTTTCCAGGACAAGAAAATTTGCTTTCTTAACTAGGTTCGGGTTAGGTTAAAACAAAAGTTTCACTCGCAGAGAATCAGGGAGTACACGAAGGTGAGGAGGGCGTCTTACTTGTTTTTATATTCTCAGGGCCTAGCATTGCCTTTGTAAGCAAATAAGTCCCAAATAATGTCCACTGGATTGAGGAGAGAAAGGGGATGTGTCTGAGAAGAACTCTACGTGGTGGGGTAGCAGCAGGCCTAGTTTTAACCCCCTAACAGGAAATTTACACGAGGCTCTTCATTCAGCCCGTAATATCCATGTGTCAGGACAGACCTAACGGTCCTTGTTCTCATGAGTCTATACTTGAATAGTGGGGACAGAAAATAAACACAAGACAATCCAATCATTTCAGATACTGGCACACGTGAGGAGGGAAATAAAATGGGGATGGGGTAATGCAAACTGGGGACCACCACTCTGAACAGGGTGGTCAGGGAGGCGACAGAGTCTCAGAGGAAGTGACACTTGAATAATGGGAAAGGGACAGCCTTGGGAACATAGCGAAAAACCTCCCCAGGCGGAGGGAGCGGTAAGTGCGAAGGGCCTGAGAAGGAAGGTGCTGGCTGGTCCAGGGTGAGCCAAGGGAGAGGACAAGTCCTGGGTGATGAGGTTGGAGAAGTGGGTAGGAGCCTGATCAGGCAGGGCCAAGATGTATGAACTGTGTAAGTTATCTGGATCTATGATGACAAGTGGCTGGTCTAGACACCCGGCCAGTGTGATGGTTTGGGACTGAGGTTATAGATCGGTGGCCGTCATTGTTAACCCACCCCCTTCTTGGCCGGCCAATGAGCATGGCTGTCCTGGGAGGCCCAGGTATGAGAAGATCCCGGACAGACCCTCTGGTGTCCAGAGGCACGTGGGAATCAGCGGCTCACCCAGCCTCACACATCAGGGACCGTGGGGCCATCAAGCAAACCCAAATAGCAGAAGCCCTTCCAATATAATTATAATATTAAAAACCAACCCACCCTCTCAGTGGACGGCATGGAGGCGCAGGAAAGAGCATCTGTGCTGTGAGCCATTAGGGGTCCCTGACAGATGTGCTCCTCTCCCCCCTCCCCCCACCAGCTGCAAATGAAGACCCGTCCTTTTCTTCTGCCCAGACAAGGATTGATGAGGATTCGGGAGAGCACTCAGACAGGCAAGGAAAGGCTGCGAACCTTTTCCAAGCCTGCAATTTATCTTGAGGAGACTATTCACATCACTTTTTACAGGCTGGATTATGCTCTGACCTGGCACATTAATCTCGCCGAATAAAATAATAATAATCAGAAAAAGGGAGCTGGACAGTTGCCAGGGAGGCATTAATAACTGTCGCCCACACCTCGGAGGTGCAGGGAAGGGGTGCCACCTCCCATCCCCGCCCCCTGGCCCCCAGCGGTGCCCGTCGAAAGGGAAGGAAGTGAGGTAGCCATTGCCTGAACTTGGGGGAATTTTATAGAGATGGTGTACGGGGACATCGCTCCTCAGTCAACTCCGAGGAATTTTCCAAGCACATCCAGAGAACTTCCGTGGGAGGGAGTGTGGTCTAGTAACTCCCTCCCAGAGCAAGGGTTCTGGAATCAGATTGCCTGAGTTCAAATCCCCACTCAGCCACTCATACACTGTGTGACCTTGGGCTACTTCTTAACCTCTCACTGCGTTTGTGTTTTCCTCTGGAAAACAGGGATAAAACCAGCAACTGCTGGGAGTGTAAAATGGTGTAGCTGCCGTGGGAAACAGTTTGGTGGTTCCTCAAAAAGTTAAACAGAATTACCATATGACCCAGCCATTCCACTCCTAAGTATTTACCCAGAAAAACTGTGTTCAAACAGATACTTCTACACAAATGTTCAAAGCACTGCTATTCCCAATAGCTAAAAAGTGGAAGCAATCCAAATGTCCATCAATGGATGAATGGATAAACAAAGGGTGGTCTATCCACACAATGGAATATTATTCAGCCATTAACATGGAACGAAGTGCTGATTTCTGCTACAATGTGGATAAATCTTGAAAATATGATGCTAAGTGAAATAAGCCAGACACAAAAGGTCACATAATGTATGATTCCATTTATATGAAATGCCCAGAACAGGTAAATCCACAGAGGTAGAAAGCAGATTGGTGGTGGCCAGAGGGAAGGGGGAGTGACTGAATGGGTACGGGGTTTCCTTTTGGGGTGATGAAAATCTCTTAGGACTAGATAGAGGTGATGGTTGCACAGCACCATAAATGTACTGAATGGCACTGAATTGTATACTTTAAAATGATTGCTGGGACTTCCCTGGTGCTCCAGTGGAAGACTCCATGCTCCCAATGCCGGAGGCCCGGGTTCGACCCCTGGTCAGGGAGCTAAGATCCCACATACCGCAACTAAGCCCGTGCACCACAACTAGAGAAGCTCACAGGCCACAATAAAGACCCAGCGCAGCCTCAATAAATAAACAAACAGACAAATAAATAAATAAATGTCAGTTCTTGAAGATCCACCGAAGCCAAAATAAACAAATAAATGTCAGTTCTAATTTATAAAAATAAAATAAAATAAAATAAAATAAAATAAAATGATTGCTGGTTAATTTGATGTTATGTGAATTTTACCTCAATTTTTTAAAAACCCACAAAACAACAGCACTTGCCTTGTGAGACAGATGTCAGAGGGAAAAGGGGTAGAGCAGGGCCTGGCCCACGTGCAGGGCTGACTCCACATCAGCTGTTCCTATTGCCATCAGCGTTGTTACTCTGAGGTTTGCAAACTCTGGCAGGCTATTTAACTCAGTTTCTGCTCTGTGCAGAGAGATATCAACAGTATCTACCTCCCAGGATTGCTAAGATTAAACAAGACGATGTCTTCAGTAGACTATAAACTCCATGAGTACGTAGATTTTTGTCTACTTTGTACTTTGATACTGATGTATCCCTGTGCCTAGAACAGTGCCTGGCACACCTCTGGCATTTAGTAACTATTTCTTGAACAAATGGCAGTGCTTAACACACTGCCTGACTCCTGGTAATTGTTCGGCAAGGTTTACTTGCATTTATTACTATCGGTCTGGTTGCTGCATTTCTTTGAAGGTTTGCTGCATGTTCCTTTCTAGCACAGGGAAGTGAGTACTACTTTGCCTTGTAGATTTTGGTGTCTTCATGACAGAGGTATCTGGACACCTACCATATATGAGAGGTTTGAGCTGAGCTGACAATGGAGTCTAAGCTCTCACTGAGGTTACAAGAGGAGGTGATGAGAGTTAGTGTAGCTGTCTAGACTATCAACTCATCCACTCACCCATCCATCTACCAACCTGTCTGTCCATCTTTCTAAATATCCATCTACCCATCTAAATATCCACCCATCCATCCATCCATCCATCCATCCATCCATCCAAGTACCCATCCATCATCTATCTAAATATCCATCCATCCATCTCCCATCCATCTATCCACACAATCACTGGACTATCCATCTGTCCACATATCCACCAACTTTCCCATCCAGCCATCCAATGCATCCATCTACCTATATATCCATTCACCCATCCATCTACCCACCCAAACATATATACATACATACAATGAATGCTTCCGAGTGCACATCAGATGCTGGTGATCCATCAACAAAGAAACCAGATGCATTCATTTCCTGCTGTCACAGAGGTTACAGTCGAGCAGAGCAGGCAGACAATTAAACAAGCAATTACACTCAGGGTGGTGAATGCTAGAACAGGGGAAGTACAGGATGCTGTGAGAGTCCCCAGTAGGGGCACCATGCCTCACCTGAAGGGGCAGGGGAGGTTTCTAAGAGGCTGTGATCTGCAGGAGGAGCAGGAGGTGGTTAAGACACAAGAAAGGAAAAGGGTCTTTGAGGTAGAAGGGCAGCACACAGCTGACTCTGGAAGCTGTAAGGGTTAGTTACTCAGTCTCAGTTTTCTCATCTGGAAAATGGGGATAGAACATCTACCACATGTCAGATTGGCACTAGTTGGTGTATGGAAGGAAATGAAAGAAGAAGGGTCTGGCTGAAGCACAGGGAACAGAGGGAAGAGGGGCAGGAGAGAGTGAGAGGAAGACTAAGGATGCTGGATAGGCAGGTGGGCTGCAAAGCCTCACCTGCTTCCTCTCCAGGCAATGACAACCCACCCCTCATTTCACCCACATACATAAAGTCTTTTTATGTTTGCAGCATCTCAAACGGGGTTTTGTAAACATCTCAATTTTCTAAGGGAAGAAACATGTTCAGGCACATGTAGTGACTCACCCAAGGCCCCGTGGCTGGAAAATGGCAGGGTCAGGAATGGCCCAGGAATTCCGACATCCATTCAGTGCTGGGCAGATGATCTCCTGACGTGGCCATGGCCTTGGGAGTTGGAAGATGTGAATTCTGATTCTATAACTGACCAGCTGGGTGTTTTTTGGACAAAATATCTCACCCCTCTTTCAGCCACAGTACAGGGTAAGTGAAAGAATGGCCACCCAAAGATACCAGGTCCCAAACCCTGGAAGCTGTGAATGTGACCTCATCTGGAAAAAGGGTATTTGAAGACACAATTAAGTTAAGGCTCTTGGCACGGGGAGCGTGTCCTGGATTGTCTGGGTGGGGCCCAAATGCAGTCACATGTATCTGTATGAGACAGATAGAAGGAGACGTCATACACAGCAGAGGCCAGGTGACCGCAGAGGCAGACTGGAGTGATGCTGCCATGAGCTAAGGAATGCTGCCAGCTACCAGAAGCTGGAAGACGCAAGGAAGGATCCTCCCCTAACATCCAGCACCGCCCCCCCACCACACCTCTGACACCTAGACTTCGTTTCAGTGACACTGATTTTGGACTTCTGACCTCCAGGACTGTGAGAGAACAAATTTCTATTGTTTTCAGCCCCAGGCATGTGGTTATTTATTATAGCACCACAGGAAATGAATACAGTGGGCCCTCTATCCGCAGGTTCCTCGTCTGTGGATTCAACCAATCTCACACAGAAAATCCGAGGATGCGGAACCGCAGATGTGGAGGAGCAAACGGAAGGGACTTGAGCGTCCACGGATTTTGGTATCCGAGGAAGATCTTGGAACCAATCCCTCGCAGACACTGAGGGATGACTGTACTCAGCTTTTCATCTAGAAAGTGGTGATAATAATCTCTCTCTCACTCAGAGGGGTGTTGAGAGCCTTATATGAGTCAAGACATGGGAAAGAATCTAGCAAGAACCAGAATGCGCTAGGCAATGAGTAACCATTCTCTATCTGTTTTCCTTATCTTTCTCCCATACCCACTGTGAGGTACAGCTTGGGCCCCGAAGCTGAAGCCCTGGGCTGGAGTCCCAACTCTACCACTTAATAGCTGTCTGCCTGCTCAACCTTCCGTCTCCTCCTCATGAACGACAGGAACTGTACCTCCCTGAGAGGAACAGCAAGAGGCTACATAAGGTAATGCATACATGAAGTGCTTAGTACAGTCTCAGGTTCACAGTCGGTGCTCAACAACTGCGAGCCATTATTATTCCAGGCAGTCAGTGCGGAGCCAGCTTCCTCACATGCCTGGATTCACGTCTCCTGCCTTCAACAAAGTGCCACAACTGCTATGAAGGAAGAGGTTCAGGGCATCTAGAACCCAAGGGGCACTGAACCCAAGGAGGGGGTCATGGGAACCCTGATTTGTAGCCGGTTGGTCAGAAGTACAGGTGCCAACTTGGGGCTGGTGACTGGCATCTGAAGTGACAGGGGCAGTCTTGCGCGACTGAGACCTTATCCTGTGGGATCTGACACTATCTCGAGGTGGACAGTGTCAGAACTGTGTTAAACTGAAGGATACCCAGCCGGTGTCAGAGAATTACATGATGTGTGGAAAACCCACACATCTGGTGTCGGAGGTATTGAGTGTGTGTGTGTACAGAAGAAACACAGGAGTGTGTTTTTCCTATACACCTGGCCAGTGATTTGATCAGTTGTCACTCAAGACAGATGGTCAATTCCAACCCGCTCTTCTGCCAACCAATGCCTGGGAAATTCTGAGCTTTCTGACCTAACCGTGATGTCTTTTCCTCACACTGCTCAGTCCTCTGAATTCCAATGATTATCCCCCAAGATCTCTTCATCCCAACACCTCCTGCAGGCCTCTCCCTAAGGTACACTCCAAAGAATCACTGCCACCAGTCTACTTCCTGTGTCCACGGCAGGCGTCACTAATGGATCACAGAGTCCTTTTCTTCTGAGCCTCGGTACCCTCTATATAACGTGCCCCAGAAGCCACAAAGAGTCAAAAACCTTTGAGAGCCATCCTTCCCTGGGAGAAGCAGGACCCAGGGCATGTCAATGTGCTTTTTTTCCTTCCTTGGGTGAAATTTAGATGAAAATTGCATCAAGGCCAGCTCTGAACAACAAAACTTAGTAAATGCACTTGGAGAGCAGAGGCGTGACAAGAAGGTGGTGACAATAAAGAATGATGCTCAGCTTCAAGGGATGACAAGAGGTGGGAGACAGGATCTGCTAGCTCAGGCTCTGTTCATTTGATGCACTGACATTAGCTCTGCCCAAGTCCAACCTTTCCTTCTCCAGAAGGCATCCTGAAACCCCTGCATGATTGGCGTGATGGGCCTACCTTGGACTTGACGGCCAGGATGATCTTGGGCAGGGCCACGACAAGGCACTTGAGGGCGATGGTGATGTACTTGAGCACAAAGTCTGCGATGCCCACGATCCACAGCAGGTCAAAGAAGTCCAGCGTCTCCAGGTTGGGCTTCAGGAATATGAGGCTGGGGGAGGAGTCAGAGAGTCAGGATGCTCACTTAGGGTCACTGGCCCTTAGGGGCCCTTCTACTCATTCTAGGAGCCTTGTAAATATTACCTGTAGAAAGAGCACTAAGCTGGGAGTCAGATATCTGTGCCCTGTTCCTGAATCTGCTATTAACTTGCTGTGTGACCTCAGGTGGGTATCTTAACCTCTCTGAGCCTCAGTTCCCCTGAGAGTTAAATGATGAGACTGGCCTAGAGCATCATTAGCTAAGGTCCCCTCCAGTTTTATGGGCCACAAAAGGCTTCACAAGAGGAAACAAAAGGAAGGAAGGAAGGCCGACCAATAACATGAAGGAGGGAGAGAGAGAGAAGGAGGGAGGAGGGATTTGATGTGCAGACGCTGTGCTAAGCAATTTACTCACTGTATCTCATTGTCCTGCAGAGTGAGCACTGCTCATCCCCACTTTATAAATGAGGCCCTGAAGCTTGGAGATGTGAAGTTAAGTTGCCCAAGGTCACACTGCATGATAAGCATATGGGCATCAGTATCAAGACAGACTTGAATTTGAATCCAGGCCTCTCCATTACTGGACCCTAGGCAGATAATGTTCTCTCTGTAAGCCTCAGTGTTCTCATCAATAAAATGGGAATCGGTCCCTCCCTCAGTGTTACTGGTGGGATTCAATTTGATAATAGGTATACTACTGACTCTGTCATGCAGCAGTAATAATGATAACAACATCTCTACGGGGCAGGCACTGTTACCTACCCATTTTGCAGATGAGAAAAAAGAGGCACAGAAAGGTAAATGAACATGCACAAGGTCCTACAAATATGATGGAACGGTGGTGGATTCGAACCCAGGTGTCCCGGCTACAGTTACTGCTCTCAGTCCTTATTCCACAGCAGTACTACTCGGAGTGTGTAAACCCATTTTACCCATCCGTGACCAGGTAAGTCACACTCAATTTCTGTACTTCCCTCACTGGGGACAGACAACAAGCCATTCTCGAATTGGCACTGATCCATAGACCACATGCTGAGTAGCACTGCTCTCCATCACCTCTGTGGATGATGATATTAATAATATCTTGGCTTTCTACAGCATGCTGGCCCTAGTCTACATGCTTTGCATGTCTCAAGTCATCTCATCTTCCCAAAGGCTCTATGTGGTAGGCACTATGATTATCGCATCTTGAGCTGGGGAATCTGCAGCGCTTCGACGCGGAGTCACCGCCCACGGCATCTCAGCTAGAATGTGGCGCTAGGATTGGAACCAGCACCCAAACGGTGCTGGTCCCCTCGCTTTTCCTCCCGCCAGATTAGAGGCTCCAAGCAAAGGCCACCCCGAGTCCTGCCTGTCCACCAAAAAGCAGGGGACAGTGCACACAGCCCAGAGTGAATGCTTTCTAAATGCTTCCCACATACTCTGCTGGGCTGGTGGAAAACGGTGCAAACTGAGGCCCCCTGAGGAGAGCATCCTAGGAATGAACTGGTCTGTTTTTGTACTTTTATTTTTAAAAGTCAATTTCTATTTTGAAGAGCGAGAGTAGGGTTAAATCAATGAAAATAATCTATTTTTGCAATCTCTCATGATACCTTTGGTGTCCTTCCACATCTGAGCCCTGTCTCTGTGGGATGCCTCGTCTGCAAGTCTGAGTGGCATCCGAGTTACGATATGGGGAGAGGCTGGCAGCCCTGAGCTCCCCTTTTTGTCTCTGCTCTTGTCCCTCCCTGGGCACAATCCAGGCTGGCTGGTTGACTTCCATGCCCTGCTTTTCTATTATGCATCTGTGATCGCAAAAGAAATGAAGATCTGCCCTCCACTTTCCATTTGATCTCAGAGACACCGATCTGTTAAATTCACCCACGTAGGTTTTAGTTCATTGTCTTAGAGTTTTTTCTGTTTTGGCTTTTGGAGCCAGAAAGATGCCCAAGTGTTTTTCCGCAGATTGATCACTAAGTCCACTTATTTCTAACGTACACTATGAACTTTAATGGATGAATACATTTTATTGTCAGTTTTCTGCCCCATTAGCCATCACCCCCAATAGACAAAGTAATTTATCATAAAAGAATAATATTATGATATGATTATGACATATCAAATGTTTCACAGTTTGCCCAGTACTTTTCACATATTAACATTTGGCCTCTCTGATAATTAGCCTGTGGGTGGGTAATGACCTTCAGGTGGGTAAGGCAGAAATTAACTTGCTCTCGGTTTCACAAATGCAGAAACTAGGCGAGGTTCGAAGAGGTTCCACTGTTTGCCGAAGGGCACAAAGCTGGTACGTGGCAAGACTAAGAACCTCTGACACTGGTCATCAGACTTCAAATCCGGGGATGATTCAAAGTCTCTGTTACCTACTGGGACTAAGGCTTATTAGAAAGGGTTTCATTAAGCCAAAGTTTCCTCACCTGTAAAACAGGGACAGCAATACCCTGCTGAGTGGGAGGGCAAAATAAGATAATGGCTATTGGTAGCATTTACAAACCCACTCTAGACCACTGACATCAGTAAGGAAGGAGGCTCAGCTCTGCTGCTTTTCTCCGAGTCACTCTCTTTCTCTTTGTGTGCTGCCGGTTGGACTCAGCACTGGTTTGACGAGGGCACAGAGGTCTGAGCCTGTGAATGTGATCACGCCCAGAGAATGGCATGAGCTGGAAATTCCTCCCAGGTTCTGGGAGACTCCATCTCCTTTATCCTCCACCAGGACCTTGATCTTCTGGGCCAGGCAACTAATGCAGTGTGCGGGAGGCATGCTGATGCCTTGGAACTAACTTCCCAAATTGCTTTCATGCAACTTCGGGTGGCCCCAGAAAGTGGTGAAATGGGTCACTCCTCAAAGTCCATTTTTAAAACAGATGGGCATGATCTGAAAGCTTGGCTTGAGTTTCAACCCTGTGCCAGAGACCATTACTGGCCAGTCCTCCCCGCCCCCACGCACTATGTGGCTACTAGAAAATGCAAAATTACACACGTGGCTTGCATTATATTTCTATAAAGAATGATGCTCTAGGCACGTGTATATGACAACAGGGTGGGATGTGAAAGTTACAACATGACCTAGAGCTACGGCACTGTTCTCAAATGAAGGGGCTGTGGGTCCTGAGTCCAACAAAGCCCCCCACTTTCTCACTGGGGGTCAGACTCCCCTGCTCACCTGTTATACAGCTGCTGGGAACTGAACGTGTAGAGCACATACAGGGTGTTCCCCGCCAGAAAGGCTAAGATCCACAAAATGACCAGCACCGACCTCTTCTCCTAGAGACAAAGCAAGAGATCTGTGGAGATGCTGAAACGCCAAAGGTGCACCTGGCAGGATATTCCAGAATGTTCCCCGACAAAGGGCAAATTTTCCCTTTCTCAAAGGTTTGGAGGAAGCGGGGCTAATGGTGAAAGGAAGGGCGTTGGCATCTTTCCATCCCACTGGAACCTAAGGGATGGTTACAGAGAAGGTAACAGAAATGTGTGAACCTGCTTGGAGAACAATCCAGAGAGTCAGAAGGGCACCACGGTTAGCAAATCAGACTCTGGAGCTGGGTGGCCTGGGTTCAAATCCTTGGTCTATTATCTGGAGGCTGTCCAACCCTGGGCAATTACTTAAACTCTCTACATTTCTCTGTAAAATGGGTATACATTGTATCTCTCTTCTAGAGTCTGAGAATTAATGTACATGAACTGCTTAGAACAGTACCTGGCATGTAAGAAATGTTAGTTTACATTTACTGTTAGGAACTGAGGCACAGAGAAACTAAGTGACTCTGGCTCAAGGGCACATGTTTTAAGCTCCAGTGTCCTCATTAAAAAATGAGGTTTGGGGACTTCCTGGTGGTGCAGTGGTTAAGAATCCGCCTGCCAATGCAGGGGACATGGGTTTGAGCCCTGGTCTGGGAAGACCCCACATGCTGTGGAGCAGCTAAGCCTGTGTGCCACAACTACTGAAGCCCATGTGCCAGAGCCCGTGCTCCACAACGAGAAGCCACTGCAATGAGAAGCCCACGCACTGCAACGAAGAGTAGCCCCCGCTCGCCACAACTAGAGAAAGCCCGCGTGCAGCAACGAAGACCCAATGCAGCCAAAAATAAATAAATAAATATTTTTTTTTAAATGAGGTTTTGTTAAGGATTAAGTAAACTTGATAAATGTAAACATTCAGTCTGGTACAGGCTCACATTTCAGGCTCACTAAATGGTAGGACTTGTTGTTCTGACTTTACAACCCAGCAGTAGATTCAGATCGACAGGTTGGAAACTTCTGTTCTAACTTTTTCCGGCATGGACCTTTGGGCTACTGCCCTGGACTGACCATTCAACATAGGGCCACATTTATAGGATTAAATTCAAACTCGTACACATGGATGTCAAAGCCCTTTGCAATCTAGCCCCGTTTCTCTTTCTCCAGCCTTGTTTCTGATTAGTCCCCAGGAAGACAAGCTGGGAAACCTTCTCAGTTGGCTGTTTCTCAGTAGTCTCTCAGCCTGACAGCTGAAATTTCTAGATGAGGCGTAGAGCAGGGCATTCCTGCCCGTGTACCCTGGGATACATAATCAGACCCCCGTGCTGCTGACAAGCTGCAAAGCTTGTCTTTTCCTGGACCAGGGCGGCTGCATTGCTGGAATAAGATGAGGTCATAACTTTCCCAGTGTAACCTTCCCTGTGGTTTCGGTAAATGCTCCACTGTCTCCAGACACAGCTCAGTGCTCGACACCCTGTTACAACACACGTTTCCATAGTGTAGACAAAATAAATGCATCTCCATCCACCCATTATTCCAGGAGGGGTCAAGGTTAACGGCCTGAGAAACCACCTCCAACCAACCAACTGCTCTTATCAATGTGATTAATCCACTCGGCAGCCCTTTTTATGCCAATAAATAATAGATTCCGGTTTAATCCCCTGTAAATCCAAACCAAAAGTGGAAGAGAAAGGGAATTAGCAATGCTCCGAGAAGCCAGACTCTGAAGGACAAATGGGGTACTTCTCCAGTAGTACGTTGAGATTCCTAAACTTACTACGAGTCATGCAGACTCTCTTCCACTGAAATATACACAAGACAGGCAAAGCATCACCTGTGTCTTCATAGGGTTCAAAGACCCCCAGAAGCCTGTCCATGGATACAGGCATCCCCTTGCCCCTAAAATTCAAGTCAAGGCACCACGCGGATGTTACTGCATCTGAGAAAGAGCCACAGCCCCAATAGTCTCCACTGTGACATTGAGCAACCTGCTGTTCTAATAGCAGCAGAAAGGGGTCTGCATGAAGAAGATGAGACTAAGGGTCAAGAAGAACCTCTGGCTCCATGCCCAACTCCAGACTTCAATGTGCTCATGTAACAAATAAAGACTGAGCTGGCATCTGTGCCTCATGGACGCCTAGGTGCTTCTGAGAAAGCAGACGACCCCAGAGCAAGGTCAGAGAGGATGGTGGCTATTATAGGATCACATGTGCAGCAGAAAACAGGCTTGTTAAAAATAGCTCAATTAAGTTGTTCCTATGAGCCAGGCACTGCACTAAACACCTTCCATGCACCATCTCCTTTAATCCTCTCGATGGGTGTATGAAGTTGGTGTGGCAGTTCCTTTTCCAGAGGTGGCACCTGAGGCTGTGATCAGTGAGGTAACCCATCCAAGGGCTTGCAGGAGGGTGGAGGAGCTGGAATTTGAATCTGGGGGGTAGTACAGGCTCTGGGCTCAATGCCTGGGTTCATATCCTGATGCCACCCTTCACGCTGGCTGTGTGGCCTTATTATGTCTTAGCCAAGAAATTCTGGGCCACTACTTCCTCACTGGGAAAATGAGTTCAGAATGATTTTGCCTCCCTCCCAGGTTGCTGGGATGAAACTGCAAGAGGAGCTGTGTAATGGGTCCAGCACCGTGCTGGACATGGTTAGTGCTCGGCAGATACCAGAGGGCATTCGGGGTGACGGTGGTGAAGCCGTACAGCCACCCAGCAGTGCCCGTGGGGCGGCCTTAACCATGGGCGTGGGTTGGAAGTGAGCTAACTGATTGAATGCCGGGAGGATAAGGGGAATGGGCCAGGGGCACATGGGGAGAGGCTGCTGTTGGAAGGGAGAAGGATGGCACATCCGGGGATCTGCCCAGGGTGGGAGGCAGAAGAATGGCCTCCCAAAGGTGTGTCTGTCCCAATCCCTGCAACCTGTGAATATGTTAGGTTACACAGCAAAGGGCAATAAAGGTTGCAGGTGGAATCAAGTTTGCTAATCAGCTGACCCTGTGTGAGGGACAGTCTCCTGGATTATCCAGGAGGGTCCAATGTAATCACAAGGGTCTGTAAAAGTGGAAGAGGGAGACAGAAGAGGAGAGTCAGAGGGAGATGTGTCTATGGAGGGATGGTCACAGAGATACAACGTTGCTGGCTCGAAGAAGGAGGAAGGGGCCATGAGCCAACGAATGTGGGTGACTTCTAGAACCTGGAAAAGGCGAGGAAAGAGACTGTCCTCTGAACCCTTCAGAAGGAACACAGTCCTGTTGACACTCTGATCTTAGGCTACAGGGACCCACTTCAGGCTTTGATCTACAGAACTGCGAGTAATCCCTCTGTGTTGTTTTAAGCCACCGAGTTTGTGGTCATTTGTTACAGCAGCCCCAGGACAGTAATTTACCAGGTGACTCACCTTTAGAGAGACCTGCTCCCGGAGCGTGGAGTTGGCATAGGCGAAGGTGCTGGCCATCCCGATGCACACAGCAATGCCTGCAGGACAGAGGAGGGGCCGAGACCACCCACTTAGACTCGTCAGACCTGGCCCGGGCTTACTACGGACAATCCCTGGTCCCCTCGGGGTTGACATGCTAACCACAGAGGAGAGAGAAAAATCCCATTTCTGAGGCATTTGGGCTGCCATGTATATCACTGGGAACCCCAAGCCACTCTGAGAAGAGGCCTCTGACTTAGGGATGGGATTGAGGCCCGCCACTGTGGGCGTATTTTATAGAACCAGTTAGAAGCATGGGCTGTGCAGTCTGGTAAGACCTGTGTTCAAATCTCGGCTTGGACTAATCACTGCACCTCTCTGAGCCCCAGTTTCCTCCTCTGTAAAACAGACAGAATAATAACAGTACTTAACTCAAGGAGGGATACTGCTTACAGTGTACAATCTCTAGAAGTTAGTAAGTGGTGCCTATTATTATTTCTACTTCCAAAAAGAATCTGAGGCGTGTTATTTGTAATAAAAGCATATGTAGGGCTTCCCTGGTGGCGCGGTGGTTGAGAGTCCGCCTGCTGATGCAGGGTACACGGGTTCGTGCCCCGGCCCAGGAAGATCCCACATGCCGCGGAGCGGCTGGGCCCGTGAGCCATAGCTGCTGAGCCTGCGCGTCCAGAGCCTGTGCTCCGCAACGGGAGAGGCCACAACAGTGAGAGGCCCGCGTACCGCAACAAAACAAAACAAAACAAAAAACAAAACAAACAAACAAAAAAAGCATATGTAGAAAAAGACCACAACACCATAAGAAATTGAAGTTTCATGTTAAAGGGGAAAGAATTCCTAGCTGACAGGAAAACATGACCCTTGCAGAGTAGGGAAAAAGAACTGAATTTTATTCCACAATTTAGCAAGCTACTATCTTGGAATTCTCCCTAAATAGGGATTTTCGAATCCTACTTTTTGTTCCCTGTGGAAAGGATTCTGCTTTCACATGACATGCACAGTTCCCAAGCTTGGAGTTCACTTTTACTTTTTAAATAGTACGTGTATTCCAGGCATTCTTCCAAATCTTCTTTGTAAAAGATGTGTTTCTTCATTAAAAACATATAAAATCAAAACCAGTAACCCCACAATCTCTTCTTGTACTATTCTCTTTGATCAAACAAAAAAACCTGCCAACTGAGAAACAAAATGACCAAACTTGAGAATAAAAATTAGTGGTGAGTTTGCTGGAATTCAGGGTAAGGGAGAACACACCAGGTTCCATTTCTAGGAATAAAAAGGGAGGGGCTGACATGGTAGCACCCCAAAAAGGAAGAAGTGATCTGAGTCAGCTGGAACCCACCAGAAAGGGGCAAATGAGACACAAACGATGGCCTAAACTCCTCTAGATATTTCTTGTGGGCTGTAATAAGCCATGAGACAGTAATTAGTACCATAATTTCTACCATAAGAGAAAAACAATAGCCTAAACTCTCCAGGACACAGCAACATCATGATCTAATAACAGTACGTAACAGATAATAACAACAGTGGACCGGAAGCCACAGTTATTGACTGTTAAGTGTGTGTCAGGTACTAGGCTAAGCACTTTATGAATCATTATCTTACTTCCTAATAATAATATTAGGTAGTATTTACTGAGCACTTGCTATGTGCAGGGTTCTATGTTAGGTATCTTACATGTATTAATAATGAATATAATAAAAATAATAATCTACACTTGCATAGCACTTACTCTCTGCCAGGCACTGTCCTAAGTGCTTTACATGTTTATTCATTTAACCTCACTCAATCTCACGAAGGCAGATGCTGTTCATATACTATAATAGCATCTGTAACATACTATTAGAGTCTATGTATAGCTATAATACATATGTAACAGTATTTGTAACAGTATATATACTATTTTAACCCCCATTTTTTGGATGATTGGACTGAGGCACAGAGAGGTTAAATAATGTACCCAGCGTCACACAGCTAGGAAGGGGGCAGAGCCCAGGTTCAGACCCAAGCAGTCTGAACTCCTGGGTAGTACACTCTATTCCTTCACATCACCCAACCAGCTGTGGGAGTTTCTACCACAACCCCGCTGGAGAGATGGCGAATCTGAGACTCAAAGAATATGAGTGGCTGGCCCCAAGTCACACAGCTAGTCGGCCAGGATTTGAACCCAGGTCTGACTCAGAATCCTGGACTCTTAAGGACTTTGCACCATAAGGACCTCTACTGCCTTCCCTTGGCACTTGGGATGGAGACGCCATCCCCCTACCCAACGGGTGAGGCGGCAGTCTTTGCACCCTGCATCCCTCCACACTCACCGAGCTTATGTTGGAAGCACACTTTGGCCAGCAGGATGAGGATGAAGGGCAGCCCTTTCTGGAGCCAGCAGATCACGGCCTTCAGCTCGGACAGGGCTGGGGCGGGCGTCCCCGGCTGCTCGTCTCCCGCCTCGTCGGAGTGTGCGCGGTGGTCCCCGCCCACGTGCTGCAGCAGGGAGCCCCCGCGGTGGCCGCCGTGGTGGAAGTGGTGGTGGGGCTGGCGGTGGTGGTAGGCGCCCCCCTCACCGCGGCCCCCACCTTCCTCCCTGGATGTGGGCATCTGGAGAAACACGTCCCCGCCGCCCGCCGCGGCCCCCAGCACCAGGCTGGACGGGAAAGGGGTGGCGGGGAGGCTGCCTGTCGGGAGGCCCGATAAGCCGGAGAAGAGCGCTGGTGGGGAGGCCGCTTCTGCCTTCAGACTCTCAAAGACTCCGCCTTCGTCCACACTCGCCTCAGAGCTGAGCGCTTGACTGCGATTTCTGGGCCAGAAGGGAGGAGAAAGCCGCCACCAAGTCAGGCAGTGGAGGATGGGGGGCAAGGGACCCTATCAGTGATGTTAGGGGCCGAATTGGGGCCCCTGCCCCAGGAAAATCATATGTTGAGACCCTAACCCCCAGTACCTCAGCCTGTGACAGTTTTTGAAGACAGTGCTTTTGCAGAGGTAAGTGAAAATGAGATCATTAGGGCCAGCCTTAATCCAATATGACTGGTGTCCTTATAAGAGGAGGAAATTTGGACATGGGCATGCGGGAGGGAAGACGATGTGAAGACACAGAGAGAAGGCGCCCATCTGTGAGCCAAGAAGAGAGGCCTCAGAAGAAACCAACCCTGCCGATGCCTTGATCTTGGACCTCCAGCCTCCCGAATTGTAGAAAATAAATTTCTGTAGTTTAAGCCACCTAGACTGTGACACCTTGTCACCCTGCAGCCCTAGCAAACTAATATAAGTAATAATAGCAACAGGGTCATAATCTTTACTGAAATTTTACTATGTGCCAGATACTTTTCTAAGTGCTTTCCATCAATTAACTCATTAAATCTTCCTATCAACCCTGTGAACTAGGTACTAATAATACCAACTTACAGATCGAGAAACTGAGGCACAGAACAAAGTAACTTGTCCAGGATCACACAGCTGGTAAGGTATGGAACAGGGAAGAGTCAAACCCAGCAAGGCTACCTCTGGAGCCTGCTTTCTTAACCACTACACTTTACTGAAAAGGGAGCGCAGAGTCCTCTGATTCTAGAATAACCTCAGAAACTCAGGTACCCCTGGTTCTGTAATCTCCAAGTTCAATGATTCCCAGTTCCCAAGAGGATCCACCTTGGTCACAACTGGTATTTGGAGGGCAGCAGAAAGTAATGGGAAGAAGATTTAATTGGAGAAGCCCACATGTGAACCCTAGCTCCACCCTTCCCAGGGGTCTTAACAATCCTACACTCAGTTTTCTCACCTGGAAAATGGGTATAAACACCATTCATGCATAGAATTCCTGGGGATCAAATTTAGAATACCCCTTTCAGTGTACCTCGCACTTAGTAAGTGGGAACTATTATCTCTAGTCCCTATGGAAAACCTCCAGGGCTAACTGCCATTTCTAGTTCCAAGCACAGGCCTGTTGTACTGGAATCAGGTAAAGGATGCTGATGCTCTCTCAGAGCCATTGCTGGAGGAGCAGAGAGCCTAGAGTTACCCTTCTGAGAATGGTGAGCCCCAAACTGAGTGCACTTTCCCATGAACACCATGCCCCGGAGTTCTGGATGTCATGTGTCTTCTCTTGGGCTTGTCCTTTTCGAATGCAATCAGTCTACACAACAGGTGGAGTTGATTAGCTCAATGTGCTGTGTCAGTGGGAGGGGCAAAGAGCCACCCTCCCCTCCTTATCTCACCCCAGAGTAGAGTTCCCAAGGAACCTCCACAGACCCCTATGGTACTCTAAATACATCCTGAGTTTACTGAAAGTGAGTGCTGAGTTCCACTCATCCTGTGGACCCCACAACCCAGGGCATACAACCCAGGTGCTTAATAAAAGTATGCTAGTTATCGGGCTTCTCTGGTGGCGCAGTGGTTTAGAATCCGCCTGCCAATGCAGGGGACACGGGTTTGAGCCCTGGTCCGGGAAGATCCCACATGCTGCAGAGCAGCTAAGCCCACGTGCCACAACTACTGAGCCTGCGCTCTAGAGCCCGCGAGCCACAACTACTGAAGGCTGCGTGCCACAACTACTGAAGCCTGTGCACCTAGAGCCTGTGCTCCGCAACAAGAGAAGCCACTGCAATGAGAAGCCCGCACACCGCAACAAAGAGTAGCCCCCGCACCGCAACGAACGGTAGCCCCTGCTCTCCACACCTAAGGAAACCCTGCACGCAGCAACAAAGACGCAACGCAGCCATAAATAAATAAATTAATAATAATAATAATAAAAGTATGCTAGTTACCATCCAGGCACAAAATGGCCCCAGAGGGAGGCTGCAGGGGAGGTTTTACACTGCTTTCGCACTCGATCTCACGTAATCTATTCTCCACTCAGACAAGGGTGCATTAAAAAAAACCCCCAAAAAAACATGTATTTGATTATTTCACTAACCCACTAAAAGGGCTTCCCATTCTAAACTCCTTCCTGCAGTCTCAGATAAACCCTAAAGATAGGGACTAATATCATTTCCATTTTACAGATAAAGAAACTGAGGCTTAGAGAGATGAACTTGCCAGATATCTTGGATTATCTTGCCCTGAACGCCAATCTCACCATGTGCCCTTTTCTTACTGCCCAAGGGCTTCCAGGGCCCTTGCCCAGGCCATCCCCTTCATGGGCTGTCCCCCTGCCCCACCCTGTCCCACCTAGGTAACTTACGCTCATCCCTCAGATTCTGGCTAAAAATCTCTCTTGCTTGGTGGAGCCTTCCCTACCTCCTGGACAACGACAGGCTCCTTGCTCTTTGTCCTCACTGCACTCTACCCTCCCCTGCACAGGACTGATCATATTTATTGTTTTACTCCTTACCTGTGACTCTCAACCCTGGGTGTACATTATAATAACTCGAGGGAGCTTTTGAAAAATACAGGTGCCCTGGACCCAATGTTGACCAACTGAATCAAAATCTTTGGGGTTGGGCCTCAGCACCGCTATTTCTTCAGAGCCTTCCGGGTGATTCTAACATGCAGTCAGCACTGAGAACGGCACTTGAGACTGGGCCCTGCTCCGTAAGGTCAAAGACCATGACTGTTTGCTCCCCACTGGATTACCACTACCCAGCACAATGCACCTCGTGCATAGAACATGCTCAATATTATTTGAAAGAGTGAATGAATAAGCATGCTAAAGGCTCTGAGAAGACCTGCAACTGAAAAAATTAACTTTGTTAAACCTAGTGTTTCCCAAACTTATGTGACCATGGAATTATTTTCTTCCATGGAAAACCTATTCAATCTTGTAGAATACCTGTGAAACCCAGCAGGGGAGATGCCGGTCTGGAGAAATCTTGGGGTTGGCTTCGCTGGCCTTACAAACTTGAGGTGGGGGTAAGTTATCATAAACCACCAGGTTTACACCCCAGCAAGGGAGGGAACTCGAAGATGGTTACCCACCCCCCTACCTCCCATGGCCCATCCCTCCTGGCTCCAAAAGCCCAGGAAATGAGTGGTCCTATTCTCTTGGGTTTGGGATAATAATAAAGATAGTATCAATAATGACAACAACAACTAACACCATGGCTATGATCGTCAAGGGGACTTGAGCTTTTTCTGCACTTCAAGAAGCTGAGCTCAGAAAGCAGGAGTCCTGGCAGGTGCCCACAGTGGCCGCCCTCTCTCCCCCACCGTCCCACAGGGACCTGGAAAGCCTCCTGTCTGCCTTGAGCTTGCCAGCACTCTGAGTCCACTGGGCTCAGGGGGCCTCCAGTACAACAACCAGGGAAGACTCAACCTACCAAGGACCTTTACATAGCTGGCCTCCCTTCTCTAGGCCTAAACGGGAAAGAATATTCCTTGAGGGGCAGAGGCTGAGCTTCCAACTTAACCACTTAAAGGCTAGAACGTGAGGTAGCCCGGGAGAAGAGTGAATCCACCCAGATAGGAGGCAGATGAAATGTGGTATCTCAAAGCACAGACTTTGCAGGGGTCAAATGGACCAGGGCCTGAATCTCAGTCCTGCCACTTCCTGGCTTTGTGACTTCAGGTAACTTACCCTCTCTGAGCCCCAGTTTCCTCATCGATAAAATGGTGATAAAAACAGTCCTCACTTCCACAGGCTAATGTGAGGGTGACACAAATAAGCACACAATACACAGCGGCCATTATTTCTCCAGCATGGTCTCTGTCCTCAAAGCCCTCACCGTTCATTTGAGAGCAAAGAGTAATTCTGTCTTCAGAGGCTGGAAAAGCTCCAACAGCCATGCTTATTAAATGCCGGGTTCCGTGTTTGTGTATCTTCACTCATTCATAAGCAAACCTGAGTTTTGCTATCTGCCATTTATAGATGGGGAAACTGAGGCCTAGAGGTGAAGGTGCTTGCCAAAGGCAGCAAAGGGGGAAGTGGCTGAGCTGGGATTTTGGCCAAGGGTTGTCTGACTTAAGGCCAGTGCCCTTCCCTGCAGAACAGGCAGGCTTGATGGAAAACTCAATACTGGACTGGTGGGTACTTTGTGATAGTGCGGCCAATCTCAAGAATCGCAGGGGACTTGAAATGGGCTGCAAGGGAGGAAAAGCTTGGCTGCCTGTTCCTTGGATGTACGGTCCAGCATGGTGAGGGGGTTGTGGCTGGGAGACTGTCACAACCTGAGAACAGGTCCCCATGGTCTGTACCCTCTTTGGCTTAAGTAGATGGAAGTTCTAGCTTATTAATGTTTTAACTGCATTTTCTTAGATTCTGTACTTGTCTATTTGGCATCTGCACATTACAGGGTCAAACTAATGGCCAAAGTTGTTTACAACTCCCCTGTAAACTCACATCCCTAATCACCTCCAGAGCTCACATCCCTAACCACCTCCTTTATCTAATTCCCATTCTCAGCCAATATTTCCTCTGCCCCAAATCACTCAGGGCCAGATACAGACAACTAGAGACCACTCCTACAGCCTAGAGTCCACCAACATTATTCAAACTAGTCAATCCTAAGTTGTTTCCCCTCCCCTGCCTTACTCTGTGTGGAAAACACAATAAAAGCTGTGACCTATGCTTTCCCTTGCTCCTTTCTGCCTCCTGGCTGACCCCGGTGCTTCCCCATGTGGCCCTGCGTAGGGTGACATGCCCCCTTATCTTGGAAACTGCAAGTAATAAAAATCTTCTTTCAATGTCATCCGCCTCTCCATGTTGCAACTCAGACACCTCTATAAATTAAAATCCCCTGGGTATAATCATTGATACAATGAGTCAAGTGGATCACTGTTTGCACAGGCTTTGAGAATTACCATAAGAGCAACAGCAAGCTGTCATGTGTTGAGGATATGAGGCCATTGCCATGCAAAGCAGTGTCCAATCAGATCTCCTCTGCTCTTCTAACGAGTAGCCCTGAGGGGCAGGTATTACTCCATCCAGTTTTGGGTTGCCCTTGACCACCTGAAGCTCAGAGCCTCAGATGGAATGAGGGGATGCCTACCTTTCAGGTGGAACGTTATCCGTGTTGCTGCTGTGGCGTCTCTGCATTTTCCTTAAGACCTAAAAGTCAACACATGCATGAGCCAGAGTCTCCCAATATTCTCAGTGCCTGTCAGATCACCATGGTAACCATAAACAAGTACTACTTGTATCTTACTTCCCTAGAGCTCTCTGACATTTTGCAAACTGTGTTTCAGTCTGTTATGCCATTCAACCCTCAAATCAACACCCTGTCCCATGAAGAAAGTGTCATCAGCCCATTTCATGGATGAGAAGGATGAGACCGGAGGTGGAGGAAGTTCTCATGTCAGAGGAGAAAGAAGTGAACTGTAAAGCAAAGAGGTGCTGGAGGAGGTCAAGTGAGCAGCAGACAGTTAGGAAACATGGATCCTGGACTGATGCCACCCCTAATTTGCTGTGTGACCCTGGACAAATTGGTAACCTCTCTGTGGCCTCAGACTCCCCATAGGTTAAATGGGAGAGGGGTGAAGTGTCCGAACCCAAAGCTTCCTTCCAGCCCTCACATTTAATACAGTGGTAATGAAGATCTGAATTCTCATGGAGACACGTCACCTGGTTCACTGTGAGGAACCACAGGGACTTCAGAACTCCATGTTGACGACACCTGAGGTGGGCATTCAGGTGGGGATGTGACCACTGGATTCCAGAGAAAGCAGGCCTCTCCCTCTTCTTCCTCTCCAAAGGCATGCACGGGTCACAGGAGCTTATCAGAGGCTCCAAACCCTGGATGGAATAGAACACTTAAGTGAATAGTCCATGGGATGCCTTGAACCTGAGAATAAGTCTTAGGGCTTCATGGGTAGTTATAAGCAGATGGTTTTGTTGCCTCCTTGTCCCTTGTTAGCCTTCCATTGATACCTTGTTGGGACTCCTGAGGACCGTTATGCTCTGAATGTATTAATATCTTGTCCTATTGTCAAACTCTGAGTCGTGATTGGGGAATACAGAAAATATGTTTAAGGCCCTCCGCAGGCTACCCACTGCAATCAGAATAAAATTCAAGCTCTGTTCCTGGCCTGCAGGCCTCACCTGTTCCCAACCTCATTTGCCTCCACTCTCCTCCAACCACACTGGCCTTTTCGTTTTTCAAACGTGCCAGCTTGTGCCTGCCTCCGGGCCTTTATACTTGCTGTTCCCTCTCCCTAGAATGCTTTTCCTTCTGGCTAGCTCCCTCAGGACAAATGTCACCTCCTTCCAGAGGCCTTCTCCTCTCACCCTCCTGACCCAACATACATTGCCCCGTTTTACCTTCTTCATAGCACTTATCATTTATTTACATGTTTGCATATTCATTTATGGTCTGTCCTCCATTAGAATGCGAATGTCACAAAAGACACGATCGGCCTGCCTGGTTTGCCCTTCTGCTTCCACATCTAGAACGCTGCCTGGCACAGAGTAGCACTCAACAAGTATTTACTCAATGAGCAAAACATCAATGGGTCTCTCACTTACCTTTTTCTACGTCCCTTGTTCCCTCCCTGACCTCTCACTCTAGAGAAGAAATAAAGGCCAGAGACTTTTCATGAGTTGGTTTAGCTTCCTTGAATATTTGTTTTTGTACCAGGACCAAAGATGGCGCTCTTAGTTCAGGGTGCCATACGGGTTGTTGAGTGACTTCCTGATCCTGACCAGCCTTCTTCAGGGGACAGCACTGGTGTTACCAGGGCCACTGATTAGCGAGACAACCCACCAGCTAAGCCTCCTTTCTCATTTGGAAAATCAGCCAAAAGATGGGTCAGTAGCACCATCTTCATATATGAAGGAAAGCTCATGCCCTAAATCTGTTTCAAGAACTTGCAATCTCGCCTTAATGCCCCCTCCCCCCGCAATGATTCCTCATCGCCTGCAAATCCTTGGGGAAAATAAAACACAGAATCTCAAGTTTCCATCCATAAATTTGACACAGCCCCCTAAATAAAATACCCAAGATTTCACTTTCAGATGCTTGCTTTCGAAGGGGCTTCAGGTCCTGTGTTGGCAGTAGGCCGTACATAATTATTCCAATATCGAATTCTGTAATAAAACGGTTGCACGTGGGATGCATCTGAATGACTGAATGAAATGCCTTTTTACCCTCTGCTCCATACATCGCGCTCCATCCCTAAGGAGGATTTCACCAGAGTTTTCAATGTATGAGAGGTTTTAAGTTGCACCCCCGAGCCGTTATATGACTGCACCGAAATGCACGCAAGAGAGCATCTCCTGCATCACTTGCACTGGAAGCAGGCAGGTGCGCTCCGTATACAACGCTGCAAGCGTTTTTCATTCCTGCAACCAAAGTTTACCGCGAAACGCCCCAGGACTGAAAGGGCAGGAGATTACGCTGACCATACCGGGGGGAAAAAAAAATAACGTTATCTTTTTACCTGCCCAGACGATTCGGCAATCTCAGCGGCATCATTCTCGTGCTTCCAAGCCAATCACTCGCTCGGCCCGGGGAGCACCTGACTTCCGAGTGCTTCCGGCCTCTCCCCAGGTTCTTTCTCAGGTCGCGGCGCCCAGCGCTGAGACCCGGGCAACAACTCCACCGGCCGCACGCACACGATTGCCCGCCCCCTTCCCGGAATTCAGCCAATAGAAAGCCGCCGCTATGCAGGGACCAATGAGGAGGAGGCCGAGCGAGGCCGGCGGGTGACGCGCGAGGTGTGCAGGCGGTGTGTGGGGCGAGGTCACGTGGGGAGGCGCGGGGTGGCTGACGGGAGCTGGCTGGGCTGAGGGCTGCGGGGCCGGCGCCCGCCGCGAGCCATGGGGCTGCCGGCCGCGTAGGGGCCATGCCGCCCGGGCCCCGGGCCTGTCCCGCTCCGCGCCGGGATGGTGAACCTGGCGGCCATGGTGTGGCGGCGGCTCCTGCGGAAGAGGTGGGTGCTCGCCTTGGTCTTCGGGCTCTCGCTCGTCTACTTCCTCACCAGCACCTTCAAGCAGGTCAGTGGCCGCCCTCCCTCCCCGGGTGAGGGAAGCTGCCTCTGCAGCCGCGCTGCCCGAGTGTCCGGTGCGCCGGGCCGCCTCCGGAGAGGTGGGCGTTCGTGTCCCGGGGCTGAGGACGGGCGAAGGGACCCGCCCATTTCGTTGGTAGGCCAGGGGCAGAGCTGGGACTCGAACCCGGTGCTGTGGGCCCTTACGCTGTGCTTGTTATCACCCTGAGGGCCGTCTCCTTGCCTCCTACCTGCCAGGCCGAGTGCTGAGCGGGGGCGAGCATTTCTCCCTTCTCCTCACGGCCGTTCTGGGGGGCGGTGTCCCCGGGTTCCAGCAGGTAACTCGAGACTGGAAAAGGTGGAGATGCCTGGGCCAGTAAGATGCCCAGCTGAGCTACGAAGCCAGCGCTGGTGTGCCTGGTTTTCATTTAATTTAGGGGCTCGGTTGTCCGGCAGGGAGACGCCTCAGGACCCACGAGGTGCTCTTTCTGTGCATAACTTGGTTGGGTGGAATTTTCCTTTCACCTCCCCATCCGCTTAGTTTTTCTTCTCTGTGCGAATTTGTGGGAGAAAAGGCAGGATGCTTTGGTGGGAAATGTTACCCAGAGCATTGTCCCTTCGTTTAGAAGTCCAGTTCAGGCGTTTAGGTTTTTAGAAAGGGTGAGCATATGCCAGGGTGTACCCGGGACAACCCTGGTTTATGCTCTTGCGCTGATGCAGTTAGAAAAGCTCCCCTTTTCATTCTCAAGGGTCATATTCGTATAAAATTTGTCAATGAATAGAAAAGAAATACTAAGTGATATGGTCACCTTAGTTTTAGGAGATTGTAAAACGGAAAGTTAGGGGACCGTAGCCCACCTCTCACCTCAGGCTAACAGAGAGGCTGAGTGTTGTAAGCCTCTTCTGGTGACTGGGATGCGTCGGTGACATTCATGCAGACTAAGTGCTTGCACTTGTGTTTTCACAACTTCGCAGACACCTGCTCATGGCCACGTGTTGTTCCTTCCCTGTCAGGTGGTGCTGTAGTGACCCCGGACTCAGCCCTCTACCTTCCTCCCAGCTGACCCAGCTCATCTCTAGCACCATTGGTTTAAATACCAGCTGTATGCTGTTGCTGTTTCTAACTCCAGCCTTGACCTATCCAGAAACCCCAAGGTTCATATCCCGTTGCTTGCTTGACGTCCCTTTTTGCGTGCGTTGTCGGCTCCTCATACTTGGCCAAAACAGAACTCCTGATTCTCCACCACCACTTCCTCTCCAGTCTTCCCAGCCTCACTGAGTGGCACTACCATTCCCCAGCCACAGATACCTTCTGCTTTTCCCTGTCTGGACTGCTGCAGTAGCCCACCAACAGGTCTCTGCTTCCTTGCTTTTTTTTTTTTTTTTTTTCCGGGGCCTCTCCCCGTTGTGGCCTCTCCCGCTGCGGAGCACAGGCTCCGGACGTGCAGGCTCAGCGGCCATGGCTCACGGGCCCAGCCGCTCCGCGGCATGTGGGATCTTCCCGGACCGGGGCATGAACCCGCGTCCCCTGCATCGTCAGGCGGACTCTCAACCACTGCGCCACCAGGGAAGCCCTGCTTCCTTTCTTATTCTGCAGTCTATTCTCTAACCAGCAGGAGGAGTGATAATCTGAAAAAAAAAAAAAAATCCCAGCACTCCCTTGTGTATAGTTCTTCTTTGGGTTCCTGTTGCACTCAGCTAAAACTCCAGACGCCCGTTCCAGGATCTCTGCATTGTGAGTGTTTTTTTTTTTTTTTGGTCAGTTCAGGTGAGGCTAACTATTACTGCTCCAGGTCACAGCAGGTGACACAATCTCAGTGATTTCAGTTCCTTGCCCATAGTCCTGCTTTATTTTCTCTGCGGTAAGCATCACTTACTGAGCATTTCTAGATCATTTACTTGTTTATCTGTCTCCCCTCACTCTCCCTTCTAGAACGTAATTTTTTGGAGACCAGGGACCTTGTCTGTGTTGTTCGTAGAATCTCAGTCCCTAGAATACTGCCAGGCACTTCATGGGTATTCAAATATTGGTTGAACAAACAATCACATCTTTTTAATTGGGGTGACTTTTCCTTTCTTCCCAGCTTGGCACAGTCCTACTAATTTTTCCTGCCTGACTCAGATGCTGTCTACACTGTGACTTTCCCTACAACCACTTTTTTTTTTGGCTGCACCGCGGGGCTTGTGGGGTCTTAGTTCCCTGACCAGGGATTGAACCCGGACCCTCAGCAGTGAAAGTGCAGAGTCCTAACCACTGGACCACCAGGGAATTCCTCCTACAAATGCCTTTTAAGTACTCTGGTGTACCTTGTTCTTATTTTATTTTTCCCTGTGTGTCTTTTTTTTTTTTAAACTTGTGATCTGTGACTACAGTCCTAGGGGTGTGTGTATGTGTGTGTGTGGGGGGTGATTGTGAATCCCCTGAAACTTTCAGCAACAGTTTTGTTTTGCAGATTTTTCTGGATCTGATTCCCCCACTGCCTAAGAAACGCGTTAGCTATAACCTCTCTATCCCTGCCCATCAAGCCCCTGGCAACCACTAGTCAACTTTCTGTCTCCATGGATTTACGTATTCTGGACATTTCATATAAATGGAAACATACACTATGTGGTCTTCTTTGTCTGTCTTCTTTCAGTTAAAAGCCAGTCTTCAAGTCTCATCCATGTTGTAGCATGTATTAGTACTTCATTTTTATGTCTGAGTAACGTGCCGTTGTAGGCATCTAACACATTTTGTTTAGCCATCATCATTTGATGGAGACTTGGCTTGTATCTGCCTTTTGGCTATTATGACTAGGGCTGCCATGGACATTGGTGTACAAGGTTTTGTTTGGAAATATGTTTTCAGTTCTCTTGAGTATGGTCCTAGGAGTGGAATTGATGGGTCACTTGGTAACTGTGTTTAACTTTTTGAAGAACTGCCGGGTTGTTTTCCAAAGTGGCTGCACCATTTGCAGTGAACTTTTAAGAAACTATACTTGTCAAGTTTTGAAGTAGTATCAAAGAAGATTATCCATAATTATCTGGAAGAGCCACGAAAATACTCCTATTTCCAACTGCACATTTGTGTGAGGTAGATTTTCTTCATAAGCTTCAACCTGAACAATGTATTGCAATAAATTGGATTTAGAGGCAGTTGTGAGAATCCAGCTGTTTTCCGTCAAGCCAGACATTAAAAACATTTGCAGAAATGTAAAGATATTTTCTCATCTCACCAAGTATATTTTTTTGTTTTGAAAAACATTTTTCCCCCCACACACATGAAAAACTGTTGACATGTAATGGGCTCATTATTGTTATTTATTATTATTATTTTTTGCGGTATGCGGGCCTCTCACTGTTGTGGCCTCTCCCGTTGCGGAGCACAGGCTCTGGACGCGCAGGCTCAGCGGCATGGCTCACGGGCCCAGCCGCTCCGCGGCATGTGGGATCTTCCCGGGCCGGGGCAGGAACCCGTGGCCCCTTCATCGGCAGGCGGACTCTCAACCACTGGGCCACCAGGGAGACCTCATTATTGTTATTTTTAAACGAATAAATAACTTATTTAAATGTTTTAAGAATTGGTTTTAATTTCCAGTATGATAAATATCATTAGCCATAACCCTCATTGACTCACATACTGAAGTCCTCAATAATTTTTAAAACTGGAAAGGATCCTTGGAGCCTATTCTGACTGATGCCCCTCCTGCGTGCCTGTGAGTTTGCTGCAACTCTGCTCTATTCTCTGCTGCAGTTGCGGTCTTCCAGCACTCCTGCGCTGTGGCTTGAGGGAGTCTGCTCCATTTTGCCTAGCCTCAGGCTCCATCTGTAAGGAGCTGTGCTGTAGCACAGCTGTCTGTCTATTGGACGGGAAGACGGGGTGGGTGTGGTTAGAATTAATTGAGAAGAGGCTGTGAAAAACTCGAAAGCTTTGGAGTTTTTCATATGATCCTTAGCTCTGCTTCAGTGAGACTGTGAACTCATGGAGCAGATGTGGCCACTTTTTGCCTAGAGAATAGTTGATTATTCTCTACAGCTTTGAATTCCTGTTTTGATTTTCATGTTAATTAATGCTTTGGGGGATAGCTTAAATTGTAGGGATGGGAGCACAGGAGAAATTAGTGACCTTGGTGGGGATGCCATTGGGGGTGAGGACTGGGTGCTAGGTGACTTGGGCACATTGATTTAACAAATGTTTAGTGAACACCAGCTGCACCAGGCACTGTCTGCTAGATGATGGAGATACAGTGGGAGGCAAAGCAGATACAGTCTTACTCTCCCAGAGCCTATATTCTGTAGGGGGTGAGGGGTAGAAATGGCAAATGAGCAGAATTATTTCAGATAATAATTTGTGATACAAAGAATACAAAACAAGGTACTGTGATAGAGCGGCAAGGTGGGCCTAACTCTGTGGGGCATTTGAGCTGAGAATAGAGAAATCCGTCTTGGAGTCAGAAGGGTCCTTAGAGGTCCTCTCATGTAAATAACTGTTCTCATAGTTGTTCAAGTGGTGCAGTTCCAGAAAGTGTCAGGGCTATTTGCATAACTCCTTGAAAATATATAAACATCTTTAGCTTTAACGTAATTAAGTATGTAAATTGGTTTCAAGTTAGACACTATATAAAGTATAATAAATCATAAGAGAGAGTTGCTAATCTGTTTTTCTGCTCTGTTTTTCACCGTATCAACAAGGTACATATACCTTTCAGAGTCTGTAAAGTGCTGCACAGGGTAGAGGAGGAAAGCAATTATCTTTAATCTCACCAAACAGAGAGATTTACTGATGATATTTGGGCATATTTTCTTTCTTCATATTTTAAAAATATAATTAGGGCCTACTGTTTCTTCACTTAACATATAGGCATTTTCCCCATCTTTAAAAGCTCTTTCGAGGTGTAAGTTTTTATAACTAAAAATTTCCATGATCAGGCTATATTTATTAGCTATTCCCCAAATATTAGACATTGGGATTCCCTCTGGCCTTTATCCCCTTTTTTCTTTTACTTTTGAGAATGATAAGCGATTCTTTTAATGACAGTGCCTTATGTTTAAGTGCTTTACTGCTTACGTGGGACACATCTCATTTGACCCTAATGATAACCCCCGAAAAAGAGACAGGACAGTTATTAAAATACCCCTTTTTAAATCAGAGGTTAAGTAATATACATTAGTAATAAAAACATTTCTTTAGCGCCTTGTAGTTTATGAAGAAAATTCTGGAGGCTCCTTTTTTTTAAAAAAAATAAATTTATTTATTTATTTATGGCTGCATTGGATCTTAGTTGCTGCGTGTGGGCTTCCTCTAGTTGCCGTGAGTGGGGGCTACTCTTTGTTGTGGTGCGCCGGCTTCTCAGTGTGGTGACTTCTTTTGCTGCAGAGCACGGGCTCTAGGCGCATGGACTTCAGTAGTTGTGGCATGCAGGCTTAGTAGTTGTGGCTTGCGGACTCTAGAGTGCAGGCTCAGTAGTTGTGGCACATGGGCTTAGTTGCTCCACTAGCATGTGGGATCTTCCCGGACCAGGGCTCGAACCTGTGTCTCCTGCATTGGCAGGTGGATTCTTAACCACTGCACCACCAGGGAAGGCCCTGGAGGCTCTTTGAGAATAGAGAACCTGCCTATCTTTGTCTCTGTATCTTTAACACATTGTAAGAACTTGATACCTTTGAATGAATCTTGAATTAAAAAATACACACACACACACACACACACACACACACACACACGCGCGCGCACACACGCGCGCGCACACACGGGGTGGTGCTCAAAATTGAGACAGCCTAGTATGGTAGTTTCAGAAAGGTTTAAAGCCACCTGTCCAATGAAGGAATTCCCTCGGTGCCCCTTCACCACACCCTTGCAAGACTGGACCTTCAGGAAAGCGACCATGTGCTAATTCATTACATTTGCCATTATGTCTTACACAATCTCTTGTACGGTCTTTTCTGGCTGTACAACTCTTACCAGTTCTTTTGGAAAGGTCTTAAATATTCATGTTTGAAAACAAGTACAAGTGCTGGGAGAATTGCCATCCTATTTACCAGGAACACAGTAATGTGAAAGAGGTCCTTCTGGGATGCCCTTGTCCGTGAACTCTTCATTTTCTTTCAGAAGGAATAACAGGAAAGTTTGAGAGTGATGTCAAGAGCACTTTCAACCTTGTTGTGAGATCCAGTTTACTGTACTTTGACCAGCTTCTTAAGTCTTTATGGCTGTTAATTTATCTAGGGTAGCATTTCAAGTGCACTCTAGTTTGCACATAGCTTGATTATGCCGTTAATTGACACGGTCCCAGCAGAACTCATGAATTTACAGGTGGTTAAGCATTGTGCACCTAAGTGATTTTTCCCATATTCTCAAGACTTATGCATTTAAGTCCTTTTCTTGCCCCAACCAAGGAATACCGATGTTGTTTTTGTATTGATATAACCCATCCTGTTCCTGCTAGTGCCAGTTCTTTCCTATAAAAGAAACAAAAGAGAGGGGGCAGAATAGAAATGAAAGCCACCTTGAAGGACTGTTTTACCTTTAGTAAATTAAGGAACAAAATTCAATAGTGGAGTGGCACACTGTTATTTAAATTCTGGTAATGTTACAAATGGCATATATAGCTTTTGGGAAATTATCAATATTTGGCACTATTTAGCATTGACTCTACTAATAATAATTCCTACCACAAATTACTCAAGAGAATAAGCAAAAGGTCTACATTTTTATTGCAGTGCTATTTATGATAACAGACACCTGGGGTGGGCTTAAACATTGATCTGTAGAGGATGTTTTTACTAAATTACAGCACATCAAGGTGATGGATTATTATATAGCCTTGAAAATGTGATTATCAAGATAATGTAGGTACTTGAACCGTTTACCATCCAATTAGTGTCAAGAGGAGCTGAATGTGAAGCATACTAATTTGTAGTATAAATGCTGGGGTCAAAGGCTAGAAGTTAATATGCAGAAATAGATACAGCTTTATTCAAGTGATGGGATTGTGGGCAATTTATGTCTTTTATGTTGGCAGTCATTTTTTTTTAAATAAACTTTTAATTTTGGGGTAATTATGAATTTACAGAAAAGTTTCAAGGATAGTACAGAGTTCCTGTAGATTCCTCATTTAGTGTCTCCTGTTGTTAATGATCATCATGTTTTTAATAATTTTTTATCATTTTATTTTAAATTAAAAATGAAACTATTCCAACGATGATGAAAAATGTTAATAATCACCTATGTCCTTTCCATGTTAATGGTTTGTAGTATCTTTGCATGCATTTATCTCAGCTCTTATAAACCCATATGTATGTATTAATACAGTTATCATAATACAATGTGTGATAATATGCACATTATTTTGTAACTTGTTTTTTTCCTTAATATACTATGGACATCCACCAGGGATCTGCAGCCCTCTGTATTAAAATTATCCGAGTGCTTTAAAAATATTGATTCCCAGGTCCCATCCACAGAGCTTTTTACTCAGTCTGGAGTTGGGCTCAGGAATCAGAATTTGAAGTCCTTAATAATCTGATGTGCAAGTCAGGTTTACGGACTCCTGCTCTAGATAAATACACATAAGTCATAGGTAATTTTTAGGTAATAGCTATGGCTATCCAGTGTTTATTCACTCATTTCTCTGTGGTTGGGGTTCCAGGTTTTTTCCACCACATAAACGGTGCTGTAGTAGACATCCTAGTGCACCCTTACATGTCTGTACTTTCCAGAGGCTAGACCTCAAACATGTGTTTGCTGTGCCAAAGTAGATGTGGATTTGCATGTCTTAAATATTAATAGCTCTTCCCACATAGCTTTCCTAGAGATATCTTAGTAAGTGTATAGCTCTTTCCCATTGTCTTAAAGTATAACCTTTGCTATCAACTTTCAAGGTTAGTCCCTTTTTCTCAAAACAGTGACACATGACAGATCATTCTTAATGGCAAAAGCCACAGAACTCTATTAAAATAGTAGAATGGTTAAACTATTATGTATAAAAATCCTCTTGGAGGGAGTCTTATCATTGTTTTGTTTTCCAGTGATAGATAGGTTGAAGAATCCTCTAAGATGGCTCTTTCTTGCATGGCTTGTTTTTTTGGCACTCAGGCACCTTACTTAGTTTCCTTAAGAGTATAACAAAGGCAATTTGGAAAGCCCGACTGTGCCTTGGGGGCTAGGAGAAAAGATCTAAACTCTTGCCTCTAGAGCAACTCCTCACTTTGCATGTCTCGGTAAAGGGCTGGCTGGCATGGGTGTCTTTTATAAAGAAAGGTATGTTCTAAGGGTCACATACTTAGTATTTTTTCATAGAAGAAATTTGACAGTTGACATGCTTCTTCTTCCCCTGAAATCAACCTCCCAATTCAGCGTTCCCCTTAGTTTACCACTAAACTCCTTACTGCAAATGAAAGTAACCTTGTGCCCAGACCTGTCCAGGTATTGTCTGAAATGACAGTTGGAAAGTTTCTTTGAAGTTTCCTCTTCTATTTTAAAAGTGTATTCAGATTTTACATTCTATTCCACAATGTATTTGTTTTAATATAAAAAATATTTTAAATGATTTGCCATCAGAAAAATTTCAAAACTTTTTCCCTCCAAATTTTTTTGACAAAATTAATGCTTTTGTACACATTCATAACATGCACGTAGTCCAAGGGCATTTATGTAAGTCTGCCAGTTTTGAAGCATAGCCCTAATTTATTACTTCTTCCTGCAGGTTTATTTTGCATTTTTTAAAAGAAATAACATTTATTTATTCTTGGCTGCATTGGGTCTTCATTGCTGCGCACAGTCTTTCTCTAGTTGCGGTGAGTGGGGGCTACTCTTCCTTGCGGTGCGCGGGCTTCTCATTGCAGTGGCTTCTCTTGTTGCTGAGCACGGGCTCTAGGCGCACGGGCTTCAGTAGTTGTGGCACGCAGGCTCAGTAGTTGTGGCTCACAGGCTCTAGAGTGCAGGCTCAGTAGTTGTGGCACATGGGCTTAGTTGCTCCGCAGCATATGGGATCTTCCCGGACCAGGGCTCGAACTCATGTCCCCTGCATTGGCAGGCAGATTCTCAACCACTGTGCCACCAGGGAAGCACTGCATTTTTTTTCATGACTTTGGCTCAGACTTTACTCATACCAGGGGAGTGCAGATTCCTGTTGTGCAAGCTGTTTTATATTGTTTCTTTCCTATTACTGTAGTTTCTATGAAAAATTGGTGAAAATGCAAGAAGTGATACTTTAACCTTGTCATTTATGGTGTCTTTGTAGGAGGAGAGGGCAGTGAGAGATCGGAATCTCCTCCAGGTTCACGACCACGATCAGCCCATCCCATGGAAAGTGCAGTTTAACTTGGGCAACAGCAGTCGGCCCAGCAACCAGTGCCGGAACTCCATTCAAGGGAAGCACCTCATCACGGATGAACTTGGTTAGTCTGGCTCCCTTCCTCTCCTGCAGTCCCTGGGCCATTCGTAGGTTTTTAAATAGGGATTTTATATGCTGTCTTTCCCCCCTTGCCCATTTCAACACTTCTCACGTCTTTGTCTTTTATATCTGACTCATCATTCAAGGTTCCCCTCAACGTCAGAGAAGCTTGGTTTGATAAGAGACACTCTCCAGAGTTAGAATTACGGTTTTAGCATTTTATCATGCGTCAGCCCCTTGACTACTTCCTGCCAGTCTCTTCCCAGCCCCAGTACTTTCAGATCTTAACAGTCTTTTTTTTCTCATTTTGATGGTGAACTCTACAAGATAAAGTTTTCCTTCTTGCTGACGTGAATCGTATCCACATAGTGTTGGCATTTAGGAAGAGAATGAATGCCCTTGTTGACTGCATAATCTCAAATGAATTATGAACACTTTCAAAATGTTTTACCGTTACTATTAAAACATCAGTCTGTTTCTTTTTTGTTATATTCACTAGTTTTATTTTTAGGTTCCACGTATAAGTGATATCATACAACATCAAAGTATTTGTCTTCCTCTGTCTGACTTACTGCACTAAGTGTAATACCCTCCAAATCCATCCACGTTGTTGCGAATGGCAAAATTTCATTCTTTTTACAGTGGCAAGATAGGGCTGGGGATTAAGAGGTACAAACTACTGTGTATAAAATATAAGCTACCGAGGTATATCAAACAGCACAGGGAATATAGCCAATATTTTATAATAACTATAAATGGAGTATAACTCTTAAAAATTATGAATCACTAAGTTGTCACCTGAAACTTACGTAATATTGTAAATCAATGATACCTCAATTAAAAAAAACAATCTGTCTGTTTTGGTGCCTTCTCCCAGAGTTTTAGTGTATAAGAAAGGCGATTCCTGTGCTGGCGAGGCGTTTGGATTAGACAGCCGCTAGAGCTCTAACCACTCTTAAGACTGGCCCAGTCCCCCAAGGAGAGACTCCTGGTAATGCTCTGCCTGCATTAATTTAGCCCTTACTACATGCTGGGCACTGGGCTAAAAGCTCTCCTTGAATAACATCTCATTTGATTGTTGTAGCAGTCCTGTGAGGTGTAGGTGTTTCTGTCTTCACTTTGTAGTTGAAGATACACCAAGCGGTTCAGGAACCTGCCCAAGGTGGCAGGGGCTCTTTTACAAACCATAAACGGGATACCATTATCACGCCAAGAGAGTACCACTTTTCCTTAATGTCAGCTATCCAAACAGTGGTCAGAGTTCCCCGACTGGTTTACAGATTGTTTATTCCCTTTTCACCTGGTGGTTTACAATAATCTGGTTAGTTTGCAAGAGTAAAATTGGCTCTCTCTCAGAGAGTCTCAGAACAAATGGGTTATGAATGTCACAATACTGAAATTGATACAGGTAACCTTGAATCGATACCTGATGAAGCCTAACAAAATGAAGACACGTGCTATCTTCAAAATGGAACTATAGTGCTTTTTATATATCTATATTTAAAGTTTGCAACCCCAGCAAAATAATTAAAAAAAAAAACTTTTCCAAAAAGATCTCAAAGGAATCAGAGCAGATGAGATTATTTGGGATTGAAGGAAGGAATCAGGAAAACCTCCCACCTAGATTAGAAGAGCTGGAAAATTTTGCACAAAAATGCACTGCTGACTCAACAGTGCCCAGCTCTGTTTTTAAGATCACATTGAAAAAGCAGATTAAATTGCAAGTAACATTTGTTTTGCTTTGTTTTTTTTTTTTTTTTTTTTTTTTGGTTTTTTTTAAAAGTAAAGTTTAGCGAAGGAAAGTTACTTCCATAAGATGACCCAGCTAGTCAGTCAGGGGCAGACCTAGGACTAAGACCAGGACTGAACTTGGAGTTCAGTGCTTTTTTCTTATAGGCTTTTGTTTGTATGGTACTCAGTGAGAAAGTGTGAAATCTTATGACTTGACTTTAATATTTAATATTAGTTATGAATGACAGTTTGTCCTTTTCTTTTGTCATAGCTAGCAAAAGAATGATTTCCCTCTGCTTAATTCAAGTGAGACAAAGACTCTCAGATTTCTTAAGTTCCAAGAACCAATCAAAAAAAATCCAAGAACCATAGGTTTTATTTTACGTCCATGAATGCAGGAGAGGAGATAAGCAGTGTAATAAAGAAAACTTGCAGGAATTTTTGCCTTTTAGCAAGCAGATGCCACCCCCACGAGTGTTGTCAGGGTGACACCTTATTCAGTAAGACAACCAGCAGAGTTACAAACTTTTCAAAGGTTAGAAGTTGGTTTCCCAGTCAGTAGCAGCACACTCTGAGGTTGTGATCTCACAGGACTCCTCATTGGAAATAATGTTTGCAGGAGTACATTTCTGATGCAAAAGGAAAAATCTTGATGGACTTTCACCAGGAGTTAGAAAGACCCGCCTGGTTTCAAAGCTAAATACTTGCAGTTTGTACTGGGGAAAAACAGAAGGCCTGAGATGCTAACACTTATAACATGGAAAAGAGAAAAGGGCAGAAAGATCATTTCAACAAGTGTAATGTTTTACATCTTTCTGACACAGATCATGTGATAAGATGCTCTGTATCATTTGGGGTAGAATTTTGAGGAACATGCTGGCTTATTCAGATTTTTAATTTATAACCCTTCTGAAGGAAGTGAGTAAGAATAGTTAGGAAGAATCCCAGAAACATTTAATATGGCATTAGAATCATCCTGTCTTAATTTAGAAGACAAAAGGCATAGTTAAAACCACAACAGCAGCGATCTGGTTCTCAGTTTTCCCCGTGTGACGTGAGGGCCCTTCTGGTCCCTTCCACTCTTATTTTAATGGTGCCTCCTGCGTTTGCACAGACTTTGTTTTCCAGTGTAGTTTCTGAAAACAACCTCATGCTTTGTTTTTCCAGAGTGGTTTCTGAAAACAACCTCATGCTTCATGATGTCTCATTCTCTGAGGATTAAGAAGCTGGGGCATTTAGAATGGAATGATGTGAGGAACAGCTGCTCTGCACCTGTGTGCACCCGTGGGCCCGTGTGTGTACCTGTGGGCCTGGGCCTGCACCTGGGAATTTCCCATGGGCCACGTGGTGTCCCTAATGGACTTGTTCTTACATTTTTCTGTCCCACTCCCAGAAGGATATAGAGAAATGTGTATTTAGCAGCTATGAACAATAAATTAGCTTTTGTGAGGAGATTCTTAAAGTTGAGTATGAATGAATGAACTAGGTTGGAGGGGGTGTGTTTAGATGATGAATGGAGGGAATTGGGAGGATTTTTCTTCCTTGGGTATTAGAGTACTCTCATTCCCTAATTCTGAGGGATAGTTGAATCCCTGCAATGTATACTTAAAAGGAGCCTAAATCAGTTTATAAAGGTTAGGTGTGACTACTATTTTAAAAAATCCTTCAAATTACTAAATGTAAGTATTTAAAAGGTATTTAAATGTAAAAAGTATATGTGGAGGTTTTTTGTTTTAAATCTAGAAGGATCTCACTTTCAGGAGTGAAAACCTTGGTTTTTTCCTCTTTTCAGATTTTTCTTTGAAAAATAATGACATTTTTTCCCAGGCATAGATGAATAATTGGCTTGCATAGGTTAGCACAGGAGAACATAGGCGATGTGTTGATTGCATCAAATATGTGACAGCAGACTAAAACGTAATTTTAGGTAGATTAGGATATATATAGCCTACTTACAAGATGGGAGTCCATGTTTCCTGTAAACTGCTGCATGCAGGAAGCAAGCTCTGATTAGACACTCTCTGATTCCAGGTTCTGTGGTCCTTAGGATGCCCCTGACTCCAGACTCTATCTTTATGTTCTTTGCATGCAGGACTTTCATTGCTGCCTCATGATCGCCCCTGGTGGGCAGGTGGGGGGACTGCTGGGTTTATACTCAGGTTAGTCTCTGACTTTCAGGTTACGTTTGTGAGAGGAAAGATTTGCTGGTAAATGGCTGCTGTAACGTCAACGTCCCTGGCACAAAGCAGTACTGCTGTGATGGCTGCTTGTCCAATGGCTGCTGCAGCGCCTATGAGTACTGTGTCTCCTGCTGCCTGCAGCCCAACAAGGTATGGAGAGTTGCTCCTTGTGCTGCATCTCCTTTATTCTTTCTGCCTGCATTTCACGAGGAGCATTAGAATCTTCTTGTGAGATTCTTCTGGAAATAGAAGGGAACCTTGTCGGTGTCAGAAATGGCTGCTGTGAGGTAGCCTTTGTCTGCAAGGAAAGGAGGTGGTTCCCAGTTCCTCCAGTGGTTCTTTGACAGAATGGGCCATTGTATTCCTAATCAGATATCTAAAGAATAAAACATCAGCCCTCCTGCTCACTTGAGCTCCCCTCTCTCTCTCCTTCCCCTCTTCTTCCCCGTATCAGCAGTCTGTTAGTTTAAGAGAAATTTCCAAGGTTACCTTGTGCTTCTGAGTTTGGAATTTATTACAGGTACTGACTTTTGTTTCCATAGCAACTTCTCCTGGAGCGCTTCCTCAACCGGGCAGCTGTGGCATTCCAGAACCTCTTCATGGCAGTCGAAGATCACTTTGAATTGTGTTTGGCTAAATGCAGGACCTCGTCCCAGGTCAGAAGCTGTGATGCCTGTAGCTGGGGTATTTGCTGGTGGGAGTCAGGGTCTGCAGGAAAACTCGAAAATATGCACTGGGGGCTTTTGGTGGGGTGATAATGGAGAAGAGATTTAAACGACGTTGTGTGGAGCTTTGGTGGATTGATAGTACATCATCCCTTGGTATCTGAGGGTGATTGGTTCCAGGACCCCAAATCCCTAAATGTTTATATAAAATGGCATAATATTTGCCTCTTACCTACTTAAATCCTCCCGTATGCTTTAAATCATCTCTAGATTACTTACAATAACTAATACACTGTAAATACCATGTTTTGCTTTTTGGAATTTCTTGGAGTTTTTTCAAATACATTTGACCCGTGGTTGGTTGCATCCACGGATGCGGAACCCGTGGTATGGAGGGCTGACTGTATTCAGAATGTGAACATGAGATTTATACAAGTTAGGGATGTAAAATATTTATATCAAATCAAGGTCTGACTAACTTGCATCTTCCCTATCTGATTAGCTTGTCTGTATTTTAACTGGAAGCTTAAAATTATTTTAAAGTCTGGGTGGAGTCCTGATAGTCCAATTCCTGAGAGAAGTTCTCTCCTCCATCTTTGAAGTTTAAGGCTTTCCAGCAACCACTCATTTAGAGTGGGTACTCATTTATTCTGGGACAAAGTTGTGGTTTATTTTAGGATTCAAGGGGATGGGGCAGGTGGGTGTTGAAAAATACACAGGTAAATCTGTAGGTTGCCAAGCTCTCAGTACTTTTCAGCACGTTGTCATTAAATGCTTTGCTCTTGGGCACTAAACACGGCACCAGCTGCTGAAAGCATCTGAACGTCTTTGCCTTTCCATCATTCCGCATCCTCTGCTCTCAGCCTTTGTGATCGGGCGGTTGTTGGAGCTCTCTTTGTAAAATCACCAGACGTGTTTGTCATACGGGTGCTCTTCCTCTGGCTTCCATTCATGGTGTCTGCAAGACTGTCCTGGCTCCGTCTGAGATGAATGACTCATTTGTCATTCTCTGGAGCTCTTGTACCCTTTGCCAGATTTCTTTAGTCTGCCTTTGGGTTTTACGCCACTCTTTATGTCTCTGGTCTGCTCTTAGAGCATTCAGCATCACTGGGTAAATGTTTCAGGGATTATAATGAGCATTTGAAACATGAAGAAATTCCTGATGTCCTTGTTTTGCTGGAAGAGCTTTCCATTTGAATGGGCTTTAAAGGAAATGTGGAGGATGGCTGAACCCATGACTTACTTTGATTCATACTGTCATTCTGAGAAATGTTAGAAAAGGCCAAGTATTTTCTTTCTTTAACTGATAAAACCCAGGAGTTATTTCCAAACTTGAGTGAAGATGCTAAAATTTCAGACTTTGCATTTTCATTGTAAAGAGAAATTTACCAGTTGGCAATTTGCCTTTATAAGTGTCCCAAGAAAAAGAAGATTTGGCTGCATGTTTGTAAATTGGATTAATACTTACAATTTAGATGTTTAGCCTTGGTTTTAGGCTAATTAATGAATTCTAGACTAGCCAAAAACTCAAGTTGCTTGTATGAAAACAAATTGCTGAAAAATTAGCCACCACGGATGATTGTCTGTGTTAAATCACACTTTGCTTGGCCAGATGAAGCTTGTGTGGTACTGTGGGATTCGGCTTGTGTACCAGCCCTTAGGTACATAAAACTTGACGAAAGCAATTTGAAGTGCATCTCCTTCATCTCTGCAGGGTTCAGTGTGGGGGACTGAATTCCTTTGAAGCACGGGGTCAGGTGCAAAACACCCATTGGATCTTAATCTGACTTAAAATACTTTGAGGAAAATTTTTTGTCTCAAGTTATCCTAGTCACAGCTAGGTTGTTAAAAAAAAAACTCACTAGTGTGCATAGAAGAAACAGTCCTGTGGTGACACTATGTCCATTTTCATGCCCTTCATTGGCATTCTGTGCTGAGCATCTGCGTTTGCTCCAGAAAGTGCCCTGGACCCTTTTGGTGACATTTGGAGATGGACTCACCCGGGCTCCTGCAGGGAGCGTCTGCCGGACGCCGTCCTGCTCTCTCTCACGGCGCTCTTCTCTTCCCTTTTGCCAACAGAGCGTGCAGCATGAGAACACCTATAGGGATCCCATAGCAAAGTACTGCTACGGAGAGAGCCCTCCCGAGCTCTTCCCCGCGTGACGGTGAGGGAGACTCAACCCACTGGGAGGATGCGCTGCTGAAGAACTTGTAGCCTGAAGCCCTTCTCTGGTCTTCAGGAGAAGACTTGACCTTGACCACTTGTGTTGTGCTCTTTGGCCTCACTCGCCCCCGGGCTTACCAGATGGACTTGTTCCGTAAAGCAGTTGGAAATGCCAGCCAGCGGGTTACATTCAAGAAAGACAAGACTGTGGGCGACCTGGTGAAGGCATCAGCACTCTGAGCGCCTCTCCTCTGCGGCTGCTTGGGGACCTGTGGGCGTCTGTGTGTGTTCTCCCCGGGCCCTTCACTGTAAAGTTATTTATTGGACTTCTTTAGAGTAGTGGGAAAATTCTCATGTTTCCTATAGGAAAATTCTTTGATAGTTGAGTATATTCAAGGAGATTGTTCTTGTTGTTTTCTTGTGTTCTTGAGTTTCAAGAATGAGATCGACCCTTCACCCAGATAAAATGTTTGGTCTCTTAGAACATGCATGTTCTCTCGCGGTGGTTTGTTCTTGGTTTTGTTTTAACAGCATCTTCAAGAGTGGGCCCTGAACACCGTGTCCTGACATCTAAAATTGTCTAGAAACTCAGATGCTCTTCCCTTCTCATCCTGTGCCAGCTTTCTAGCAGCTGGCACCATGTGCTCTCAGGTTGTTTCCTAGTGGTATTTGGATATGCTTGTTTACCTATGTGCATGCACCGTTTTAACCAGAAATTCTGCCTTGTTGTCCTGGAGGGTTCTGTTCTTGTTTCCACTGCCCCTGTTGAAATGACTGGTCTTCTCAGCCGTGGGACAGTGGGAGCCTCAGGAAAGTCATCTGCTGGGCGGCCTCCTCCTCTTCTGTCATGGAAACCCCATCTTAAGGCGATTCCTCAGTGGAGATGCATCTCGCAACTGACTGTAAGTGGTCGTCCTTTATCGCTTTCAGCTTCGGGAGATGTAATAGGTACAGACATTTGGTTTCCCTGTGATTTACAAAGAAGAACAAAACTCAAGTTTCTGTCGGGGTGCCCTAAGAGACTCACATCTACCTTCCGTGGACATTGGATGTGCAGGCTGCTGGTCCACACGATGGAGGCGTCCTGTGTTTCTAATATGACACTAACCCTCTCTGGTCAAGGCTGAGAGTATTTGGTCCTCAGATCAAGGCGTCGTGCCCCTTTTTCCTCTCCAGAGTCACATTACCGCACACTGTTCTTTCCCAGAGCCCCTCACTAACCCTGGTATTGGGCAAGGTCTTCCTTGTTCTTTTTCGGTTGTTCAGCGGTTGCCCTCAGAGCAGAGCACGAGCTTTACAGCCCGCTTTCAGCATTTTTATTTCAGTGGAGCTTTTCCCTTGGGCCATGTTTGCCTTCCTGTATGTTTCTGCAGTCTACTCAATGGAATAATTTCCCTTAACTCCCTCCTGTTACTTATACTTATCTTCCCAAAGTAGTTTGTCCCCCTAAGTCAACTTTCTTAGAGGGTGAACTGTCTGTCAGTTGTTTTTAATGTTAGATCCCAGGAAATCTATTCAGTTTGCATCAGGTTTTTCAGATTCTGTGTGTGTTCACTGGTGCTAAATCAGACTGTGTGTGAAAGTAATGGACACGTCTGCATGTTTCACCAGCTCATTGCTTGTGGTAACTCAGTCTCCTGGTAGTTGTCACTTTGAGCTTATTTGAACCCTTGGGCAATAACGTAGATTTACTGTGAAAACAGTTTATATCAGAGGTCAGCCATACCTGTTTATTCTGTATTTGAATATTGGCGAGCACGTTTTGCATTTTCACTGCTTTCACAGCCTTTGCAACTTAGGTAGAGAATTAAGCTCGTTTGTTCCCACCTCGTAGATGAGGAAATGGAGTGAAGTGACTTCCCTGGGTCCCATGACGGAACCAAAACACGACCTTCATCTCCAGCGCTGGGTCCACTGTCCTTCCCACCACCCCTCGCCAGCTCCAACGCTGACTCATCTGTAAACACTCCTCTGAGAGCATACAGATCTCGGTTGTCCAGGCCAGCAGAGGGGAGAGGTGGTATAAGTAGCCAAATTGGGTCAATAATCCAAAGGTCATTTTCATTCAGCCCTGGAATATGTTTTTCTATACTCCTAAGAGGCATGTTCGCTGTTTTGGAATGTCACGGTACTGCAGACTCTGTAACGAAGCCACCCAAGGACGTGGAACATCATGGGCCTCTCCAGGCTTCTAGCCTGGACCCCTCCCTGCTCCCCTCTCTGGTTTGTTTCTGGTTCCTTCGACTGAAGGTTTTCAGAATTAGGGACCTTGTTGTAGTTTTGTATGCCCAGAACTTAGCAAAGTGCGTGATACACATCGGATTTTAAGAGAAGATCAGAGAAGGAATGAAAACACCTTTAGTTTAGAAGAAAAATTTTTAAATTGTTATGTTTGGGGTGAAAGGTAATTGGATAATTCAAAGCATTTCCCTCAGTTCTGAATCTTAATTGCCATGCTCATTGCTGGAGCAATAAAGATAAGGTATGTTCTAACAGGGAAAGAAGCATTCTGTAGAAAAAGGCACTGTCTCCGCAGGGCCTGGGACTTGGGGTGGCCCTGGACCTGGCGACGCTGGGGCTGGCATCCAAGGGCGAGCTCAGCAGCTCTTGGAAAAGCGGGCGATAGGATTTTAGAGCAGGGTTTGCAGTTTTTGGCCTGCTCCCGGAGCTGACTTGGAGGCTGTCCAGGGGGTGCCTCAGTTGGTGAGGCTGCAAAGGCGCTGTGGGAGCTGTGTGCAAGGTTCCGAGCAAGCTGTTCCCATCGTTGGGATTTGCAGGTAGATTGTAAATGAACAGATATGTTGCTTATTTAGTCTGCTCTTTTTTCTTTTTTAATGTTTATTGGGGTATAGTTGCTTTACTCTGTTGTGTTAGTTTCTACTGTTATTTAGTCTACTCTTCACAGGCTGGAGGGAATTCGGCCTCGCAGTCAGTAACTCCTACTTATTAAGGCATGGCCTTGGGTAGTCTTTCCTCTTCTGAGTCCCAGGCCCTGCTCTGTGGTACGGGATTGCATCTGCTCCTTGTGGGGCTGTTGTGAGGTGTTGGAGTGAGTAAAGGCCCAGTGCTGGGCATGAAGTCCACATCTGCAGTCCAGTGGGGGTCTGACATCACATAGTTGGCAAGGTGAGGATGGGTGGGCCCCTTGGGTGGAAGGGTGGCAACTACAGAGTTCTAGGTATTATTTTTACTACTGTTTTTAGAAGAACTCATGCTAAAGATAATTTTTAAAATGCAGGTTATTCAGAAATGTGTCAAAGATGAAAGTAATAATGACCTAAAATCATGCAACCTAGAGATCAGCCGTTTTTTTTCTCTTTCCCTCATGACTTTCTAGGCAGATATGATAATACTTTTTCTTCTTGAAAGCAATCCTCTGATGGACATCCTTCTATGTGACATATAGGCCTATCTAATAATTTTTAGTGACCACCTGGTGTCAGTTTCATGGATATACTGTAATGTTATTAATCCCTGCTGAGGTCATTTAGCTTATTGCTGTTTTTTTTTTTCTTTTTTGGCTGCTACAAATAATGCACTGATGATATGCTTTCACATACACGTTTGTATGTTTATTTGAGAATGATTTTCACCAATTTATACTCCCACCTAAACTATGTGGGGAGTGGGACTTCCCCGGTGGTCCAGTGGTAAAGGATCCGCCTTACAATGCAGGGGACGCAGGCTTGCTCCCTGGTCAGGGAACTAAGATCCCACATGCCATGGGGCAACTAAGCCCGCGCGCCACAACTACTGAGCTCGCAAGCCTCAACTAAAGAGCCTGCGTGCCGCAAACTACAGAGCCCACATGCCCTGGAGCCTGCGCGCCACAACTAGAGAAGAGAAAACCTGCACGCCACTACTAGAGAGAAGCCCGCCCACCACAACGAAAGATCCCATGTGCCACAACTAGAGAAGTGAAAACCCGCACGCCACTACTAGAGAGGAGCCCGCGCACCACAACAAAAGATCCCATGTGCCACAACTAAGACCTGACACAGCCAAAAATAAATAAAATAAATAAAGTATGCGAGGAGTGTCTTTTGTCATATACCTACGAACCCCTTGGTATCATTTTTTAACTCTTTTTGCTAATGGATCTCTATGTTCTAATTGATATTTAATTTCTTCCCATATTTTGATTGGGTGTTTATCTTTCACATGTGGTAAACTGCTCTTCTTGACCTTGGCCAGTTTTACTTTTGTTGGTCTTTTTCTTACAGAGCGTTCCTCACTGAAGGAGGCCTTAAACCCCTTTTCTTGTTTTTTTCAACCCTGCATTACTCAGAATCAAGTGGCTCACTTGTTGACTAGCTTTTCCAGTTGATCTAGGGCAGCAAATGGGGGCAGTTTTGCCCCCAGGGAACAGTTGGCAACGTCTGAGACATTCTTATCACAACTGAGGGCAGGCGGTATGTGTAGTGGGTGGAGCCCACCACTGCCCCCGTGACACAGTCATCCAGCTCCACGCATCAGCAGTGCCGGGCGAGGCAGAGAGGCCCTTCTCTCGGGTCACATTTTACCCCCTTCGGTTAAACAGAAAAACTACCAGGAGCTGAGAGTGGACTTGATTATTTCGCTGCCCTTGTCTTCTGCCGCACGCAAGTGCTGCTGATTAAATTACCCTGGAATCCCATAGGACGTGCTGCTTCCTCCTTGGTCTCTACCAGCCCGGTGCTGCCTCCAGGAATGGCATTGTTACTCTGTGGCGGCATCCCTCGCGCGCTGTCACAATCCAGGTGCAGACACCTCCTGTGGGCAGAATGACCAGGTTTACAGAGAGCCCCCCCCCACCCCCCGGCCGCAGATCTGCCCTCCCCATCCCCCTACAGTGGCTCTCTGCAAGGAGGGCCTTTGGGGGTGGGGCGAGGGGAAATGAGTCACTACAGATTCCATTCGGAAAACTGGTCATTCTACTCTAAAAGGTACCACATAAGTAAGTAGTAATAATTAAAAGAAAAAAGAATCCGGTGGGATTGTGAGAGTTCTTTCCTACACAGCACTTTTCCTGACTCTGTGGCATCAGTGCATTGCCTTCCAGGCCCTTTGCCTTTGTGGACTCTTGTTGCATAGTGTGTTGTCATGGTGTGAGGACAGTTTTGGGTACCAGGATCCCCGTTTTCGCTCAGTCACATGTCTGCAACATTCAGCGTCCAGTCAGCTTACACAGACATGAAGAGGAACAGGTGGCCTCCGAGGGCCTGAGTGGGGAACAACAGCGGTTGTGTTTGTGTGGCCAACTACGTGTCCCGGCAGCCCCTCGCCACGTACCTTCAATTGTACAACTCGATTCGTGTCTGCTGTTAGAGCTGAACTGCTGGACTTTTTAAAAATAGAAGTACAGCCTTTAATATTATAATAAACAAAACAACTGGCCAGTTACAACCAGCGGGCCCTGCAGTCAGTCAAATGTTTGGATAGGGGTCCAGCTGTATTGTTTCTCAGGACTGTACAGTCTGTGGGCTCAGAGGAACCAAAACATATCACTGCTAGAAATGCATTTTATTTCTAAGAGGGTACTTTCCAAGTTTTTGGTAGGGTCAGTAGTTCCTCAGGTCTTTGGACTTTCTAAATTCATACATTTTTTTATGCAGCATAGAGTAGGCAAGCTCTCATCAGCTTACATCCGGTTATCAAAATCAGAAGTGTTTGCTAAATGAGAAAAAGTGGTGTTGGCTATCAGTTAAATTCAAGATTTCAGACTATGTTGATCACATGTCACTATTACTGAGGGAGGAGTGTGTGTGTTTATAAGTGTAACAGCAAAATGAAGTCTGTGAGTAGCATCCTAATTTTACTGATGAGAGCACAGGCATTAATGACCTTGAGTAAATTAACCTCTTCTGGCTTTGGTTTCCTCATTTGTCAGAGGAGGGTGATTGCTAAGGTATCTTGCAGATCCAAAATTCTGATTTTTGTGCCAAAGATCCTGCCACGTGTTAAAGCAAGACCAGAGCCCAGCGACTTGGTCCTTGGCTTTGATTTTCACTGGGTAAGTGGAGACCAGTTATCTGGAGCCTGTTTTCTTCAAATCAGGGCTTCCCCTTCTCTCTTGAAGATTTCAACTGGGGCTCACCACTTTTTGCCTTTTTCTCCTCAGATTTTCAATAGAGACCATATTCGTCTCTGCTGGGACCAACTTATTATGTATTGCTGCTCTGCACCTGTGAAGACAGCTGCTGTGTTTTCCATCATAAAAACAGCTGCCTTTTGGCAGGGAAGCCCAGAATGTGCTATGTAGCTATACCTTAATACAGTGCTAAATTATTTAGGCATGCTTAACCCGAGATGCTCAGAGCATCTTGGAATTCCTATTAAGGGCTTCTGTAGTCATCGCTCAGTAAAAGGTTTCCCTTTCATTTCTTTCGTGATTACTAGGCAGAAACCTGAAAATGTAGGGAATTACATTTTAAAATATAGAAAATTACAAAGATACTAAATTGTGCCACAATAGTCAGATCCCCAGCCCCCAAATATAACCACTAATTAAAGTTTTTATGTAAAGTTATCTTTTTTCGTACATGAATGTGTATTTTGTGTTAGTACATAAATAAAGGTAGAATCCTGCTGTACATAATATTTTAAAAGTTCTTGTTGTGTTGGCTTAACCTAACTATAGCTAATTGATTTACGGAGTGGGAAAAGTACACATTTTATTTTTTTAATTTTTATTTATTTTTAAATTTTTATTTATTTATTTTTTTAAAAGTACACATTTTAATTGTGTAATCTGGCCTCTAAAATAAAGCCAGGGTAGGATTGAAAGCCCTTTTGGAAATGCATACAAGTTTGTCATTGCATTTCTGCATCCCTTTTCTATCTGATTTTTACACAGTGGGGAGACAAGTCTTTGTGTTCTTCACAAACAAGTTACAGACATTCTATTTCAGCCAGAGTTGACCTGCAGGAAATGTGCTGAGGTCAAAGCCTGTCACGGCAGAATCCCACTTTCCTGAGAGAGCTAAGAGAAAAAGATGGGGGGGAGCCCCACTCCAGATCTCTGAAGTATGTCATTCATTTCAGTGAATCACTACAGAATTAAAAAAACAAAAAAATATATAAAATGCCTGGGAAGGACACATGGGGACCGTCTTTCTGGATGTCTAGTTTGGGGAAAGGATGAGCTGAGCTCAAAGCAGCCAAGTTTCCCCAAAAGCCAACTCTGCTTTGTCAAGTTTGTGGCGCATGTGATGGTTTTTGAGGGCAGGAGGGATGTCGTTTTCTAAAGATGTTCCCAGATGCTCTGTGGGCTGCTATTTGGAGCTGGAATCTTCTCTGCTCACCTCCATAGTCCCAGAGGCCTAGAGTCCCCCCCCCCCCCACCCTGCACCCCGCACATGCTGGACTCAGTTTCTCTCGGGAGGTTTTTGTCTGGGCAGCAATCCAGGGCGTGCTCCGAGAGCTCAGGCCCTGACACCCGTGCCCCTCCTGAGCTTTGCCTGTAGCCTGCTGAGTGCCAGCTTGGAGGCCTGAGATAAATAGTCTTGCAGCTGCTTAGCCGTCAGCCGGGCTCATTTATTTGACACAAATAAGCTCATTGACCTGATTTAGCGCAGGGAGGAACTACGGAGTCAAGTCCAGTATGATCTTAAAGCCCTGTCTTTTCACCGCAGCCTTTTCAGACCTTCAAGGATGGCCACTGAATTAAACCATGGTCGTGGGCACTCTTTCAAGGAAAGAAGGAGGAAGAGAGTTAGATGGGAGGAAGAGGAAGGGGAGAGGAGAGAAGACGGAGGTGCCAGGGGCACAAAGAGCAGTTGCTGTCTGTGCCACTTGGTGGCACCAATTCCTTAGGTTTTCTGTCCTCAGCATAGTCCTTGTTGGGAGACTGTGGGACCTGTGCCTGAGTGGGTTCCCTCTCCTTAAGACAATGAAGGACCATCTGGTAGTGACGACAAACCAAGACTCTTTCCAGGGCCCGTCGATTTTGTGCACAGGGACTCAGAGGAGTATCCCTTGCAAGGAGAAGGAAATAGATCTGCTGCTGGTGCCCTCGAAGACACCAGGCTTAACTCGGTGCCCGTGACTGCCCCCTTCTTCCTCCTCTCCCGTTCACCGAGGCAAAATGTACAGTAGTCTCTTGACCATTCCTGCCCAGACAAAAAACATTTGCACCATCACTTTCACACGGCACTGTCTTCTGAGGCTGGTATTCTTTCTCATCTTCATTTTAAGAACAAGGCTCTGATGCTCAGGTTAAATTTTGCTCCAGGTTATACTGTTAGATGCCAACTTCAGAGCCCTGGAAGGTGCATGCGGGCCCAGCCTAGGAACACTGTGATAGCAGCGACTGTCTTCCTATCATTTCTGGCGCTAAAGGCCTCTTATTTAATCCTAACAACCACGCTTATGTGATAGTAGGTCTTTTTATCCTCATTCTAAAGAAACGAACTTGGATTAATTTCTTCGCGTAGGGGAACACTGTCTTAGTGGTTTAAACCAGGATAGTGACGGAACCCAGATCTTTTTTTGCTCTTGGACCTGGACTTTTAGCCCCTGTGATGTAGTGCCATACTGGGCTCTTGAGCGGTGAGAAGGAGGTCCTCGGTGGAGGAGGGGTTACTTGCTCTGCAGCTTGCTGTTAGACCTTGGGTTTGGATCATCCTTGATTTAAGCAGAATGTTTCACCTCGCTGCTAGTCCTGCCAGGAAGGGTTTTTGAATAATGCATTGAAAGGGGATCTTAGCCTTTCAGCACAACCCAGGTGAGAGGGCTCTATCTTAACATTCTTTTTCCCACTGAGCAGAGTCCTTATAATGGGCTGAATTGTCTCCTTCCAAAATCCGTATGCTGAATTCCCAACCCCAGTCCATCAGAATGTAACCTATTTAGAGAAAAGGCCTTTGAAGAGGTGATTAAGTTAAAGTGAAGCTGTGAGGGTGGCTTCTAATCTAATAGTACTGTGCCCTTCTAAGAAGAGGGAGAGACACCAGGGCTTCAGGAAGGCAGCCGTCTGCAAGCCAGGGAGGGCCTCAGGAGAAACAAACCTACTGACACCTTCATCTCGGACTTCCAGCCTCCAGAACTGCGAGAGAATAAGTTGCCATTTAAGCTCCCCAGTCTGTGGTATTTTGTTATGACAGCCTCACTGACTGATAAAATCCTTGAAGGAAATGATGCTGAGTTCTACGCAAACCCGAAGGACAGCACGGCGTAGGGAGCAACACTGAGCTGCGTTGCTGAAGCCATCTTGGCTCCAATGTGTCTCTTCTTTTCTGGGCCTGTTTGCCCATCTGTGAAAGTGTACAGGGGAGCACGTATGAGGGTCCTTCCAGCCCTGGCATTCCAGGATTCTAGTTGGTAGCTTCAAGACCTGGAAAGTGCTGCTTTAAACCTGTGGTGTTTAACTGCAGGGAGATTTTGCCCCCCAGGGGACATAAGCCAATGTGTGAAGACAGTTTTGATTGTCACGAAGTGTGTGTATAGAAGTACTGTGGGCCTCTAATTGAGGCACAGCCCCCACTGTGTTTTGAAGTGGAGAAACCCTGGGTTAAACTTCGTTGCCCCTTGAATGGTGATGATGTGGAATTGCCAGCCCCAGTCATTCATTCAGCACGTATTTACCTGGCATTTACTGTGTGCTTAGCTCTGTGCTAGGGAGTACAGAGAACTGGAAGACAGTCTTCTGGAATTTAAAATCGAGTTGATCCTGAGCCTCTGGTTTTGGGAACATAGTACCTAAACATTCTTAGGTGTCGATGCTACTGTCCGCCTTAGGATAAACTGTCACTTTGGGTTTCCAGAGAAAGTCTTTTATGCTTGGACATCCAGGAACCATTTATTTAGTCCCACCTCATTCATAGACCTACACTAGTATAGCTTGTTTCTTTTCAAAAAGGATTTGAGGAAACTCTATGTATTTGTATGTAGTACTGATTAGTAAAGCAAATTAAATTATAACCAGTTTAAAATAGAATGCCGACATGCAGTTGTGAGACAGCAACACAGTTGATGCATATACACTATATGCATTTTTCTAATTTTTCCGAATTATAAAGTGACATGTTGCATTATAGAAAATTAGAGAAGAGAATAAAAGCTTTCATAATCCTTCCATTTGTAGATCACCATTATTTGGTGTGTATCTCTTTTCATATACATGCACATATATTAATATATTTAACAAAAAAGAAAATTGTGATCCTATTTTACCATTTTGTAACCAAATGAATGACCCTCTAATGGGGCTTTGACATCTGATTTGGTGATCACAAGGCAGAGAAAGTGGCCTGCATGCCAGGCTGGCTGTGGAGTTACAGAACCAAGGTCACTGCCCACCAAGAATGCATTGATCCAGGGAGGTGGGTGAAGGCCCACATTTCATTTCACAATTCCAGGGGGCATCATTCATTTGGTAACAAAGAGAATGGTGTGTTCCACGCCACCCCTTGCCCCTCCCCCTTTGTGTGACCCAGCAGCCCTGGAACTCTATTTTTGGTAGCAGCTTTGTTGAGAATACAATTCACTTACCATGCAGTTCACCATCTGAAGTGTACAATTCAGTGATTTTAGTATATCCACAGAATTGTGCAGCCATCACCACAATCAATTTTAGAACATTTTCATCACCCCAGAAGGAAGTCCCATACCCGTTAGCTATTGCCTTCCCATTTCCCCCCAGTCCTTCCAGCCCTAGATGACCACTAATCTACTTTCTGTCTGTAGATTTGCCTATTCTGGACATTTCATATAAATGTAATCATACAATATGTGATCTTTTGTGACTGGCTCCTTTCACAAACATGAAAGCACCATGTTTTCATGGTTTGTCCAATTATAGCATGTATCAGTACTTTGTTCTTTTTTAAAAATTTATTTTTTAGTTGAAATATTCATACACCATACAGTTCACCCTTTTTAAGTATACAGTTCAGTAATTTTTCCTATTCACAAAGTTATGCAGACACTACCACTAATTCCAGAACATTTTCATCTCCCCAAAAGAAACCCCATACCTGTTGGCAGTCCACTCCTCATTCTTCCTCCCTGCCAGCCTGTGGCAACAATTAATTTACCTTCTGTCTCTACGGATAGACCTATTATGGATATTTCATATAAATAGAATCATACAGTATGTAGTCTCTTGTTACTAACTTCTTTCACTTAGCATGTTTTCAGAGCTCACTTATGTTGTAGCATGTCTCAGTACTTCATTCCTTTTTATGGCTAAAGAGTATACCATCATATGAATAGACCACATTTGCTTATCCATTCATCAGTTGATGGGCATTTGGGTTGTTTCCACTTTTTGGTTATTGTGGATAACGTTGCTGTGAACATTTGTGTATAAGTTTTGTGCAGACAAATACTTTCTGTTCTAGGCATATACCTAGAAGTGGAATTACTGGGTTATATGGTAACTGTATGTTTCATCTTTTGAGGAACTGCCAGACTGTTTTCCAAAGCAATTGTACCATTTCACATTCCCACCAGCAGTGTATGAGGATTCCAGTTACTCCACGTCCTTGCTAAGACTTGTCATTGTCTGTCCTTTTGATTGCAGCCATCCTAGTGATGATGAAGTGGTATCTCATTGTGGCTTTTGACTTAGCATATCCCTGATGCCTAATGATGTTGAACATCTCTTCATTTACTTAGTGGCCACATGGACATCTTCTTTAGAGAGATGTCTATCCTAATTCTTTGCCCATTTTAAAATTGGGTTGTCTTTTTATTCTTGAATTGTTCGAGTTCTTTATATATTTTGGATATGAGCCCCTTATCAGGTTCATGATTTGCAAACATTTCTCCCATTCTGTGCATTGACATTTCACTTTCTTGATAGTGTTCTTTAAAGCATAAAAGTTGTAATTTTGATGAAGTTCAATTTAACTAGTTTTTCTTTGGTTGCTTGTGCTTTTGGTGTCATATCTAATACCACTTGATTTTTAATGAATGATAATATTCCTTGGAATAGATGTAACATAAAGGCATAATTATTTGATACTAACTTGCATAATGTTTTAATGCCCTTATCCCTACCTCCACCCCCAGTAACTTTATTCTGGTGATATCTGGAGTTAGACCTCAAGCCATTTGCCAATTTCGTCAGATCCCTGTAGCCTTTGTAAACACATCATTGTTCCTCATGTCTCTTTTTCTCCCCTGGAATGTGCTTAGCGATGCCCAGACCTCTGCAGTGCAATTGACAAGGTGCACAAGTCTCCAAGTAGCACAACTTCAGGTGCCCTTTGTCCCTGTGATTCCATCGCCAACGTTGCACTAATGCAACCTTGTGGGACCACGTCGCCATCTTCTGGCAAAGATGGGAAAGTGCAATGCCAGGAACTTGAACGTTCTGTGGAAGGTCTTTTCCTTTTTTCCCTTCTCCGTGGTAGATTGTCAGGTACCAACTAATTGTTTTCATTCTGACCTGCTTTTGTTGCTTTAAAAGGTTTTTCCACCTTTGGAGGTAGCGTTTAAAGATTCAACCACTTATGAAAACCAAATCTGTTTTCTATAAGGCAGGGAAGCTTGTGTGTCTCTCATTCTACAGGCAGTTCCCGGCGTGTGAAACATTTCATCATTGAGTAGAAAGCAATACTTTACCTTAGGTGGGGAAAGGAAAATGAATGCAAGTCATTTCTCTTGTCATATGGGTCACATTATCATATTTGTTGAGTCCCTGATAGTCTAGGACTCTCAGGTGTATCATTATACCTTCTCCCAGCCCTCCCAGGTATACCCAGGTGTATGTATTGTCCCTACTTTGCTGATGAGAGTGAGGCCTTGGAAAGATAAATGACTGACCTTTGTTTTCTAGGACAGAATGGGCAAAAACTTTTTTTTTAATGAATGGTAGAATGGTCAGGAGGTGAAATCATTAGTATCCAGTATAATGCCTTATACTGTATTTTAATAGGTCTTTATTGAATGAATGAAAAAAGTAAATTCTGTGCCCTGACTCCTGACCTACTTTCTTTTCACCGCATCCAGCTGCTTCTCCTGTCGTACATGCCTCGTCATTTCAACAAATATTTGCAGTGTTGTTCAATGAGAGAACAGGTGTTTATAACTTTCAACCTTTAATAAAAGGAGTAAAAATGTGATTTTTTAAAAAATGTGCAGAAAAACACACAGATATTCATACCAGTGTTGTTCACAACAGCCAAAAAGTGGAAATAATCCAAATGCCTGTCAGAAGATGAATGGGTAAACAAAAATGTGGACTATCCATACGATGGAATATGATTCAGCCAGAAAGGAATGAGGTCCTGACACAAGCTACAGCATGGATGGCCCTTGAAAACATGATGCTGAGTGAAAGAAGCCAGTCCCCAAAGACCACATGTTGTATAATTCCAGTGCAGCACATGTTGGGGTGGCTGCACAACTCTGAATATACTAAGGATACACTTGAAATAGGTGTGCATTTTATATTTATATTATGTCCCAATAAAGCTGTTTCTAAAATGTGTACAAGAAGCTTTGCAAAGGGCTGGTGTGGGTGTTGGGGAGAGGTGTTGTGCTTGGGACCCCCACGGAAGAAGTGGAACCCAGAGTGGAGAGCCAGGCTCAGCCAGAAGGACCTGAGCTTAAACTCCAATTCTGCCCCTGACAAGTAGCGTCATTTTACCCTAATACTTAGTTGCTCTGGAGTTTGGTTTTCTTATTTGTAAGACAGGCATGACAGTACCCTCCTCACAGGCTCTTTTTGGCTTAAATAGATTATGTATGTAAAGTTTCTTGCACATGCCGCGTTCAGCAAATACTCATTTCCGTCTTCCAACCCTGAATTGCTATGATTCTGTGACTTTCAGGCTGTGAACGGGCTGTTAAGCCCTTTTACCTTCAGAAGCTTCTAGTGGGCAGTGCAGATGAGTGGATCCAAAATGTGAAATGAGGGGTTTGGACTAAGCTAAAAGCCTGGCCACTTGCAGGAGTCTGTGGTTTCCTTGTTTAGATGCCCTAAGTTAGCGGTCTGCTTGAGCCCTCTGTGGTCTACACTGCAGGACCCCAGTCCTGCCCATGGCGGTTTGTGAGTCTGTGGGACACACATGCATTGTCCTCTGATTCTGAAAGGCCTGTGCAGCATCTGTAGGCAGGGCCCTTCTCCTGTCTGCTGGACACCCCCAGCTCTGCCTCCCCAGTTCCTTCTTCAAGGGGCCGATTGGCAGAGGGGCCTTGTTGTAAGGGGGACGCTGGGAGTGTTTCCAGCAGCAGAGTTTTTCTTTACCTTCGTAAAGCAGTTTTGTTCTGGATGAATAAGGACCCTTCAAGCTACTCCACACAAAGGCAGATAAGCATGTACCAGTGAGGCTGGGGGAAAAATGGAAGGGGGTGTCTAGAATGTCTCTGCCACCCCCAAGCTGACAAGTCACATCAGTCCTGCTGTCGGACACCTCAGGACCAGAGGAATTGACTTCATTGGTGGCCCCTGACCCCTCCCAACAATCCTAGGCAACCCCGGGACCTGGCGAGCTCCATCCCTGTGCTCTTCCTTGAACTAGAGGCCTCACCCAGTGGGCGGTGCGCAACACAGGGGAGTGAATTCTGAACACGGAATTTTCAGATTGGGTGGTGGGGCCTGGGGAGGGAGGGCTGTTGGGGATGAATTGCAGGGGAAGGCAGGTCCTGCGATTCTTATGAAAATGAAATAAAAGGGAGAAAGAGTCTATTGGGTTTTGACATTTCCTAATTGTCACTTTTACACTGGGGGAGTAAATTCAAATTTCCTGCTTTTTAAAATTATATAACCTTTCTCCTGTCCAAGGACACTTATTCAGAGGCCTTCATTTGGGGTCTTGTGCTAATAACCGTAATGAGACTCTGAGAGGAGAGCTGTGGGGCCAGGACCGGAATGGGGGGGTTTGAATAGGGGGAACACCGGTTAATGGGGGTCGGTCCTCCCTTCTGGCCCTCAGTAGGGGGAGCGTTGTGTGGCAGCACTGACAACGGAGTCTCGAAAGACATAGTGAAACACAGCACAGCATCCCTGCAAAGCAGGTAATGTTTCCCACTTTACACAGGAGGAAACGATCCGTGAGAGGGGATGCAGTTTACCAGGCCCAAGGAGCCAGGAAGTGGGGCTCAGACCCAGCCCTGCATTTTGATGCGATGCAATGGCCTTAGGCAAGAAGTGACTTAAAATGAAGGCCGTCTGTGCTCTTTCCCGGGCCCTCTCTGCCCTTCTGCCAACAGCATGCCCATGTCTAGGCTGAGCCCCTTGTCCTATACAAAGGTTTTCTCCCCACATGGGTGTGCTGGTTCTTGTTTCAGCCTAGAGTGCAGAATCTCAGAAGCCCTATTGATGACATAGACACCTGGAGATGGATGCATGAGATAAGCCTGGTCAGGGCCAGGGGCAGTTTGACCCTCCCAGGTGGAAGATCATGGTCAAGGCAGATGTGAAGTGCAGGAGTCAACACACTTTCTCTGTAAGGGGTCTGAAGGTAAGTATTTCCAGTTTTGAAGTTATACGGGCTCTGTTATAAATGTTTAACTTTGCTGTCGTAGCTTGAGTGCGACCAAAGACACTATGTACACAAATGGGCTTGGCTGTGTTACAGTAAAACTTTATTTACACAGGTCGGGGGCCAGATTCGGCCTGCAGGCTATAGTGTACTGACCTCTGGCTTAGCGAACCAGTCTTAATTGGTCAAACTCCCTTCTTAGTGTTGTCCTTTATTTAGAGACAAAGTGCTAGAAAAGATGGAGTCTTTTCAGTGGTCCCTAGAAGGTTGCTAACAACCATGAAAGGCCACCTTCGGAGAAAGACCTCCACCAAGTGAAAGCAACAGGAGTTCAGAGCTTTTACCCTCCAGCAGATGCTCAGAAATGAAGATTCTACTTTCTTCCCATTGTCCCTCAACGGAAGGCTGGGTGTTTTAATTAGCTAATGTTGGCAAATTGCTTTGAAGAAGATTGTAAAACATTCGTGCTACAAGTGCCAAGAATCCTAATTAGCTTTCCTTAAAGATACCACCTGGAAGTGTGATAGCTTGTTGCTAGAGGTCCGAGCGGACCCAAAACCGGTTTTTAAGCAAACACAACTGAATACAATCGGATCTCTACATTGACGTCACATTTTCTTCCTTCTGCCGAATCTGATTCCAAGCAGCTGGGATATTAAACCATGAAAGTCTGCTAGCGACAGGGGCATGAAACAAATTAACCCATCCATTTGTTGCCGCCGATGTTGCCTTTTGGATTTTTAGCTTGTGCGTTGGAGGCCCTGCCCTGGCGTGTCAAGGTTACAGGGAGGAGGAGGCTGGCAGCCACTTAGTCATACAGCAGGGCTGGCTCCCAGGTCCCCCAGTCTGAGAGAGACATGTATATGCTGTCGCTCTTAACAGCTGGATAATGAATTTGCTCTCCAACACTCTTGTTTCATGTGGTGGCAGCGGCGACAGCAGCAGCATCTGATCTGTGTCACCATCAGAAGCAAGTGAGATGTAGTTAATATGGACCTTAGCCACTGACATGCATTGATTCGGAATCTCCAGGCTCTGATGAAGTCCTGCTAAATTGGTGGGGCCGGGCCCTGTGTGAGAGGATGTGGCAGGGGGCAGGGATGGGGAGGGATTCCTCAGCCTCACCACTGTTGACATTTGGGGCCAGATGATTCTTTGAGGTGGGAGGTGGGGAGGCTCTGCTGTGCACTGTAGGACGCTGAGTAGCATCCGTGGTCTCTACCCACTAGGTGCCAGTAGCAGCCCTCATTCCCAGTGGTGACAGCCCACAATGTCTCCAGACACGGCCTAATGTTCCCTGGAGGGGACAGTCATCCTAGTTGAGAAACACTGGATTAAGGGGAGGAGGGGGGCATGGAGTCATGTTTTCCAGGGATGCACTTGGACCAGGGACCTAGTGGAAAGTGGGCTCCAAGCATCACTCTTGACTCCTCTGTCACACCCTCATCCAATCCATGAGCAAGTCCCAAAGGCTCTACCTTGACGGCGTGTTCTGCACCAGACCACTTCTTGCCACCCCGCCTCTCCTGCTCTTGTTCAGGCCCCTGCGTTTCTGGCCTAGATGATGCTAGCAGCCTCCCAGCTGGTCCTTCTGTGCCCCTTTGCTCCCCATAGGCAGAGGGACTCTCCGGAAAGGTAAGCAAGAGCGTCTCAGCATCTTGCCAGGAACCCCCAGGCTCCCTCGCACTTACACTGAAATCCCTAGTCCAACCAGGTGCTGTGCCCTGTGTGCGCCTCCCCTCTGCCCATAGACGTCCTTCACTCCCCTGGGTCTCTGCTCAAATGTCCCTCTCCAGGGGCCTTCCCGCACCCCTATCCTGAAGAGCACATCTCTGTCTTCTCTGCGCTAGGGGTCCTCAGCCTCAGCGCTAGTGACATTTGGGGCCAGACGATTCTTTGCAGTGGGGGCTGTCATGGGCATTATAAGATGTTCAACAGCATCCATCTCCCTTCCCCACCAGATGACAGTGGACCCCCCCACCCAATTGTGACAACCAACAATGTCTCCACGCATTGCCCACTGTCCCTTAGAGGCAGCATCGCCCTGGTTGAGAATCGCTGCTGTCCTGCAAGTGTTTTTCTTCACGGCGCTCTCCGACAGGGCATCCTGTTTGTCTTCTTCACTGGAATGCCAGCTTTAGGAAGACAGGACTTAGATTTTTCCCCTTCTATATTCTCAGGGCATAGAATAGAGCTTGGGACATAGTAGGTGCTCCGTAATTGTGTTGAATGTTATGAACTGCATGCTTCTAAGCAACCTGTGACGTGATGGGGTCATGGATTGGGGCAGGACTGACCGGCAGAGTGTGTCTTACTGGTTATAGACATCGAAATGCTGTGCCTTGGACATCTGCAAGCTCTTTAAAGCACAGAGAAATCTTTGGGAACCCTAAGCCAGGGCTCTGGTGGAAGGGCAGCTACAGAGCCCCTCCCTGGAAGCGCTTATTCCGGGGATAAGGTGCATTTTCCAGGGGCACCCAGATGAGCCTGCAGACCACACTTGAAGAGACACTAGGCTCTGTTGAGAGTAAATGGTTTCTGGCCAGCAGACGTTTCTTGAACTGAAGGGTTTGTGTGGTCTGGAGAGCCAGCGAACATTCTAGCTTCTGTTTGTGGGTGTGTTGAGGATTTCTTTCCTGGCTACAGGTGGTACCTGGAACTTGGCTGATGAGAGCGATTCTCCTCCTTTCCTTCATCCCCCTCTCTCAGCATCACCAAGACATCCAGATGGATGGCTCTGGTTGGGTGTGGTGAGCCCTACGAACACAGCCATGCATCAGCGTCATGGGGGGGTTGGCCGTGTGCAAAGCCACTTCTTCCTCCTTCTGGTGCTACTCTTCTAGCTTCTGGTGTTTGCATGTTATTTCTCCCACCCTCTCTTCATAGCGGAGGGGACATACTGTAAAGTGTAGCAATTATGAGAAATCTGACTTCAAACTGAGACTCCTCCACTGGCCACGTGACTTTGGCAAATGACTTAACTTTTTAAAAACTCGGTTTGCCCATCTCTACAGTGGGGATAATACCCAGTTCTCTGTTTCCTCCTGAGGATGCCATGAAATGAGCAGGGTTCCTCACCTGGCCTGGCCAATGTAAGTCCTCACTGAGGAGTTGCTGTTGTTATTTCCTGCCTACCAGCGGCGCCTTCCTTCAGCCAGCTCAGCCCTCAGCAGGGTTCACCTGCCTCTTCCCTTTTCCTCTCGAATTTGGCTCCTGTTGCCTCTTTGGTGTCATCGTCCCCACTAGCAAGCAGCTTCCCCCTCCTGACTCTCGCCCCCTCTCCCTCCCTTCCCAGCATGCGTATCTCATCACTGTGATTACACCGTATTAGCCACCGTGATTGTTCCATGCCTTGGCACCTCATTACTGAAATAAAGTTAACATTAATGGGAGTCCTGCAGCTAATCCCTCTGCTCACCTCTCCTGAAAATGCATTCCAGTGATTAGCAGGAGAGACACATGCATATATTCATTTTAAAACTGTTCCCCGGCTTCCCCCCTCTCCCTCCACATCTCCTCCTCAGTCACTGCAGAGACGGAGGCCAGGGGGCCTTTTAGCTGCCAATGGGTGGAGGAGGCAGTGAAATCCTTCCGAACTGGGGCAGGCAGGATTTTGGGAGCAGCCAACTTTTCCCCCTAGAAAAGAAACGCATTGGTTTTTTTAGGGTGGGTGCAATTAAAAACAAAACCAACCCACAAACAAAAGGCCTTAGAGTGAAACAGACTGGGGGTGTGTCCTAGTCTTGCCACTTTCTCCTAGGAGACCTCTGTAAAATTGGTTTAACCTTCCTGAAGTGCAGTTTCCTCCTCTGGTGAAGGGGAGGATTATGTCAGATGAGGAATGTGGAAGAGCCTAACGCCTCAAGGATCGCTTTCCTCCCCTCCCCTGGCCTGCGAAACCAGAGGTCGGGGGTGTCCACGGGGCTCCTTGAGGCCCCCAGTGTTGGGATGGTGCTGAGCACGATGAAGATGAATTTCCCAGTGACGTATTATTTATAAGAACTTGGGTGAAACTCACTCCATCTTCCTGCCCCCTGCCCCGGGGAATCTGCAAATCCACAGACTGACAAATACCCTCCCTCATGGGGCTCAGGAGCTGGGCTCCTAGGTCCTCTCCTTTCCCGCATTTCCTCTGTCCTGATTAAAACTGGGGCCAGGATGACTCCCCCCGCCCCCGCCGTGCAGCTCCGCCTCGGCAGCAGCCAAGAAAAGGGAGCAGGGGAACAGCAGAGGGAGGCGTGGGGCTGTAATGAGATTCACCGGCGCCCTCACTCACCCTCCGTGTCAAGGAGACATTTTCAAAAAGGTTTGACACAGCATCCTCGCAGAGCCCTTTGCCAAAACGCAAGGTGGAGGCCCCCGGAGTACTTTAAGCCGGCTTCTGTTAACAGAGGGGCCCGTCTGCATATTATAATCACGCCGCTCCAATTCCCCGTTAAGCAGCTGTTCCCACAAAGAGGGACAATAGCTCAGCCCCACCCCTTTGAGAGCTGATTTCAGTCTTGTCTTTGCCGGTGCCAATTCTTTGATCAGTTTTCACTTAGGATCTGGAGGGCATGTTACAAAGTGCTTTGGGATGGCTGCCAACAGGCGCCTCACTGGAGCATGACAGGGGCCCAGAAGTGTCAGCGTTGGGAGAGAGACAGAGCTCACAGGATGCCTTTTAAAAAATAATTATATTTGAATTTTAAAAGCAATCTTCATATATGTTAGTAGATTCATTTATATGGAAAGCTATGCCAGTTCCTCTACCCTTTTAATATTTGATGTTGCATCAGCTTCCTTCACAGTTGGGATGAGCGTTCTCTGGCATCTTGGAGACTTTGGGGACTCCTGGGTTAAAGAAAAAGCAATGAGAGGCTGGATACTGTCATTTCTTTCCCATTCCTCATTGGCTCTCCTTCCTCCCACCCCTCAACCAGATGCCTTGTTTCTAAATTGATTGTAGAGGATCCGAGGGAGCAAGGCAGGAAATGGGGGGGGGGGTCCAAAATACACTTGGTTTGTTGGTGGTGGGAGGGCAACAATATCTATCATTTATTTTATTTTTTTATTGTGATAAAATATACCTAATATAGAATTTACCATTTTAACCATTTCTCAATGCACAGTTCAGTGTCACGAAGTACATTCATATCGTTGTGCAGTTTTCACCACCATCCAGCTCCTGAACTCTTTGCATTTTCCCAAACTGAAACTGTACCCATTAAACACTCACTCCCCTCCCCGCCAGGCCTTGGCAACCACCTTTCTACTTTCTGTCTCTATGGCTTTGACTTCTCTAGGTACCTCATGTAAGTGGAATCATGCAATATTTATTCCTTAGTGTCTGATTTCTTTCACTGAGCATATTGTCGTCAAGATTCATCCCTGTTGTGGCAGGTTTCAGAACTTTCTTTTTATAACTGAATAATATTTCATTTCTTTATATACTACATTTGCTTATCCATTCATCAGTTGACGGCCACTTGGGTCGCCTCCCACGTATTGAATCTTACAGTTTCCAGCCGGCCACGTGAGGTGTTTGCCTACCTACAGACATCGAATTTAATTCTCACCAATGCCATTTTATGGTTGAGGAAAGGGAACCTGGAGAGATGAAGGGGCTTGCTTGAGGTGACTTGCTGTTAATTGGTGGGGCTGAGATTTGGTTTGGGGAATGTCTCACTCTAAAACTATAGTTCTCAAACATTCCAGGATTGCTTAGGAGGTTCCTGGGCCCTGTCTTGACCTATTCCGGTTCAGAAAGTCTGCAGTAGGACCCAGGACTTTGTGTCTTAACAGGCACCCTTCTCCAATACAGGTTATCAGAGAACTAGAGTCTGCTTAATATGTGTGAAGTCTAGGGTTTTGACAGCTATCCTATATGACCTTGTTCCTAAGGGAATTGGAGGCAGCTTTCCCCCAAACACTTTAAGATAAACAGACGTGTTCTGCGTAAAGGGAGAGTTGGGAGAGACTTCTGCATGCAGTCCATAAGGCATTCATACACAGGGGCATGTGTGAGGGGCTGCGGTTTGGGCTGCATGGTCACCTCTGAGCTTCCTAGCAGCCCAAGCAAGGAGTAAAACAAGATTAGCCACAAGATGTATCCAGCTCACAACATAAAACATACCACCAGGAGCACAGCTATTGTGTGCATTTGGTCTGAGGGCTCCTCACTGAGAAGACCCCGTGCTGTGATGGAAAATAGTCACAAGCCCCCCTGAATCAGTTTGACAGAACTGTCGTAGGGCTGTGTCTTTAGGGCAAACTGAGGTGCGATGCTAACGAACCCTCCTGGTAGAGACAGACCTAGAGAAGACTGCACTGAGCCATTTCAAACCTGCTTTCTGCAGGGGTGTGATAGAGTTCTTCGTGTTCTAAAACAGATCCCTTGGCTTTTTGTTAGATTGCTGGCCTGCCTCGGCAGCTCCATTCTTTCCAGCTCCTCTCCTGAGCCTGCAGGTCCCCCTGCCCTGGAGAAAAGAGCCCAGCGGGGGGCCTCTGCTGTAATGACTAGGATGCTTGTCTTTAAAGTTTGCAAAGCCCTTGGCCTCCAACCAGTGGCCAGTGTGGCCCTTCTCTCCTTCGGCATGCAAGAAAAGCTGCTGTCTGGTTGAGTGAGCTCTGCTATAAATCAAAGTGTCACCACTTAGCCAGTAGAAGTGATTTAATTAATCCGCTGTGTTGTCCCCTGAGCATCACTCCACCTGACTGCTAATCAACTTCCATCAGCAAGAGGAAAATACAGGCCCTCTTTTACTGAACCGCATTGCATGAGATGAAGGAAGAGAGGGAGGGGGAGAAAAAGTTAATTGCGGCACGGGAGCTCAAACTGTCACAAGAAAAAAGTCTCTCGTCTGGCATCTGCCTCTTAATACACTGTTGTCCCGTCTCGGGTGAGCTGCAGGAGAGGACCACATTTCAGTGATATTAATAGAGACATTATCTATTGTCCATATCTATTTATAAGAAATAATATCCTGCCTGGAAACCCTTGACAGCTGGCATATTGCAAAAAGGAACTGTTCTTTTTATCATGCACCCAATATTTAGACCTTAAAAAAAAAAACCCACACAAAACCTTCATTGATAATCAGATAAGATTGAAAGTTTATGTATCTATCTCTCGGTCACAGGAACATTTTTGACGGGTGACCACCCCAATTTCTGTCACATTCAGGTGAAATAAATGCAAGGCATTCCTCTGCAATGTAATTAGGCAGATCTAGTTAATGCTCTAGTGCTTTGAAGGTGAAACGAGCTTTTGTAATGAGAATTCTAAGCCCAGGATTCTTGAAACCTTTAAGAGCCTTATATCTCAAACCTCATCACTAACGGGAGCTCGCGTGGCTCCATTTTACAGTAGGAGAAACCGAGGCAAACAAGGGTCAGGGAAATTTCCAGAAAGTTGCAGAGCCAATATGAGTGTTCTGAAACTGGGATCCATCCCTTGTTGGGGTGGGGGGAGAGGGGGTGCCTAAGATTCTGTTTTAAAGCATGGGCTTATCTGGAATTGGATTCTTTTCTGATTGCTGAGCACTTACTCGATAAAAAGAAATTTATAAATTCTCTTAAGCAGGATAAAGACCAGAAAATCTTTCATCTGATCCAAAAACTGACATCTTGCATCAATTATGCATAAACCTTGGTTTTTCCCCATCAGAGGACTCCCCTTCCTCCATCCCCCCCCCCCACTCCCCGCCCCAAGCAAATGTGGAATTCCTGCCCGTGTTTTGTGGGTGAGTCATTGTGTCTTTAAAGGTTAGGGGCAGTGTTTACCTGCTCAGAACACTGTGTTTCAGCAAAGATGTGCTTGGGATCAGAGCCTCTGCTGTACTAAAGTTGATGGATGTGCCATTTAAAAGAAAGAGAGCCCTGGAATCTAATTCCAGTGACTCTGAGTGCCCAGGGCCGTTAAGGACTTCCCTGGGTATCTGCACACGTGACCTCTTTATGTGCATTATCACTGCTGGGCCAGGGCCACCCCTACAATTCTGGATGGGTGACAGGGTGGATGACAAGGGTGCTTCTCCATTATTATTAAGTCAAAATCTGATTAAAATGGATATCTGGGGCAGCTTTAAAGGGAAAGAGCTGCCATAAGAGATGCAGAGGTGTGTGGGGTCCGTCGAATGCTAGAGGGCAGTACAACCTTCTCCCCTACCCTAGGATGTGGCTTCTCTAGGCGGCTTTCCTCTTGCCTGAAGGAAGGCCAGGGCTGCCTGGGCAGAGGAAAGAGAGAGTCACTGGCTTCCACCAGCTAAAGCTCATGGGCACCCAAAGGGCAAGTGCTCCCTCCTTGTAGAGGGTGAGGGCCTGCCCCAGTCTGTTGCTGGGGGTAGTGCAAGGGCTGGGATTGGAGCCCCATGGAGCTGGGTGGAATTCTGACTGAGTGCCCCTCTTTGGACTCAGTTTCCTTATCTGAAGAATGGGAATGCCCATCTCCCAGAAGGGACATCAGGATGAAATGAGATCGTATATACAAACGTCCCCAGCATGGCACTAGGCACATAGGAGCTGCTGGATAAATGCAGCTTCTTTGTCCTCACCTGCACCCTCCTTCCTCCACTCCCCCATTCTCTCATTCCTTTCACCAGCCCTAGAATCTATGCTACAAAGTACTCGATTTGACAGAGGGGACTCAGATCCCAGAGTCACGCAAGGATCCAAATCCTGCCAAGCCTCCCCCCGCGCCCCTGCCCCCCCAGGCAGGCATCAGAGAGTGTCCGCCCCTCAGCTCAGGGCGCTGAGACCCCCCTCTCTCCACCCAGCTCTCTTTTCCTTTCTTGCATTTCTACCACAGCCATTGAACCGCACTCCAGGCTGACGCTGGGCATGTGGGAGCCAGCCAGGGACCCTTCATTATGGCTTTGTTTATTTTTATACACAGTTTAGAAACATCTGTTCTGACATTTTCCGGGGTCGAAGACAGGAAGAGAACAAGGTTGATATTTCTCAGGTGCTGGTGCGCTAGTGCATCTGTAATTGGAAAGCAAAATGGTTGGGTTGCTTCTCCATTTGTCATAAACATTTCATTTGAAAGAGAAGGCAGTGTTATGGTGCCCAGGGGTCACATTGTATGCAAACAGGTAAACATTAAAGGGAAGTCTGAGAAGTGAGAAATGGCAAAGCATTAAGAAACCCATGGTAAAGGTCTGTGCAACTTTCTTGGAGACAAAAGACTGGCCATGGGGAGATGACTGCAGCCCTTGTCTGCTTTCTTGAATTGGAAGCCTATTTTCCTTTTCTCAGTTAATCCCCTTCTTAAGATGAACGTGGTAAAGGTGGTGTCCAGAGGTTCACTGAGGGTAGGTGATGAAATGTATTCGTTCAGAAAATATTTACTGAGCACCTACTCTGCCCAGATCTGTACTAAGTGATACATAAGACACCGCTCATGCCCTGGGTAACATAATTATAATACAAAGTGGTGAGTATCACCATGGGCAAGTGAATTAATACTAAGGGAAGTCAGAGAGGGAGTCAGGAAAGGCTTCATGAGAAGTTTGCCAGGCAGAAGAGGAGGAAGGAGATCAGGGGATGGAAGGCAGAGCTTCTACCAAAACCAGAAGCAGTAACAAAAAAAGTGCTAAAGCCATCAAATAGCATCATTCGATTATATACCGAACAGTATGCTAACTGCTTTCTTGTTAAATCCTCCAACGTCCTGCACGGAGTAGGTGGTATTATCCCTGTTTTTCAGATGATGCTGGGGGGAGACTGTATTGCTCAGCAGAGGTTAAGGCTAATGTGTGGAGAACTAAGATTTCTCCCCAGCCCTGCCTGTCCCTCGTGCCCGCCATGCTTTCCCCCAGTGCCACACTGCGTGGTATGACTCGAACGTGGAGGATGAAGCTGGAGAGGTTAGGGGGATGGATTGCAAAGGACTTTTCATGCTGTGTTATAGAGTTTGGACTTTTTCCTGTAGGCAGTGGGAAGCCACCACGGGTTTTTAAGTGGATATTGATTCCGTTACCAATGGGAGATGGGATGGGTGAAATACCCTATGCCAGACTGTGCCCAGAACCTTGACCGGCCGTCAGATTCAAGTCCTGCCCATCCAGCTTCTTGCCCAGCCTCCAGGATGGCTGGCTGCTCAGCTGAAAGAACTAGACCATTGGGGAGGACAAGTCTCATAAGTGATGTGAAAAGAGATCCTTTTTCTGTTCTTTATCTTTTTTGGCTTGGGTATGTCTTTTTGTTCTTTGCTATAAAGCTCACATAGGCATCTGAGATTAAAAAATATAATAATGTGGTATAAAAAGAGAAATAAAAGTAAAAGTCGTCTTCCAGCTCATCTCATTCCCCAGATGTAAGCACTGTTAACAATTTCTTGTATAGCTTTCCTGAAATTTTCTATTCAGGTATAAGGATATGTATTTACATGTAACCTTTTTTAATTTTTAATTTTGTCTATTTCTGAACAGCTAATACATGTACGTGGGTCAACATTAAAAAGGGTTTTACTGTGAAAAGTCCCTCTCCCACTGCTGTCCCCCGTTTCTCTGTTTTCTTCCAATGTCACCATCTTCTTGCGTTTACGCATGTGCAAGCTCATACTTCGCACATGCGATGTCTGCTTTTCCCGTAAGTACAAAAGCTACGAAGAGTGCTATCTGCACCGTTCTATCTCTTGCTCTTTCACTTCATGGTAATTAAAAAAATTCCAGTATTTAGATAGTGCTTACCAACTGCCCCAAATTCATCTAAGTGCTTCATGTATGATCCCACTGAATCCTTTGACAGGGGCAAGTGCTTATAGTCCCCATTCACTTGGAGGAAACTGGGGCACAGAGAGATTGAGTGACTCACCCAGGGTCATTCAGTTAGTAAATTAGCCCTGACTGTTGGGCTGGAATTGAAATAATGCAAGAGAGGCGATACCACTGGTAGTCAGGGCCAGTCTGAAGGTGTTCGAGTCTTGCTTTTTTGGGGATATCAGCATACCTTGGAGATCTTTCCAGATCAACACGTATAGACTTAGTTATTTTACATGGCTGGATGCTTAACTTCAGTTACTTCATCATTTGCCTGTTGATAGATGTTTGGGTTTTTTCTAATGTTCACCTACAGATAGTGCTGCTGCTGGAACTTCCTTGTATGTACACCTTGCAGTGCTAGAGCCAATGTACTGTAGAATAAATTACTAAAGTAGGCTTGCTAGTCACCAGGCATGCACACTTTACATTTCAGAGATATTGTTAAATTGTGCTCCAAATATCTGCACCGGTTTACTGTCCCCAAGAATGTGTGAAAGTACCAGCCCCATATCCTCACCCTCCCTGGGCGTTATCAACCTGTTTCATCTTTGACAATATTCGTGCTGAAAAACTGGCTCATTGTAACGTGCATGCATCATGAGCACATTTTTTCATGTGTTTATTTGACCATTTATATTTCTTTTATGAACTGGTTTTCCGTGTCCTTTGCACATTTTGTGTTTTGACTTTGTCTTTTATAATAGAGATATATAAGAGCTCTTTGAATACTAAATAAATGTGTTACGAATATTTTTCTAGTTTATTGTTTGCGTTTGTATTTTTTTTCCACCATGGAGGAGATTTTAATTTTTATGTAGTTAGATATATTAATCTTTTCTATATGGCTATTAGGTTTTGTGTTTGCCTTTTCCTCTCCACAATTATATATTTTTTTAATGACCAATTTTTTTCTCCTTAGCCTTTTTATGGCTTTAATTTTTAAATTGAACGCTAGTGTGTTTGGAATTTATTTTGGTGTAAGGAGTGATATAGGGGTCTGGCTCAGTTTTTGGCTTTGAGGGGAACCTGTTTGGACTCCTTGGTGACCAGGCTTCACCGGATTGTGGGGGGACCACTAGCAGAAGGCTGGATCGGGTGGGAGAATTTCCAAAGGGCGGGCCAGCGCCACAGCACGCTGGGGCCTCAGCCCCCAGGGGCTGCCGGAAACCCAGAGTGGTCAGCCCTCTGGGCACCTGGAGGAACAGGGACTCCTCTGGGGTGCATATCTGAACCAAACACAGGCCTTATCGTCATAGGGAGAGAAGTGCATCTTATCTGTGTCCGTATATTCTCAGTGCTGCTCTGAGGCCCTGGCACAAGCTGATAATTGTCACGTTGTATGGAATCAACTAATTCTGACCCCCAAGCTGCTGCTCATTTGGTGCATTGTGACCTTGGGTTGTTGAGTGCATCCCTCCATGTCTCTGAGCCACACTGTCCCCATCTGTGAAGAGAAGATGGGTGATCACAATACTTAACCCAGGAGCTATTTCAAGAGGTTTCTAGAGTAAAGGGAGAAATGGGTGTGATTGCACTTGATGAACCCCAACGAGCTCTGTGGATGGAAAGTTGAAACTCTCAGCCACTCTCTGCTGCTATTCATATGTCTTAGCCTGTAATCAGTTGAAGTTGTAAAAATTACAATTCATCTCCTTGTGGGACATGGCTTTTTTATTTTTTAACTCTTAATGAGAAAAGGCAGCTTCTAAGCTTTTTTTTTCTGAATGCGTTCTTATACCTGCCAAAAAGTTATCTACTACTATCCCCAAACCTCTGACATTTGAGAAAATAAAGATGGGCTCAGAATGGGAAGGTCTCTATAAAGCAGAATCAGGTACCTACAAGGAACTGACCAGGGAATTCACTTATGGTTCACGTGGAAGAAAGTCCTGGGCACTCAGGCTTGATTTGATCCTGGGTGAGACTTGGGCCACTTCCGTGCTTCAGTTTCTCTCACTTGGTTAAAAAAGAGACCTCACACCCAAGAAAAATCAATCTAGAATAGCCATCTAGACTAGTAGTCAAGAGGGTAGGTTCCAGAATCTGACTGCCTAACTTCAAATCCCAGCTCCACCATTTACTGGTTGACTTTGGACAACTCACTTACCTTGTTTGTCATGGGGTAGGTGAAAACCTGAGTACCTGAGTACCTAAGGAGCTTAGAACAGAGCCAGGCATACAGCAAGTGCTTAATGAATGCACCTGTTATCATCTTCAAAGATTTCATTGTGATTGGCAGCCTGTTATATATATCAAGTCATCTTTGGTTGATAGTTCCATAGGAGGTTGATAGTCTCAGGGGCGGTGGATACAAAAAGAAATTAGAGGGATGGTCCTCAGAGAACCTAGGAGATACGCTCAGATAGGAGAGATGCCACAAACACATATGAAAAGACTGTAGACTTGGGACTTCCCTGGTGGCGCAGTGGTTAAGAATCCGCTGGCCAATGCAGGGGACAAGGGTTCAAGCCCTGGTCCGGGAAGATCCCACATGCCACGGAGCAGCTAAGCCCATGTGCCACAACTACTGAGCCTGCGCTCTAGAGCCCGTGAGCCACAACTGCTGAGCCCGTGTGCCACAACTATTGAAACCCGCGTGCCTAGAGCCCGTGCTCTGCAACAAGAGAAGCCACCACAATGAGAAGCCTGCACACTGCAACGAAGAGTAGCCCCTGCTCACCGCAACTAGAGAAAGCCCGCGTGCAGCAACGAAGACCCAGCACAGCGAAAAATATATTAAAAAAAAAAAAAAAAAAGACTGCAGGCTTAGGGTTGCAGACTCTAGCGCCTATAGAGGACAGACAGGCATCAGACAGGAGTGATACATACTATCTATATAAATCATACATATACGATTGTGCATATTAAATCACAAAGGAATAATCTTTTTCTCCATAAAGAAATACGCTTTCTCCATTTGTCTTGAAGTTTGCTCAGCTAGATTTTCTCATGTTTGGTGGAGGCCTGGCTGCAGAGAGATGGTTCTCTAGCATCATAAAAACAACAGTGCATGTAAATGATCCATGACAGCTGAGCCTGGCCTCAGAGCCAGGGAGACAAAAGGGAACCGGGGGGTCTTGGCAACTGCAATAGGGTGACCCCATCTGAAAGGCAAGTACTTGTGAGGCTAGAGGTCCTACATTTTCAAGAGAAAGCAGAAATCAAGATTTTTATCATATTTTTAAAATGTTGGATACAATAATTTTATCCAACACAGCATGCCTGTGGGGATGAATTTGGCCTCGGGGCCCCAGGTTTGCACCTTTTGCATATGGCCTGTCTCATAAGCGTACAGATGTGCAAATTCACGCACATTGCAAAGTTGTCACATAGGAAGCATTGCCTAGCTAAGCAGTTTTGTTTTTCCAAATCATTCAGGTGTTGTCTCTTCACAGATTCCACTATTCCAACTCATAGGCTGCCATGATCCCTTCACACAAAACTGCCTTTTAGGAAAAGATAAGATGGAAAGCATAGTGTGTTTTCATACACTGTTAGGTTAGAAGAAAGACATGCAGGGTTTGAAGTTGTGGGATAATCAGTGCAACTGCAATTTTAGACGTTACTTGGTTGAGCGTGCCAACATTCACAGCAGCGTTATTCATAATAGCTCAAAGGTGGAAACAGCTCAAATGTCCATCAGCTGATGAATCAATAAACAAAATGCAACATATCCATACAATGGAATAATATTTGGCAATGAAAATGAATGACGTGGCACAGGTAGATGCTCCAACGTGGATGAACCTTGAAAATATGATGCCAAGTGAAAGCCAATCCCGAAAGATAACATTGTATGATTCTATTTATATGAAAGGTATAGAATAAGCAAGCTGTAGAAACAGAAAGGAGATTCGTGGTTTCCAGGGGGTGGAGGGAAGGGGAACTCAGGACTAACTGCTCTTGGTACAGGGTTTCTTTTAGGGGAGGCAAAAATGTTCTAAAATTAGATTGTGGTGATGGTTGCACAACCCTGTGAATGTACCAAAAACCACTGAGTTGTATGGTATGCGAACGATATCTCAAAAAGTTGTTTAAAGAAAAAGATTATATGGTTCATTCTTTGGTGCTCTTTGCCAGGTACAGGTACAATATCAGCCATCCCTGAATACAAAGGACAGTGACCTAATTAGTGATAATTACAGCCTATTAAATGCATTGTCAGCTGCCATAGGCAAAGGTAACTGCAGTTCAGACGTTGGAGCCCTGGATCATTATTACATTATTTACTAATATGAAGTTCAGCATCCATATCCAGCAGTGTAAACAGTCTTGCTAATTTTAGGTCTGTGAGGACAGGGCAATTTTAAGAATGCTGGTGCCTCTTCCCATAATCTGCCTCGTTCCGGCAAAGGGAAGCCTGACTGCTTTGCCACCAACCCAGAGTCAAGTGTGAACCCAGAGGTCTTGGCTCGTGGCCACCGGTCCATCCTGTTTGCTACCACTTGGGGGTTGTGTGTGTGTGTGGGGGGGTGTGGTTATGTTTTCCTTTTGGCTGCCAGTCAGGCCTCCCCTTTATCCTCTTCACCCTCCAACCCCATCCAGGTAACCCCACCAGTGAAGGTGAACTGGACAGTCCCCTCCACCTCTGCTGAGTGGAAATGAATGAGGGCAGCCAGGTGGCAAGAACCAAGTGCCACATCTGGCAACAGCCTCATCTGCTTTCTCTCAACGGTCTCCTGTTGTCCTCCAACCGGCTCCACACATTTCCCATCAGCAAAGAGCACGAGTGGCCATGCAGACTGTCCCGGGGGTCCAGGCACCACTCTCCAGTCCTCTTGCCAAGTCTCACCACTTTCCCCCAGAGCACCTTGCCCAGTGATTCAAGCTGGCTTGGCCAGTTCCCCGAGTTCATAATATATTTGTGTTGTTCCCTCTCCTCTTCTCTGAACTCTGAGGTCAGTGCCCCTTCCTATTGCTTTTTTGCTTGCTCCGGTGTTTCACTCCGGACTGTCACTTAGCACGCTTCCTGCCCGAATAGGCCAAGACCTGCTAATGAAAGTCCCCCTTCACTCCGGGGGGCCCTTAAGCATTAATGGCCTCTGGAAGCAGATATTGTCTGACTTCCGGGAGTCTAAAGTGCTTGACCTGCACATAATTACAAAATGACCTACCAGACAAGGAAATGTTTGTTTACACTCCATCTCTGTCATCCCTCCCCACAGGCACAACCCCCGCAAGGGGAGAAGTTTGGCAAGGTCCATTCCCCCAAGTCCATTGTGAGCCTTTCCTCTTGGTTTCCGTCCTGTCGCCTCCCCTCGGACCCGCCAGCAAGGCGGGCAGTTAAAAGCAGATCGAGTGAGTGTTCTTGCTTAAAAAGTAGTCTTGAGTTGTGCAGGTGGATTGCCTTCCCTCACACCTGCAGCGTGTATCTCTTGAACTTATAAGATGAGCCAGGTGCCATGTCAGACACGATGCTGTCGGAGCATGTCTCATGTGGTTCCTGCCCTCGTCAAGCCTGCAGTTCAGGGGACAGATGCAAGATGAGAACTGCAGTAAGAGCTCTGATGGAAGAGTTCAGGGCACCTTGCAAGCATTTAATGGGGAGACCTGACCTAGTGGTACTGGGAGATTGAGGAGGTCAGAAAAGGCCCACACTGCATTATTCAGGCCTTGGTGGACCCCGTTCTCATTTAAAAAACTACATTTTACAATGGAGTTAGTATAAACCCAGGCTAGATTCATCAATATATAGTTGTTATTATAATCAGTTTGTTCTTCTGATTTTAAAAGAACTTAAGCATTTTTCTCACGGGCCCCTAACGGTATTGTGGGTCCTCAGCTGTGTTTGATGGAGAAATTAGCCCAGGAAAAGCTGCCCTGAGGAAGAGACAACTGAATTGAGACCCGAGGAATAAACAGGAGTTAATTCAGTGAACCAGGCAATGGAGACAGCATATGCAAAGGCCCTGTGGCTGAGGAACTAACCCTTGGAGAGTGTCAGTGACGTGTAGTGCGGAGAACAAGGGGACACAGGGATAAAGTGAAGCTAGAGAGAAGGCAGGACCATGTGGGCCATGAATGTCATTGTGATCTTTACCCCAGGAGAGTGGGAAATCATCGATAAGTTTCAAGCAGGGGGGAACTTTCCTGGTAGTCCAGTGGTTAAGACTCCGAACTCCCAATGCAGGGGGCCCGGGTTCGATCCCTGGCATGCCACAACTGAAAAAAGATCTCACATGCCGCAACTAAAGATCCCGTATACCACAACAAAGATCTTGCATGCCTCAAGGAAGATCCCACATGCTGCAACTAAGACCCGGTGCAGCCAAATAAATAAATAAATATTAAAAAAGAAGTTTCAAGCAGGGGGGTTTGAATGACTTCTGAAGATATCAATAGGGAAAGCTGACTAGAAAACCATAATGCTCCCCACCCCCAAATTCTCTCTATTAAATCTAATCAACAGAATGAGAACTGGTCTGGAATTGGTCAGGCATCAGTGATACTCATATTAAGAAGAAATTGAGACATGGCTGCTGGTCTGTGGTTAGTGGAGAAGAAAAGACAATATTTGCCCCCAAATTTTGTTAGGCTCCCCCATCCGGGATCGGGTCCTCAGGAAACAGATTCTGAGGCAGAGATTGCGTGTAGATTTATGGGGGTGTGCTCTGGGGAAAAGCATCTAAGGAAGTGAGGGCAGGACCGAGCAGATGTGTCAGGCATTCCCATGGGGCTCCCTGGAGAAACATCACCAGTGGAGGCCAGGGAGCAGGGCCTCTGCAACTGCCAGATGAGGGCTGCCGCAGGGGCGGCGGAGAATCTCGGGCGAGCAGCTCTGAGGGCAGTTCCCGTGGAGGGTCTCAATGTCCAGCAGCCAACACCACTGGCCCCTGGGGAATGCACTTTTTCTGTAAAGGGCCTGATAGTAAATGTTTTCAGCTTTTTGGGCCATACAATCTCTCTTGCAACTACTCAGCTCTGCGGTTAAGGCACAAAAGCAGCCGTAGACGCTACGTCATGAGTTGGCATGGCTGTTGGCCAATAAAACTTTTTATGGACAGAAATTTTAAATTTCATATGATTTTAATGTCTCACAAAATATTCTTCTTTTGCTTTTTTCCCCAATCATTTAAAAAGTGTAAAAACCATTCTTAGCTTGCAGGCCTTGGACCAGGTTTGGCCTGCGGGCTGTAGTTTGACAACCCCTGGCCTAGAGGGATTTAGGAGATACGGGAGTTGGAATCTTTGATGTTTGAGTTGTCAGCTGTAGGCTGGTTGACAGGGGACTTTTCCCTTCTACCTTCAGCTTTCTTGTCAGTAAAATAGGAGTAACTCTGAAACCCAAGCTCCCGAGATTGTGGTCGAGTGGGGCTGGGGGCGGGGGCAGACTCTGTTAAAGCAGTCGTGAATCACATTCAGAATATTGAGTACCGTGGGTGCATTTTGCCATCAGTACCGCCCCTCAGGCCCGAGCCATGCATGAGTCTAAAGAAGGTGAGTGTGTCTGATAAGGAAGCTGGTGACATCCTAAAAGTGTACAAGAGGGAAACAGAGCCATGGCTGGTTGAGGATTTGGGGGCGTTTTCCCCAGCATGAAAGGCACTTGGGGCCCAAACCCAAACCCGACGATTTCCTTTCCTGTTTCTCTTTCTGGAGGGATCAGCAATCCACTCTCCCCACCCCCCTCCCTCCCCTGCCTTCACTTCTCACCCTTTCACACTCCTGTGCGTTAGCAGCCCTTGTGAGTGTCCTAACATAGGCTGCAGTCCGTGGGACTGGGTTTCCAAAGCTGCCTCCAGGAGGCCTCTGCTTACGGATGAAGGGACACAGTCTCTCCGGCAGCCTCCTCTCCCCAGCCCCACACAAGCGAGCGCAGATAACCAGTACACAGCCCAGAAGGCTCCGAGGGAGCATTTGGTCTGGGTTAGTGACCCTAAGACCCACAGATTGCAAGAAGAAACTAATAGAACATCAACCTTGAATTTCACCCCTGTCTCGACCTCTTTCCTCTACAGGTGCGTGTGCCCCTCAACCTGCACTTGTAGTTCACATCATTGTCGGCTGCTGTTTGATTTAGGGGTCAGGAAGTGATTGGGAGGGAGCAGAAGGCCATTTTAGGGAGCCACAGCTCCCAAAACGTGTTGCAGAAGTCATCGGCCCTTCTGAGTGTCTGCAGTCACACCTGACCCTGGGGCCGGTTCTCTGCTTCCGGCACAGCGCGACTTGGCCGCTGCTACTGCGCCTTGTCATTTGTTGTCCCATTTAGCTTGTTCACTTGCACCCCCCTTGTTCTTGTTCTGTTCGATTTCCTTCCTCTCTTCCTCTGGAATTATTCTGGTTCTTGGGGAAGGAAAAAGGTACAGCGTTTCCATCTGTCACCAGTGGTTGTCTGGGTCCTCAAAGGCAGCACATCTGTGACAACTGGCGCTGAAGGAGCTGGCCAGTCTTTCTGTTCCCTTTCTGCGTTCTGTATGCCTGGGTCCGAGTGCCGTTTTCATTTCTGTCCCTTTAGTCCTGGGATGTGTTTTCTTCTGACAAAGTCTATTAGCCTTGTTGAGAATAGTTAATGGATAGTTACTAGTGGATCAATTAGATATAAACTCCTGCAGGCTCAGGATCATGTCTTGTGTTTATTTTCCTGTATCTCTGCAGTGCCTGGAATAAAATAGCCTTCTAGGGTCACCTATTGGTTGGCGGGACAATTCTGGTATTCCACAGGTGGACTCTTTCCTGGATCCCACCCTCCCTCTGCCACCTCTGTTTCTTGGGCTTTTATAATAATTTCTTATTTCACCTCCCTGCCCTGCCCCATTCTCTGGATGGCTCAAATATTTGAGCCTATGACTTCCACTTTTTGGCCTAAGTCTGTTTGGTGGGGCAGCAGGGAGCCCAGATATTCAGATTTTCCTGGACTGTGTGAGGGTGAAGGGGGCCCATTTGTCATCCATCTTCAAATCTTCATTGTCTGTCACAAAGCCCAGCTCTTGTGCACATTTAACAGTGTGTGCTGAGTGAGTGAGTGAGTGAATGAATGAATGAAAAGGAGGAACCTCTTTAACTCTGCATGCCTCTGCCTGCCTCCAGCTCGCTCTAATCCCAGCCAGGATGAATTCTTCTGACTCCAAGCAAAATCTTCTGATTCAGAGTCTACCAGCATATATTGCAAAATCCGCCTCAAAGGAGGGATCCAGAAGGGGCCCAGCATCAAATGAGTTTGAGCACTGCTGCCTCCTCTTTCCATATTTCAAGACTGACCCTGCACTTTGGCATTTAAAGCCTCAGAGACATCCCACATTCAGACACCTCCTTAGCTCCGTTTAATCCCAAATTTCCCAAACTCATTTGACCCTGGATCTCTTGTTCTCAGAGAATCTCCCACAACTAGTCTTCCATAACTTAAGAGGTTAATTTGTACACCTGGTATTCTTATTTATAGAATACAATAATACAATGCCTGATGCCTCAATAGAATTATCTTCACTGGCAGCCCCTGATTCTGTTTAGGTCATTTCTGAGAGTAAATGGTCAGTCCACAGAAACACGCATTAGCAATGCAGACATGCACAGAAGTGAACGTATTGAAATGACACAGATGTACGTAGTGATGCATTCTCATGGATCCCCATGACGCAACATTCACTGGTATATCCGTTCCCATGCCCGTTTATTCATTCAACAGACACTTAATGAAAGCCCATTTTGGGACAGGCACTACTCTGGCCGCTGGGGATGTAATAGCGAGCAAAGCAGACATAGTCCCTGAGCAGCGGATGTGGATATAAAGAAATAAACTGATGAAACTGTGCCTCCCAACAGGTATTGGGAGAAGCAGGCCTTCCCTTCCAGAGTCCTTATCCTTCAATTAAAGGAGACTCTTGGAATCTTTAAAGATCCCTTCCTGCTCACAAATAGATTGTTCTATGGAATACGATGATTTCTGTGAAGGCAAGAGTGTGCCTCAGATGCTCATTTTAAATAAACAATGTGTTCTGGATTTAATTTGTATAAATAAAAATTTGTTAAAAGTATAATCCCGGGGTCTTCCCTGGTGGCGCAGTGGTTGGGAGTCCGCCTGCCGATGCAGGGGACACGGGTTCGTGCCCCGGTCCGGGAGGATCCCACATGCCGCGGAGCGGCTGGGCCCGTGAGCCATGGCCGCTGGGCCTGCACGTCTGGAGCCTGTGCTCCGCAGCGGGAGAGGCCACAACAGTGAGAGGCCCGCGTACCGCAAAAAAAAAAAAAAAGAAAAAAGTATCCCATTATCTAATAAATGTACATTTTCTTTCTGAGATGTTTAAACCTCATTTCTAATTGAGCTAATGATCACAGTGATACGGGAACAGTTCAGTATTGAAGTCTACCCTCCTCCACCATAGGTAATTGCTAATTTTTTTTTATTGTGGTAAAACAAAAACACATAACATTAAATTTACCATCTTAACCATTTTTAAATGTACGTAGTGTTAACTATATTTACATTGTGTGCAACGAATCTCTAGAATTTTTGACCCTGCCAAACGGAAACTCTGTACTCACTAAACACTTATTTCTCTTGCCCCCTTCCCCCCAGCCCTTGATAACCACGTTTCTCCTTTCTCTTTCTTTGATTCTGACTGTTTTAGATAGGTGCTTCATATGAGTGAAGTCATATATTATTTGCCCTTTTGTGTCTGGCTTATTTCACTAAGCATAATGTCATCCAGGCTCATCCATGTCGAAGCATGTGACAGGATTTCCCTTTTTAAGGCTGCATAATATTCCATTGTATGGATATAGCACATTTCCTTTATCCATTCGTGTGTCGATGGATACTTGGGTTGTTGCTTCCACCTCTTGGCTATGACGAATAATGCTGCAATGAACGTGGATGTGCAAATATCTCTTCAAGATCCTGCTTTGAATTCTTTTGGATATATGCCCAGAAGTGGGATTGCCAGATCATATGGTAGTTCTATTTTTAAATTTTTGAGGAACTTCCATACCGTTTGCCGTAATGGCTGCACCATTTTACGTTCCCACCAACAGCACACAAGGAGTCCAGCTCCTCCGTCCTCACCAGCACTTGTTACCTTCTGTTCTTTTGATAGTAGCATCCTGACAGGTGTGAGGTGATATTTCATTGTGGTTTTTATTTGCATTTCTCGTGATGTTGAGCATCTTTTCATATGCTTGTTGCCCATTTGTGTATCTTCTTTGAGGAATTGTCTATTCAAGTCCTTTGCCCATTTTTTAATTAGGTCATGTGTCTTTTTGTTGTTGAGTTGTAGAAGTTCCTTACATACACTGGATATTAAACCCTTATCAGATATATGGTTTGTAAATATTTTCTCTCATTCTGTAGATATCCTTTTCACTCTGTTGATTGTTTCCCTTGACGCACAGAAGTTTTTACGTTTGATATAGTCTAATTTGTCTATATTTGCATTTGTCGTCTATGCTTTTGGTGTCATATCCATGAAATCATCGCCAACCGCAGTGTCCTGGAGCTCTTCCCCTATGTTTTCTTCTAGAAGTTCTGTAGTTTAAGGTCTTACATTTAGGTCTTTAATCCATTTTGAGTTAGTTTTTGTGTCTGGTGTAAGCTAAGGGTACAGCTTCGTTCTTTTGCGTGTGAATATGCCGTTTTCCCAACACCATTTGTTGAAGAGACTGTCCTTTTGCCCACTGTGTCAGTAACTGCTGATTTTTAAATCAGACCTTAAATGGACCAGGATAGCAGTGGTAGTGGTAGAGGATGGTCTATTAGCATTACCTGGGCCCTAGGGACATCTTTCAACTAACTCCCCTCCCCTGGGAGTGGGAAGCATGGGGACTGGCCAGGTGAATGTTGAAGAAGCTCCAGGTGATCCAGTACACGTGCCCCTCTTCTTCTGGTTAAGAGCCTAGAACCAACAGAGGAAAGAAATCATTACATTGGCTAGAAGGGTCTCTGTGCAGGGTAGAGACACTTTGCCCCATAGGAGTGTGCTTCGCAAATGCGGACTTTGTTCCTGCTGGGTTTTCTCAAAGCAGGGTGCACCTGTGAGCTCTCTAGAGGATCGTGGATCTGGCTGCCCAGGTACTGAGGGAGAAGTGCTGGCTGCCCTGTACCTGGACAGTCCGGGAAGCATCCCGAGCATCTGCAGTCTGCACATGCATTTGAAAGGTCTCCTTGGGAGAAAGGGAAGGAGGAGCAGCTGGAGGGAAGAGGGGAAGAGGGACAGACAGTTCGTCTGCATGGAAGGCAGCGAGCACAGGTGTTTGCAGCAGCAGATGGCAGCCTGCAGCAGAGCCCTCCTTGGACCCCCTGTCCCCGCAAGGGGAAATGAGAGGGAGGGGAGGCCAGCCAGGCTCCTCTGGAGCTGCAGCCTGGAGCGGCAACGCCCACCTCAGTGGATATAGCATGCACATCTGCTCCTCCCCTCCGAGTATCGATCCAAGGCCAGGAGTACACAGGCGTCTCAGAGAGCCAGGTCTTAGCTGCAGGCCTACTAGTGCTTCTAAACGATTGTAGCCCAGAAGCTGTGCTGCTGCATTTCTGAACACCTCCACTTTGGCCGCTAAGTGCATGAGGGAGCGGCCCAGGGCATCCAGCTTTTCCTGCTGGAGAAGGCCATTCACAGGCTGCTCAGCCCTTCAGAGCCCTGTAACTTTAGATCAGGCGGAGGAAGAAAGAAGTCCAGAAACAAAGCCTGAGCAGCCTGGATGCAGCAGAGCTTATATCCGTTACTCTCAGTGAAGGCATTATTCTCTGGCAGGCAACCCAGTGGTGGGTGGGAGGTGGAATGGGCAGGAGATGAGTGGGGGCAGCAGGGAAAAGCAGGCACCACCACTCTGTGTTCACAGCAAAGCATAGCTTCCCCATCAGCATCTCTACTGTACTTCAGAATCCTCCTCAACACAGCTCTTCAGGAAGCTACCACTGGCCAGTTGGCATTGGCCCTGGAGAGGGAGAGGGAGACCTGTCTTGTAGGGTACTGATCCTGGTTCTGCCTCAGTGGCCTCTTTGCCTCTGGAGGAGTCCCTACACCCTGGAGACCTTAATTGTCCCAGCTGGAAGAAACAGGAAAGTTACTCCACCCCAAGTATTTGTTCTCTTTGCACGGCAGCTGGAACAGAAGCCCAGAAATCCCTGCTCCCGAGTTCTATGTGGTGTGGAACCTGGGAAGTGTGGGAAATCATCTACACCAAATTGAAAGGGAAGGGATGAGGCAGGGGTATGTGTGTCCAACATTATGAGCGACCAGGGAGATGATAAAAGCCCCACTCAGCGCGCCTGCACGGGCCAGCCTGATCTGAACACTCTGCACGTGTGAGTTCATTCAATGCCCCCAATCACCGTGGAACTAACCCCCGAAACCTTTCCTATTCCACACATGAGGAAACGGACTCTCAGCCAGGATTAACCCATCCACACAGCTGCTGCTACTACTACTACTACTGGGCCAGCATCAGATTTCAGGGAAGCTGGGTGTAAAGTCCATGTTTTTAACCACTGTTCTATGCTACAGAACAAACAAACAAAAACAAACCAAAGACCAAAAGCCGTTTTTCACCCACCAGACTGATGACAAATAATAGGTTTGATACAATCAGTCGCGATGAGGCAGTGGTGAAGGGCCTGCACCTAATTACATCCAGGAAGGCCTGGAGGGCTAGGATTGGGGCTTGAGGTTGGTGGGCACTTTCATCTTATCTGTGTTTATTTTGCAGTGCAGAATATAGTTGCACATGGCTTGGGTTCATAACTCATTAGAGAGAGAGAGAGAGAGAGAGAGAGAAGTGAAGATGGTCAGGAGACGAGAGCCAAAGATAGATGGAGGGTTTTCAGAATCTAGAACTGCCTTTGAATGTGACCTCTTGGCTGCAGAAACTCTGATGGCTTTGAGCCTAGGGGGAGCTCGTGCTTTTCTCAGCACACCTTTATTTACTGAGGACCCCTATATTCCAGGCTCTGGGTTGGGCTCTCAGCTCTTTCCACGCAAACCCAGGGTGTGACCTGGTGGTACTGTCTCACGTCTGTCCCCAGTCTGGGTGCCTCTGTGGCGATGAGGTCATGGCCATATACAGGGAGGAACCGGTTTACCCCTCAGCTTCGATTTGTGATGGGCTGTTCCCCCAGAGCAGCTGCTGCAGCAACATTTACTTTGTACAGCGGCCAAGAGAGAGTGAGAGTGAGAGAGAGAGAGAGAGAGAGCGAGAGCAGGCGAGCCAGCAAGAGTAAGTGCGCATGAGCCTACCCCATCCCAAAATGTTTCTGACAAAATCTGGCACTCCTGGTTCTAATCAAAATACTGAACTTTGGAACAAATTAACATTCCACAGCCCTTGCAGGGAAGGAGAACTCAGCCGAGACAACTTCAGTTCACAACCACAACAAAAATAGCTTCTCCCGGGGAAGACACAGTCTGCTAACAAGGTCACTTTTGTTTTGCTTCCCCTGCCATCTGGCTGAGTGGCACCAGCGGCTGGATTTGGTACCGGCTTCTTCTGCCGAGAGTGGATGGGAGCCGGGTGGCACTGCAGAAGGCTTCTCAGCCTCCTGGCAAAGGGTGCCGGCACAAAGTTACCTTCAGACACCCCCCAGTAGGCACGCGGGCAGATGGAGCCCCGGTTTCACCCAGCCCGACTCTGCTCTGAGCTCCGAGTGTGCAGAAGGTGTGACACCAGCAGACAGCAACAAGCAGGTGGGAATCAGGGGAGAGCGAAAAACACGACAGGATGGGAAAGCTATCTTCGTCTTGAAAAACATTCCAGGACTCAACGTAATGCTCGTTCTGGCAAGTCGGGAGTCTGAGTTCCAGAAGGCGAACAAAGAAGCATGATTTTGGGTTTGGGTTTGGGTTTTTTTCTTTTTCTCTTCCCTTCTGCTTGCAAGATTCAGCTCCTTTCAGTCATTATCGGGGACCTTCAGTAACCTCCCTTGGCCTGTTTCCTCATCTGTAGGATGGGAATCACCTGCACGGTGTGGGTGAAGAAAGCGGATATCAATTGCCTAAGGGTGCCTGGCTGGGGTTTTCAGAGAACACACATGCACTCTGACCTGGTAGCCCAGGAGGGCTTCCATGTAGAAAGACCCCTTGACAGCCCTCTGCAGAACTTATACCATGACAGCGGTCTGCCTAGAGTTACTTCATTTTGAAGGTGTGGAGCTGGGATTTGAACACAATCATTTTGCTTACAAAGATGCTGCTGCTTCTTCTGTATCAATGATTTTCAATCTTTTAAAAAAGGATCAAAAGCCGTGAATGTCCACAAGGGGTACATGACCTACTAAAACCATGCCCCTCCCATGAGGAGTCTAGGGATCTTGGTTAATATCATAGTAGACCTGCTGGGAAAACAGACAAACAAACAAATAAACAAAGCTTTAGTAAAATGGAGAAGGAATCTTTAAAATGACCTAAAGCCTCCCTACCCTTAAATGAAGGAAAATAATTTCATTAGAGCATCTCCTTTAGGATTCTGCCCCACCCCTGCAAAGACACGTAAGGAAACTTTGATTTCAGGTGAGTTGAATCTGGTCTCCAAGGGCTCGGAGGTGGAGTGAGGCTGGTGAAGGTTATGGGACTCTGAGGTTGTGTCACTGCTGTCCCTGGGGAGTGGGGTGAGCAAGGGCGCCCAGGGTCCCACAGATGCAGGTGGTTCCTGAGTCAGAACTGAGCTATGACAGCTGGCATAGGATTTAAAAGGTTGGGAAGAGTCCTGGGGCCATTTGCAAGTGTTAATTGGTATTAAGGACTGAGCCCTTCTCTGCTGCTGGTACCCAAGGTGCTTGCTTCCCCAAATAGCATGGGGAGGACTTGGCACTGCCCCCCAGCAGGGAATATGGTGGAGGGCAGGCCTCTGAGTGTTGATTATATACCAGGCAGTGTGCTCAGCTCTGGTGTACAGCAAAGAAGAGAGATAAAGCTCTTGCCCTCAGAGGACTTTCAGACTTGTAGGGAGCTAGACATTCAACTCAAAGAAATAGCACTTTACATGCCTTGGAGGCAATGAGAATTGTCTGAATCAAAGAATGCATGTGGGAGGAGCTGATGGAGACCGGTGCCCATGGCTAAAGCCTAGACAAGGGCCCTCCTGGACCCCGCCATTGGGAAAGGACTCGCTGCCTTCAGAGGAAAGGAAGGGGACTCGTGCACTTGGGGATCATTAGCCGGGGAGAGTGAGCAACACGGAATGAGAGGAGAGGTTGAGGAGGCCAGATCTGGAGAACAGAATTTCTGAAGGGGAATCCATGGGTCACCCACATCAGGATTTCCTCAGGGACTTGCTCCAGTTGAGATGGTTGGGCCCATCTCAGACTTCTGGAATCAGCATCTCTGGACAAGGAATCTGGAATCTGCTTTATAAGCAAGTGCACTGGGACATTGTTCTATGCACAGGGGTTCATGGTCCACAGGAAGGCTTTCTGGATTTTATCCCAAATGAAAAGGGAGGCCACTAAAGGGTTTGGAAAAGAAAAATGATGCAGTTCATCTTAAAGATGTTGTTCTGCCTCTTGGGTAGGTATTGAGTGCAGTGGGATTGCGGGGGTGGGGGGAGGTGGACAGAACACCTGGACAGCCGAGGCAGAAGTCCACACTGCTTCCTCGTACTTTGCTTCCCTGCCAGCAGCACTGGGTAGACTAACTCCTTACTTTATTAACCGGTCCTGTGGTACCTCCTGGATTCTCCCTGGTCGTCTAGGCCCTCATGTGGTGGCCTCCTGGGGTCCAGAATTGGTGGATTGACGCTGAGCCTTGGATTGTCCACATCTTGGGCCTCAGAGCGTCCCTTTCTCCTTTAACATCTCACACAGTCTCTCGCTGTCAACACAGCAGTTGGTTATCCAAGGTGTAGGGCAAACTACCCTCTCACGTGTCCAGGATGGCTTAGGTAACATCAGGCTTGAGAACGGGGTGAACCTTTCAGGCATTCTGTCTGTGCTGACGGGCCCTACAAGTCTGTGACATGAGCTTAGGTGGTAGGGAATCAATGAGACTGCCACCTCCAATAGGTCAGGCTCCTCATAGGGGTCCAGGAGACCCCACCAGGGCTCCTGGTTTGCAAATGGGCAAGGAGGAGCCAAGGGTCACAACTCTTCCCAATCAGAGCCTGTGCTAAGTGACTTTTGATTTAGGCTGGTGCTTACTCAAACTGGCCGCCGTCTTTCAAGTAAAGGACACAGTTTTCACTCTCTCTGCGTTTTCAGAGAGAAGCTGACAGAGAGGGAACGTTGCGAATCACAATCAGAGTTCCCTGCCACAGAGCACACAAGATGAGAATTGACTCAAAACTTTTACTGTCATCATTTACTGAGTACTGGAAACACACACACATAAGTCAGCAGAGAAAAACTCAAGAGTCGTGGTCTCTAGCTGCATGTCAGCAGAACGCCTGAATAACATCGCTTGCTGCAACACAAAGCAGAGTCAAACCACGACCCAGCCAAGCCTCCTTAGGTTCCCAAAGTATCAAAGAGATCTTCGTGCTGCCTTCATTATTCTTTTAATCAACTTTATTGAGATAATTTACACACAATAAACCCATTTTAAGTGTATGGGTTGATGTTTTGACAAATGTCTACACCCGGATAACTATCACTTCAATCGAAGTATAGAATATTTCCAACACCCCCCATCCCTGCAAATTCCTTCCAGCCTCTTAGAAGAAGTCAGTCCCCCTTCCACCTCTGCCCTCAGGCAACTACTTATCTGCTCTCTGTCACTCCACTTTTACAATTTGTATAATTTCATGTAATGGAATCAGACAGTGTGTACTCTTGTGTCTGGCTTCTTTTACTGGTTTATGAGATTCAGCCACATTGTTACGTATATCAGTAGTTCATTTCCTTTTACTGTTGAGTAGCATTTCAGTTTGTTTATAGATTTACCTGGTTGATGGGCATTTGGGTTGTTTCCAGGTTTGGGATATTATGAATAAAGGTCTTATAAACATTTGTGTATAAGATTGTGTGGACATATGTTTTCATTTCTCTTGGATAAGATAAATACCTAAGAGTAGCTGAGTTGTATAGTAGGTGTATATTTACTTGAGAAACTGCCAGACCTATTATCCAAAGTAGATGTGCCATTTTCACATTCCTACCAACAATATCTGAGTTCCAGGTGCTCCACATCCTCACCAACAATTGATATTGTCAGTCTTTTTAATGTTATCCATTCTAATGGGTGTGGTGGTGTCTTATTGTGGTTATTATTTGCATTTCCTTGATGACAAGTGTCAGGCACTTTTTTATGTGTTTTTTGGACATTATATACCTTCTTTTAGGACTCTCTTTTTAAATCTTTTTTTCATTAAAAAAAATGAGATTGGGACTTCCCTGCTGGTCCAGTGGTAAAGAATCTGCCTTCCAATGCAGGGGACGCAGGTTTGATCCCTGGTCGGGGAACTAAGATCCTACATGTCGCAGGGGAACTAAGATCCTACATGTCGCAGGGCAACTAAGCCTGCATGCCACAACTACTGAGCCCAAGTGCCTAAAATAGAGAGCCCGCGTGCCGCAAACTACAGAGCCCATGTGCTCTGGAGCGTGTGCGCTGCAACTAGAGAGAGAAAACCCACATGCCACAACTAGAGAGAAGCCTGTGCGCTGCAGTGAAGAGCCCACGTGCCGCAACTAGACCCGATGCAGCCAAAAATAATAATTAAATAAACATAAAAAAATGAGATTGTTTGAATTATGAATAAATTGTAAGCATTCTTTTTAGATTCTCTCTACAAGTTCTTTGTCAAATACATATATTTTCTCCCAGTCTGTTGCTTGGCATTTATTTTTCTTTCATTTTCTTAATTGTCTTTCTCAGAGCCAAGTTTTAAATTTGGACAAAGTTTAATTCATCATTTTTTTTATGGTCTTTGTTTTTTGTGTCTTATCTTAGAAACCTTTACCCATCCCAAGATCACATAGTTTTTCTCCTGTGTTTTCTTCTAGAAGTTTTATAGTTTTAGCTTTAATACTTAAATTTATGATCCATGTAGGAGTATTTGAATTTTACTTCTTCCGTGCAGATATTCAGTTGTCCCTTCACCATTTGTTGTAAAACTTTTTTTTTTCTCACTGAATTACCTTGATGTCTATATCAAAAATCAATTGGCCGTATACCTGTGGGTATATTTCTAACTCTCTGTTCTGTTCCATTGATCTATATGTCTATCTTTTCAACCAATACCACATAGTCAGGTTAGTACTCCAATGCTCTTTCGCTTTCTAAAATGTTGCTTTGTCTATTCTAGGTCATTTGCATTTCCACATAAATTTTAGGATCAGCTTGTTTCTATTAAACACTGCTGGAATTTTGGTCGGAGTCATGTTGAATCTATTTGGGGAGAATCAGCATCTTAATAATATGACTCTACCCATCCATGAACATGGTATATCATTCCATTTATTTTAGTCTTTTAAAATTTCTTTCAGCAATGTTTTGTAGTTTTCATTGTACAGTGTACATATTTTTTTTACATTTATTTCATTTTTTGGTGTTATAAATATGGAATTGTATTTCTTTGTGTCCATTTGTCCTCTTCCTCTCCTTCCTTCTTTTTCAGTTATCTCTTCCTTTTTGATTCTAACCTGACATTAAAGCCTTAAATATATCTTCTTATCATTGACACTACTGATATCCAGGGTTCGAAAATTTCCCAGTTGATGGTTTAGTTAAAAATTGGCATTGATGCTACCCTACATCTTAGAATTTACAGCTTTTCTTAGCATAATTCTCAGCTTATCAAACCATCTCCCTTTTATCACTTTCATTCTTTTTCACAGCTCCCACAGTCACACCTCCTCCATATAGCCTTCAAGAAAAATGTGACAGGTTCTCTGGTATCTTTTCAACATTGAATCTTCCGTTACTCACCACCACATTGATTGAAACAATTATCCAGTTGTTCAAAATGAAGGAATTTTATGTTATTTAACTGTTGTATGCCTGTGTTAGTTTCTTTGGGGTGCTGTAACAAGGTACCACAAACTGAGTGGCTTAAACCAATAGAAATTTATTTTCTCACTGTTCTGGAGGCTGCAGTCTAAAATCAAGGAGTTGGCAGGGCTATACTCCCTCTGACTTCTGTAGGGGAGAATCCTTCCTTGCCTTTTCCAGCTTCTGGTGGTTCTCAGCAGTCCTTGGCATTACCTGGCTTGCAACTGCATACCTCAATTTCCACTTCCATCTTCACATGGCATTCTCCCTGTGTGTGACTGTGTTTCTTCTTCTCTTCTTATAAAGACACCAGTCATATTGGATTAAGGGTCTGCATACTCCAGTACGACCTAATCATTACATCTGTAATGACCCTATTTCCAAATAAGGTTACATTCTCAGATATGGAGATTAGGACTTTAACATCTCCTTTAGGGAAATACAGTTCAATACATAACAATGTCTTAGCTCTTTTTGTCTCAAATGTTCTTCCTCATTTTATTCTCTTGAAGAATTACTAGAGGACCTAGTTCAAAATCCACCTTCTTGGTTATTTTTCCTGAATACCCCAGGAGAAGTGAATCGCCTCTTTGCCTATCTTTATAAGCATTTTTGAATGACTATTAGAAAATTTCTCACATTGTGTGCCACCTGGGAACAGAAGCCACCTTATTCATCTGGAAATAGAGCTCGAAGTCCCAGAATCCCATTTAGACTTCCTCAATGGCGTAGCTCTTCCTTATGTGGGCATTTCAGGCGATATTCAAACAATCCCTAGTCTGTAGATTAAGGAAGAAAAATGAGGAAGCTTTCAAGATTCTGTGTTATTTAATTTTTTATTTTAGGAATTTTATCATTGGGAAATACTCTGGATAAACATCTGAGGTCCTATTTATATGTCTTCATATGTAAAATTCGCTTTTCTTATTGACTACTGTATGTTCAAAATATAAAATAAAAATAGTCTTGTAATGTAAATACAATATAACTGAGTTTCTCAACCTTGGCACTATCGATATTCTGGGTTGGATTATTCTTTACTGTAGGGGGCCGTCCTGTGCATTGTAGGAGGTTGAGCAGCATCCCAACCTCTATCTAATAGATGCCAGTAGCACCTTCTTTCCCAGTTGTGACAACCACAAATGTCACATAGCCAAGAATCCCCCAGTTGAGAGCCACTGTAGAGAATCATAAGGCAAGTTTCTCATCATTCTGCTTTCTTGTTAATACTCTCCTCGGCCTGTAAAGCTGCTCTGCACTGAGGCCACTGGCGTTGGGAGTAAATTGCGTGGCTCGGCTTTCCCTTGCTGCTGCCTCTGTACATCTGGGTCCCGTGGGTGGCCTCATTCACACAGAGGGAAGAATTAATGCCCCTGCTTATCATAAAGACTCAAGGACTCAAGGAACATAAGGAACCAAGTCAGTGCCCCGGCGTGCCGAACCTGTAACTTCACTCTCACCTCAGAATCTTCTAAAGCACTTGCTGAGTTCCTCCTCAACTTATTGAACTAGAAGGAGTAAGATTGTGGTTTTAGAAGAAAGACCAAAAACCAGGGGTGGAAATCATCTGGAGGAAATTTTTTAAAGTAGTGTATACGTGGACAGGAGGACTGGGAAAAGAATTCTGTCAGTGGCCCCGAGCTGTCCAGAACTAGAGGTATTTCCTGCAGCGGTTTCCAAACACAGACCTGGCCGCCCTCATTCCCAGGCAGGCCAGATCGTGACCCTTTTAAGTGTAATTTCTGTTTTGTGGTTCAGAGGGAGAGGGCAGGACTTACTGTTAGGAAATGACCTTGAATCTGCCCACTTTTCTCAACACTTTGGTTTCAGTTTGGAAGCTGCTGCATTGCAGGGTGGGGTGCGAAGGCCCCCCTCTTTTGACTGGCTGGCAGGTGTTCCCGAGGAATTAGGAGAATGTTTCATCAGAGTGGAGACCCCGCCTTGGGTGTGGGGCTCTGCTCAGTAATATAAACCCTTCAAATTGTGGGACAGATTTTTACTGAACGAGAAAGCTGTTCCACTCATGCTTTAAAAAAAAAAATGAGGTAAAATTCACGTCACATAAAATTAACCATTTTTTAGAGTATACATTTCACTTATATTTAGTACATTCACAGTGTTGTGCAACCATCACCTCTATCTAGTTCCAAAATATTTTCATCGCCCCCAAAGGACACTTCATACCCATTAGGTATGAATACCCAGTCCTCCTTCCCCAGCCTTACAGCTATGAATCTACTTTCTGTCTCTATGGATTTGCCTGTTCTGGACATTTCATATAAATGAGATTATACAGTATGTGACTTTTTGTATGTGGCTTCTTACACCTAACGTATGTTTTGGAGGTTCATCCATGTTGTAGCAGGTGTCAGCCCTTCATTCCTTTTAATGGCTGAATAATATTCCATTGTATACATATGCCACCTTTTGTTTATCTACCCATCTACTGATGGACATTTGGGTTGCTTCCACATTTTGGCTATTGTGAATAATGCTATATGAACATTTGTGGTTTTCATACTTAAATTAAAAATTTTTTTATTATTATTTTTTAAAATTTTTATTTATTTTCGGCTATGTTGGGTCTTCTTTGCTACACCCAGGCTTTCTCTAGTTGTGGTGAGCGGGGGCTACTCTTCGTTGTGGTGCTAGGGCTTCTCATTACGGTGGCTTCTCTTGTTGCGGATCATGGGCTCTAGGTGCGCAGCCTTCAGTATTTGTGGCATGCGGGCTCAGTAGTTGTGGCTCATGGGCTTAGTTGCTCCGCGGCATGTGGGATCTTCCCCAACCAGGGCTCCAACCTGTGTCCCTTGCATTGGCAGGCAGATTCTTAACCACTGCGCCACCAGGGAAGTCCCAAATTTTTTTTTGAAATTGTGGTAAAATATGCCATTTTAACCATTTTAAAGTGTACAGTCCAGTGGTACTAATTATGTTCATAATGTTGTGCAACCGTCACCATAGTCTGCTTCCCAATCTTTTCCATCACCCCTAAAGGAGACCCCTTACCCAGGAAGCAGTAACTCCCTAACCCCCCACCTCAACCCTAGCCTCTGGTAATCACTAATGTACTTTCCATCTCTGTGAATTTGCCTAGTCAAGATAATTCATACAAATGGAATAGTACAATATTTGTTTGTTGCTTCTGGCTTCTTTCACTTAGCATAATGTCTTCAAAGTTCATCCACATTATAGCATGCGTTAGTGCTTTATTCCTTTTTGTGGCTGGATAAATACCCCATTGCAAGGACACACCACATTTTGTTTATCCATTCAGCTGTTGATGGACATTTGGGTTGCTTTCCCTTTTGGCTGTTGTGCATAGTGCTGCTGTGAATAGTCATGTCTCTCACAGGCATTTAAAGAGTGCCCATAACCCTTAGCATAATGTCCTCCTAACTCCTCAGCATGACACCCATCGTGAGGCCCCTTTTATTCCCATTTCCTGGCGTGCACCCTCCTTATGGCCTGGCCACACGAACTACGTATGATTCCTGGAGTTTGACTAAATATGCTTCCAACTCCTGTGTCTTTGTACAGGCACATCCTTGGCTTGGAACGCATCTTCTGTACCTTCTCCACCTGGGTACCTCTCTCTTAAGCGGCCTTCAAGGTGGGATGAAGTGTCGCCTTTGCTGGGAAGAGTTCCCTAGCTCAGCATACCTTGCCGGCTTAGGCAGAGTAGCCAGGCAGAGACCAGGAATGGACCCAGGAACCCAGGCACTGGTGAACTAGTAGGGCGGTGGAGGGTATGGTGCAGTGAGGCAAGGGGGCATTGTGAAAGGTGTTGCGGGGTCAGGGACAGTTTTACTAGGGGTGGTTTTCTGGCTTCGATGGGACGGATGGGCTAAATGCATCCCAGGTCTGCTGGTTCCTGTTGTGTTCCTGAAGCTCTCTCTGCTTCTCTCTGTCACAGCTCTCATCTTGTCATTGTGTCACAGTCTGTTCATCTGATGGTCTCCTCTAGTGGACACATAGCCTACTACCTGTACTGAAAATAGGCACACTTCCTACGGAAAGAAGACCTACTCTTATTTATTGAGCCAGTTAGACTGAATCTTTTTTTTAAAAAAAAATAGCTTTATTGAGATATAATTTACCCATGTAAAGCGTGCAGATCCGTGGCTTTTAATATATTCACAAAGTTGCACAACTCTCACGATAAGAATCGCATATCCATTGGCAGTCACTTCCCATGCCCCTCGCTCCCCCACCCCACCCTAGGCAGCCGCTTCTCCTTTCTCAGACTGAGTCTTAAATACTCTGAGCATTAGACACCCTACCTCCCCTTTGCATGTCAGGTTTGAACATCCGAGTTAGTGAGAAGATTTTTCTAGTCAGATGAGAGAGAGGAAGGGTTATCAGAGAGAAGAAGGAAGGAGGGGACAGACACTCTGGGGCACAGAGGCAGCATATATATATGAAACTGGGACCATCTGGCTTAGAAGATTCGTAGGAAAGAAAGTATTGGTTTGGCAAAAAGTTCGTTCAGTTAGTGAATACGTTGTTCAATAAAGTTCTTAGTGAAAATGAAAAATGTCATTTATTTTAACTTAGAACCGAGCGAACTTTTTGGCCAACCCAATAGAAGATGCAGAGAAATAAATAGAGAGCCAAAACGTATTCCTTTGGGAAAGTGCAGAGTTCTTTTCTATCGAAAGAAACAGTGATGTCATGGAAATTAGGTGGCTGGGAATATTGTTGGGATGAATGTTCCCACTGATTACATGAGCTGCTGAGGAGCTGCAGCAGAAATGCTGCTGTGTGATCCGTGTGCAACATTTTAAAAGAAAGTGACGAACATTATCCAAGATCCTTTTTCCATCCCCCATTGTCATGTGTATGAGGTAAGTGATCTGCCTTTTGGATTCTAAATCTCCTAATTTAATAGGCTCCTGAACATGTAAACATGTCTGAGTATAAATATTGTATTGAAATGCAGATTTCCATTTTTTTCCACTATGTTCAGTAAAAAAGAAAAAGAAAATAACAGGTCCATTTAGAGGACTTCTTCCCCCTCTAATGGGTGAAGCAGAGCACTGAGGGTTTCCTTGGGAGGCAGAATAATGGCCCCCCCAAAATGTCTACAGCCTAATCCCAGGACCCTGTGAATATGCTGCCTTGTGTGGCAAAGGGGACTTCGCAGATGTGGTTAAGAATCTGGAGATGGGGGGATTAGCGTGGATTATCCAGGTGGGCTCAGTGTAATCATAAGGGTTCTTATCAGAGGGAGGCAGGAGGGTCAGAGTGACAGATGATGTGACCATGGAAGTGGAGGTGGGAGTGAGGCAGGGCCAAGAGTCATGGAACACAGGTGGCCTCTAGAAGCCAGAAAAGGCAAGGAAGCAGATTCTCCAGAAGGAAGGCAGCCCTCACGACGCATTTCAGACTTCTGACCTCCAGGATGGTGAGATGATAATTGGGGTTTTAAGCGACTCAGTCTGTGGTAATTTGCTACAGCAGCAATAGGAAACTCATCTAGATTTCCACCTTCGGTTTGAGTTTTACTTTGAGACGATGGCTTTTCCTTATTGAGATAATATCTCACAACTGCTGTGTGAGTGATGTGCCAGGAACTGTGCCAGACTTGGAACAGATGTCATCCCATTTCATCCTCCCAGTGACACTACTAGACAGGCACCATCATTACCTTATTGTGTGTGTGTGCGTGTGTGATTGTGTGTGTGCATGCACGTGTGCATGCATATTTATACAGTATGTATGTGTGCATAAGTGTGGGCCCAGAATCAAGGTGTCGACAGGACCACATTCCCTCCGGAGGTTCTAAGGGGAATCCACTAAGCCTCTTCCAGCTTCTGGTGGCTGCTGGCTTTCCTTGGCTTGTGTCCACATCACTCCAATCTCTGCCTCTGCCTTCACTTCGCGTTCTCGCCTCTGTTTCAGTGTCAAAACTCCCCCTGCCTGTCTCTTCTGGATACATGTGATTGTGTTTAGGGCTTGTCCAGGTTAATCCAGGATGATCTTCCCATCTCAGTATCCTCAACTTAATCACATCTTTTGCCATATGACTTAATCTTCACAGGTTCTGGGAATTAGGAAGTAAATATGTATCTTTGGAGGGCCATTTTTCAGTGTACCACAAGGGGATAGGCACTTTATACATCTTTATCTCTCATATCAAGCCTAAAAGGTAGCTATAAGTTTTGAAGTTTTACAGATGAGGAAATCGAGGCTCAGTGAGGTTTACTATCTTGCCAGTATTTGTCATGCAGCTGGTAAGTGGGCCAGCCTCTTCCTGCTACCCCCAGAGAATGTTCATGGGAGACATACTGGATCATGCTGTACCATCCTATGTGACTTAAGGGAGTTCACTTAGTTTCTCAGATACTTCAGTATCTGAATTTTCATCTGTAAAATGAGAATCAATTAGATAATTTTGGGGGGAAAATTCTTTGAAAAATATTATGTTATATAGATTCAAGGGGTTATTATTATCTAGAGTGGGTCAAAAGAAAGTCTTCATATAAGAGAAAAGAGATGACTTAACTGAGTACCATGAATGAAATGCCAAAACATTCATAGTTATCATCACCCTGGCTTGGAGTGCTGAGTCTTCACTTAAGATAGTGAATAAGGTTCTGATGTAGATACATTTAAAAATCTTCCCTGTTTGAGGAATTATACCTGGAGAAGGACAGGAAGAAATGCTGAATTATTTCAAGTTGAGGGGGGAAGGGAAGGGAAGTTTTACCCCTTCTGACGCTTATTTGTCTCTTCATGCTTCCAGACATTCATAAACCAGTGTGTTAGAATTTGGTTGCAATCGTACCACATGCTGTTTTTGTCTGTTAACTCTCTGTGGTGCTGTCATCTGGGTAATAGAGAAAGGATGGTGGGAGAGAAGTGTGGGTGGGAGGTTGCATAGGTAAGCAGTAAAATGACACCCGCAAGAAAAAGTCAGGCACGGTGAAGAACATTTAGTAAGAACCTAGACGTCCTTATCAAAATTGATCTTTGACTAGTCAGACCTCTACTCTGCATTCATGCTGTATTTATAAATCTAGATCAGACGTGGAAAACATGTCCCCTTAGAATAGAGCATGTCCAGTGCCATGGCAGACCATGCTAATCAATCACAGCAAACCAGCATTCCAGGAGGCCCCTACCAGTCAATGAACCCTAGTTTTTGCCTCTGTACTAGATGATGAGCCTAGGACACAAATTTTACTGCATTAACTTCCCTAATTCAGAAGTCTTTAACCTGTTGTTTATACCCAAGCTTAGGCAGCTCGTTTACTATTTTAGTAAAACCTGGTTTCCTTGCGACCCAATAATACCAGCTACTCATCACTCACCGTGTACCAAGCATGCTACATTTAATCCTCACAAGTGTTTTCTAGGTAACCAAAGCGCATCTGAATATGATGTCAATCAAAGGAAGGGTTCTGTTGCTCACACACTATTTGAAGATTACTGCCCTAGAGAGTAGTGTTTCTGGAGATGAGTGAGACATTGCTCTGCATTTATTCTCCAGTGTTTATTGTTAGATGGCTTTGGGAATGCAAAAGATGTTGTTTACCCTCAAAAAACTTATAGTGTGATCCAGTTAAGGAAAATCAAAAACCAAATCGTGTGTGCATGTGTGGAAAGAAAGTGAGAGGGCATTGAAGCAAATATGACAAGATGTTGCCAGTTGTTGAATGTGGGTGGAAGATATTCAGGAATTCATTCTTTCAACTTTATGTTTGGAACTTTTCACAATAAAAAGTTGGGGATGGAATAAAATACAGAGAAAGATGTATTTGGAAAAAAACCCCTCTTCATTTATGAGCTTTTTGTCACTTCTGTTTTTATTTTTTTAATTTTTATTGAAATATAGTTAACATATAACGTAAATTCACCCCTTTAAAGTATATATTTCAGTGGGTTTTTTCTGTGTATTTGCTATATTATACAATAATTACCACGATCTAATTCCAGAACATTTCCATCACTCCAAAGAGGAACCCCGTACTTAGGAGCAGTTAGTCTCTATTTTCCCCTCCCCTATCCCCTGGCAACCACTGATATACTACTTTCTGTCTCAACTGATTTGCCTATTCTGGACATTTCATATAAATGGATTGATACAGTATATGGCCCTTTGTGTCTGGCTTCTTTCACTTAGCATAATGTTTCCAAGGTTCAGCCACCTTTTGGTGTCTGGATAATACTCCATTGTGTGGCTATATAACATTTTATTTACCCATTCATCCATTGATGGAAATTGGGGTCGATTCTGCTTTTTGGCCATTATGAATGATGCTACTATGAATGTTCATGTCCAAGTTTTTGTGTGGACATACGTCTTTAATTCTCTTGGATATATACCTAGGAGCATAATTGCTGGGTCATATGATAACTCTATATTTTACCTTTTGAGGACCTGCCAGATTGTCTTCCAAAGTGCTGCACCATTTGACATTCCCACCAGCAGTGTATGAGGGCTCCAGTTTCCCCACATCGTCACCAACACTTGTTATTGTCCTTTTTCTTTTTTTAATAGCCATCCTATTGAGTGTGAAGTGATATCTCATTGTGGTTTTGACTTGGTGGTTTTGATTTCCACCACTTCTGTTTTCTATTTTAATTCTGATGGCTGACTTTTAGCTGAGAAACCGGACTGAGAAAACCAATAGGGGATCCTAACAGCAACTGCATTCTGCCCTTACTTAGAATCATCTCCTCGTGCTCTACAGACTACCCCTGAGTTGATTGAATCTTGTATTGGTTTTTCTGTTGCTGTCTAACAAGTTACAAGCTCAGTGGCTTAAAATAACACCCAAAGTGTTACCATCTCACAGTTCTATAAGGGTGGAGGTCCAGCATGGGGGAGCTGGGGTCTCTGCTCAGGGTATCACCAGGCTGTAATCAGATGTCATCTGGGCAGAGTTCTCAACTGGAGGCTCTGGGGAAAATTCAGTTTCCAAGGTTGTTCTGGTTGGTGGTGGAATTCAGTTTCTCATGACTCTAGAATTTGCTGACTGTCAGCTGGGAGCCACTCTCAGCTCCTAGAGGCTCTCCACATTCCTTGGCACGTGGCCCCCTCCGTCATTAAGCCAACAATGGCGTATAGAATCCTCATTCTTCAAATCTCGGACTTTTCTGTCTCTGACATTTAGATTCAGCTTTATAGGGCTCATGTGAGTAAGTGAGGCCCACCTGGAAAACTCTGTCTCTTAAGGTCAACTGATTTGCAACCTTAATTACTTCTGCAGAATTCCTTCTTAGCAGTACCTAGATTAGTGTTTGAAGAACTGGGAAAGGTGTATATACAGCAAGAGCTGGGCATCTTGGGGACCACTTTAGAATTCTGCTTCCCACAAGGCTTTTGACACAAACATTAAAATAGGTCTTTTGTTGACCACGGCTTCAAAATGTTTTAATGCACCAGCCATGCAAGAAGTTCCAGCTTTACAGTGGATATTGGCCAACAACCGTTTAAAGTATGACAGTATTCTGCAAATTCGTTGATATTGTCTCTACTGACTCTTGTTGTTGCTAACTGTTGGCTTGTTGTTGAATTGATGGCTCCTGTTGGCTTCAGGGACTCCTAACATGTGGACTGGGACCTTGGTGAACCTTGACAAAGTGATAAATCGCACTTGTACGTCCTTGTTTGATTCTGTGGCTCTTTTGAAAGAAATACCCTTCTGATGTGCCCAATAAAATCCTCTTTGATGTGCCAGTTGAACTTTTAAGGAATTTTAAGCACAAAAAATTAGTATTGGCCCACATTGATGCAAGTACCACTTTATGTTTATTCCTTATGGTGGACATTAGATTTAGGAAACTCCTCATCCTCAGCAATGTCACTTCCCTCCCCTGTATGAGAGTCTACCTCTCACATTCTGAAACGAGAAAAAATTGCCTCTTATTATATTCAGCAAATAAACCACAGTGGGCACATGTGAAAGCAGAAATGACTTTGAAAGAGAAAGCCAGTGGGAACAGAGGTCAAGTCAGAAGTGACTAGAAATTCTTTTAATACTGTTGAAATGAAGTAGGTTTCAACTAGTCTAAAAACAGCATTTTCCAGCCTGTGTTATTGGGACACGAGTTTCATAAGATGAATAATAGATGTTAAGTGAAAAAGGGTTCTGTGGTCAAATAGGTTTGCCATTAAAGTGTATTAAAATTTCTGAGGGAGAGATACAGTATGTTGTGATTTCCAAACTTAGAGGTTGAATGCTTATTTTGGTTTTCCATTTAGGAAATATTTATGAGACTGGAGCTTTAAAGAACATGCTTTGGGAAGGATTGTGTTGAACACATTCTCTGACTTGGAAAGCAGGACTATGTGTGTTAGCATCTTTGTGGCACCAACCCAGAAATGGACACGTCTCCACATTTATGTCACAAGTACATGTATGTGGGCCATAGATGCATACATTTGGATCATAAAGATAGCAATTTTTTCTGCCTCAAATAAATTTCCCAGTATAATTATTTCCTAATTCCTTAATAGTCTATTAATACTATTCTCAATCTAGCCTTAGAAGTCGCCTCAGACACTTGTTACAATTTTATATCTAGTGAATGGAGAAGAGAAGGAAATGAATATTTATTGATTATCCCCAGTGGGTTGGGCGCTTTGTATACTTTGTCCTACTTAAACTTCACCATAACCCTGCTGAAGTGAGTGTTATTACCTTCAGTGCATAAATGAGGACACTGAAACTCAGAGAGCTTAAGCAGTTTGCCTAAGGTCACACAGCTTAGAAGTAGCAGAGGGCATTCAGATTTGGGGTCCAGGATGGTCTGACTCCAAAGCCCCTCCTCTTCTCAATATACCCCCCTGCTTCTCTGCCCTTGTTGCTGATCTATTTTAATTTATGCTATAAATGAGCTTGCTAAAAGCTGGGTGTAGATCAACATTTCAAATCGAGTTGTATTTTCCCACTGATCAGCATTATGATTTCAGTGATGCTTCATCTGCAACCACCAGTGGTTTGGGGTGTATATTTGAGTTCTCAGTTTCCCCATCCCTTCCCTATTCTCTATCAAGTGATTAATGATCTGAAAAACAAGCTTTTATAATGTACTAGGGAAAACAAATTCTGATTTCATTTATTTTCCATACTTCTGTGCTACGAGGGGAGCGCATTTTTCATTTATTTGCATAGTTATAGAAAGCCTACAGCCAGACAGACTCAGGCTCAACTCATTTGACCTTTGGCAAATGACTGTTTCTCTGCCTGTTTCCTCAGTCTGTAAAATGGGGACGGTAACTCACTCTCAGAGGCTAGATGAGGACTAAGTTCGTGAAATGGGACAATTTAAAGCGCTTTCATAGGGGTGCTGAGAAAAATTGTTAACTTCTCTTCTTCCTCAGTATCAGGGCTTAATTTTGGTGATAAAGATGAAAGACAGGAAAAAAAAATGCCAGGACACCATTTAAGGGCTCTGAAAGTAGTTACGAAGAAACTAGCACCTGTTCCCCCTGTTGCTCTTACCGGTTTTGCTACTAGTTCATTTACGGCCAGTTGGTACCAATTCAGGGTATACTTGAAAATTGGAGCAAACATGAACATACATTAATATTAACCAAAGAGCAAATATTTGTGAAGCTCCTTCATGTTTACCTTCACTCTGAGAAGTGTAGTTAGCAGAAGTAACGTGAAACAAGAAGGCTGTTCCCATCATCCAGGGAAAGGGATGTCCCCTGTTTGCCACACTGGGCCTCTACCTGATCTCTGTCCTAAATTGAGGAAGATACATTGGTGTTTAAGCACAAGGTATTTTTACTTAATATGTCATTTAAAAATGCTCTTATCTTGATATCCACAGACCTAGAGAGCACAGCGCCTTGCCCGTGCTAAGATCATTTTGCTGAATCAATGAATATTTACAGAAACATGCTAAACTCTATTTCCCTGCATATTTAACTCCCAACGGCATGAAAAGGTTTTGTTTTGTGTCTGGACGCAGTTCGGCTCCTGGAAAATATTTTCCCAAGGAGCCCAGTGGAAGATGAAATAGCCTGACTGCTCAAAATAAAAGCTATGCCAATATTTGTCCCCCAGACTCACCAGCTCTGCCTTTCGGCTGTTTGAGACAGACTTTCATGGCTCAGCAGAGAGAGCAGCAGGGCGTCTCACTTCTGCCTGAAATCTTAGGTTGACTCTAGACCCCACCATACACACACACGCACACACGCGCACGCACACATACACACACGCATACGCACACCATAGTCTTCCTGTTTAGAATCGTTAGCTGTCCAGTTCACTCATACCTCCTTTTGTAGGGTAAATAAAGAGTGCTGAAGCAATCTGGAAAACGCGCCACCTTTCCACCCTGTTAAATGATCCTGTACCCACTGTGTACACACCGCATAACCCATTCCATGCTGCCCCTCCAGCTGCTTCAAAGCAGCTCCTAATCACTGACCTGGGTCAGCTTCGCCTCTCGCCGACTGGAGCGGCAAGGTTTTCCAACCTTGTACCCTTTTGCTTTTGAGTCCTCTGGTGGTCACCTTTTGGATCGTATAGATTAACCCCATTTACAGCAAATTCCGCTCAGAGACCAGGTGGGAGCCGGTCTGACCAGTGAACTGCACAGTCCCAGAGGGAGCGCTTTGCAGAAAGCCTACTGAGACGGTGACAGCGGAGCCTCCCCCCTCGTCACTCACGGTGGCAAATCGGAACAAATTGTCCTCAGTTTTTTATATTTGGGGTAGTCAATGGGTTGAGCAGGGTGGAGCGGGCAGTCTGCCAGTGGAGGAGATGCAGTCTCCCTTTTTGCCAATAGGGGCTTTTAAAATAGTGTCTCAAGAAAATCGTTGCAAACAAGAGATTGCAGGGATGTTACACAGAGATACACAAGGAGGTTGTTGCTATTTCTGTTAGCTGCTTGGGTTAAGATGATGAGTGGTTTTTTTTTTCTTTAATGTGGGGCGGGGGGCAAGGGGAGAGCAGTAGGATTTGAGAAACAGAGAATGCGCTCCAAGATTCTCTCTGCTAACTGGGTCTCTCAAGCCTCAGGCAGCATAGCTTCTCTCTTAGGACAAGTGCAGCTGTGTCCATATTCTCTCCTTCCTCTCTGCTGGGGAAGAACAAAACTCATGACAGAGACAAGAAGTCAAATATCCAACTCCAGTGCTTTTGCCACATCCCTGGCATTTCCCTATTGAACTCAGCTCTAGTTCCTTTTTTCTTTAAATCATTTATTTTACTATTATTTTTAGCTGTAGTAGATATACATACATAAACTTTACCATCCTAACCTACACTTTTAAGTGTATAGTTCAATGACATTAAGTGCATTCACATTACTGTGCAACCATCACCACCAGCCATTCACAGACCTCTTTTCATTTTGCAAAACTGAAACCCCATACCCGTTAAATACTAACTCTCCTTTCCTTACACCCTCCAGCCCTGGTAACCACCATTCCACTTTCTGTCTCTGTGAATTTGACATGTTTTGTTGTCACAACTTGGTTGGGGTGCTACGGGCATCTGGTAGGTAGAGGCCAGGGATGCTATTAAACATCCTGCAGGGCACAGCACAGCCCCCAAAGACCAAGAATTACCTGGCCCTGTCAATAGTGCCAAGATTGAGAAACCCCAGTTTAAGAGATACAAGGAAGGAGGAAGAGGAAGGAAAAGAAATGGACGTTGACCCGGAGAAGGAAGGATGGAGAGAAAGAAACAGGAGTGGACACATTTACCGCAGGGAGCCAGAGCCAGAACTGCAGCCTGGGAGTCGGAAAACGAATTGGGCTTTTCTTCCCGCCTCTCCAGTAAGCCTGGTCCCCTTCCCTAGTCACTGAGTCCCTTTTTTTCTCTGCCTCAGTATCTTCCTCTGCTTAGTGGGGCTAACGCCAGCCCCCTGTGCCTGACATAGTGACTGAGAGTGACTTTGCAAGGTACTGCCAGGGGTTGGACATGCTTGACCTCCGGGGCCTTTGATGGCGCCCATGTCACCCATCAGCGTAGGTTCGTAGGTTTGACCCTTCTGAGCCTAACGGAGGGGCAGGAGCTGAGAGAGTAGGGAGAAAGCATGACTGTGGTCGCAGGGCAGTTCCCACATGCGTCTTCGCCTAATGCTACCTACAGACTCTCACACTCCACTGACTGACTCCCAAGAGGCTCCCTGGGTTTCAGATCATCAGTTGACATTCCCAGAATAACCAGATGATGCATGTCTTTTGAAAATACTGTTTTCTTCATTTTAAGGCATTCTAGGTTAGTGACAGAATGCAGAGGAGAGCCTGCCCCGTCCTCTCGGGTCCTGTTTGTAATTTGGTGTATTTCCATATGTGTGCCCATCATAACACCAGGTGACGTAATCGTCTTGGTTGCAAGTGCTCACCTGTCTGGCCTGAGCCGAATTTGCAAATGCTCCCTATAAATATTCATTAATGATGAGGTCAGATGAAGCTGTGGAATTCAACAAAGGATCATTATTGACACAAATCACAGCCTTCTCCCCACCTGAAGGGACCCTGGGCCTTCCAGTAGGAGCAAGGAAGGCACAGGATCACATGTCAAGAGCTTAGAAGAAATCAGACTGAGTTTAAATGAAATCAGGACATGAGAAGATGCGCCAGATGTTAATTACAGGGGGAAATACACTCCCGGTGACAAATGCGCTGTTCTTCTAGGCCTTGCTGCCCTCATTTCCTCTATCATGGCAATTTCCCTAAGTGCAGCGGGGGCTGGTGAAAAATCTTTATGCCAATAAAATATTTGTAAGCTACTTTTTTTTTTTTTTAATTTGGTAAGCCCACCTGGAACGCTGGCATACATACTGATGAGCTGGAAAATCAAAATGACCACAGAATTCACCTTCCAACAGGGGAAAGGTAAATACTGAGGATTGTTTTCATTAGTCCACAGATCACATATGAACAGCCTCTGCTGCCAGGGTTTATTGGCCTTCGTGTAGGTCTTTGGATTCTGGAGCGGGGGAGGGGGGCTGCGTCAGTTATAGACAAAATAGATGGCCAGCCCAGTGCCGATTAACCTCCCTTTAATTGATAATTAATTTTAAAACCTATTTACTCTCCCTGGAACAGCTGAGACTTTAAAGAGACCACTGTGAAAACAAATAGAGAATAAAGTCATCTCTCAGGAAATGAAGGGGGCCTCTTGGGGACTGAGAAAGAGCAGACCTCTCGGACAAGCCATTCAATTAAAGGATTCTGAATGTTCATGGAGGTGACAGATAAAGTCATAAGGTGGTAACAGCTGCCTTCTAAGTTTGCTGTCTCTTTACAGAACTGCCTCACTCCCCAGTAGGCTGACCAACTGTCCCCTTGTGCCCGGGACTGAGGGTTTCCCGGGACACAGGATTTTCAGTACTAAAGATGGGACAGCCTCATGCCCTATCTGAGCCCTAAACCCTCTAGATCGATTCTTTCCATTTCCTGCCTCCTTTGGACTCCAGGCATTTGCCAGTCTCCCCTCCAACCTCTTTGGCAATGCTCTCCATCCCCCCACACCCCATCCTTTAGCCTCATTGCCCTGTAGAACTTATAGAATGTCAAGGTTGCCGCACTGATGGATGTCCAGAGTGACTTATCAAATGCATTCCTTTGGCTATTTGTTCAAAAATAGGTTTATTATTATTTTTATTTTATTTTATTTTATTATTATTTTTTTTTGTGGTACGCTGGCCTCTCACCGCTGTGGCCTCACCCGTTGCGGAGCACAGGCTCCGGACGCGCAGGCCCAGCGGCCATGGCTCACGGGCCCAGCCGCTCTGCGGCATGTGGGATCCTCCCGGACCGGGGCACGAACCCGTGTCCCCTGCATCGGCAGGCGGACTCTCAACCACTGCGCCACCAGGGAAGCCCCTTATTATTATTTTTATTTAATTATAAAAACAACTAAAACATCCTTACCAACAAAGAATACCTGGGGTGGGGAAGGGATAAATTAGGAGTTTGGGATTAGCAGATACACATCACTATATATAAAAGAGATAACCAACTAAGACCGACTGTATAGCACAGGGAACTATATTCAATACCTTGTAATAACCTATAATGGAAAAGAATCTGAAAAAAATGTATATATATTATATATGTATATATATAACTGAATCACTTTGTTGTACACCTGAAACTGACATAACATTGTAAATCAACTACCCTTCGATTTAAAATTAATTAATTAATTAAAAAAAGAATACCAACAAACTCAGAAAATGCAGAAAAAATAAAGAGAATATAAATATACAGAGACTATAAATAGAGCAAAACAGAGATCACTTGAATCTCAGCTCTTGGGGGAAACACCATCAATATCTTTGTGCAGACCTGTTTATTTTTCTTTACTTTTTTTAAAATTATTTTTTGTTTTGTTTTTTGTTTTTTCGGTACGCGGGCCTCTCACTGTTGTGGCCTCTCCCGTTGCGGAGCAACAGGCTCCGGACGCGCAGGCTCAGTGGCCACGGCTCACGGGCGCAGCCGCTCCGCGGCACGTGGGATCCTCCCGGACCGGGGCACGAACCCGCGTCCCCTGCATTGGCAGGCAGACTCTCAACCACTGCGCCACCAGGGAAGCCCAGACCTGTTTATTAATCTTTAAAACAAGGAAGTCTCAAATCTTCTGGTCGTATCCTATTTAATTCACTCACTTTTTAATGGCCTGGGGAAAATATGACTGTGGTTTCCACTGTATCTCCATCGTGATTATTCTAGATACTCAGAAGAGACCCAGATATGGAGATTCTGTTGTTCATAACATCATCTGTAATGATATATTATAACATCATAACAGAACAGTTAATGGTAAATATCATCATAATCATGACAAAATGGTATTTTCTACCATTGCTAATGAAAAATGCACTTCGGCTTGTTCAGAATTTAGTCCAAAAAGTGTTTGGGGTGGGGGTGGGGCAGCTAAGAGAATCATTGCCTGAATGTGTGAATTTGACTGTGCTCAGGGTGTGAAATGAGATGTCTTGGAGGGCTCACCTTGGCTAATGTCTAAACCTATTGACCAGCCCAGTTATTCCTGCAGGGTTTAAATTGGGAAGCTCAAACTCTTCTCTTCCTGGAGATCTCTGAGTTTCACAGGAGGGTCTATGAATCAGCACACAGTAAAAGATCTGTGATTCTGAGTTTGAAACCCCAATTCCCTTGTGAGATGTGGATGTAATATTTACTGGTGTCTGGCAGGGGGATTGGTAAAATAACCCACATGCTCTGTGAGTGCAAATGCTCATTACGTACCGCAGCCCTAGTCAGCTTCTATTCAAATAATAGAGTCCTAGGACTCGAAGGAATCCTTAAAGATTGCCCTGCTTCTGGAAATACTGGACTTATATAATTTTCACTCATTTTTTTCACTCATTACTTTCCCTTCCTCCCTCCCTCTCTTCCTTCCTTCCTTCCTTCAAGGCAGCTCTAGTTGACACTATGGATTCCCAAGCTAGTCTATCTAGGTATAAACTCCACTCTCCATTTACTAGCTGTGTGCCCTTGGGCAAATGACCTAACCTTTCTATACTCAATTTTCTCATCTGTAAAATAGGGAGAATAATAGTACCTACATCATAGTGTTAGTTTGAGGATTCAGTGGGTTAATATGTATGTATAGCACAGGTTCTATAACAATTCTAGCTCAGTCAATGCTAATTCATTCGTTCACCTAAGACCTACTGAGTTATTACAATGGAGCAGGGAGTGTGCTAGGTCTGGGGGCCTTGCATTAATGAGAAAACTGATCTCTGCCCTCATAGAGTCTACCATCTAGAGGTAGCCAATAAACAATACAAGTAATACAATAAACAATAACATGACAATAAACAAGTAAACAGGTGAAATAATTACAAATTGGGGTAGATCCTCTGAAGGAATCAACAGTGTGGTCAGATGGAGAATAATGAGGGAGGTGTGCTCTTCAGCTACTGCGTGGTTCAGGCAAGCCTTTTTGAAGAGGTGACATTGACCTGCGATCCATGGGTCAAACATGGGCGGGGCCGAAGGGAAAACTTGCCTGGCAGAGGGAATCACTGGTGCAGAGTCGGAGCTGGGAAGGTACTTGTGTCAGAGCCAGTGTGGCTGGAGCAGAGTGGGCAAGAGGATGAATGTGGGGTCGGATGAGGTTGGAGAGCTGAGCGAGATCCCGTCACACAGGGGCTCTTGAGGAGGCAAGGGGTGCGATTTGATTTCAGCTTTAAAAAAGCTCATTTTGGCTGTCGCCTGGAGAACAGACTGCAGAGGGGTCTATCAGGCAGTTCTTAGGGTAAACAGCATAATCGACTCTGGTTTAAGCAGAAAAGAGATATTTTAAAACGATGTGAGGTCACTCTCAAAGTTATTGGAGAGGACCAGACTTGAAGCTAAGCTTCCAAGAGCAGCCCCCAAAATGATGCCTGCAAAGGGGCCTGATGCTTAAATCCCTGTGCAGCTGATGCTGAGCGCCACATGCTCCGAGCACAGCTTTCCACCAGGGTCCCAGCTCGACTGGCAGCCTCTGGGCCACTGCTGCTGCTGTTCTGGCCACAGGCAGTCGGGGGTCTCTGCCATGTACACCAGCAAACCCAGACCTTTGGGACTGACTCCTCATCGTGAGGAGCGGCCGATGCGTGGGTTCTGGGTCACACACCTACAACGGGGCCTGGGAATCTGCATTCTATATTCTAAAACATTGAGCAGGTGGGACTCATGTGAGGACAATTCTTTATTCCAAGAGGGCAGCCAAGAACACGTCATATTGCCAGAACACGACAGCAGCCCATGTTGGCAGGGCAGGACACTTGGATCCGGTTGGGAAGCAGTTGCAGTCACGAGGGCAAGAGCCAATGGAGTTGGGAGTAGCTCGGTGCCTGGAGCTAGGCAAGGAGCAGCAGGTGGTCTTGAGAAGTGATTTGGAGGTCACAGCTGTAGGACTTATTAATGGCTTGGATGTGGGGGAAGAGGAAGGGAAAAATCAAGGATGAATGCTGAGGTGCCGGTCTCTAGTCTATAGATATTTTGATCATATTTTTCTAAGGAAAAATAAAGATACCTCACCCAGCGACAAGACGGGGTTTTGAAATTAAACAATTCCTGGGAAACTGAGGACAATATCAGATCTATCGGCCTGTTCCTCAGAAGTGGATCTGTTATCCAGAATATTCTTCTGCATCTACTTTCTTTGTATGTCTCAATTTTCTCCAGATACCTTGTGAATGAGTATCTGGAAGGAACTGATAACCAACCTGGGTCATCATGTTAGCTCTTGAACCCCCCCCCCCCTCCATTGTCTCCTCTACGTGGGCTTCCAGGTGGTGAAATGGACTGATATGGGTTTCAGCTCCTCTGTGACAGAAGTGCTAACAGGCTGTGAAACGGTTGAGGCAGGCTGAAGGAGGTGGCAGGAGAGACCCCGTCCTTCCTGCAGGAAGTGGGACTCACGGGCTCACCCAGCCTGTGGTCCGTGTCAGGTCCTTTGTACATAGCCCTTAATGGGGACGACGGTGCATGGATTTGGTGAGGGACATGCAAAGCCATCAGCTTGAGGGCTCCTGGGTCTGCCTTTGGCTCATATAGAAACACAGTCCAAAGAGTAACTCAATCCTACACATCATGGGTAAACAAAGTCTGCTTTGCTGCATTGGAGGTTTGAGTCAGTCAAGGATGAGAAAACAAGTTAGATGCAGAGAAAGGACCAGAAATCCCCTAGACTCTAGTGAGTCTGGGCTTGTGTCTTGATGACTTCTCCTCTCAGGGTGTCTGCAGTCTTAAAAAGACCAAAGGAACAGTCAGTGTTGTCCCAGAGTCCTGGGGCTCCAGGGTTGTTCTAGAAACATCTTTGTTACTACCCATTAATTCACACTGTGGAGATGGGTGTCTCCTCCCCTGCCCCCCACCATGAGGGTTGGGCTTGCTTTGAGGTTGGCTTCTCACCAATCGCATGTACATGGTGGCTTTACCACGTCACCTTGACTGGGCTCACCCACGTTTCCCAGAATCCCCATCCCTGTATGTTCCCGATGATTCGGTCAATCATGCCTATGTGATGAAATCCCAAATCTCTGCACAGAAAAGCCTGGTAGAGCTTCCTGGTTGGTGAAAACATAGCTCTGCCAGGATTCACGTTGATGATGGAACACATAGATGATGCCCTGATTCCCGGGGAGAGGGCAGGGAGGCTCCATGTTCGGGACCCTCCCAAACCTCACCCTATGTGTCTCTTCCTTCAGCTGGTCCTGATCAGCTGTCCTTTACAACAAAACTGTAATCATAAGTATAGCACTTTCTTGAGTTCTGTGAGTTGTTCTAGGGAATAATCAAACCAAAGTGGGTCATGGGAACCCCTTGGTTTTGTGGCCAGACGTGCAGGTGGCCTGGGGACCCCACTTGGGGCTGGTGTCTGAAGTGGGGGCAGGTGTGTCTAGTGGCCCAGGCTTTCTGATTGGCCTCTGGGTGATACACGTGCCTCGTCTGCTAGTGCTCCCTGCCTCCTCTACCCAGGGTATTCTTTGCTATCCACCCAGACCCTCTGCTCTACTCTTTTATCACACACTTGTCATTTTCCAGTTCCCTGGGTGTCAGAGAAGGAGTGATGCCAATCAGTGCTACAGACACTAAATGGGTGAATATTGCAATGGCGCTCCAAAAAAAGGACAAAGCCTTGGCAGATCAGGGCAGGCTGGAAGAAATGCAGCATTTATCGGCTTCAGAAGCTTGGGAGAGATTTCTGTGACTAGAGATTGGTTGAGGTCTTAGCAAGAACCTTTCCTTCCTGAGAATTTTTCTGATACTTGCTACCCAAACCATACAACCCCGGAATTGTATGCAATTTTCCTCCTTGTTTGATTTCCGCTTGCTTTTAAAGATCTTTCTTCACTAGACTGTCAGAGCAATAATAGCAGCTACCATTTGTAAAGAACCCACTCTGTGCCAGGCACTTGCCATACGTTATCCCTAAAGCTTGCAGTCCACGAGTTCGGATTATTAGCTGCACTTTGCAGATGGGAAAACTGAGGCTTATAAAGCCACGTGCTTTGGGCACAGGGCCGTACAAACAAGTATAAATGGCAGAGCTGTGATCCGAACCCAGATCTCTCTGGCTCTGAAGTCCGTGCTTTGCCCTCCCCTCCATCTAAGCTCTTTTAGTCTAGGGAGACACCTCTGCGTCTCTGGCACACAGCACCAGGTCTGGCAAGAGTTGCTTTACCTTTTTTTAAAAATAACTATATTTTGGAAAAAAAAAAAAAAGAGTTGCTTTACCTTGTATTTGGTGAATTCTTCTGCCCCACCATCTCCACCTCCTTAACTGGCCCCTTTTCTTCCCCGACACAGGGAGGTGGGGGAGAAAGGCTTCCCTGGCCCGCCCCTGCTTGGAGCAGATCGCTGGGTATTTTTAGCAGCCTGGGAGGACTGCTAGTCAGAGGGGCTCAGGTTTTCAACTTGCCTTGTCAGCCCTGCTTCCCAAGTTCCCCACGAAAGGTTTACGGTTAACTCGGAGCAGGTTTGCTGATGCAGCCACAATCAAGCACTCGGAGAGCCCCATCGCTGATTTCTTGCCCATCTCTATCCTGTAACAGAAGATTTTTCAATCGAGTAGGTTCGTCTCATGCACAACATTAGTTTTAAAATAGCTCTAGCCCAGCTCTGAGGATGGCACGAGGCCCCACACAGGGATTTGTACTCGAAGTCATGGAAATACATTTATTTTGCTTTCCTCTTTCTCCCTCTTTGAGAAATACTCACGCAGGAGTATTTCTCGAATGTCAGGAAAAAGACTCGCTCTGCAGTGAAGACAAAGAGTGGTGTATTGTGTTTGTAGAGAGAGGAGAGCTCCGTTTGGGCTCACCCGCAGGCTTCTCAGGACTAGATAATGAGGGGCTTCCTTAGCACTTGACCCCGGGGGTGTGAGCTGGAAACTTGCAGCAATGGTGATCTTCCTGCAATTTCAACACTGGACGCGGGGTTGGCAGAGGGGTGTCGCTTTGCCAGTTTCAGTGTAATGGGAAAGATGAAGCGTACCTGAGTGTGACGAGCCCTACAGACAGCATGAAATCACAGCCTGAGCCTGTTCGTGGACAGAACGGCTGACCTGCAGAGATCAACGCATAACCTCATGCATCATCATTTTGTACCTACTCAGGTGTGTCTACAGGATGAAGTCCTAGAAGTGGGGTTGCTGAGTGGCAGAATGTGTATTAGTTTCCTTTGGCTGCTTAGCCACAAACGAGTGGCTCAGGACAACACAGAATGTATTCTCTCACAGTTCTGGGGGTCAGAAGTCCAAAATCAATTTCATCAGGCTAAAATCAAGGTGTTGGCAGGTCAGATTCCTTCTGCAGGCTCCAGAAAAATCATTTCCTTGCCTTTTTCAGCTTCTGGTGGCCACCTGTCTTCCTTGGCTTGTGGCCCCTTCCTCCATTTCCAAAGGACACTAATCTCTGCTCTGTCAGCACATCGCCTCCTCCTCTCTGATCTCCTCCCTCCCTCTTATAAGGACCCCTATGATTACATCAGACCCACCTGGATAACCTAGAATAATTTCCCCATCTCGGAATTCCTAACTTAATCTTAAATCCTTTTTGCCACATAAGGTAACACACATTCTGGGGATTATGATGTGGACCCTAGCATTCAGCCTCAAAGGGTCTGTACTTTTATACTCTTGAAAAAATGTAAATTGCTCTCCATAAATGTGGTAACAATTTACCTCCTCCTTACCATCACTATAAAGGCAAAACTATTTCTTATACCTTACCAGCACAGCTTTCTCAAACTGATTTCTGCAAATGTGATGATAAAAAGTCATACCCATTGTGGTTTTAATTAGCATGTATCTTATGAGTGAGATAGAGAATACGTTTATATGTTGAAGAGCCATTGTATTTCACCTTTGGTCCTCTGTCTTGTCACATCTTTTGCCCATCTTCCTTTGGGTTGTTGGCCTTTTTGGCCTTTGAGTTGAATTGCAAATGGTATTGTTATTATTAACCCCATTTTACAGGTGAGGAGGTTGAAGCACAGAAACCTTAAACAGCTTGCTCAAGTCTGCGGGATGGTAAATGGCAGGGTGGGCATTGAAACCATCCTTGACTTTGAACTTTATCTATGTTGCAGTCTTATCAGCTGGCAGCTAAGTGTAGATTATTTCTCTGTCAAAGCACATGTTAGGGATAACAAACAAAATAACAAACAAAAACAAAAAAGAGGTTTCCCTTATGCTGGATGGTGCTATTGCAGTTTTCCAAGAGCTTTTATTTTTATTACCTCACTTTTACCTTCCTAGATATTATCATCACATTTTATAGGTGAGGAAACTGCGGCTCATAGAGACTTAGGAGCCTGGCCTCAGCCATATGACTGATGGGTATAAATCTAAGTTCAGAACCTGCTCTTAGCGCAGCGCCTTTGTGCTGTGCCATCAGCCATTTGTGGTTTAAGGCTTTCGTATACCACCTTCAAATTTTGTTACCCCAAGTCCAACTATATAATCACTTCTTTACTATCATTTTAAAATTGACTCATTTTCTAAAAATGTATCCCCATTCTAATCAGTAACAGTCTGATGTGCCCTATTTGTTCCTAATTCCACATATCTAAGAATTTCCGTCTCCCACCTAAAACCCTCTCCTTGTTTCCCATAAGTGGTGAAAATACTGCACATTTTGGAAACACTGCATTACATTCATAAGACCTCATGGAAGATGACAGACTCTTACAACCACTGCCCTTTATTAAGCACCTACTAAATGTCAGATGCTTCATTTAATTCCTATAGCAACCCTAAGAGACTGGGTTTTCTCAGTTCATGGAACAGGAAATGGAGGCTCAGAGAGGTTAGTTGACTTACCCAAGGTCACACAACCAGCAAGTGGCAGAGCTGGGATTTGAGCCCAGGTCTTTCCGACTCAGAAGTCCATGCATTTACCCCAGACCTGCACTGCCCCAGGTCCCCACAGCCTGGGCTCTAGTTTGCTGATTGCAAAGTCTGTCCCCAGTTGATGATCGCTGGCCAGGACCTCAGTCATCTCTGTAAGCTCTTTCACTGTGCACAGTTAGGATTTCTGAGGCAGCCCACCGAATGATTACAGGGCCTTACTGGTATGCCCTCAATTGTTTTATGGGCATAACACCTCCACGAGGTGGGCAAAAACAATGAACCCATTTACAAGTGAGTAAAGTTGGAGAGGTTACATGATTCCCTAAAGTCACCCAGTAAGTGAGCTGCAGAGCCAAGAATAATAAATAATATTATTTCAGGAGACTCAAACTCAGTGAACCTAAGAGCTTCCCAGGGCCCCGTGCTACTCAGGTCATCAGAAGGTGTTTCCCGGCCCTGACCCTTCAGAAGCAACGCTTCCTCACCAGTGCAGAGGTCAGGGTGCAGTGCTTACGTCTGGGAGTTATTCAGACTGTCCATGTGAGCTCAGACCACCCAGAGCATTTTCTCACCGTTATTCCTTTCAGATCATAGCTAGCGTATGTTTTCCATCAAGAGAACGGCACTATGTATTTTGTAGTGGTAAAAGTAATACAGATTTTATTTAGTGGAACACTCCCAGGGTTACTGTGAAGATGAATGAATTAGCATTCCCAAAGCACTTTTGAATCCTAGACAGGCTGAAGTGGAGGGCAATTCTATTGTTGTTCATCCTAACAATAGTATAGGCAGACCCCAGAGATATTGCGGGTTTGGTTCCAGACCACCGCAATAAAGCAAATCACATGAATTTTTTTTGTTTCCCAGTGCATATAAAAGTTATGTTTACACTATACTGTGGTCTGTTAAGTGTATACTAGCATTATGTCTTAAAACAATGTACATACCTTAAGTTAAAAATCCTTTGTTACTCAAAAATGCTAACCATCATCTGAGCCTTCATCAAAGGTCACTGATCACAGATCACTGTAACAAATATAATAATAATGAAAAAGTTTGAAATATTTCGAGAATTACCAAAATGTGACACAGAGACAGGAGGTGAGCAAATGCTGTTGAAAAAAATGGTGCCGATAGACTTGCTTGACGCAGGGTTGCCACAAACCTTCCATTTGCAAAAAATGCAATATCTGCAAAGCATAATAAAATGAGGTATGCCTTTAATTGATTGGCGGGGCCCGGGTGGGAGTGGAGGGAGTATTTCCTTGATAACCTTTTGATTCTGCTATGAAAAACTGGTTGAACAAAAGGTTGTTATTCCCATGGGTATAAAGATAATTCATAGCTTCCGATCTCCACTTCAGCCATTTCCCTGGTATTCTTAGCTATAGTTTTTCAGATTCTAGTGGCCGATGTGACTGACACAGCGGAGTAAATTCCTTTGGGCTTACTTCTAGACTGCAAACTATCAGAAGGATGCTGTATATCCGAGACACAGCTGGTTTGCTTTTTCAGACTTTGGGAGTTAAAAACTTATGTCCACACAAAACCCTGCACACAGATGTTTATAGCAGCTTTATTCATAATTGCCAAAAGTTGGAAGCAATCAAGATGCCCTTCACTAGGTGAATGGATAAATAAGCTGTGGTCCATCCAGACAGTGGTCTATTAATAGCACTAAAAAGAAATGAGCTATCAAACCATGAAAAGGCATGGAGGAAAATTAAATGCATATTAGTAAGTGAAAGAAGGCAATCTGAAAAGGCTACATACTATATGATTCCAACTATATGACATTCTGGAAAAGGCAGAGCTGAGGAGATGGTGAAAAGATAGTGGTTGCCAGTGGTTGGGTGGGAGCAGGAAGAATAGGCAGAGTGCAGAGGATTTTTAGGGCAGTGACACTGTTCTGTTTGATACATGTATGGCTGATGCATGTCGTTATACATTAGTCAGAACCCATAGAATGTACAACACCAAGACTGAACCTGAATGTAAACTATGACTTTGGGTGATTGTAATGTGTCAGTGTAGGTTCATCGATTGTACTGTAACAGATGTACCACTCTGCTGGGGGATGTTGAGAATGAGGGAAGCTGCACATGTGTGGGTATGTAGGAGGTATATGGGAACTCTCTGTACTTTCTGTTTAACATTGCTGTGAACCTAAAACTGCTCCAAAAATTAAAGTCTATTAAAAACAACACACACAAAAAACTTAGATTATGTCTCCTGGAGATTTCCAGTTTATACATAGGAAAGCTGGGGGTAGACTTGGGCATGCAGTAGGCATCTGATTCCAGATCTGCTGACCTTGAGGTCGTGGTCCTTTCCGCCATGCTCTATCTGCCAAGGAAAATGTCAGCATCACCCCATCCGTGATCTGGTTGCCCACACTCAGAATGGAAGCCGCAAACACTAGCGTCTGTGGCCCCCATGAGCCACGCTCCCCAGAACCTCTTCCTCAAGCATTCTTGCTGTTGAAGCCGGACTGTAGCAATCGCCTCTCAATGGCAGTGGTGCCTGTTGGCCTGGATGGTAGTTGAAATCTTGTGTGCACACTGACTGGGCAATAGGGGGTGTTTATGTTGTGCCTTGAGCAAAGGAAGGCATTACTCACACCAGCATCTGCTCCCAAGAAGTCTGAGAAGCTCACTTATTCAGCAGAGCACGATGGAAAAATGCAACCCCGAGCCAAAGGTCATCCTTTGGCTTGTTTGAATGTGGGGAACCAGGAGTCCTAACCCTTTCCTTTTATTGGCCCCAACTGTTGCTTGAAACTCTTCAATCTTAACTTGAACTCTATAAATACTTCCAGTTTTTAAAAAAGTATATAAAACTTTTTTTTTTAGTAAAAAACTTTATACCAGGACAGTTTGCCTCTTATATCTTTGAATGGATTAAGTTTCAATTTATAAAGTCAGATTAAAATGGGGGAGCCAGATTCCCACTCGCACAGGGTGTTTACTCTGCTCCTGGAAGCCTCAGGAGGAGGTCTGGCCCCTTAGCCGTTTCCTCTGACCAGCAGCTGATTCCTTTGATATCCCATCTTGTGTCCTGTCCAAAATAAATGATGGGAGCGATTCAGGCTCCAGTAGCATGGAGAGACCGTCTGCTGGTGCCATCTGATTCCTCAGCAGGCGGAGCTGCACAGCCCTGGGATGCAGTGGCCACCGAAGCGTATTTGTCGGCTGCGGGTTGGGGGATACCACCTTGCCCTTCACACAGGAAAACAGCCTACGAAGAGGGAGCGCTCTGCATAGTCTCAGGTTCCAGGCACTGGAACTTGTGCCAAGAGCTCTCCTGGACCTTTGATCCTACAGGAAGCTGCCTCCTGTGTGATGGATCGCCACCAAGTTGCTGTGTGACCTTGGGCAAGGCACTTCCCCTCTCTGAGAATAATTTTCCTCATATGTAAAAGAAAAGAGCATCATCATAATAATAGTTAATGAGTATATCCTAGGCACTCTCTTAGTACTCCCCTCCCAGAGGTCCTCTGTGATTGACATTATCATCCTTATTTTGCAGACTAGGGATTGTGACTGAAAGAGGTTTGCCCACAGTCACAGAGCTGGTAACTGACACAGCCAGAATCTGGGCTCAGTCCATCCGACTCCAGAGCCTACGCCATTAACCTCCCACGATACGATTTCAAACACCTTCCGCACGGTCTCTGCGAATCCTCAAAGCAGCCATAGGAGGCTGATGCTATCATTACCCACGTTTTATAGGCGAGCAAAGGTCTCGTAACATCTTTTCCACCTGTGAAAAAACTATTATTTTTAAGTTCAGGAGGCCGGTGACAGAAACATGAGTTTAGGAAGGTCAGTGCTCAGACTTCCTGTTGGCGGAGGAGAAGGGACAGAGGGCATAGAGTGAAGGGTAAATGAGAGGAGAGAAAGTGGCTCCTCAGCCAGGTCTGCAAAGCCCTTTCCAGGGGACCCCTTAGCGCTCCCAAATCATTGATTGCAACAACCGTGGGAGGTAGGTGCTGTCACCACCCACTTTTTACAAAGGAGGATGGGGAGAGAGAAAGAAGATGCCCAGGTTACAGAGCTCTTATGTGGAGCCTTGGGGCTTGAGCCCAGGCCCCCCTGATTCTAAAGACCGAACTCTTGAGCTCTTTGCCATCCATCCTGCCTCCTGACACTGACCCTTGACCCTCTACTCTGTCCACCCGAGCCCTCCAGATTCTATAAACGCCCCATATACTTTCCAACACCTGTGCCTTTCACTGTGCAGGTTCCTCTGTCCAGAACGCCCCTTCTCCCTTTTGTCTGTTGGCCAGATTCCTTCACAGTTTTCTGATCAAGCCAGCTCTGGGCTTAACTCTTCTGAAGTCTTTCCTGAGACCCCTGGCAGATGGCACACCTCTCCATCTGTGTCCCCTGAGCTCTGTCATGGAAATGAGGTATGGGATGATGACGGTGGCTGTAATAATAATCATTGTTGTCGTAAAAACTGCAGCCTTTCTTGAGTCCTTACTGTGTGCCAGGCCGGGTGCTCAACATTCACACATACCTCATTCAACGTGTTCCCATCACCTCTGTCTTTCTGAAGAGGAAACTGGGGCTCAAAGGAGCTAAGTACCTTTCCAGAGACCCCTCAACTAGTACACGCCTGCACCTGTGCTGTCGTCAGCAGTAGGAGATGTGATGATGGAAACGAGACTGGAAGGATGCAGGGAATGCGCCACAAGCCAAGGAACATGGGCAGCCTCCAGAAGTGGAAAAAGGCAAGGAAACCCATCTCCCCTGAAGCCTCCAGAAGGAACCAGCCCTGCTGACACCTTGATTTCAGGCTTCAGGCATCCAGAACATAAACTTGTGTTGCTATAAGCCACTAGGTTTGTGGCCATATGTTATAGTAGCAAGAGGAAACTCATAAGGCAGAAATGCTTTTCAAGAGAGGAGCTGACATTCTGTGGTCAGCACCTCAGCCAGGGCCCTGCTTACAGAAAAACATGCTTGTTCAATGAAGATGTGCCGTCTGGGTGTTATCCATGAGCAGGACTGTCAAAAGATTTCAGTCCACCCCCCCACCCCCTACCCCCATCTGGAATGTTGGCTTTTAAACCCGGACCTCTGGAGTTCAGCCTGGCCTTTCTGTCTACCGTTCCGGGAGAACAAGCACATCACCCCCACCCCCTCTACCCGTCCTGTTCGAATGAATGGTTCTTTTCTATCTGTGTAAGGGATTATTGTTCTAATTATTTGTGCATCTCTATGGAAACATTCCTTAAAAATACTATATGTCAACTTGAATTTTCCACCAGCAACGTCTTTGGAACATCTGTCTGACCATGGACTTGGTTTACATTGAGGGAGGAGGTACTTCCCTTTCGCCCTCGCATCAGTGATAGATAAAGCAATGGAAAAGCCTCTGGGCGTCAGGAAGCCTGAGCTCCGTCCGGCCCAGGCCTGCCCTTAACTTTCTCTGTGACCTTGGACAAGTCACTTCACCCCAAATCCGAGTACTTCAACTTTACTTCCTTACTTGTAAAGTGTGTTGAACTGAATAATCAAGAATACGCCTTTCTGTTCTAAGATTGTATGCTTCTATATCCTCTGCCAGTCAGAAACAATGCTTTTCTACCTACCAGCCAGCCTTGTTGTCCATCACTGTCCCTTTGCACTCTGTGTCCAGGGATTACAAAGCTATTTACATTTTTCTGAATATAGAGTAATAATATTAGTAATAATAATACCAATATCTGCTTCCCATTTGTTGCTACTCTGCTAAGCACTTTATATGCATTATCTCATTTAATCATCACTGCCCCAAGGGTAGATGTTTTTTTTCCCTCTTTTATGTATGAGTAAAATTAGGCTCAGAGAAATTAAGTAATTTTCCTGTGGTCACACAGTTAGTAAGTGGCAGAGCTGGCATTTAAGTGAGCTGTCTGTTTTCAGAGCCAGCAGCACTCTTAACCACTTGTTCATAGACTATGAGGAACATGGTTAGGGCCCCATCAGCATTTGCAGAATGTTTGAATGAATGAACCTGAAAATCATTCCAAGAAGCAAAACAGTTATCACATTTCCCTGCTTGGGGCTGCAGGTACTTCTTAGAGCAGCCAGCCTCCAGCCAAGCTTCCTGGGGGCACACGTAGGAGGTTCCTGGTTGGTTTATGGCATGCCCTGCCTTGGAGGTCAGACCCGCAGGAAAATGGCAAGGTCTGAAGCACGGGTTTGGATTGTCCCTTCGAAGCCAGAAACCCCAGGGGGAGGGTGTCCCAAAGGAATGCATTTTATTGCTTTTGCCTCAGCTATTCATTTACAGCATGAATTTCTCAGGCTCACTCCGAACTTGTGTTCTTAACCATGGAATTGGGTTAGTTATATAGAGAGAGACAACTTTATTCTGGAGTAGACCTGGAAAGAGTTTTAAGCCAGCCCTTGGCTCCCTGCCTTTTAGCCCAGCTGCTCCTGTCAGCAGCCCCTACCTGGTTTCTGAGTGAGAAGTCCAGGCAGGAATTCTTGGAGGCTATAATGAAGAATGAGCATGCTTCCCTTATTCATTTCCCCTTCTGTGGCTAGTTAGGAAGCAAAGAGAAAACCTGAGCATTTCCCCCCTGTACATGCCAGAAAGTCTTTTCACAGAAGATCTTTGCTTAGGTCTAATTCTGTTTAACAGAAGACCAGTCCTAGGTTCCTTCTAGGGCTGCCATGTTTAGTGGTCTGGGTCGTTTCCAGAAGGACACAGAGAAATGCCTCTTTAGAGGGGCTATGCTAGCCTCTTAGAAGAGGTTCATCTTTTTGACCTTTTTTGAGAGCTTGCTGTGTACATGCTAATCACTTAGAACAGGAGTTCTCAGTGGGGGAGGCTTTGCCCCCAGGGGACAGTCGGCAATGTCTGGAGACATTTTTGGTTGTCACAACTGGGTGTGTGTGTGTAGGGGTGCCACTGTCATCTGGTGGGGAGGGCCCGGGGTTGCTGCTCAACATGCTACAATGCACAGGACAGCCCTCACCACAGAGAATCGTCTGGCCCCAAATGTCTCTAGTGCTGAGGCTGAGGACCCCTCGCTTGGAGAAGACAGAGTGTGTTCTTCAAGGTAGGGGTCAGGGAAGGCCTCTGGAGAGAGACATTTGAGCAGAGACACAGAGGAGTGAAGGAAATCTGTGAGCAGAGTGGGGGCACACTGCCTGGTGGGACTGGGGGTTTCAGTGTAAGTACAAGGGAGCCTGGGGGTTCCCAGCAGGATGGTGAGATGCTCTCACCCTGTGCTGGTGGGAGTTGGAGGTACTTCGCAGGAAACACGTGGAATTTGTAGTATCATCAGAATACGAATACAAGTACACATTATATTTAAGAGTCTGGAGACTGATAGTGGCAGTAAGTCTATAGGTGCCTACAGCCATTTCCAAATAGTTTTGGGGATTCCATTCAGTCTTTGCGCACCTCTTAGCCATTTGTTCAATAAATACTACTTAGCACCTATCAAGTACTAAGACCAGGGTAGGCACTGAGGCTTCGAAGATGTACCACAGGCAAGAAGGAGGAGAAAAACCCAAGTTCTGGGGTCCAGTAGGTTGCCTCCTGCCACTCACCAGCTGTGTGACCTTGGATAGGACATTTCTTTACCTCTCTGAACTACAGGTACATCGTCTGAACACTGGAGGGAGTTGATAATGTCATCGACCTCCTGGCATTTTTGGGAGTGGGTAAGTCACTTAGCACCACACCTAGTAAACAGGAAATCCCCAGTTAATGGCACCAGTGATGAGATGCTATCCCTGTGGCCCGGGAACTCACAACCAGAGCAGAGAGCACCAGAGAGAACAGTTTACTGTCACTGTTTTATTGTTAAATCACATTTACACTCATCTCTACTGCAGTGGATGCGCAAGATACACTGTCAAGTGAAAAAAAAGTATATTGCAAGAATGCAGGCAAAGTACCGTCCCATTTATGTAAAAGAAGAAGTTTTACGTATCACACGTGACTGTGTAGTAGACTAGGTTATGAGCAACGTACATAAATACACATATATTAGAGGACGATCTGGAAGGATACCGACCCAGCTGTTACCAGGAACTAGTTACCTCTGCAGAGTGGGATCGGGGCTTGGAGATAACTTTCAGTCTGTGGCAGAGATAGTCATGCTCACTGCATAGCCCTGTGTTCACATCCGTTTCCTCATCTCCATGTGGTCTGATAGGGGCTGAGTGACTCATCTGGCCGTTGGAGTGAGTGTGTCTGTGTGTCCCTTCTGGGTGGAGGTATTTAGAAGCAGGTGGGAGCTTTTTTACTTTACTCTCCCCTTTGTTGCAGTGACTCTGATTCCATGGGCTGAGGCTGGGGGAATCCGCATTGTCCTGCATCAAACTTTGTAAAATTGAGAAATGGCCTCGTTAGGAGTGACTGAGATTTGGGGGCTGCAACATAGCATAGCACAGACCAGTTCACACCAGAAATGGCATCTACTTCTGTGCAGTTGGGTTTTTCCACATTAAGCATGCATTTTAAAAGTTAAAATTAAACTTTTCTCTGAAAAGGCTACATACTATACGATTCCAACTATATGACATTCTGGAAAAGGCAGAGCTATGGAGAAAGTAAAAAGTGAGTGGTTGCCAGCAGTTGGATTGAGAGGGATGAACAGGTGGAGCGCAAAGCACTTTTCAGGGCAATGAAAATAGTCTGTGTGATCCTGTAACGGTGGATACATGTCATTATTCATTTGTCCAAACCCATAGAGTGTACGACACCAAGGGAGGACCCTCGTGTCAACTATGGACTTGGGCAATGATGCTGAGTCAGTGTAGGTTCATCGACTGTAAGAAATGCCCCACTGTGACGGGAGGCGTGGATAGTGGGGAGGCTGTGTGTGTTGGTGGGGCGGGGCACATGGGAACTCTCTATACTGTCCACTCAGTTGTGCTGTGAACCTAAAACTGCTCCAGAAATGAAGTCTGTTTTTTAAAAAGTTAAACTTCCGCTGTGGTACGGACAACTCCTGTGACTTTAGAAACATACAAATTCCTGAAAACACCGATTATTATTAGGCTCAGGAATTAACCAGTCATGGGAAGTCTAGGGGTTCAGTGCCAATGTCAGTGTTGATCTACATCCTTGGGTGGAAGGCCAGTCATTTGGGGGAGCTTCCAATAGTTTGGGGACTCTACGGCTTAGGAAGGAAAAGGGGAGTGAAGACATTCAGGAGGATAACGCTGAAAACAGGAGGCTTTGAAATGGAAGGCAGGTTTCTTTTTGTGAGGCTGAGTCTAGGAGCTACGAGCTGCCTCTTTTCCTTTTAGTATCTTTATTCGGAATGAGACCAACAGCCCAGCCAATATCTATAAATAAACAGCCCATGATGATTTGTCCCTCCTGGTTGCAATTGTCCAAACAAAGGAAAGTAGCCCATTCCCGGATCTAAGCCCCCCTGGCCACACTGAAGCCTTGGCAACACTTGAGTCCCCAGAAAGAGATTTTAGTGGTTGCTGTGCAAGAATCCTCAAAGGCGTTTCTGCTCCAGTCCCCGGCCACAATTTAAGGATGGAGTCAGCCAAACATTTGTGAGGCTAAGTGGGAGGAGAAAGAGCAGAAGGAGGAAAAAGGCATTTCCTAGCGCCCAGGGGACCCAAATGAGAAGCAGTCTTTCAGCAGTTTGATTTTTTTTTTAAATCACTTTTGTGGTGCCACAAACTTGCCCTCTGATCTTGGCAAGGGGAGAACTTCTTGAGATAAGAATGCCAGGGCTGCCCTGCGGCTCCCGCACTTCCATTCAGCCCACTGTGTAATGCAGTCGGCTTCTGCCTCCCCGCCTCCCGAGAAGCTGGGCTTCCGAAGCCAACAGCAGTGTCCCAGTTGGCAAACAGAGGGGCTCCTTCAACCCCGGTGGCTCTGACTGCGTCTTCCTCTTCCTGCTTCTACTTGCCGGCTACTCCTTGTGAGTTTCTCTTGCGGCTTGCAGTGAGTGTGGCCGTCCGTGTTCTTCCTTAGCTTTCTTCTTCCTTTTTTTTTTCTCTTAGCTTTCTTCTTGTCTCAAAGTCTTTCTTCGTGCCTGCCTTCATATAGATTTCCTGCAGCAGGGCCTGAGACCTGTTTGGTCACACCGGGCCCCACTCTCAGAAGGACTCCGTGCTTGGTTTAATGTTTGCCTCTCACCGTCCTGAAGTTCTTAATACGTTTTGAACAAGGTGTTCTCATTTATATTTTGCAATGAGCCCTGCAAATTACGTAGCCGGTGCTGCCTACAGGTACTTTGTTTTAATACTTCCCCAAAAAAGTATGTGGGCAGGTGACTTAATTTCTCTGTGTCACAATTTTCTTGGGTTATTAAGAGAATTCAGTGACATCGGTCTCGGAAAGTGCTAAGTGCAGTGCCTGGCAGGCATACAGCAGGCACTCAGCAAGTGCTGGTCAGGGTTACTATTGCTTCTGGCCTCTCTCCTCCCTTGAGCTGGTTCCCTCTTGCTCATCTCAGTGAAAGAGATTAGCAGTCATTCAGAAGTGTAATCTGTTCATCGTAGGCTCCTCCCACTTCCCCTCTCCACATCCAAACCGTCATCAGCTCCTCTTTATTCTGCATTTGAAATGTTTATTAAACTTTTCCTCTCCCTCCCTCTCTGCTGCCACTGTGCAGACTTAGCTTACACGAGTTATTGCAATGGCTTCCTAATTAATTTCCTCGCCTCCTGTCTTTTCTTTTTTTCTTTTCCAAAACAGAGCCACTTGATCCAGCAGCTGAGATTAAGTCAAGCTGGTCCAACAGGAATTTATGCAAATGTCCAGGTTTGTCCTTGAGGATGGCGTGTGCTCCATTGAAAGAGGTTGGGAAAGGAAAACAAACATGGGTGCCTACTTCCGTGCTGAGCTTTGGACACACAGTTTTGCATGCAGTCGTAACCAGGATGCTATTAGGTGGAGATGGTCATCTCCCATTTTATGGGGCAGAAACCAGGGCTCCGAGAGATGGTAGGGCTTGGGCAATTTCATGGTGACAGAGCTGGGATTCATACCCAAATCTCTCTGACTTGAAAGTACCTGCTCACCAGAAAAAAGACATGAGTGGAAAAACTAGTGAAATGGGAATAGGACCTGTAGGCTAATACCAGTGATGCGCCGATTTCAGTTTCCTGGTTTGGCTCCTTGTGCAATAGTTGTGTAAGATGTTATCAGTAGAGAAAGCTGGGTGAAGCATACACGGGAAATCTCTGTACTATTTTTGAAACTTTTCTTCAACTCTAAATTTATTTCAAAGTACCAAGTTAAAAAAAAAGAAAAGAAATACCTTTCCACTACGTACTCTGTGCCCTTCACTGAACTTCTTGATCTTATTGTCTAGAACAATCCCCACTTCGCGATACTGTCCCCCCAAAACACACACACATGCACACACATGCACGTGTGCACACACATGCTCATGCATACTCCACACAGTGTCTTGCACAGGAACGTCAGCCCCAGCTCTCTGCACCCATCAGCTGATGCAGCCCTGGCTATGACCTACCCCAAGGCATCAGTGGGAATTATGGAAGGAGACAGTAACCGGGTGCCTGTGATTTACACTATAACTGTGTTCACCCCCCCGCACCCTTTGGCTATAAAAATGCAGCGGTGTTGCAATTTATACATTGCAAAATGCCTCTCCTGCCCCCCACCCATCCCCTGCATCACCTCCTCCCCTGTCTCTGAGTTGGCGTGTAACCTTGATGATCCAGCCAAATGAGTTATTTGAGATGGAAACGTTAATTTATTTGAGCAGATGGGTGTCACCGCTGCTCTGTAAAAAGGTGGCGTTTTGCCGTATTGGCCCAGAGTGCCGCAGATGAAGTCCTGGCTGCGTCGCTGAATCACCGAGTGTGAACGGAATCATATGTTAACGGCACTAAGGGAAATGCCTATTTAAGCCAAGCCCTTCCAGAAAACAAATCCTCGGCCCCCCCCCACCCCGATTTTTGTTTTAAATCTGGATTTTCGCATCTCTGATTTGCCGAGGGTCTGAAAAACCTGAAACTCATTATTTCTCAAAGTGTGGTCCAATGTCCGCCCACATCAGAGTCAAGCAAGGGTTTTATTAAAACACAGATCTGTGGGACCCACCCCTGACCTACAACCCCCCACCCTTGGGAGTACAGGCTTGGGGATTCTGCAGTTTTAACAAGCTCCCTGGGTGACTGTCACACACACTGAAAGTGGGACCCCCGTGGCTGAAATGATGCTATCAAACTGCCCAGGAAAATCTTCAAAACAAAACAGAACAAAGCAAGAAACCTTGGGATCCGAGGTGGGGTTTTTTGGGGGGGGTGGGGTGGGGGGGGAGACCTGTTTTGTTTCTTTCTACTTTCCTCTCCCTTTTCAGATTTTGTGCAAAAAAAGTATTACTTTTGTAGTTGGAAATAAATACGTAAAAGGGATAAAAAGATAGCACAAAGAGATTATTTGTGCACTAGAAGCCAAAGACGGTTTGGAAATGTCAGGAATTTCCAAGACAAGGGGTGTCGCTGTCCTTGGCCCTGAACTTTCAGTCTGTACTCTCTCCTCAGACACCCTCCACCACCCCACCCCACCCCCAGCCCTGCTCCCCCGACCGCTGCCTTCTCTAAGTGTTACATCCAATTTTCTCTTGAATACATGTAGTGAAGAAACTCAATGACCTCCCAGGGGACCTCACTTATAGGGAAGAAGCACAACGAGAGGATTTATGGAACGTCTGTAAAATACGTGTGTAGAAACTCGCGACATTTTGATCGCTACCAAGGAGAAAAATGGACAGTTTCTTACCAGTCAGTTGCATGAGCCTTTTTTTTAAGGGTTTTTAAAATTAATTAATTTCCCCCGCTTTGTTAGAAATTCTTGGCACAGACACAGGCCCCGAGAAGGGAAACATTGCCCACGGGCTGTATGTCCAAACTGTCAGGATTTCAATCCCAAACCTCTGGGGGCAAAGCCACATTTCTTGTGCTTCCCATGAAGTGGGGAGAGCCCTGTCAACGTTCACGGGAAGGAGGGTATTATTAGTAATAGTGCTGCCTCTTTTCTAACAGCCTCCGTGCCACTTCAAGCATCACAGGCTCCCAGATAGCCTCTCCTCTGGGCTGCCTCTGCACCCAGAGCCATTTTCAGGGGAGAAGAGCCTGAGATGTTTGCCATGCGGCATCAGGCCTCGTCCACCTCCAGCCCCTTGTCAAATGCAGGAGCATCGATTAGGCATCTGGTTTTTCTCAGCCTTGCAGGTTCCATTCCTTCCCCCGGGAATTTGCAGGCAAAGACAATGAGCTGAACGGAATTTCCCGAATGGCTGGAGGAGGAAGAGCCCTTGGAGGAGAATTTGGGCCCTGCATCCTGCTTTTGTCACCAACTAGTCTTGGGTCCTTTCTTGGCCTTGGTTTCTTCATCTGTAAAATAAAAATCCAGAGGAGTTATGAAGATCAGAGAAAATCTATAAACAAATAGTTATCAACCAGAAGCGACTTTGTCCCCCATCCCCCCCACCCCGGGACGTTTGGCAATGCCTGGAGACAGTTTTGGTTGTCATGACTGGGGCGGGGGGCAGTGCTACTGGTATCTAGTGCATAGAGGCCAGGGATGCACGGGGCAGCCCCGCACAACCAAGAATTATCCAGCCCAAATATCAGTGGTGCTGTGATTGAGAAACCCTGATATAAAGGGCCCGGCAAACAATTAGTGATTCAGGTGGTACTTGTGAGAAAGGGTGTGGGAAAAGGAATACAGTAAGTGTATTCAATAAACCTTAGCTATTATTAGTAGATCTGAGTTAATTGGTAGTTGCTTCCTGGAACGCCTTGAAGGATTCTAAGGCTACAAACAAGCTCAGCTAGACAGTGTCATGATTGATTAGCGATGTCTGCCATGAGCTTGGCAGGGGGAAGTGGCAGCATGAGTGCAGTGTATTTTCTGACCCTGGACTCTATGATGTCTAGCATCTGTTTCTACTCTGACATTCTGTGATCCTATTGCTATGATTCTGTGAGTCTATCTATAAAGTTCTGTAGTCAGCATTATTTACAGAATATTTAAGCAGGCCAGGCTCCTGCAGGCTTGCTTGGCAGGGGAGGAGGGTGAATGGAAAGCCAGGACGACAGAGCTGGCTCTGTGCAAGGTAAACTAGATAGCCGCTGACAGGATGTGGGGGATGTGATGCAGGCAACCCCCCTCTTACTGCCCCTAAGTCTTCCCCACCTCGCCTGGGTTAAAAATGTTTATGGTTAGAGTCACTCCACTGGATCAAACACTGTTTCCAGGAGGCCTTTGTTTAAATGCACAGAGATTACCTAGAAGGGATAAGCATGCAATCCATCCCTATGTATTAATTCAATAAACTAGTCGTTGCTCAGCAGAATAGAACTGAGGGACAGGAGACAGGTTATCTGTGAGAGCAGGTGAGGAGGTGGGGGAAAGCACGCCTTACAGGGCAGGAGTTGGAATCAGTATTGCACAACTCCAGGAGGTGCTTTTTGCACTGAATTAGGGTGACCAACTTGTCCCGGGACTTCCCTAGTTTTTTTTTTTAATGTTTACTTACCAATTTTATTTATTTATTATTTTTTTGGCTGTGCTACATGGCGTGTGGGATCTTAGTTCCCGGACCAGGGATCAAACCCATGCCCCCTGCATTGGAAGTGCAGAGTCTTAATCACTGGACCACGGGGAAGTCCCAGGGACTTTCCTAGTTTTAAAACGGAAGATCCCATGTCCCAGGAACTCCCTCTGTCCTGGGTGATCCAGGATGGTTGATTATCCTACCTCTAGGCCACATGGCATGGAAGGAACTGTGTAGTCCTTGCTGTAATTTATCCCTCATGCAGCTGCCTGAATTCTCTTTCTGGACATGTTCCTCCCTTGCCTATGAATCCTCTGTGGCTCCCTAGGGCCCTCCAAACTAGCTTGGGACTCTCCATCATGGTGCCCAAGGTGTCCCCAGCCTTGCTTCCTGATGTCACCTGATCCACCTGCCATGAATCACTCCAACTAGTTGCCATATTGGAGACGCGCTGTGTATTACTCTCTCTCTGGGTTAGAGGAGGAGCTTTCCTGGAGAGGGAACTCACTTCTTGGAGTGTATTCAACTTGTGTCAGTAGCAAAAGAGTTACTTAGCCCAGCCTTTGTAAATAGTATAAAACTCATCTGAACCCCCCGCCCCCGCAGTGAGTCAGGGCTCAGGGATATGGCTACCACTCTGTGTCAAGAGAAATCCCACATACCCCAGAGAACCCCAGGAATCCTTGGAGGATGAGGGTGAAGCCACCAGGCACATGGAACCACTCTAAATGAAAATAAAGCCTTCCTTCCTTCCTACACTCTTTAAACTTTTCAAAGCAGTTTCACACACAGCCCTGGACAGATCCCCTTTGTATCTCTGAGAAAAAGAGAGGATGGATGTCATGCCCATCTGACAGGTGGAAAAACTGAGGTCCCGGGCAGAGGGTCCTATACTCAATAAAGAAACGTTTCTGGATCAGGAGGATCAGGCACAGTGACGTTTAGTGTCTCATGGCACGTGGGTGCCTGGTCTATAACTAACCAAAGTCTTCTGCCTTCTATCCTCTGATGTTTTCATTCATTCATTAACTGAATGCTTAGTATGTGTCAGGCACCGTGTTCGTCTCATAATAATGATTGTAGCTAGGGTCGTGGGGGATTTTACTACCTGCAAGTCCCTCTGCTAAATTTTGGATGTGCCTTCATTTCAATGCTCGGAGCAAGCTTCGTGGTATGGGTACAACTACTGTCCCAGATACAGGGGAGGAAACAGACTGAAGAGAGAAAAGCAACCCATCCAGGGTCACTCAGCTCACAAGTGGGGGCTCTGCTGAGGCTCATCGTGTTCCCTGGTGTGGTGTGCTTGTGTGGAGCTCTCACTCTTGTAAGGAGAGAGACATGCCAGTTTTCTGAGGTCCAGCCTTTTCCTCTAAGACTCTCCAGGCTGTTCCCTCCCAGTGAGCAGCACTCCAAATAGGAGAGAAAGGAGACCAATGTTATTGAAGCATCTTCTGTGGGCCAGGCATATGCACCTATGTTTTCTACACCACCTGGCGAAGTAGCTGCAGTTGAGTCCAGAAGAAATCAGGGCTCCTTGGGTTGACGTGATTGGCCAAAGCTGGCACAGCTGGTGTGCTGGGAGTGGAGACCTGGCCTTGGACAGTGATGCCACATGACTTGCTTTTTCTGCCAGTCTTGGCTCTCCCAAAGGACGTGCGGTGGGGAGAGTTTGCTGCAAGTCGTCAGGTCACATAGGAACCACAGAACACTTCTCTTGCGCTTGGTACGTGATCTTAAGCACAAACTCTCGGGACAGGAGCCAGAAAGCCACTCTCCCACCCATTCATTGTAGGGCAGGGGAGCTGGGGACAGGACCCAGGGCCGGGCCCAGTGGAGTCCTGCTGCCCATGTCAGGCAGCAGGTGGCGCTGTGGCCCCGGTTTAACAAGGACGGCGGGAAGGTGGAAAGGAGGGGGGAATCCAGAAAGAAAAACTTGTGGAAAACAAGGATTTAGAAAGAAGAACAATTTGTTCCAAAACATTTGCCTTGTGACGGGGTCATCTGTAAATTCTGGGATTTCCTGTTTGCCGCTGGGCAGGCTGGCCGGCGGGCAGGCCACTCTCTTCTCTGCAGTCTGGAAGAATCATTTAAGCCCAGCTCACGAGCTCTGGCCTCCCCTGGCCCAGACTGGCTCTGAAATTTCCCGGCTTTTGTGCCCATAAGCAGGATCCTGTGACAGCAGGTCTCCTTGAGCCGTGCTCCAGTTTCCACGGGGGTGGGAGGAGGAGTGAGATCATGGTCATTTTTAAAGGAGAGACTGTCCTCACGAGCTCCCTATGTTCTCCGTGCTGCCAGGCTTGTTTGAAGGCATAAAGTGAGGGAAAAGAATAAAATGAAAGAGACAGAGGTGGATTCTTCTATTTTCCATAGTCACGATTTTGTGTGTGTGGTGAGAACACTTAAGATCTACATTCTTAGCAAATTTCAAGTATGCAATTCAGTACTATTAACCAGCAGTATTATTAAATAGCTCCCCAGAACTTACTCATCTTCAAACTGTAAGTTAGTACCCTTTGACCAACTCCTCCCCGTTTCTTGTACTCCCCAGCCAGCCCCGGCAGCCACCATTCTACTCTCTGCTTCTGCAAGAGCGACGTTTTTAGATTCCACACATAAGTGATACCATGCAATATTTGTGCTTCTGTGTCTGTCTTACTTCACTTAGCATAATGTCTTCTTGTTGTTGCAAATGGCAGGATCTCCTTTTTTATGGCCTAATAATATTCCTTTGTGTAAATATGCCACGTTTTCGTTAGACATTCATCTGTCAGTGGACACTTAGGTTGTTCCCATATCATGGCTGTTGTGAATAATGCTTCAGTGATCATGGAAGTTCAGATATCTCTTCAAGATTCTGAGTTCATTTCCTTTGGATTTATAACCAGCAGTGAGATTGCTGGGTCATATGGTAGCTCTATTTTTATTTTCTTGAGGAAGAAGGTAGCCCCTTTAAAAAAGAGAGAGAGCTCTTCTAGTCAATATGGGGAGAAACATTTCACTGGAAAAGAGAGAGAAAATTCTTTTTACCAGCCTGGTAAAACTTGAACTAAGCCTAAAGCCCAAAGCCATCAATGAATGAATGGCTAAAGAAAATGCATGCATGCTTCCACACATCCATCCACTCATTCATCCATCCATCTATCTACCCATCCATGTATCCATCCATCCATGAATCCATCCATCTACCACTCATCCATCCATCTACCACTCATCCATCCATCTGTTCATCCATCCATCCATCCATCCATCCAATTGCTCACTCATTCACTCAGCAAACAATTATGGAGTACCTACCATATGCTTGTACCTTTTCCTGTTTTTACTCTGAGGGTAAACCTAGACCAGCTCTGTGGTCTCCTCCTGGGGTCAGTGGCATGTGGAGGACATACGAGTAACATCTGGAAATGGGATCCAGAAGGTGGGCTTGGGATTCCTGGACAAGAACTGTTAGGAAGGATTGCAACATATTTGGCCAGGGTGAGGCGTACAGTTTGTGGCTGAAAACAGAGTTTTTCTCTGAATAAGTCAAACGAGCCTGTCTGGGATCAAATCCACGAGGGCTGGACAATCTGGTCTCAGCAAATTAAAACAACATGGGCACCAGCCAGCTACATTTTTGAAAACAGTATTTGTGTTGTTTTAATCAAGGACACCACCTTCTCTGTCCTTTGCTCTTGACAAAAAGCTCTGAATTGAAATGGGGCAGAATTTATAAGAAAATAAAACAATTCTTGGGCATCCCAGCACAAACTCATTTTCCTTTTCATTAGCTTCACAGTTTAAGGGCCTCTCTCTATCTCGTTTTACCCTTCTGCCTGCAGGATTATGAGGATTAATGAGCCCATGCCAAGATAGTGTCTAAGTGACACAAGAGCAACACTGCTCTTTCCATATGTAGCTGAACCCAACCTGTTGCGTCCTTCCCACAGGTGGAGAGTCCCTTTTAGTAGGGTCTTGGTCCCTGCAGTGACTGTGGGCAGCCAAGGGGGCAGCTTGAGCCCCAGGCTGAGTCTGTGTATTAACTGTGTCTTATTTTGTATATTCTGATGCCTTGAACATCTTGGAACCTTGCTACCCAGGGAGGGACTGCTCCTCCTGGACTTAGCCAGTTCCTAGAGATAGTGAACAACTAGCCAGGAAGCACGCCTTTCAAATGCAGACCAACCAATCCAAAGCTCACATCTCCAACCCTCTTCTTGATGGGGCTCTCACCCTCTGAGCCACTGTCTACCTGCCCTAATCACCGCAGGACACACAACTTGGGCACAGCCCCCATGCCCCGGATCTTGCTGAGATTATTCAAACTAGCTCCTCTTGAGCCTGTTTACCCTGCCTCACCCGTTCCTTCCAGGAGAAACCACAATAAAAGTTCTTGCCTGTATTTTTCCCTTACCGCCTCTGCCTCCTGACTGACCCTGGTGCTTCCCCATGTGACCCTGCATGCTGGGCCCTGCCTCCTGTTTCTAGGGATCTATGAGTACAGTACACTTCTTACTTCATGACAGTCATTTCTGTGTCTTGAGTGTCTTATCAAACCTGCTGAAAACGAATCCCAGGTACCCTTAATACAGCATGCTCTGACTGTCTGTGTGACTGTGGCAGGTCGCTGTGCTGTCTTACCTGCAGCCTCCTCTTTCATAAAATGGGGACAGTGATGTCCAGTGCTTGTGGGGATCGAGCAGGTGACAGAAGTGATTTCCCAGCCTCAAGGAGCACCTCTCCAGAGACCTTCTTTATACCATCCTCACTGTTCTCTCTCTCTCTCTTTTTTTTTTTTGGCCATGCCACACGGCTTGTGCAATCTTAGTTCCCTGACCAGGGATCGAACCCATGACCCCTGCAGTGGAAGCAAGGCGTCTTAACCACTGGACCTCCAGGAAAGTCCCTGTTCTCTTTTTTTTTTTTTTTTTTTTTTTTTTTGTGGTATGCGGTCCTCTCACTGCTGTGGCCTCTCCCGTTGCGGAGCACAGGCTCTGGACGCGCTGGCTCAGCAGCCATGGCTCATGGGCCCAGCCGCTCCACGGCATGTGGGATCTTCCCGGACCAGGACACGAACCCGTGTCCCCTGCATCAGCAGGCAGACTCTCAACCACTGCACCACCAGGGAAGCCCTCTCTTTTCTTTATAACATTTATTTGTAGTTGAAATGACTCCTTTCTTTCTTTGCCTGCCCCACCCCCACTAGAATGAATGCTTTTGTTCACTGCTGAACACCTAGACCAACGCTTAGACCAGTGCGTTGCACACAGTAGGTGCTCATTTTACAATATGGAATGTGTGTGAACGCATCTAGCACTTAGCACACATGCTTGTTGCTTTCCTCCCTCCTTAGTCTTTCGATCTTTCGGGATCCTCTTGCGTGAACTGGCATGGGTTTGGGCCACTTTACAGATTGGAAGCTGTTGAAGGAGATTCTAGTCCTTTCTGCTGGCCTGTAAAGCTTTGTGCTTGTGTGGAGGCTCTTGTCCAAGACACTCAGAGCACTTTATAAACGTTGATGACATAAATGGTGTACTTTGTTTGCAGCAGGTGGGGCATGATTTGCCGAAGCAGGATGGTTTCCAGTGAAGCCAAACCTGTTCTGGAAGTGAGTGGAAAGTTTAAGCGCAGTCAGAGACCTCAGGGGCCATTTGCCCAGTGACGTCCAGTGAGTGGCTCGGGACAGCGAAGATTCCTGGAAGGCAGCCCCTCACCCCTAGGTACCCCTTCCTCCCTGCACAGCCTCGTGCCCTGGAGTGGGTATTGTTTTGCTCCATTGGCAGAGCTTCCAGAATCGAGTTAAGAGGATTCTTCTGCTGCCAGAAGCCTCCTTGCATGGATTTATTGAGCCCTCACTTAGCGGAGGTGTTGAGGCTGCAAGTCATATGGTACTCACACTCATTCATCCAACAGAGCCTTCTGAGTATCCGGTCTGGGCAAGGGCTGTGGACAGAGGGGTGAGGAGACCCATGAGGGGACAGTGACTCTCACAGAGGAAGTACTTGACTGAGTGCACACAGCACAGGGTCTGTAGGAGCCCAGAGAAGAGGGTTGGGTCAGGACAGGCTTCTTGGAGGTACTCCTGTTGCTTCTGTTGACACCCAGGAGTCTTTTAGTTATAGGTTACAAAACCCCAGCTCAAACAGGCTTAAGCCATAAAGAAAATACATTAACTCACAGAATGGGCAAATCCAGGAGGCTCTGGCTTCAGGCATGACTGGATCAAGGGGCTTAGATGAGAACTCCATCTCTTGGTGCTTGTTTCTCTCTCTGCCTTGGCCTCATTTCCTCCAACCATAGGCAGCATTTACCCCACTTAGGGGAAAAGATGGGAATTGGAAGCTCGCAGTTCCCATTCTTCTCCTTCTATTCATATGTTTACTTAACCAATATTTACTGAGTGGTGAACAAGACGTCTTACAGATTTAGCCAACAGTTAAACTTGTGTTTTTGGGCCAAAGACACATGTGCAAGAATATTCATTATGATGTTGTTTATACTAACCAAAGACCAGAAACAACCTAAGTGGCCTCCAGAAAGGGATTGGGTGGGTAAATTATGCAGCAGAAGACTGGATGGCAATTGGAAGAATGAGGTAGATTTATATCAGTAGTTCTCACTCTGGTCAGCTTTACCCCCTGAAGGACATTTGTCCAAGTCTGGAGACATTTTTGGTTGGCACAACTGAAGGGGGAGGGGCAGCACTACTGGTATGTAGGGGGTGGAGGCCAGGGATGCTGCTACACGTCCCACAATGCATGGCACAGACCCCACAGTGAAGAGTTACGCAGCCCACAGTACCAGTGGTGCCACGACTGAGAAACCCTGCTCTGTATCTGCTGATGCAGAAATCTGTAGGATATGTTAAGTTAAAAAAAAAGCACTGTGGAAAACAATCAATATAGTAGACTACCATTTGTGCAAAACAAGGAACATATCTATATATGTGCTTATATATCATAGAATTATCTCCGGATGCGTAAATAAGAGAATGGGGAGCCGTGTCTTGTGACGGCCTGGGGGAGAGGTGTGGAAGAGAGATTTATTTTCATTGTACAGCTTTTTTTTTTTTTTTTTTTTTTTTACTGTTTGAATATTTTTAAACCACATACGTGGATTCTTAAAAAAATTAAAATATAAAAAGGATGATAGTTTGACTCGACCTATCCACATTCCCTGTCTGACCCCTTCCTACCCATGTCTTCTCCTTTTGAGATGATTAACTTTAAGAGCAATCCCTCAAAGTCACAGTTGGAACTGATCTTAGAGATCATCAAATCTTAGCAGTAATCAAAGAGGTCGTGGAAATGCTGGCTTAGATGCGTTTAAGTGAGTCTTTTCTGGAGGACTTCTTAGAGCTATTTTTTTTCTTTTTAAATTTTTATTTATTTATTTTTGGCTGCGTTGGGTCTTCGTTGCTGCGCGCCGGCTTTCTGTAGTTGCGGCGAGTGGGGGCTACTCTTCGTTGTGGTGAGCGGGCTTCTCATTGCGGTGGCTTCTCCTGTTGTGGAGCACAGGCTCCAGGCACGTGGGCTTCAGTAGTTGTGGCGCATGGACTCAGCTGTGGCTTGCGGGCTCTAGAGCGCAGGCTCAGTAGTTGTGGCGCACGGGCTTAGTTGCTCAGCAGCATGTGGGATCTTCCCGGACGAGGGCTCGAACCTGTGTCCCCTGCACTGGCAGGTGGATTCCCAACCACTGTGCCACTAGGGAAGCCCCTTCTTAGAGCTTTTAATGCAAGAGTATGACTGGTGGTCTCTGAGGGGGTGCGCCGTACAGAATTAGCAGATGTCCTGACTCCTTTAGCAGGGCCCTAGGGCGGCCATAACAAAGCACCACGTACTGGGGGGCTTAAAACAACAGAAGTTTGTTGTCTTACAGTTCTGGAGGCTAGGAGTTTGAAATCAGGATGGCAGAAGAGCCATGAAGTCTCTAGGGACGGACCCTTCCCTGCTTCTTTGTAGCTTCCGGCAGTCTCCGGCAGTCTTTGGCATTCCTTGGCCTGTAGCTACGTCCCTGTGATCTCTGCCTTCATCACCATAAGGCCTTCTTTCTGTGTGTCTGTCTTCACATGGCTGTCATCTTATAAGGACACCAGTCATACTGGACTAGGGGCCTCCCCTACTCCACTGTGACTTTATTTTAGCTAATTACAATTACTCTATTTCCAAATAAGGGAACGCTCTGAAAGTCTGCGGTTAAGACTTCAGTGTTTCTTTGGCTGGGGGGTGGGGTGGGGACACAATTTAACTCATCACAGTTCCTAAGCATACACATATGTAAATAGTTTTTCCATTTCATTTCAAAAGACTACTGTTCTTCTGATTATGTTTCAAGTAATGTGGGTCTCATATAGTTCCGTCACTTTGCAGTTGAGGCATCTGAGGCCCAGAGAGGGACAGTCACTAGCTCAAGATCACACAGCAGATTAGGGGCAGGGCTAAAACGAAAATCTAGGTCACCACTCTCCTGGAGAAGAGAGTCAGTGAACCCTGTCTGTCCTCGATAGGAGCTGCTCTTTATATATGAGGCTGCGACTAACTGGTGATCAAGACAGCATTCATCAATTCATCAACTCATCCACCCACCTACCATTCCACTGTTTTATCTCCCAACATGCAAGCAAAGCTACCTGATGGAGCAGTTCCTACTCCTATGGACACGGGTCTTACTTCTGAATGTTCCCAAGTGTGTTCTCTGGGACTCTAGGTTGTATGTGATAGAAACCACTGTTTGAAGTGGTTGAAGTGGTTGAAGACTGTTGAAGCCATAAGAAGAATTTATTGGCTCATGTATCAGAGGAGACACAGCTGGATCCAGGAGGCCAAACAACGCTGTCCTCGTCCTCCCTCTCTCCTCCTCTCGGTCCTTCTTCTCTTGTGTTGGCATCATTTTCAGACACACTTGCTCTGTGGTGGGAAGCATGGTTCTGGCAGCTCCAGACTCACCAGCGCTGAAAGGAGAGTCTTCCCTTTCCCCAGGCTCCCACCAAGGTCCCTAGGAGGGCTTGCTGCCCACACCCCAGAACCTATTCCTATAACCAAGAGTATTTGGTTCTCTGCTTGGCCAGACCTGGAGCAGGTGAGTGGGGTCAGCTCCACCTGAACCACGATGTCTGAGAATGGGACCGTACTCATTCTCCTCAAAGGTGTTAGTCAGGTGAAACACAGTGCTGCCCCTTTGCTGACTCTTCAGCAAATGCACAGTTACTTACAGTGGTGACTGGGTGGAGACTAAAAGGCTCTGGGCAGCCCCATTCCCACTGCTGCGGGCCAATTTGAACCATGGGTTCTTTGGTCTCCTCTGTGTTTCTCTTGACTCTTTTCACTCTAATGGATGTTTACTTTTCTATCCCCCACCCATAACCAGACTGTAAACTCCTTGAAGGCCCCTGGTTTATTCCCCTTTGCACATCAGTCTGTAGTACAGCAGGCAGAGTAGGCTCTCAGTAAATGCGCATTGAATTGGGAATCTCTCATAGGTCTACGGATGTCCTAGGTACTCCATAAAATTTTGCTGAATGAATTAGTGAATGATTGTATGGTTCTGTGGATGGATGGATGGATGGATGGATGTGAGGATGGGTGGATGCATGCATAGGTGGATGGACACATGGATAAATGGATGGATAGACACGTGAATAGGTGGTGGATAGATGAATAGATGGGTGGCTGGCTGGCTGGCTGGCTGGATCAATTGACTGATGCATTGATGCATGGGTGGATGCATGAATGGATGAATGGATAGGTGAACAAGTCGATGCATGGATGGAGAGGAGAGTTGACAGGTGCTATCATGATCATCACTCTGTCACAGCCTCTACTGCAAAGAGCAACTCCTATCAAGGGCGGAAAACTCACTGATTCTTTCATTGTCTGGCTACCTGTCTGATTTCTGTAACACAACCTGGTCACTTTCATTTACAAGACAAGGTGTTAGTGCTCATTTGCCTAGTGAATTTCATCCTGATTCTACTGTTGATCATCACGGACAGTAATGAACCGTGCTGCAGAGGACAAGGACCCAGCTGCCTGCTCTAAAAGAGAAGGAAACGGTTAAGAAGTAGGAGCTGTGTGCACCCCTCTCTCTTCCTGTAGACAGACTTTATCCATACGGTAGTGGAGATGGCTAGGGTAATCCTCAAATCACATCCTTCCAGCTCCGTAGAGTGGCAGCTGTCTTACCCTCGCTTGTACAAGCCAGGAGAAGGGCCCGGGCATCCTGGATCTGATGCTCTGGAGACAGCCCTGCCGTGACTTCCCTAAATGTGCTGCCCGATGGAGACTCAGCCTGCCTCCGCTTCAGATGGAGTCGATCCCAACAGGGAGAGCATAGCACTCTGCCCTGTGGAGCTCTGGCTTCCCTACTCCCCTTGCTCTTGCCCTCATGCCTCCCGGGAAAGGGGCCAACTCAGCAGTCAGTCTCAGAGGGAAACCCTCTTGGGAAACAGCCCAGAGGGACCACCTGCAGTGGCGGGCAGCAGAGCTGTTGGTAGCTGGGCAGCCCTCTGGAGTCCAGCTTGCAGTCAGAGAGTGCTCACCATCAAGCACAGCAGACCCCCCGTCTCACTTCGGTGTCAGCTCTTGTGAGGTTCAGTAAAGTAGTTGGCTGGATGCTGAGCGGAAAGGCTCTTTCCTGCTGCCCCTGCCACGCTGTCCACGGGGTGCTGTACAGGAGCAGTGTGCATTCAGCTCCTCCTACGTGCCAGGCTCCCTCCTACCCGCGTGAGACAGCTATTAATATCCCCACTTTACGAAAGAGAAAATGGGCTCAGAGAGATGCGTGGACTCACTCGTGTTCATGCACGAGCCAAGACTCAATCTGGGGCTCCCTGCAAGTTCACAGCCACCTCTGTGGACTGGTGTGGCCAGGACTTCAGTGGTGCTCACTGCTGGTCCATTTTGGAGTTGAGTCAATGGAAACCTCACTTAGCTATTTATCTTTTGTATCAGCAGTTCATGAAGCATCATAGCCTGTGAGGGAGACAAGTTGCCCACGGAAACAAAGATTGATGCTAAAAACTGGAAATGAGTCAGTGTTAAGCACTTGTGTGCCCTTTCTGTTTTGGCTGCTGAAATTGAGTAAAAAGCATGGGACCCTGGGAGAAGTGATGTGAGGATCCCTAAGAGCTCCCATCACCTAACAGCTCCTTGGTTTCCTGAGATTTCACCTGGAGACCTTCGTTTCTTAGGGTCTGAAATCCTTTTGGATTTTTTTTTTTTTTTTTTTTTTGCGGTACGCTGGCCTCTCTCTGCTGTGGCCTCTCCCGTTGCGGAGCACAGGCTCTGGACGCGCAGGCTCAGCGGCCATGGCTCACGGGCCCAGCCGCTCCGCGGCATGTGGGATCTTCCCGGACCAGGGCACGAACCCGTGTCCCCTGCATCGGCAGGCGGACTCTCAACCACTGCGCCACCAGGGAAGCCCCCTTTTTGATTTTTGAAAGACTTTAATTAAAATGACAATACCTCTGAGAATGGTCAGTCAGGGTTTGAGCCTGTGCATCAGCTTAGAGCTTAAGCAAAGGAGCAGAGAGTGTGGCCTTAGGAAAGGGCACACGATGCACAAACGTGAATGGGAAGCAGGTGCAGACCCTGAAAAGAGGACCAACTTTGCCTCCATCATGATTTCACCCAAGGCCAGCTGAAAAGGGAGAATATTGTATTGGCTATTTATTGGTGCATTACAGATTATTCTGACACTTAGAAGCTTAAAGCAACAATAAACATTTATCATCGCATACAGTTTCTGTGGGTCAGAAATCTGAAGATGGTTAGCGAGGTGGTTCTGACTCCTGCTCTCTCAAGAGAGAGTGGGTGGGAGCTGGGGCTGCAGTCTCATCTGAAGGCTTGGCTGAGGCTGGAGGATCTGCTCCAAGTGACTCACTCACATGGCTGTTGGCAAGATGATGCTGGCCAATGGCAGGAGGCCTCAGTTCCTCTCCACATTGACGTCCCCCTAGGGCTGCTTGAGCATCCTCACAACATGGTGGCTGGCTTCCCTCAGAGCAAATGAGCTGAGAGAGGGAGAGAGAGAGAGAAGAAAGAGGAGGCTGCAATGTCTTTGACCTTGGCTTAGCTGTCTCACTCCATTTCTGCAATATCCTACTGGTTCCACTATTCATTGCAGGAGAGTCCCACACAAAGGTGTGAAAACCAGGTGGTGAGATTATTGGGGACCATCTTGGACACCAACCCGTGGCTTCTGCAGTCATCCTCTTTATTTTACAAGTGACAAAATGGAAGCATGAAGAGCTTACCTGAACACATCCTGGATTTTTTTGTGAGTCAGGGGTCACATCTGATTGTTCACTATAACATTCCTGGAAGCGCCTACAACAGTGTCCAGCTTTTAGTGGCTATTCAGTAAACACTCACTGAATGAGATGTGTGAATGAACTCATGCTTGAGAAAGTAAAGTGGTCCTTGAAACCTAGTCCATTTTATTTACTGTCCCATTGGATGTCTTTAGGGAGCAGGGATCGAGGAAGAGGATTTTGCATTGCTAGATTTCTCATATCGTTGACTTTTTGTGCACGTATGTGTTACCGTGGCCTATCGTTTGTTGAGTCCTCTGTTTCTTTAAGACCCGAGTCTCCTGGTGTGTTGTTGAAGGGAAGGGGTTTGCAGAAACCCCACAGGGAGGAGCCCTCCCCTTCTTTGGATGAAAAAAGGGTCACTGTACTTGCAATAGAGTTATAACTCGTTACCAGATTTAAACACAGGGCCTCTCATATGTCAAAACCTCAGAGCAGAGAGATTATATATATGGGTAGCATATATATAAATGTATGTATAATTTATGCAATATTTCTCCTATTCGCGCTCTCTACTTAAGCTACCCATTAAAGCCCATCACATTAATTTAATTGAAAAATTCTGGGGGAATTGTATTAGTTTTTTTCCCATTAAATTAACATTACAGCCTTTAAATAGATGTCCTGGATGCCTATTGTTGCTAACAAAATTATTATGCAAATTGAAATCTGCCCTTTCTGGATTTGGCCACCAGCTTCTCACCCTCCTCCTCTTTCCGTGACCCCGTTAATTTAATTGCCCTTTCCCCTGAGTTCCCAGGCCACAGGAGTGGGACAGGAACCCTGACCTAAGCCAGAGGCTCCAGGCGGGGCTGTGGGGCTGGATCTGGGCTCAGCAGAGCAGGTTAGAGTTTTAGACTCTGGTCTCCAAGGCCCTTGTGAAAACACTCTTATCCCGAGAAAGAGAAAAAGGGTGGGCGGTCTTTCCCAGGCCCCTCTGTGGCCAAGATTGTGCTTAGTATTAAAGAGGATGGCGTGTGAGTCAGAGGGGCTGGGTTCGAAATTGGATTCCACCCCTTAGTGAGTCTGAGATTTTGGGCAAATTTCCTAACCTCTATAAAACCAAAACAACCACCCCTCCCTCAAGGGAAGCTGAAGGAGGACATGAAATAATGGACAGTGCCTGCCTGGAGCAGGTGCCCCTGAAGGGTTGCTATTATCACTTATCATTCACTCGTTCATTCACCCATTCATTCAGGAAGTAGTCTTGGAGCCCACTGGGCTGGGTGCAGGGGCTGTGGCGAGAAGCAGATGACCCAGCTCTCTGATCTCCTGTAACTTGTATGGTGGGGTGGGGGGTGGGGAATAAACAAGTAATATGATTGTGCATAGAGGTAGGTGTTATTGCCATTATTAGCAAATCAGACATGTGTTTAAAAAGTGAAAAATGCAGTTCTGCTAATTAATCAATCACGCTGATTTGCCTGCTCCACTTAAACCTCCAGGAAGTAGAACCGGCCGTTTCCTTTGGGCTGGATCCCAGAGGCCTGGTTAATCCCTGGGTACTAGTTGGAAGGAGCTTTTTCTTTAACGTGAGCTGCTAGATGGCTGGAAACAGAAGCTGAGTGACAGGGACTCTGGAGCAAGGAGATCTCTTTGTGAAATCGGCCATATTCCAGTTTTGGATGGGGTAGGGGTTCCGCCAGCCCTGCTTTAGGTCTTATCTCTCTGAACAAAGCTCGTGAAGTGATCCCCAGCTAATCTCTCTGGATGAACACCAAGACTTCACTACCCTTCAAGAGTATCCAAGGGGGATGTCTTATCTCATCTTTCCCATCTGTTTGATCTCCAGGAGTCTTTCTCCTTTCATGAATGGGCTCTTCCATTTGCATAGACACTAAGTAGATTGAAATGAGGTTTGAAAAAGGAAAGTCAAAGCTTCCTTTGTCTTTAGGGTTTGAAAACACACCCCTGAAATAAACAGCAGGGGTGGAAACCAGCCTACTCCGGTCCACAGGTTAGTTCTCCCAGTAAAACTAGTGCTAAGCTAGAGCCTGGAAAGATGGGTCCCTTGGCTGGGCAGTTCTAGCTCAGGGTATCTCCTATGGCTAGGGCAGGGGTCACCTCGAAGTTTTCATGCTCATGTCTGGCATCTGGATTGGGAAGACTTGTTGTACAGCTGGGGGCTGGAACAGCTGGGCTCCTTGTGTATATATTACATCTCAATGTGGTCTCTCCAGCATGGTGGCTTTAGGGCAGCTGGATATCTTACATGGTGGCCAAGGCACCCAAAGCAGATGTCCTGAGACAGAGAGAACCAGGTGGAAACCATATCACTTTCTGTGACCTATCCTTGGAAGTCATGCTGTCACTTCTGCTGCCTTCTGTTGGTTGAGGCGGTCAGAGGGGCCAGCCCAGGTTGAAAAGAAGGAAAAAGAGACTCTACCTCTTGACGGCAAATGGCAAAATTCTGGAAGAACACAAGGGACTGAAAATATTGCAGTGGGTAATGTTTACTCCTAAACATTCCTGGTTGAGATTATTAGGATGGTTGTAGACTCAGATGTGCAAGGACAAGACAACAAGAACATTTCTAGGAGATAACGTAGGAGAATGTCTTCATGACTTCAGGATGGGCAAATGTGACATAATAAGACATATGTATTGCACTCTGTGTCTGTTTCCTGACACACAGCTCCTAAATCCCTTGGAATTTCCTGAGTGATAGTAGGTTCTTTTGTTCTAATGAAGCAACTCTTCATGGTCTCCTGGATAGCTTCAGGATGGGGCCTGGTCATCAAAAAGATCAAGCCATGATTAGAGGCTTGGAACTTTCAAACCCACTGTACATCCTCTGGGGAGAGGGGAGGAGCTGGAGGCTGAGTTTAAAGCCAATCATGCCTATATGATGAAGCCTCCATAAAAATCCCTAAACTGTGGGTTCTGGAGAGCTTCTGAGTGGATGAACACATCATATTTCAGGGAGTGGAGCATCCCTACTCCATGGGGATAGAAGCCTCTGTGATTGTGACCCTTCTAGATCTCACCCTATGTACCTCTTCATCTGGTTGCTCATCTATATCCTTTATAAGTAAATGTTTCCCTGAATTTTGTGAGCTGTTCCAGCAAATTATCAAATGTGGGGAGTGGGAACTCCTGACTTTCTAGCCAAGTCAGACAGAATTATGGGTACCTGGGGCAACCATTACTTGTGACAGGCGTCTGACTGGGGATAGTCTTGTGGGACTCAGCCCTTAACCTGTGGAGTTTGATGCTAAATGCGTGTAGTTGGTGTCAGAATTGAATTAAATTATAGGACACCTAGTTTGTGTCCCAAAATTGGAAAATTGGTTGGTTTGGGGGGAAAAAAATCCAACACATTTGGTTCAGAAGTGTTGTAAGTATAGAAACAGTTTTCCTTTAACAAATATTTCTGAAACAGGGCACACACACAACTAACCAGAAAAAACAATTGATCAGTTCTTCATTAAAATTAAGAACTTCTGGGGCTTCCCTGGTGGCGCAGTGGTTGAGAGTCCACCTGCCGATGCAGGGGACACGGGTTCGTGCCCCGGTCTGGGAAGATCCCACATGCCGCGGAGCGGCTGGGCCCGTGAGCCGCTGAGCCTGCGCGTCCGGAGCCTGTGCTCCGCAACGGGAGAGGCCACAACAGTGAGAGGCCCACGTACCCACCCAAAAAAAAAAAAAAAAAATTAAGAACTTCTGTTCATCAAAGGACTCCATTAAGACAATGAAAATGCAAACCACAGAGTGGGAGAAGATAGTTGGAATAAAGATATCAACGGAGGACTCATATTCAGAGTATTCAAGAACTCCCGTAAATCAATAAGGAAAAGAAAAACAATCCATTTTTTTAAAATGAGCAAAACATATGAATATGATTTTCATAAAAGAGGAATCCAAAGGGCCAATAAACCTGTCAAAGAGTCAACATCATTAGTAATTAAGGGAATATGATTCAAACCGCAAAGCATTTTTATATGAGTAAAAGCTTTTAGCTGGACACCTAACATTTTTTAACTTTACTGTATATGAATTTTACACATACACATACCAGAATGGCTAAAATTACAAAGAAAGAAATCTGTCAATACCAAGTGTTGGCAATGCTGGGAGCTGCTGGAACACTCATATACTTAAGATAGGAGGGCAGATTAGGACACCCACTTTGGGAAGTTACTTATTCAGTATTTACAAAAACCAGTTGTAGCACATGTACTCTAGGAATATGCTCAATAGCAATAAGTAAATGTGTGCACCAAGAGACGTGGCTAAGAATATTCACAGTGGCATTATTTGTATTAGCCCTGTCTTAGTCCATTCAGGCGGCTATAACAGAATATCATAGACTGAGTGTCTTATAAAAAACAGACATTTATTTCTCACAGTTCTGGAGGCTGGGAAGTCCAAGATCAAAGTTTCAGCCAAGTTAGTGTCCAGTGAGGGTCCACTTCCTGGTTCATAGATGGCCATCTTCTCACTGTGTCCTCACATGGTGGAAGGGACAGAGATCACTCTAGGTCTGTTTTATAAGGGCAGTAATTCCATTCATGAGGGCTCTACCCTTATGACCTAATTACCTCCCCCAAACCCCACCCCTTAATACCATCACAATGGGGATTAGGTTTCAACATAAGAATTTTTGAGGGACACAAACATTCAGTCTATAGCAAGCCCCAAACTGGACCCAAGCCCCAAACAACCCAAGTATCATCAATAGCAGAACAGATATATACAGTGTGACATATTCTTACAATATGATAATTGCAACACTGTGTACAGAATACTGTATAGCAATGAAATTGGACAAACCCACACAATAGCATGGAGGGATCTCTCTCACATATCACTGAGTGAAAGAACGTGCTGTATGATTCAATTTACCTAAAGTTTACAACCAAGCAAAACAAATGATAAGGACAGAAGTAAAATTAGTGGCTATCTTTGGTGGTGGGGGGTGGGGATAACTGGGAGGAGCACAAGGAACACTTTTGGGGTGTTGGTAATGTTCTACATCTTAACCTGGGTGGTAGTTAGAAAGATGTGTTCACTTTGTAAAAATTCATCAGATTGGTGTACTTTTATCATATGTATATTACGTATACTTCAATGAAATAGTTTGCTTTTTTTTTTTAATAGATCTTTATTGGAGTATAATTGCTTCACAATACTGTGTTAGTTTCTGTTTTACAACAAAGTGAATCAGCCATATGCATACGTATATCCCCCATATCCCCTCCCTCTTGAGCCTCCCTCCCATCCTCCCTAACCCACCTCTCTAGGTCATTGCAAAGCACTGAGCTGATCTCCCTGTGCTATGCTGCTGCTTCCCACTAGCTATCTGTTTTACATTTGGTAGTGTATATATGTCAGTGCTACTCTCACTTTGCCCCAGCTTCCCCCTCACCCCACTGTGTCCTCAAGTCCATTCTCTATGTCTACATCGTTATTCCTGCCTTGCCACTAGGTTCATCAGTACTATATATTTTTTTAATTCCATATATATATGTTAGTATACGGTATTTGTTTTTCTCTTTCTGACTTACTTCACTCTGTATGACACTCTAGGTCCATCCACCTCACTACAAATAACTCAGTTTCATTCCTTTTTATGGCTGAGTAATATTCCATTGTATATATGTGCCACATCTTCTTTATCCATTCATCTGTTGATTGACATTTAGGTTGGTTCCATGTCCTGGCTATTGTAAATAGTGCTGCAGCGAACATTGGGGTACATGTCTCTTTTTGAATTATGGTTTTCTCAGGGTATATGCCCAGTAGTGGGATGGCTGGGTCATGTTAGTAGTTCTATTTTTAGATTTTTAAGGAACCTCCATACTGTTCTCCATAGTGGCTGTATCAATTTACATTCCCACCAACAGTGCAGGAGGGTTCCCTTTTCACCACACCCTTTCCAGCATTTATTGTTTCTGGATTTTTTGATAATGGCCATTCTGACCAGTGTGAGGTGATACCTCATTGTAGTTTTGATTTGCATTTCTCTAATAATTAGTGGTGTTGAGCATCTTTTCACGTGCTTCTTGGACATCTGTATGTCTTCTTTGGTGAAATGTCTATTTAGGTCTTCCACCATTTTTTAATTGAATTGTTTGTTTTTTTGATATTGAGCTCCATGAGCTGTTTGTATATTTTGGAGATTAATCCTTTGCCTGTTGTTTCATTTGCAAATATTTTCTCCCATTCTGAGTGTTGTCTCGTTTATGGTTTCCTTTGCTGTGCAAAAGCTTTTTTTAAATAAATTTATTTATTTATTTATGGCTGTGTTGGGTCCTCGTTGCTGTGCGCGGGCTTTATCTAGTTGCGGTGAGTGGGGGCTACTCTTCGTTGCGGTGTGCTGGCTTCTCATTGTTGTGGCTTCTCTTGTTGCAGAGCACAGGCTCTAGGCATGCGGGCTTCAGTAGTTGTGGCACGAGGGCTCAGTAGTTGTGGATCGCAGGCTCTAGAGCGCAGGCTCAGTAGTTGTGGTGCACGGGCTTAATTGTTCCACAACATGTGGGATCTTCTGAGACCAGGGTTTGAACCCGTGTCCCCTGCATTGGCAGGCAGATTCTTAACTACTGCACCACCAGGAAAGCCCCTTGATTACTGTAGCTTTGTAGTATAGTTTGAAGTCAGGGAAGCTGATTCCTCCAGCTCCGTTTTTCTTTCTCAACATTGCTTTGGCTATTTGGGGTCTTTTGTGTTTCCATATGAATTGTAAAATGTTTTGTTCTAATTCTGTGGAAGATGCCATTGGTAGTTTGATAGGGATTGTACTGAATCTGTAAATTGCTTTGGGTAGTTTAGTCATTTTCACAATATTGATTCTTCCAATCCAAGAACATGGTATATTTCTCCATCTGTTTATATCATCTTTGATTTCTTTCATCACTGTTTTATAGTTTTCTGAGTACAAGTCTTTCGCCTCCTTAGGTAGGTTTATTCCTACTTATTATTTTTGTTGCAATGGTAAATGGGATTGTTTCCTTATTTTCTCTTTCTGATTTTTCGTTGTTAGTATATAGGACTGCCAGAGATTTCTGTGCATTACTTTTGTATCCTGCAACATTACCAAATTCATTGATTAGTTCTAGTAGTTTTTTGGTGGCATCTTTAGGATTTTCTGTGTATAGTATCATGTCACCTGCAGACAGTGACAGTTTTACTTCTTCTTTTCCAATTTGTATTTCTTTTTCTTCTCTGATTGCCATGGCTAGGACTTCCAAAACTATGTCAAATAAGAGTAGCGAGAGTGGGCATCCTTGTCTTGTTCCTGATTTTAGAGCAAATGGTTTCAGTTTTTCACCATTGAGTATGATGTTTGCTGTGGGTTTGTCATATATGGCCTTTATTATGTTGAGGTAGATTCCCCCTATGCCCATTTTCTGGAGAGTTTTTATCATAAATGGGTGTTGAATTTTGTCAGAAGCTTTTTCTGCATCTATTGAGACGATCATATGGTTTTTATTCCTTAATTTGTTAATGTGGTGTATCACACTGGTTGATTTGCGTATACTGAAGAATCTTTGCATCCCTGGGATAAATCCCACTTGATCATGGTGTATGATCCTTTTAATATGTCGTTGGATTCTGTTTGCTAGTATTTTGTTCAGGATTTTTGCATCTATGTTCATCAGTGATACTGGTCTATAATTTTCTTTTTTTGTGATATCTTTTTCTGGTTTTGGTATCAGGGTGATGGTGGCTTTCTAGAATGAATTTGGGAGTGTTCCTCCCTCTGCAATTTTTTGGAAGAGTTTGAGAAGGATCAGTGTTAGCTCTTCTCTAAATGTTTGATAGAATTCGCCTGTGAAGCCATCTGGTCCTGGACTTTTGTTTGTTGGAAGATTTTTGATTACAGTTTCAATTTCATTATTTGTGATAGGTCTGTTTATATTTTCTAATTCTTCCTGATTCAGTTTTGGAAAATAATACCTTTCCAAGAATTTGTCCATTTCTTCGTGGTTGTCCATTTTATTGGCATATAGTTGTTTGTAGTAGTCTCTTACAATCCTTTGTATTTCTGCAGTGTCAGTTGTGATTTCTCCTTTTTCATTTCTAATTTTATCAATTTGTGTCCTCTCCCTTTTTTTCTTGATGAGTCTGGTTAAGGGTTTATCAATTTTTTTTAACTTCTCAAAGAACCAGCTTTTAGCTTTATTGACCTTTGCTATTGTTTTCTTTGTTTCTATTTCATTTATTTCTGCTCTGATCTTTATGAATTCTTTCCTTCTGCTGACTTTGGGTTTTCTTTGTTCTTCTTTCTCTAGTAGCTTTAGGTGTAGGGTTAAATTATTTATTTGAGATTTTTCTTGTTTCTTGAGGTGAGATTGAATTGCCATAAGTTTCCCTCTTAGAACTGCTTTTGCTGCGTCCCATTGGTTTTGGGTCATGGTGTTTTTGTTGTCATTTGTCTCTATGTATTTTTTTATTTCTTCTTTGATTTCTTCAGTGATCTCTTGGTTATTTAGTAGTGCACTGTTTAGCCTCTATGTATTTGCGGTTTTTACAGTTTTTTCCCTATAATTGATTTCCAGTCTCATAGTATTTTGGTCAGAAAAGATGCTTGATATGATTTCAATTTTCTTAAATTTTCCCAGGCTTGATTTGTGACCCAAGCAAAATGTGATCTATCCTGGAGGATGTTCCATGTGCACTTGACAGGAAAGTGTATTCTGCCACTTTTGGGTGGAATGTTCTATAAATATCATTTAAATCTATCTGGTCTATTGTGTCATTTAAAGCTTGTGTTTCCTGGGCTTCCCTGGTGGCGCAGTGGTTGAGAATCTGCCTGCTAATGCAGGGGACACAGGTTCGAGCCCTGGTCTGGGAGGATCCCACATGCCGCAGAGCAACTAGGCCCATGAGCCACAACTACTGAGCCTGCGCGTCTGGAGCCTGTGCTCCGCAACAAGAGAGGCCACGATAGTGAGAGGCCCGCGCACCGCGATGAAGAGTGGCCCCCGCTTGCCACAACTAGAGAAAGCCCTCGCACAGAAACGAAGACCCAACACAGCAAAAATAAATAAATTAATTAATAAACTCCTACCCCCAACGTCTTCTTTAAAAAAAAAAAAAAGCTTATGTTTCCTTATTTATTTTCTGTTTTGATGATCTGTCCATTGGTGTAAGTGGAGTGTTAAAATCCCCTACTATTATTGTGTTACTGTCGATTTCCCTTTTCATGGTTGTTAGCATTTGCCTTATGTATTGAGGTGCTCCTATGTTGGGTGCATAAAGATTCATAATCGTTATATCTTCTTCTTGGATTGATCTCTTGACTGTTATGTAGTGTCCTTCCTTATCTCTTGTAACAGTCTTTATTTTAAAGTCCATTTTATCTGATACGGGTATTGCTACTCCAGATTTCTTTTGATTTCCATTTGCATGGAATATCTTTTTCCATTCCTTCACTTTCAGTCTGTATGTGTCCCTAGGTCTGAAGTGGGTCTCTTGTAGACAGCATATATATGGGTCTTGTTTTTGTAGCCATTCAGCCAGTCTGTGTCTTTTGATTGGGGCATTTAGTCCATTTACATTCAAGGTTATTATCAATATGTATGTTCCTATTACCATTTTCTTAATTGTTTGGGGTTTGTTTTTGTGGGTAGTTTTCTTCTCTTGTGCTTCCCGCCTAGAGAAGTTTCTTTAGCATTTGTTGTAAAGCTGGTTTGGTGGTGCTGAATTCTCTTAGCTTTTGCTTGTTTGAAAAGCTTTTGATTTCTCCGTCAAATCTGAATGAGATCCTTGCTGGGTAGAGTAATCTGGGTTGTAGGTTTTTCTCTTTCATCACTTTAAGTATATCTTGAAGTATACTTAAATGAAATAGTTTGCTTTTAAAAAATAATTATATAGGGGCTTCCCTGGTGGCGCAGTGGTTGAGAGGCCACCTGCCGATGTAGGGGACACGGGTTCATGCCCTGGTCCGGGAGGATCCCACATGCTGCGGAGCGGCTGGGCCCGTGAGCCATGGCCGCTGAGCCTGTGCGTCTGGAGCCTGTGCTCCGCAGCGGGAGAGGCCACAACAGTGAGACGCCCGCGTAACGAAAAAAAATAAAAATAAAAATTATGTCCTTGTTCTGTAGCAGAGGTCAGCAAACTGTAGCCCCTGGGTTAAATCCACCCATTACCTGTTTTATAAATAAAGGTTTTTTAAAAAATATTTATTTATTGTGGTTGTGCTGGGTCTTATATGTGGCATGCGGGATCTTTAGTTGCGGCGTGCAGACTTCTTAATTGTGGCATGCGGACTCTTAGTTTTGGCATGCAGACTCTTAGCTGTGGCATGCGTGCGGGATCTAGTTCCATGACCAGGGATCGAACCCAGGCCCCCTGCATTGGGAGTGTGGAGTCTTACCCACCGGACCACCAGGGAAGTCCCTATAAATAAAGTTTTATTGAGACACAGCCATGCCCATTTCATTTACATACTGTCTATGGCTGTTGATGTGCTACAATGACAGAGTTGAGTAGTTGTGACAGAGACCAAATGGGCCACAAACCCTAACATACGTACTATTTGGTCTTTTACAGAAAAAAATTTGCTGACTCCTTTTCTATAGCCTATCACTTTGGGGTCTCATTCAGTCCTTCTGCTTATATTAGAGAAGAGTCAGGACTGTTTTTCAAGGAAAATGTCAGCCCTATTAAAAGGCTCTCCTTCAGTCTACTCCCTTGCATAGTTGGGGTGCCTTCAACTAGCTGTATATCTCCTTGGGTTTAGTGCTTTAAGACCCCATACCAGATGGCCAGCTCCACTCTGCCTTCCAGTGATTGTCAAAGTAATTTGATTTGCTTTGAATTTCCTGTCCTAATTCTGTTTTTAAAAATTCTGGTTATTTGAATTACAAAAGTAATACATATCTTTTGTAACATTTCAAATAATAAAGTATCTAAAATAAAATTAATAGTCTCACCACTCCTCTCCAATCCAGCTCCCGGTGCAATCAGTGTTAGCAATTAGGTATAAATGTTTCCCTACTGTTTTCTTTATTTATAAAAACATATAGAAACCCGCTTACTGGGTGTGACTTTTTTTGGTCTTTTTTTTTTTTAAATAAAAATAGGATCACATTCGCTTTTATTCTATTTAACAAGGTGTCGCAGGCGTATCTCCCAGTCAGTGTATACAATTTTATTTTATAATTTTTGATATCTGTACTGTGTTCCTTAATGTAAATACATCCTGATTTTTTTCAACCATTTTCCTCTTAATGTACATTCAGATTGCTTCCAGGTTTTTTGGTTTTTTTTTTTAAACTATTACAAATTATGCTGTAATATACTTCTTCATATATTTATGTCTTTATACAATGGCATTTTCATTTCTGGTGGATATATTCCCAGAAGTGGGAGCGCCGGGCTACAGTTTAGATTTTCAAAAATACCAACAGTTGATTTTCCACCACTTTATAATAATTTGCAGTCCTCCCCCAATGGTGTTTGAGAGAACTAGATTCCTTACACCCTCGCCAGCTCTGGATGTTACACATATTTTCCATTTTTGCCAATCTGATGGGTAAAAAATAGTAGCTCATTGTTCTCATTTGCATTTCCCTGACAAGTGAGCCTGAGCATCTTTTCATATGTTTATTGAATATTTGCATTTCTGCTTCTGTGAATTTCTGTAGCCTTGGCCCGTGTTTCTACCGGGTTATTGGTCTTTTCCTTATTAATTTGTAGGATCATTTTATAACCTAAGCATATTAGCTCTTTATTAATTATACGGCTGCACATATTTTCTGTTTATCATATGTTTTGCCATGGCTCTGCTTTTGATTAAAAATAATTAAATTTCTGCCCACTGGGTTCTTGCTAAGAATATAACTAAAACCGTTAACTTTTCAATTCTTATCAGAATCTCAGCTCTGAGAAATAATATATGTGGAGCTTTATTTAAGCAGTGCTTCTCAAACATTTTCTAATTTAAGTAACCGACCCCCCCCCCCTTTTTTTTCCAAATACGTCCTTGGGTTGAAAAAAGAGAAACTGATGTGGTTGAATTGGGTCTGGGGGCTCAGATCTCTGCCTGAGAGAGGCCTCTTCCCCTCTCTTCCAGCAGCCTCTGAGACACTGGGGGAACCACTGGTGCTCCATGGAACCGAGTTTGAGAATCGATATTAAAGGCTCTGCAGTCCCTCCATTCATTTCATTCGTTTTCTACCGTGTGTTCCGTAGCATATTAAGTAGGATATTAACAAGCGCTTTGTGAAGAAAGGACTCTGAGATTGTTCCATGGCCTGCCAAAATCGGGCACGCTTTCCCTTTTCGAACTAGCTCACACTTGGATTCTTTTGAGATGGAAATGCTAGTGTACCAAGAGACAGAAACTGGACAAAGGGTAACACACACCGTTAATTTCTTTTCATAGGCGATGCCAAAACAAACAGACAGTTATTGCCCTTGCTGCTCCCCGCCATCAGCCAAAGGTGCGACTCTTGTTTTCTGACTGGTCTGGGTAAGTACTGCTCATTTAGCGCTCAGTTATGGGTAGCCAAGGACATGGCTATGGTTATGGGTAACTGAGGGGTCTTATCTGACATCTACAGAGGTGACCAGCAAGGAAAAGGGGTATGCTGACCCCTTTTTAGTTTCTCAGGGGCAGAAATTGTGGACTCTTAGTGACGGTCCATCACACCTTTCTTCTGCCTTATTTGGAATTTGAGTGACCAATTTCTTTTCCAAAAATCATTTATTTATTTGAAGTCATGCCTAGAAAAAAAGAGCAAAGAGGAGTTTAAATAAAGGTGCTTTAAGGAAGAGATTTGAACATACTACTTTGTTTCCTTCCTAGGTCCCTTTAAGAAGGGACAGAGGAAAGACATATTGGCATACCTTGCTTAAGAATGGCAGTCTGTTCATCTTACCTGTTCTTATGAGAAAGAAAAACTCTTTACAAGTAGGATCAATGGACCTAAGTCCCGTTTGGAGACTGTCCCTAGGTTCTTGCACAACAGGGGGCAAAGGAGCTTGGGAAGTGCTGGATTTCTTTACTGCAGGACTTCTCAGAGCCTTTAAAAAGCTAGTGTTCGCTGTGAGGTTCCAAGAGGAAGCCATGGGGGGTTTCCCACCTTTCCTTGACTGCAGAACCCTTTGTGGGCAGAGCTTCTCCAGGACTGGTATTCCATCATATGTCCTTTAGGAAAAGCTGGACTAGATAGCCTTACATTTTTCCATGGATAAAACCAGACTCTCAGAGGATTGCAGCCTTTTATTCCTTTGTTTTGGCCACTTATAGGTTGGCTTGTATTGAACTTCCCTTAACCTGCATTGAGCATAAACTTGCTATCATTTTTAATGCCAGGTGGTTGCAAGTTTACTAGTAGAAGCTGTGCTTTCCTAAGCAATGAGTTTGCTTATATCCAACACCATCAGTTTTGTTTCCCTCTTTGCCCATACTGCCAGGATGCTCAAACCAGATTTCTGGGTCACTGCCAATAATGGTATAGAAATCTGTGGTATATATTTTGGGTACCGATCTTATCCTTTATTTCAACATATTTTCCTACCTTTTCAATGAGTCCCCATTTCCTTGTTTAAAATTTTTTATTATGTTGTATTGATGTATGTAAATAGGCTACCTTCTAATCCTATTTCTGAAATGCAGTGGAGCATAATAATAAGATAAGCACATACCTACATATGTAATCCAACTAGTGTATATTAAATGCTTACCATATGCAAGGTACCCATTAGGGCCCTGGGGAAATAGAGACGAACATGTTGTGGTTGTCGTCCCCGGTGGACGTACAGTGCTGTTGTTGGTGAAGCAGACTAAGTAAATTACCACCATCAACAGGCATAAATAATCACTACAGTATTGTGTGTTAAATTGTAAAAGAAGTAGGTATAAAGTGCTCTGGACGTTCCAGAGAGACTGAGTAGAGAGAGAGGGACAGGCAGAGCTGCCCCAAGCCCCTGGCTACTGCTCCTGGCTGTCTAGGCCTTTCCAGCATCAACCTCCAGGTACAGGTAGGTGAGAGAGTCTTTGGATGATTCCAGCTGCAGTCTCAAGCCACCCCAGCTAACAGAGTGGAGGATACCTCTGAGCCCTGCCCAAATGACAGATGTATGAGCAAAATAAACTATTGTGGGGTTTTTTTGGCTGCACTGGGTCTTCGTTGCTGCACGTGGGCTTTCTCTAGTTGCGGCCAGCAGGGGCTAATCTTCGTTGCAGTGAGCGGGCTTCTCATGCAGTGGCTTCTCTTGTTGCAGAGCACAGACTCTAGGCACGTGGGCTTCAGTAGTTGCGGTGCATGGGCTCAGTAGTTGCGGCGTGCAGGCTCTAGGGCGCACAGGCTTCAGTAGTTGTGGCTCGCGGGCTCTAGAGCGCAGGCTCAGTAGTTGTGGCCCACGGGCTTAGTTGCTCCGCAGCATGTGGGATCTTCCCAGACCAGGGCTCGAAGCCGTGTCCCCTGCATTGGCAGGCGGATTCTTAACCACTGTGCCATCAGGGAAGTCCCAAAATAAACTATTGTTGTTTCGAACTAAAAAGAAAGTGCTGTGGGAACCCAGAGAAGGAGCAAGTAACTTTGTGGGGAAGAAGGAGAGGAGGGTTGGGATTGTTTGGCTGAGACTGTGGGTGAGGTCCAGGGTACTTGCTCACAGCTGGACAGGATCTGCAAATCCGTGTGTCTGAGTCTGTGCATTTTTTGAGAAGAGGCTCCACTGCTCTCATCAGATTCTCAGAAGAGTTCATGACCCACAAAAGGTTAAGATCCATTGCCTTAAAAGGGTGAGGAGACAATCGCCAGGACAACAAAGAATGGAAAAAATGTGCGAAGCCCTGGAAGCCCTGGGGTCTGTTTTGGCGAATATGTAGGGTAGGAGTGACTGAAGATTCACGTTCACTCCATCTTCTTTCGTTTGACAAATAATTTCCTGAACACCTACCATGGATCGGGCATTGTGCTTGGCTCAGAAATACAACAGTGAACGTGATCTTTTGTCCCTCTACAGACCTCACAGGCTCCAGAAACCTCCCCAGAAGGTTATCCTAATCCCCATATCTTTTTCCCAATGACCTGGGAGGCGAGCTTAGTCACCGGAACGTACCACGATTTCTTTCTTGGGAAAGAAAAAAGCCCCAACAAGGAATGAAAAGACTTCTTTCTAAGTCGAACCAGACAATGGATGCAGTTAATAAAGAAAGCTGGAGAAAAAAAACGTAGCCACGTGATTCGATGTGCTTTTACTTGACTATGATTTCAATTTAAATCTTGATTGTATACAAACAGCATCTCTCAACACTGAAAACCCGCATCTGTGAAGACTTGTTTTCCTTTTTATCTTTCTCTCTCCCCTCTCTCTTACCTCCCTGCTCCCCCCGCCCATGCTTTCAAAATTGTTTTCAAGGCATCAGGAGAAATTTATACTGCAGTTGTGAACTTGATTCTTGGTTTTATCACTGACTCACCGTTCCCACGTACTGTACCTCTGATTTTCCATCTCCGAAATGGGTATGATTATACAAGAAAATAATGTCTGTGGAAATATTAAGAACCTCAGGTGATGAGTTTTGTAGAACTTTCACAAATACACACATACACACAGAGGATCTGATTAACCTGTAGGCAGAGTGGGGGTGGCAGAATTTCCTCAGGACAACCTCAGCAGACAGCGTGTGGTTCCCTTACCTGTTGATGCATTTGTCTATATGTTTGGTTGAATTATGTCGCTGGATAAACCAGCCTGCAGCCACCTCATACTTGATCTTGAAACACAACACATTCTCTTTCAGGTACAGAGCTTCCAGCTCTGGCTGCTTATGAGTAGGGGAAGGGGAATGGACACGTTCTGTTCCTTGCTCTGTTCCTAGGACACAGGTTCAAGCTTGCTTCCCCCACCCCCATCCCATGAGTTTTATTCTCTGGAAGCCTTCCCTGAACCTTGGCAGACTCAGAGAATCTGTTACCAATGAGCCCTAAACTGGTGTTTCTCACCTCATGTGAAGTTCATATTGTCTATATGTTGCCCATAAAGAGCAATTGTCGCTGGGAAGGTCTTTCTGTGTTGCAGGGGAAGGTAGGGATATCAGGGGAAGGACAGCTATGCAGTCTAGTGTGGAAACAGCAAAAATAAACACCAAGGCTCTGAGTTTAAAAGTCAACCGTTCTTAAAGATGTTCTCTAGTGGACGTTGGGTACTGTGTCTATTGTTTTTGCTTGCCTATCAGCCTTTCTCCTTTCTTCTGGAAAGAGCAACCCAGTTTTGTTTTGGTGATCCATATTCCCCCATTGGATGTCGTCTTTTTGTTTGTTTAAATACAATCAATTGTACAGATTATTTATTTATTTATTTATGGCTGCGTTGGGTCTTCGTTGCTGCACGCGGGCTTTCTCTAGTTGCAATGAGCGGGGGCTACTCTTTGTTGTGGCGTGTGGGCTTCTCATTGCGGTGGCTTCTGTTGTGGAGCACGGGCTCTAGGTGCACGGTCTTCAGTAGTTGTGGCACATGGACTCAGTAGTTGTGGCTCACGAGCTCTAGAGTGCAGGCTCAGTAGTTGTGGCGCACGGGCTTAGTTGCTCCACAGCATGTGGGATCTTCCTGGACCAGGGGTCGAACCTGTGTCCCCTGCACTGGCAGGCTGATTTTCAACCACTGCGCCACCAGAGAAGTCCTGGATGTCGTCTTGGTAGTGTCATTAATCAGAGTGCCTTACTCTCCTCTGGCCAAGACACAAGCCCATGACTGTGTCTTGTCCAGATATATTCTCCCAGAAATTTGAGTCTAGAAGGACTCCACAGGGTCGGAGCTCATTCATCCAGGCATCTGTGCCCAGAAGAGACTGACTCTTAGTTCCCCTGGGTCTCCAGAGCTTCTGTGGCCTTCTAAGGACTGTTCTTTGGCTATTACATCTATTCTGTGAATCTCCCTAGGCCCTTCCAATGCATACTTTTTTTTCTCTCAAGTTAGTTAGAGTAAGCTTCTGCCTCTGGCCATAATGAAGTAACTGGCACCAGACTTGTTTTCCAGCTGTACACAACTAGAAAACTGGACAAAATATATGAAACAACTGGTTTCAGACATTGGGCAACAGGCTGTGCAGAACTGTGAGCCTGAAAGAAAGGACGCAAATGAGTGGGCCTGTGATCACCTTTCTGCCTGGAAGTACTTTTTAGATTGCAGCACAGGAAGGATGATTCTAAGCAGAGCATAGTGACCTCTTTGAGTTGAGGAGACATAGATGATCATATGCAGAGGTTGATGAGGCTGGAATTTGTGAGGCAAAGTTCCAGAGAAGATGGTACTACATAGATAAACAGTGCCAGAAATCTGTATAAGGAGCCCTTTGAGTCATTGGCTGAATACTAAGTTGCTCAGGCTTTGGATAAAATGCTACAAAGTTGGCAAAGAACAACTACTGTGGAAGTATACACTGAATAATTCCCAGAGCTCTTATGGGATTGGGGGACGTTCAAATTCAGCAAGTCAGGATGGGAATAACCTATTGAACATCCAGGGCATTCATTAGAGACCACAGTGAGGTCAGACCTTAGTAGTAGGGCTAAACTAGCCTTAGAAGAAAGGCTTCTCTAGATCCACCCCAACAAAGCTTTTCAAAAAGCCTCAAAAAATCAAGCTGACCAGTAAATAACTTAACTTCCCTCCAAAATCAACAACAAAATCTAGACATTCAATTCATAACATTAATAATATCTAGCATCTAATAAAAAATTACTAGACATGTAAAGAAGAAGCATAGAAATGTGAACCATTACCAAGAGAAATATCAGTCACTATAAACAGATTCAAAATGATAAAGATGGTGTAATTAACAGACAAGGACTTTAAAACAGCTATTAGAAATATGTTCAAAGATTTAAAGGAAAACATGAACATAATGAGAAGTGGAAGAAAAAAATTTTAAAGAACCAAATGAAACTTCTAGAAAGGAAATATACAATATCTAAAATGTAAAATTCACTGGATAGGTTTACATATTAAACAGCATATTCAACATATTCTTAGCATATTAAACAACAGCACATTAAAAGTTGCATAAGAAAAAATTAGTACACATGTTGACACAATAATAGAAGTTATTCAAACTGTAGCCCAGGGAGAAAAAAGACTAGGAAAAAAATGACCACAGCATCAGAGACTCTGAAACAATATTAGATGGCTGACCCTACATGTAATTGGAGTCTCAGTATGGAAGGAGGGCAGAAGTTTGGAGGTACTGATGGTTTCAGGCTCTGCTGGATCCAGGAACTCAGACAATGTCATTGGGAATCTCTCTATCTCTCATCTTTGCTTTCCTTGGTTTTGGCCTCATCCTCAGGCAGGCTGTACCCAGATAGTGACAGAGATAGCATCCAGCAGCTCCAGGCTCATATCCCACACAGATGCAGATCCAAGAGAAAGTGAATTTCTCTTTCCCCATATTTCAACCATTATTCAGTCTGATTAACCCACTTAGGATCACACACCCATCCCTGAGTAATTCCTGACTCTGATCGGCCAGGTCTGAGTTGTATATCCTCCTTCCAGGGGGGTGGAAGAGAGATGCTCTCCCAAAGGTAAATTGGGACGCTGTTACCAAAATATGGTGCCATAGATGTTGAACTGCCAAAAAAAATAGTCAGTTACTACATTGTGTAAAGCACTAAACAATAAGAGCTGTCGAGTACAGCCTCATCCAAGTACAACTTTGCATGTACCAACTCACTTAATCCTTACAACTGTATCAGGATGGAAGCTCATGAAGGACCCAGCTTTATGATGGTTTTCTGGTTCCAGCTCCCAGCCTTGTGTGACCCAAGGTGGTGCCTCCTGTCCCCAGTCACTTCAGGTACTGCACTATCAACTTTGGGCTTTCTTTCCGTCTTTATTTTTGGCCCCTGGGAATTACCCCTATTTCCTTAGAAACTTTGTTATGCATTAACAGTAATTATTCTTTTCAACATCTCTCTATATGTTTAATAGCAGGATGGTTTTCAGCTCATCTCTCCATTGTACAGATGGATCCCCAATGTATAATGGGTCATGTCCCCATTGTATCAGTGAGGAAACTGAGGCCCAGAGAAGTTAAGTAGCTTACCCCAGGCAACACAGCTAGTAAATGGCAGAACCAGTATTCAAACCCAGAGCCTGTTTTTTTTGTTTTTTGCGGTACATGGGCCTCTCACTGTTGTGGCCTCTCCCGTTGCGGAGCACAGGCTCCGGACGCACAGGCCCAGCGGCCATGGCTCACGGGCCTAGCCGCTCCGCGGCATGCGGGATCCTCCCGGACCGGGGCACGAACCCGTGTCCCCTGCATCAGCAGGTGGACCCCCAACCACTGCGCCACCACGGAAGCCCCAGAGCCTGTTTTTTAACGCACCATGCTCTGCTACATCAGTGAATGGTGGCTGGTTAATGAGGTCACACACCTGCGTCTCTGTCTGTGGCAGAGTCTTACCTAGACCTAGGGATCCCAGCTCCTCCCTAGACCCTGGAGTCCTTGAGGCACCATCCTACTTCCTGATAATTACTAAGCCCACAGGAAAGGGAACCTCAATGTTTATGTAAGACACCTTGCAACCAAGATACTCTGAATGTTTTCGTCTGGACAAGGGGAAAGGGGTGGTGGGGAGAAGACCTGGCGAATGGAAGCCATGGTGGTTTGTTAGTTTCCTGTGGCTGCCATACCACATCCTTGGTGTTCCTTGGCTTGGAGGTGCATAAAGTCCAATGTTCCCCCGTCTTCCCCTGGCCTTCCCCTCTGTGTGTCTGTGTGTCTGTGCTCTTCTGAGTGTCTAATCTCCCTTTGCCTCACTCTTCTAAGGATACCTGTCATTGAATGTAGGGCCCACCCAGGTAATCCAGGATGACCTCACCTTGAGATCCTTAAGTTTGTTACATCTGAAAAGACTCCTTTTCCAAGTAAGGTCACATACACAGGTTCCGGTGGTTAGGATACAGACATCTCCCTTTTGGGGGGAAGGGGGCACTACTTAACCTACTACTGTGGTAAAGCTGCCAAACTTTGTTCTGTCTCTGAGCTGTGACCGATGTGGAGAGAGCCACAGGTTTGGCTGAGTGAGCGAGCCGTGGTGGGTTTTTGACAGTGCCTCTTTTATTGTTTTGTACTTTTCTGTTTTGAGGTTTTCTGCCCTCTTTTCTGGAAGGTGCACGATGCTCAGTGCTGGGCTCTGTGGTTATTTTCACCTAACAGCTGTGTTTCCGGCGAGCAGCTGGGGATGCTTCTGACTCAGCAGAACCGTAGCAGTAACCGTCAAGAAGCCGTTCAAGCAAGGCTAGAAATAAAGGAGCAGTTTCTTCCCCCATGTCCCCTCCTCCTTTCACTTCCCCACCCGCGGGGACCTTTCGAAAGTCTCAACAAAGCACTTCTTAAAAAACTCCCGCTTCCACCAGTGTGCTCAAGGCCTGGCTGAAGGTGGCCCTCAACTAGGCTTTCCGAAGGCAGATGGATTCCAGAAAGGACTCTGGCAAAGCAGCCTGGCTTTGTATGTGGGAGGCCCCTCCCAAGATGCCCACACCCCCTCCCCACACGGCTGTGTCTTACAAGTTTCCCACAGGTCTGAGCAGTGAAAGCAGAGGCTGGCGGGACTTCTGTGGTTTTCCAGGGTGTGGCCACAAGGGCCAGGGTATCTACATTCAGCAGCCCTTCTCTGTTTAAAAGGTAATGATTTCACCCTGGGCCTGGGAGGCAGCTCCAAAGTTTTACCCCCTGGAGAGAGGCCCTGGAAGTCCTGCCTGCAGCAGGAAGGGAACCAACAGGAAAAAAAAAATTTGCGTCCTGGAGAGCCAACGTCTGTGCATGCTGGTGCCTGCAGAAGGCTCACGGGAGAGCGAGACAGCTGCATTCTGAGCCTCGTTGCTGCTGTTCCGAGAAAGAAAGGAACAAATAAATTTAGCTCCGTCCTACGCATCCTTCACAGCTGCTTATTGACTAAACAGAAAGAGGCCTCTATTTCAACCCTGGCTTCTCAGCTTTTTTGCCTGATGAGGTCTGCCACCGCCCTTTACAAGGAGGTGACTGGCCCCCGCCGCCTTTAGCTCTCGACTAGAGGCTGTACAAGGAGCTCAAGTTCAGGGTTTGAGGTGCCTTTTGCCATCCTGAAACAAAATGGCGGCCGGTAAATGTTTCCACCTGGGCCTCGGCTACTGGACTTCCTAATGTATTTCTTTGCAAGGCAGAACGTGGGGAAGGCTTGACTGCTCAGAGGCCAGCCTGTAGTTCCCAGAGCCATTAGTTTAATAGCACCATTTGTGGAAATAAAGAACTCGCTGACTGGATTTGCAAGTTAAGAGACTGGAACGAAGCGCTGAAGAGGTTTCATGGGGCTTCAGCTTGGAGGGGATCCTCTGGGACAGGAGCAAACTGTGGACTTCGAGTCAGACAGATCTGGGTTCAAGTCCTAGCTCCACTACCTAAGAGCAGAATGCTTCTGGGCAGGGAGCGCTGTCTCCTCACCTGGAAGTGAGGCGTTGGCCACGATGTTGAGCTTCTCTGAGCCTCGTGAAACAGCAGTAATGATACAGGGTTGTCGTGACATGACATCATGTATTGAACATGCCCAGCCCAGTTCTTGGTGTTCCAGGATGGCACCAAGTCCGTCCGCTTCACCTGCCTAAGCCTGATCCCTTGGCTTCTGGCCACAGCATCCGACTCTTTTCTGTAAAGATTTCGGGCTCACCTTACCCTCAAACTCTGCAGGTGAGTTCGTGGCCCAGGACTGATCATGGAGAATCTCACACACCCCTGGCCATAGTGATTAGTTCCTGGATGTTCAGGGGACCCAAGCTGAGATCATCAGAGCCAACTTCAGGGATGTTGGTGGAATTATTGGGATGGAGAAAATCTTTCTGCTGGGTTTCTAAGGGGTCAAATTTTAAACATGGTGATGGTGGTTGATCTCTTTATGTAAAGGAAGGAAGAATCTCCCTGAGAATAAAGCCAACACAGAAGAACGCAAACAAACCGACAAGCAGACTGTGTTCTGACCATTTGAGGCCCTTGATTCAGCCATGCCTGAAGCCGTCATCCCATGATCTTTCCAGTTATATGAGTCAATACCTTCCTTTTTTGATTTAAGCCAGTCTGAGTTAGGTTCTATCTCTTGCAATCTGATGAATCCTAAGTATTACACAGCTCAGTACATATCTTTTTGTATTTGAATTTACTTGTGGCCTCATCCAGAACCAAGAGGTATGCAGATGACTGCTCACTGCCACCTCCCGGCGTGAGAGTCTCTGAAGAGTCTCTATGTTCTGGCATGCTGATTTCCTTTGGGCCTCTCTTGCAGATAGGGAGGCAGTATAGTGTAGAAAAAAGGAAGGAGTTTTAGGGTAAAACAGATTGAGCTCAAATTTTCTTCATCATTTACTAGCTCAGAGACCTTGGGCAAGTAACTTATTCCCTGTGATCCTCTGTCTTCTCACCTGTGGAATGGGATACTATTACTTGTGAGTTGCAGTGTGTATGGGTACTAGATTCTAAAGCCAGAGTGAAGGCAAAAACATACCTGAGGGCTTCCCTGGTGGCGCAGTCGTTGAGGGTCCGCCTGCCGATGCCGGGGACATGGGTTTGTGCCGCGGTCCAGGAAGATCCCACATGCCGCGGAGCGGCTGGGCCCGTGAGCCATGGCCGCTGAGCCTGCACGTCTGGAGCCTGTGCTCCGCAGTGGGAGAGGCCACAACAGTGAGAGGCCCGCGTACAGGGGAAAAAAAAAACAAACCTGAAAATCTGATAGACTGCCCTCCCCCTGAAGGGTTGAGAAACCTTGTTTTAGAATCACACTTAGCGCAGACAGCTGTTCATCACAGGAAAGGCTCCCAGGATTGGAGACTGCATATGAGCAGGTCCATATATTCCATTTCCATGCTTCCCGGGTGGCAAGTCCACATGCGAACAAGACGGGGCATTGTCCACACCCTTTCAATGAGCATTTCTCCCTCTTTCTTTTGGCCAGCGGTGCATGGCTGAATTGGTGTAAGTCAACGCTTGCAGGGTGTGCCAGTCCTGCTTCTGCCTCATAGAGTTGCTGCGAGCATCTGAGAGGCCCTTGTGTAGAATGGGCTTTGCACAGAGCGAACTCTTAGGCGTCAGACTTGGTACTTGTACGATTTTCACACGTAGCGCAAACCTTGTGCACAGTAAGTGTTCAGCATGGGTCTTCTGAACTGCCTTAAATTCGGAACGAGAGCACCCAGCCTTGTGGGGAGGAGGTGACAGTTCCAAGGGAGTCTCAACACGCGTGGTTCTTGTCTGAATTTGCAGCTCTGACAGGGCCTCTCACCACCACCTTCTTCAGTAGCTGTCACCCCTCGTGTGCTTTTCCCAGCCCTCAGCCCCAGCACACGGAACATGGGACCAGTTTGCTTGGAGACCACATTCTGGCCCCCAGCCCCAGCTCCTGCCCTTGACCCTCATCCAGTCCCTTTATCTCTTGGAGCCTCAGTTTCCTCCCAGTTAAAACAGGGATCCTAACTCCCAGCTCTTCACGAGATCGTCTGTCGGGACTTATTAAGTGCACCAGACTTACACCTGGGCACCACAGACCTGAGATTCAGTCTGTGGGCTTGTTTATTTTTTGGCCTATATATTTTCTCTTAAATATTTGAAATACATATTTTCTAGTATTTTTAATTGAGGGGCAATTTACATAATATGAAATTATCCATTTTAAAGTGAACAATTCGGTGGTATTCAGTACAGTCACAGTCTTGTGCAGCTGCCTCCTTGATTTAGTTCTAAAAAACTTTCATCACCCAAAAGGAAGTCCCATACCCATTATTCATTCGTCCCCATTCCCCTCTCCCCCCAGCCCCTGGCAACCAGTAATCTGCTTTCTGTCTCTGTAGTTTTGCCTATGTTGGACACTATATATAAATGGAATCATATACTATGTGACCATTTGTATCTGGCTTCTTTCCTTTAGCATCATGTTCTTGAGGTTCATCCATGTTGTAGCCTCTGTCAGTACTTCATTCCTTTTTATGGCCAAATAATATTCCATTGTACGGATAGACCACATTTTGTTTATGCACTTAGCCCTTCATGGACTTTGGGTTGTTTCTACCTTTTGGCTATTTGTGAATAATGCTGCTATGAACATGCTTGTAGATGAGCTAGTTTGAGCACCTGCTTCCAGTTGTTTTGGGCACATAATGAGGAGTGGAATTGCTGGGTCACATGGTAATTCTATGTTTAACTTTTTGAGAAACCACCACTTTGTTTTCCACAGTGTCTGGGCCACTTTTTATTCCCACCACCAAAGTATGAGTGTTCCAATTTCTCCACATCCTCCCCAACACTTGTTACTTCCCATTTTATTTCTTTTATGATAGCATCCTAGTTGGTGTGATGTGGTACTTCATTATGGTCAGATTAGATAGTAGCAGGTAAAAGGAAAAGATTTCACATGAAAATCCAGAGCAACAGCTTCTCTTGAGAAAGGAAAGAGCTGTCAACACTGGGACTGCATTCGGGAGAAGGCAGGCATTGTCTGAAGCTCAGTGGCAGCTGCCCCTTCAGCGGGGGTGTCCCTTCTGGGTCCTCCACAGGCCCCAGCCCGCCTTAGCGTTCCCCCAACTCTGAGTCAGCTGCTGCTTCTCATCACACTCCACCGCTCTTTTTCTTAAAGAAGAAACCGGCACCCATGTCTCCATCAAAAGTGAGGAAAAAGAGACTCGGAGAGCCCTGTTGTTTTGAAGTAGAGGAAGACCCGCAATTCTCTGTGGAAGTGTTTCATATGCGCCTGCGTCATTTACTCATTTCTGCCACCTGGTCCCCATGGGCATCTGAGCGGGTGACACACCCACAACTAGCTCTGTCCACTGTCCTTCCTTAGGGGTGGTGGGGAGGGCAGAGCGATGGCGCCAGGACTGTGCCCTTCTCCCAGGCTGACGCACCCAGGCCAGCCTGGGCCTTCCTGGGCTCATACACATGTGGTCCTTCTGCCTGGCACTTTCTGTCCTGCTCTTCCCCACCCAGCCCAACTCTGGTCCTTCTCCAGGTCTTAGCGTAAGCGCTGTTTTCTCCAGAGTCTTCCCTGCTGCTCCAGAGCACATCAAGTATCCCTGCTGTGTGTCCTTGCAAGACCCTGGACTCCCCCCAGGTCCTCGGCACAATTATCACTATCTATCCCCTACAGGAGTTCTTCCCTTTGTAAAGTGTGGACCCCGATGCACACATGCATAGATTCACACGTCCCGGTTTAGGCCACAGGCCCAGCGCTTGTCCATCCCAGACCCGTCTCGTGCCTGCCTTCATCTAGGGCCGCCACTGTCCCTGCTTCCCGCGGGCAGCGACTCCAGTGTGCACAACATAAACTTTCCAACCCACTTTCCAGTGCTTATGAAGCATGCATAATGTTGTTCTTTGGGCGTGTATGTTTTAAATTTATGTCACTGGGGTTGTATCATAAATCTCAGTCTAGTTCCTACTTTTTTCATCTCACGCTATGTTTTTAAGATCTATCCATGGTGATATATGCAAATCCAGTGTATTATTTCTGCCTGATGCATATTATTCCATGATCTGCATTTATCGGATGTGGTTTATCTATTTAGCCTGTCATGGACAGGTAGGTCACCTCTGACTCCTTGCTTTGACAAACCTGGCCTCCACCAACATCCTCAGGCGTGTCTCCTTGTCATCCTAGGCAGGGGTGTCTCTAGGATACACACCTGGGAGAGGCACTGCTGTTTCATATATTGTTATGGGTTGAACTGAGTACCCCCCACAAAGGTACGTTTGAAATCCTAACCAAGAGTACCTCAGGATGTGACCTTGTTTGGAAACAAGGTTGCTGCAGGTGTAATTAGCTAAGATGAAGTCATATTGCAGTAGGCTGGACCCTTAATCCAGTATGACTGGTGTCCTTATAAGAAGAGGGAAAACGATGTGAGAAGACAAAGGCAGGAATTCAAGTAATGTAGCTGCAAGCCAGGGAGCACCAAGGATTGGCAGCCATCGTCAGAAACTAGGACGAGGCAAAGAAGGATTCTACCCAGAGTGTCAGTGGGAGCGTGACCCTGCTGACATACAGCCTAGGTCTGTATTCATAAGCTTCTCTGAACATTTGGAACTAGAACTTTCTCTTGATGGTGAATACTGGTAATTTGGATCACTCTCATTTACAAACAGACTATATCCATCCATTCATCCATCCATCCACTACCTGTACATCCATCCATCATCTGTCTGTTAATCCATCCATCTATCCATCCATCCATTTATTTCTCCATCTATCCATCCATCCATTTATTTCTCCATCCATCCATCCATCCATTATCTATACATCTGTCTGTCATCCATTCATCCACCTATTTATCTATTATTCATCCATCCCTCCCTCCCTCCCTCCCTTCATCCATCCGTCTATCCATCATCCATCCATCCTCTCATACCACAGATTTTTACTGGGTGCCTGCTCAGTTCTGGATTCACAGTAACGAACAAGACAAACAGTTCTTTGCCCTCATGGAACTCATCATTAGTGGGGAAGACAGACATTAAACTAACAATTACTTAGATACAGGTGTGATAAGCTCTGTAAAGGACAAATATAGTGCCTGTGAGAGCAGAGAATGGGGGGACTTGGCAAAGCCTGGGGGTCATGGAAGACTTCACTGCAAAGGTGACATTGAAGCTGATGCCTGAAGGATGGGTAGGGATTGGCCAGAGGAAACATGGGCAGGAAGGGCCTCCCACACAGAGAACAGGTGTGCATAGTTTGAGATTGGAAAGCATTTGGTGCTTGTAAAGAAGTAAAAGCAGGTCAGCATAGCTGGAGTGGAGGGAGGGTGGGAAAATGCCTGAGACGTGGCTCAACAATTGGCTGAGCCAGTATCCCTGAGTGTCCTCTAGGGACTTGTGCATCGGCAGGGAAGAGCCCCACAGTAGATTAGGAGTAGGAATTACTTCCGTCCACATGGCTCACTTCAAAGCCAGCTCCCTTATTAGTTTGCTGACTAAGAAATGGGCTTAACAATATCCACTCCATAAAAGAGGTGAGCAATGAAACAGTACTCCATAAATGCCTCAAGGCACCTAGGAGAAAACAATTGCATAAATCCATTCATTTTCGCCATTATTTTAAAAATCCCACAGGTTAGTAACGCACACAGCAAAAGCAAAGGAAATGGCTACCCTTAGCATTTACCTGGTTCTGGTCTTTCTTGGGGACTAAAATATGGCTTTTAGAGGCTTGTCTCATTTATCCTAGAGCAGGACTATGAAGTGATAAAGGTGGATCATTACAGATGAGGCAGCGAAGGAGTTGAGAGGTTAAGTTACCTGCTAAGGTCACACCACGAGACGGGGAAAGACGTTGGGGAAGAAGACAGGCTTCCTGCCTCTCGGTCCATTGCCAGACCCCTTACAGCCAGACCAGGGAGGAATTGCTTCTCTCCATAAGTGGGAATACCACTGAGAGCTAATTTCTCCCCACTAGATCCACAGAATGGAGAAGAGCACTTGACCTGGAGTCTTGTTCTTGGGGTGGTCTGTCGTGCAGACTGTGAAAACTATCAGGGAGCCGTCATATTTCCATTTCTCTTGGGCTGCTCCTGTCCAGAGAGAGAGAAAGGGAGCCCCAATCAAGGCTGGAAGAGCCAGCCTGCAACACATCCACTCAGGGCTGTCAATACTTGGGTTTTACGGACACCCAGATTCAGAGGCAATAGCTTAGTGCCTCTTCATCGATTTAACTATCATTTCAGGTCCATAGCTCACAGCTAGAAACCAGCCTGCATAAAACCTCACATTATGGTGCTTCTGTTCTTCTTAAGGACACTACATTCCATTAGGAAAACCAGACTGTTAGGGGCAGGCTTGATGGACGAGCCTGATGTTATTATCTCGCTGAACAATTACAGGGCCAGCCTCTTAGAGGGGGACTCCCCAGTACACACGTAGGATTTGGTCGACGAGATGTGCAGAATGGAGGGAAGGGCTGAGAAGACCCGGGCACTCAACCCTTTAGTGGGCATCCAAGTTTACTCTCAGAAGTCCTTAGGGAATGGTGCTTCAGAGAGAGACCTTTCTTCTGACCTAACTTCAGAGTCCAAACAATGAAAATTAATTACTGAACAAGTATGGATTAAGTGCCTGCTCTATCTAGACCCTGGGCTAGACAGCAGGGACCTTTAGAAGCTTTAAGCTATGGTGTGGTCTGAATGTTCTCAGCATCCCACTGAACATGCTGCTCTGGGTGTTCCCTGCCTGTTTGATCCAGGTTGGTACTAGAGATGAAACCTATTTGTTATCTGTGGTCTGGGAGTTCAGAGAGTGGTCAAGCGAGGCTCTTTGATAAGGTGGAATGGGCTAGGCTTTGAAGGACAGGCAGAACAGAGTTGAGGGGATTGGGGTGTCTGGTAAGGCAGTATTTTGAGACAGTCCAGTTTTCATCCATTTCCATCTTCCATCCATGGACATCTTAGCTTATCTGGGACATTGGTGAGGCCACTTAAGGGCAGGCTTGTAGACATCTGCTTTGCAGACACACAACAGAGCACACACATGGAGCACGCACACACACAAACACACACAGAGTATATCTATTCTGGGCATGCTCATTAGCAGCTAACTTTAATCTTCTTTAACGCTTGCATCTCAAATCCCAAATACTTTAGTGTGTGCTGTCTATGAACACACACCAAAAATAGTTCTGGGTAGATAAACACATTGAGCCAAGAGGCTGTCTGATTGCAGTTTGAGTCGCGTGAAGTCACTGCCTCCTAGATCCCTTCAGTGCAGCCGAGGAAGGAATCTTAACACAGAATATCAATAAATAACTAACCTGAACCGCACCTCCTCCTACCCACTGCGGCCAGCAACCCATGCAGCTCACCACCCCCTGTGGGAAAGCCGAGATGCTCTGTCCCTAGGCCTTCGGCAGGATGTGTCTGCTTGAGGGTCTGACCATGTGGCTGAAACTCACTGTTTCTTGCGCCCAATTCACCCCCTGCATTGCACACCTAATTGCAAGATGCAGCAGCTCTTGCAATTAGGTGTGCAATGGCTGCAAACTTGCATCGATGAAAGAGTTGATGAACGTCAGTGAAAAGGAAAAGTTGACGGTGCCTTTCTGCCATCTGCCTCTTTCCTTCCACATTGCCAAGTACCTGATGCTGGCTGCTGACTTGATATATTCATCGTTACAAGAATTTAAAAGTTAAGAAAAAAAAGAAAAAAATTACAGGAGTGTGCAGCCTTGTCCTCGTCCACCACCCACAGAAGGAAGGACCCAGTGTCATTTTGTAGTGGGTGAATGCTGGCCCCCCACAAAAGGTATGTCCATATCCTGACCCCCCAGAACCTGTGAATGTGACTTTATTTAGAAAAAGTGTCTTTGCATATGTAATTAAATTAAGGATCTTGAAATGAGATAATCCCGGATTTATCTGGGTTGGCCCTAAATCCGATGACAAATGTTCTCACGAGACACACAGAGGACAGACCCACAGGCAAAGGCCACGTGAAGACAGAGGTAGGAAGTGGAGTTGGTGGCCACAAGCACAGGAATGCTAACAGCCACCAGGAACTGGAAGAGGCAAGGAGCAAAAATCTTCCCTGGAGCCTCTGGAGGGAGCACAGCCTTACTGCCACCTTGATTCTGGACTTCTGGCCTCCAGAACTGTGAGAGAATAAATTCTTATTGTTTTAAGCCATGAAGTTTATGGTGATTTGTTTTGGCAGCCCTAGGAAACTCATACACATTTCTTACTGCATTAATGGAAAAGCGGGCCAAGTTAAAAAAAAAAAAAAAAAGAAGAATGGAGAAGCCAATAGGATTTAAATAACAAGTTGCATTTATGGGGCACTTAACATGCCAGGTTCCTGCTCAAATTAGAGTGACAGAACTGAGTTTGTACCTGGCAAGGTGAGCCCCAGAGCTCATGCTTTTAGCCAGCTACCCTATACTTCTGGAAAAGAGTGGGAGCTGTATTTGGAAAGGGAGATGGGAGGGGAAATGAGAAAAGTTAGATCTGAAAGAGAGTTGGGGAGAATTTGAGAGAGATGTGGGGGCCAGGTGCTGTGGAAGAGAAGTACAAAAGTTCTGAAGTTTTGCTTTACATTATAAATAGGATTTTTTGGGTGTTCCCTGAGAAATTTGGTAAAGATTTAAATTGCTCTCTAGTTAAGTTTTTTTTTTTTTAAGAAAAAATTTTTACATGACATCATGACGAGACTTGCTTATGTGTTACCTGTGTTTTGTACAGGATACTTTTTCACTCGTTTGACATTTCTTTATTCCCTGTGCTCTGGCTTATCTGCCAAAATCTGTGCTAGGTGCTGGGCAGACCTGCAGGTAAATGAGAACCAGACCCTGCCCTGGGGTGCTCAGCTCATGAGGTGGGCAAGGTCCAGCAGACGAAGGTCCTTGAGTTTGGACATCATTCTGTGGGCAGTAGGAAATTTTACGCAGGGGACGAAATTGAGAGAGAGTGAGAACTGGCTCTGTGTTCCCCAGGCCGCTGTGAATCCCTGCCCCCTCTGACCTTTAGCAGCTGGTGGCTAAGTGGATAGACTGATAAACTTGCTAGACTACTGAGGATTAAAGAGTTTCCCATTAAGGTGACACCATCGGATTTTAACTTTTTTTTTTTTTTGGCTGAGCCGCGCAGCTTGCGGGATCTTAGTTCCCTGATCAGTGATTGAACCCAGGCCCTCGGCAGTGGAAGTGGGGAGTCCTAGCCACCGGACCACCAGGGAATTCCCAACATCATCAGATTTTAAAAGTTTTTTTTTTTCTCTAGGCTTTTTTAGTATGGGGTGGGGAGGGAATGGGAAATGGGGCGTGGAGTGATGGTGACTGACTTTCTTCAAATCCTATTGCCTTGATGGCCCCTACTGAACCCAGTTGTAGGGTTGGTCCTGGCTTTCAGAAGATATTTACCTTGACAATATGGACAAAACCAGTTTCTATTCATCTTTGCGATTACATGGGAGTCACATGGGAGGTGATAGTACAGCTCTACGTTAATAGAATTCAGACCATGATCAGAAATTAACCTTGAAAGCCCTTGGAGAGACATTACATTGGAGGCTGTCGTGGTTTCTTGCAGTCAGTCCAGCATAGCTGGGTTTCTGTGGAATTGGAGAAGGTTGTTGATTGCTCAGTTGAGCACCAGATGAAGCTGGCCAAAATTTAGAGGCTGTGTTATATGAAAACAGCAGATATTTAAGCACTGGACTCATACTAAGGGCTGAGAGGTGCTTGGAGCTGAGACTACTGCATGGACCCCAGAGAAGAAAGGCAGGTGAACCCTTGCCTGGCACTTACATGTATTTGTTCTATCTTTTCTCTCGTTATCATATTATTGTTATTATTACTATTCTGCTGAGTCCCTATTGTTGAATGAATGTACAGAACACAATTGCATACATTGTAGGACTAGACTATAGTATAAATTTTTCTTAAAAGTTCTTGCCTTTCACTATGAGAGTTATCCTTTCTCAGAATAAATTTGGCCGGCTTAGCTGTCCGTGTGGCTCTGCTGAGGGATTACAGTCTTCCAGCCAAGTTGGGTCTTGTCCACAGTGATCCAGAAGCCAATTTTCTGAATAAATCACAAAAATGCTCCAGAGTTGGTATATTTACCCAAAAGCTCATCTTCTCTTGCTATGCACACATAATAGTTGTGAATGTACTTTGCATTTTGCAGTATTTTATATAGTGTGGCATTTCCCAAAGCGTGGTCTGGGGAACACCAGGGTGGCGGAGTGTTCTGTGGAACAAGAGTTTCCTGGGCGGAATACGGTTGGAAACTACCTTCTTTTGGATGTGTATTCACACGTCAACTGAGTCTGAAGTAAAGACATCTGGGTAACTTGGTTTAATGCAGCACTGGCCAAATTTGGTTGCCCATGGAATCACCCTGTTTGGTGCACTCTGGCAGCCAGAAGCACAGGGGAGGGGCAGGGCAAGAGGTGGCCAGGCCCACCCTGGGTTTCTCAGGCCCTGGGGCAAAACTGAGTTGGAGGGTGGGAGACTAAACTGGATGTTTCATACTGGCCAGACCTGGACGGGACTTGTTAATATTGGAAGCTGGCCAGAAAGCTATAGGATATGCCCAGGCTGCCACTAAGGGCTGGGAAAGGGAGATTTGTACGAATATGGCTGATAACTGTCTTTGGAGGAAAATTCAACCCTTTTCTGTTTGTACCCATTGGGTTCAATAACCTGTTATAAAGAATAGGGTTGAGTAGCATCCCACCAAAATTCATGTCTACTTGGAGTCTTGAAATGTGAACCTATTAGGAAATAAGGTCTTTGCAGAGGTAATTAAGGTGATGATCATACTAGATCAGGGTGGACCCTAAATCCAACAACGAGTGTCCTTATAAGAGATGGAAAAGAGGCACACAGGGAGAAGGCCATGTGAAGACAGAGGCAGAAATTGGAGTGATGTGGCCACAAGCCAAGGAACGCTAGGAACCACCAGAAAATGGAAGAGGTGAGGAAGGATCCTCCCCTAGAGCCTTTGGAGGGAGTGTGGCATGGCCCTGCTGCCACCTTGACTTCAGACTTCTGGCTTCCAGATCTGTGGGAGAATAAATTCCTGTTGTTTTGAGCCACCAAGTTTGTATTGATTCATGATGGCAGCCCCAGGAAATTAATACAAGCCGATGCTAGTCTCACCCTTGGGTGCGACAGGATTTCCACACAGCCTGAAACTGTGAATCAGATACATCCCTGTTGATGAAGGCGTAATGGATACATGTGAACTCGAGACCTGCTAACTTCTGCACCAACGCTGGATAATTAGTTAGAGGCTGCGTGACAGTCTTGAGGGCTCCATGCAACGTGGAAGAGGAGAGATTGCAGAGGAAAGGGGCAATTTTAGGGACACTGAGGGATGATGGGGTACAGGGAGGGCAGGTGAATCCCATGAACTGTGAGAGGTAAGTCAACTAGAAAAGATGTGAGGAGCCTCTTGTTGGCAGACCTGAGAAAGAGTGACTCAATGAAAAGACACAGCTGGGAGGTGCCTCCAGGCTGGGTCCGCAGTGAGTTGCCAGGTCTGGGACCTCAAAGGCCCAGGCAGCCCTTTTGCAATTAATCATTTGTGCCCAGGGTCAGCCTGACATTCCAGTGGACTTGGAGTTACTTCTCATACTGTCATTTAACCTTCCCAGAGCTCAAGTCTCTGCTGTATGACCTTCAACTACTGGCTCCACCTCTCTTAGCCTGTTTTCTGACCTACAAAATGGGGGTAATAATAATTTGAACTTTGTGGGGATTATGTGAGATAATGCACATGCAAGACGCTCCACAGGTTCGTGGCACATGGCAAATACTTGCTTTGTTAGCTACTAGTACTGTTACTGTTCCTGTTTATGACCTGTGATCCTACCTACCAGCTTTCACACACTGAGCACTTACTATGTGCCTGACAGCGCTGAGCACCTTACATGTTTTTAATTCTCACAACAACTTCAGGAGGAAGCAATTACAAGTACTGTTGACCCTTGAACAATGCGGGTCCGCTTACACAACCAATTTTTTTCAGTAAATACTACGGTACTACACAACCTGTAGTTGGTTGAATCCTCCGTGAGGAGCCATGGATATGAGGGCCACCTGTAAAGTTATGTTCGGATTTTTTGACTGCACGGGGGTCCGTGCTGCTAACCTGTGCAATATTCAGGGGGGCTGGGGGAGGACAGGACATTGGCCAGGTTCAGATGGCAAAACCAGGATTCAAAGTCAAGGCCAACCACATGCAGAGTCCAGGCTTTTTACTACTGAATCTGAGAGTACACCGGGTGATTTTATGTGCTACACCGGTGAAATTTTTACTTATAATAGTTATATATCTATTCTATTTCCTATTAGAAAAATACAGTTTTCCTATTTATAGTAGTGATTAAATTTTCCTTTTAAAATAAACATTCAGTGCTCACTGCAGCACCACATATCCAAAAAATTGGAACATACAGAAAAGATTAAACTGCCCCTGCGAAAGGATGACATGCAAATGTGTGAAGTGTTTCATGTTTTTACAATATTATATGTCAATTATATTGAAATGAATGAATGAACAAATGAAGTAAACTTATTTAGCAGCACTACTCGCAATAGCCTAAAGGTAGAAAGAGCTCAAATATCTATCAATAGATGAAACAATAGACAAACTGTGGTGGATGTAGACAACGGAATATTATTTGGCCGTAAAAAGGAATGAAGCACTGACACATGCTGCAACATGGATGAACCTCAGAGACATGATGCTAAGTGAAAGGAGCCAGACACAAAAGGTCACATCTTATATGATTCAATTTATGTGAAACGTCCAGAATTGGCAAATCCATAGGAACAGGAAGCAGATTAGTGGTTGTGAGGGGGTTTAGGGGAGGTGGGTATGGGGTCTTATGTTGGAGTGATGGAAATGTTTTGGAACTAGACGGAGGTAGTGGTTACACAACACTGCGAATGTACTAAATGCTATTGAATTGTTCAGTTTGAAATGGTTGCTTTTATGTTATGTCAATTTCACCTCAGTAATTAAACAATTATTTAAGTTTAGAGAAGGAAATTAATTTCCTTAAAAATTAATTTATTTAAAGAAAAATATGAAGTAAATCATAGCACAGGGGGAGAGCGAAGGTGGTACTTAGAAAATATGGCACTGTGTTATGCGTTAAAAGCGCAAGGCATCTCCTTAAGGGCCAAGTCTGGCAGAGTCTGAGTCTTGCCCTCCTTTGTTTTTTTTTCCCCCTGCAGCCAGCTCAGTGCTTAAGAAATACTTGTTGAGTTCAGCGCAGCCTGGCTTAGTTAATTGAGTTAAGGCGAGCTGAGTCGTACTGAATGCACCAGCTGGCTGGCCTGGAGGAGATCCAAGTTGAAGATGTTAAGAATCACACTAATTCAATAAGCGGCTGCAAGGTAGTCTAAGTAATGAGCCCACGCGCCTTTCCTTACCCAACTTACCCGTGTTGTGCCGGCACCTTAGGAGCCTTCTCTTCCTGAAGTCCCCTGTGTGTGCTTGCTGGAGACACCAGGCAAGAGAGTGTAGGAGAGGAGGTAAGGGGGCATGGAGAACTTTCTGTCTGTGTACAGGTACGGCTACCCCCACACTCATCACGCACCTCACGGACTACCTAACCGTCAGCTCGTGCTTGACTCTGACTGCCTGAGTTGGAAGCTGGCTGAGCACCTTGGAGAAGTTAATTCATCTCTCTGCACCTTTGTCTCCTCACCTGTAAAACGAGGCTAATAATAATACCTACTGTATGGGGTTCTTGGGAGGATTCGATGAAACAATACCTGTCAAGCGCTTAGCATACACTTTTGGGAACATTGTAAGCACTCAGGAAGGTTAGCTATGATGATTAGCAGTGACCAGCGTTGTAGAGAGGTGGGTTTGAAGTATGTGGCAGGGCTGGTGCCTGGAGACACGGGAGGACAAGAAGAGAAGTTGTTTGTAAATATCTTAAACAGAAGCACATGGCTTACTCACGTAAGTTCTTCTGGGATGCGATGTAAGCTCCCAGTATGAGGCAGGAGTAGCAGAATCTGGCTGTTTTTCTCCATTCTGGTGGGATTTTACCTACAGAGAGTCCCCAGCGGCTGCCTGTACCTGGAGAGCAGAGAGAAAGCCACACACAGTTTCCCTCTTTCTGCTGTCCTCTGGGAAGCTGCTCCATTCTGCATTCTTGGCTAACCAGTCAGTGAAGTACCGCAGAGGTGCATGTGGTAATCTCTTTCCCGAATCTCTTTCCCACCCGCAAGGCTGCACATTGGAAGGGCAGGACATGGGAATCCCAAGGTGTGATTTCCCAGACTATGCATTTTGTTGCTGCTGCCCGCCTGGCCTTGGTCAGGCTCCTGCCTCTTTCTGGCTATTGTTCCTCATTTATGAATGAGGGAGAGGGCAAGTGTTGTACAAAAATCACTGATTTTCAAGCTGTAAAAATATGAGGAGCTGTCTGATAAAATAAAATTGTTCAAGGGAACTGAATATACAAATGGACACAAGAGTTGCCACATGGTTGGAATAGGGGCGGGGGTCCTATATAGTCCCAGACGCTGAGCTTCTGTCACCCATCCTCCTTGCTTCCCCCTGCTGTCTTCCTCCCTCCAGCAGTGCCCAAGATGCATGTTTTGAAAACTGCCAACTGGAATGAATTCATGGGGTAGGGGCAGGGCTGGAGTCCCAGGTCTGGATAGAGCGTGAGGGGGTCCCCGAGGTAGTCTCCAGCAGCCTGGAGGAGGTGGAGGGCAGATCTATGTGCAGGCTTGCCTGCCCATGTCACCCTTGGCAGCATGACATGGGAGTATAGGACACCATGGCTTTCTGCCCGCCCATCATCCATTCCTCCTGATAGGAGCCCTGATATGCTTTGGGGGAACCACTCACTCTCACTCCGCCCCTGTGGGTTAGCTAGGCTTCGGCAGTGAGCACTTGACTGGGCTCTGGGCGATCAGATCATTCCAGCCCCCTTGTCCTGGTCATTGGTTTAGCAGTGGGCAGCTGAACCTATCAGAACCCACCAGACATGCCCCTCGGACTTTTACAGAGGCAAGCAAGAGGAAGCCTTGACTTGACTCTGCGACGATGTACAACAGGTGGAGAGAGCCAATCTCAAAATGAAAGCAAAACAGGGAAAAGCAGAGCTGAAGAGATGGGGAGAGGCAGATTCCTGAAAACTTAAAGGAAAGCCTAGATCCTGCAATGCCTGAAGTTAATGAGAAGCAAGAAGCCCTTGCTTCTCGGTTAAAAACTTCAATACATTTTTGATCTGTCTTAAGTCCATTCAAGTTAGGAGTTTGTCATTTTGCAGCTGAAACCTCCCGACTACTACAATGGGCAAGCTTTTCACCTCCGTTAAGTTTCAGTTTTCTCATCTACTAAGTGTCTCTAAAAATCCATAAACCTCACCTTTAATGGGATCTATAAACACATGTATTTTATCACAGCAGCAGTAGCAAGACATTAGCAAGAGTGGTTAAGTATTTTGAATATTTATTAGTTCTAAGGAAAGCAAAACAAGAGTTGGTTAATATCAGTTCACTTTGTTCTCTAAAGGGGGTGGGGGGAGCAAAAGACAAATAAATGTCCATTATAAATGGGAATGGAGAAAGCAGGAGCAGACCCCATATTAACGGGAAAATGCCAGGGGAATGCATGTGAGTCCTCAATTTTGGATTTTTTCAATTAGATGGTGGGGAAGAGGTCTGCAGGGGACTAAGCCTCCTAGAATTATGCAGGTAGGGCTGAGCCCCAGGGAGACCCCACCAGTATAAGCAGGTAGGGCTGAGCCCCAGGGAGACCTCCCCCAGCCCCGCCCCGCCCCGCCCAGGCTCTTGAGGCCAGGGAAAATCTAGAGGAAGAGTTGAGACGGATTTGTCTTAGAGCAGAAGGTTCAGAGGCCTGAGCTCTACAACTGTGGATGAGCTCCCAACAAGCCACTGCAGCTCATGGCCAACGCCATGCACGTGGCCAAACCTTCCCTGACAGACTCAGGCTAGCCTTTTGTGGCCCATAAGAGCTGTTTCTGGGGACTGCCAGCTCAGAACACTATTGTGGTCTGCTCAGGAACCTTTGAAATCGAAAGCCCCCAGCTCCCCTTGTCACTGCTGGTGCACATAAATACAACCAGGGGGGATTTCCCACGGAATTTTTTGCAACCACTCAAATGTTTCATTTCCCATTGTTTGCCAGCCCCTCTCCGAGCCTCAACTGTCAAAGCAGCAGCAAACACAGGCTGCTTTTCCCTCAGGACCCCACGCACGGCGCTTGCTCTTGCTCCCGCTCCACATCGGGAAGCTGGCGTTGGCAGGATGTGATGGGCTCGGCCAGGGAATAAGGTCTGTTAGTCAACTAGTGAAGCAAGTCAGCAGAGGGAATACCCGGCCCTACCCAGCCCAGCCTGCTGGGGAGGCACAGCTCTGTGCCATCCCCCTGGTTATTAGTATAATCATGGGGACTAATAATTATATTTATGGGAAGAAATCCCTTCCACAAATCCAAAGCACTTGACCAAAATATACAATGCAGCTGTTAATTTTTTGCTTTTAAAATATGAACTTGAATCATTTTTTTCCCTGACCCAGCATGTGTTAATGGAATTCTAAGTTGTATTCCATACATCAGTGCTTAGAAAAGGCCATCTTTATTGATTGAAAACATCTGTTTTAGACAGGCAGTGTGCTGGGCATTTGGGGGACCCAAATACCATAAGGAGGTGTAGAGATTTCAAGGCAACATTGGGTGGAGAGTGATAAATGGGAAGTTTATCCAGGGGATGTTGGTCTGAGGGGTGGGTAGGAAGCCAGGCAGACACGTCTGTGATCTGTCACCAGCTGGCACTGAGTACACATAGTATGCGTAACCCTGGGCACCCACGAAGCTGATTCTGTGAGGGTCAGGGATGGTGAAGATACCTGTAAACATCCGTTTACCAGGGCCCACCCTCTGCACCGCAGAGATTACCCTAGTAATGAATTTACTCATGTAGCCATTCATTCACTCGTCCATTAAAGCCACGGATATTTACTGATTTCTTTAGGATGTGCCAATTTGAGGCTATATGTTGGGGACACAGAGATAACCCAAAGTCAATCTGGTGCCTTTCCTCTTAAAGTTTCCATCCCAGTGGGGCAGACAGCCATTAAACAAATACCTACGTAGAAAAATAAAGAAATATACAATACAATAAAGAACAATCAAATACCCATGAGAATCTTCGTGCTCCTCATTTACTGATCTCCCACTCTATGCCACATGCTGTGAGGGCCACAAATTTGAATCAATGCCTGTGCAGCAAACCCCAAAGACCAACCAGAACTCCTGACAGAAAGAGGATGGACCACGGTGACAGTGGCACTTTGCAGTTTACATGGCACTTTTTACACCATGGGCACTCTGGATCCTGCCAGCAAGGCTGGGCTGGCTTGTTAAGGAGTTATTCCCTCCACTTCCCATGGGAGGAATCTGAGGCCTGGAGAGATAAAGGGACTGGCCTGCCTGAGGTCACACGGCTAAAAAGGCCAGGAATGCTATGCCTGTTTTTACAACGACAGAAGCGGAAGCAGAGCAAGGTGGCCATTTTATTTTCCCAAAGTCACACTAAGACACACTATGTGTCAGAGCAGAGGGAACATAAGTGCAAAATTCTACCTGGAAGGAGAACAGATCCTGAGACAGGTGAGTCTCAGAAAGTAGAGACTGAGGAAGATAATAACACAAGACGTGAATTCCAACTCACATCTCTTCGAACGGGACCTCTCCTCTCGGCCTCCCGATGAGTGGGTTTTCGTGTGGCCAGAGCGTGATCTGAAGTCACCGGAACTAACACTTAGCGACCCCTCTGATATCCCAGACATCACAGGATTCCTGCGAGGAGCATATTAAAACTCCCATTGTCCAGATGAGGAGGTTGAAACCCTGACCACACACAACTAGACAGTAGCAGAACCAGAATGTAAACTGTGGTCCCTCTGATACTGGGACCTGTAGAGCTTCTGATACCCAGAGCTGCCTCCCTCTGGGGGCCTAGGAGTCCTGGCAACAGGATGCTGGAGGAGGTGGCCTGCAGAGGCAGGGCCCAGGGGTTGAGGCTGCAGTGCTGCCCAGGAATGCAGCCTAGCCCGCCCACTTTTTAACACAGTGGCATCCCTGACAGACACCCTTGTCCTTTTCCTGTGCTGGCCTTCGTAACACAATAAATAAACCCTGAGAGAAACGTGACCTGAGCCAGGCAGTAAATGATGGCACTGTCAGTTGTACACGACTGTTGAAACAAACACAGACTGTAATCATCGTGCTGTACGGGGAGAAAGACATTTGGCAAATGAGATTCCATTTTCACATTGGTTTGTGCTGAGCATATAAATTTCCTGCGGGCCGGCCAGCGTTGGGGATGTGTAATTGATTGCCTGCATTATAATAAACAAGCCGTGACAGGTGATCATTCATCATATTCCGCTGAACGTTCCAGCACACCAGAAAACGGAGGAAGAGAGGGAACGCGCGAGCGAAGGCAGAGGAGAGGAGGAGCCTGGGGGAGGGGAGAGGGTCGGAAAGACGAAGTATTCCCGACAGACAGAAAGCCAGGGAAGGGGCGGGGGAGAGAATCCGCAGAGCGGGCTCGGGGAAAGTGAAAGCAATTACTATAATTCTTTTGATTATCTAATTTGTTTTTTCTGGTCTTCGTTATGTGACCCTACCCCCATCCCACTCCAACACAGGAGGTCCCCCTCGGGGACTTGGGAAGACACAGAAAATGCTCCTCCCAAGATTGAGGAGAGGAAGGGGAAAGGCGAGGTGGGGGGAGGGGCCGTCTAGTTGTAACCGGAGTAGATATCGGGAAAACCTCGGGAGGGTGCGTGCGTGTGTGTGTGTGTTCGGGAAAACCTCGGGAGGGTGCGTGTGTGTGTGTGTGTGTTCGGGAAAACCTCGGGAGGGTGTGTGTGTGTGTGCGTGCGGGAAAACCTCGGGAGGGTGCGCGCGGGAAAACCTTGGGAGGGTGTGTGTGTGTGTGTGGCGCGAGTGTGTGCGGGACTCAGCTTCGCCTTTTGCTCTGTGATGCCTCCAATCAGATGGATGGGAACCCGTTTTTTTTTTAATAAAAAAATTTAAAGCGTTTTTGAAAAAAGAAGTGAAAAGTTCCTTTTATTGAAGGAAAAAACAGAATCCAAGTTGGCACCGGATCTGGTTCCAGAAGCCTGTCATGTGGGGCTCTCACTCCTCCCCCCTCGTCCCCCAACCCCGCCCCAGCCCCAGCCTCTCTCGGCCCTTGGCCCGGGGCTGGGGTCGAACAGGACCTGTTAGGTAGCACCCTCCTTTCCAGGAGCTTCAACCTAGACCCGAGGCGGAAGCACATTGGCATGTGAAGGACAGAAAGACAAATGCAGAGCTCTCGAGGCAGCGCACGCATTATATAAGTACTTACATTATGCAAAAGCCAAGGCCCTCAACAAGGGAGTGAGTGAAGACAGGGGACAGGGAGGGATTCGTCTCCCCAGTTCTCACCCTGTCAATTTCTAGCCCTCCCATCCTCACCCATCAAATGCCCTCTCATCCCCTCTCGGGTACCAAATGCTTAACGCAGGTGGGAGCCTCCAACCCTGGGAGCTGGGAGTTGAGGGGGCGTGGCCAGCGCTAAAATAGGGGGCGGAGACTGGGTGGGGCTTAGCCAGGGGCGGAGCCCGCGCTGGAGTGGGCGGGGTGAGTACAGAAGAAAGACAGTAACGTGATCGGCGACTTTGCTTCTCATCTCCCACTGCTTCCTACAGTCCTCTGTCTTTTTACCCTAGCTTTAACAAATGTAATCTGTTACTTTGGAGATCATTATAAAGTCGCCGCTTTTGGAAAATCTGTTCAAGAGACCTGCCTTCTGAAAGCTGTGACATCAGCCCCAGCGGTGTGGGCTGCCTTCCCTGGGTGATCTATGTGGTCTTTGAAAGATTAACAGCTCCTTTGGGTCTCCCAAGAATCCCGGAAGAAAGCTAGGGCAGGTGCCGTTTTCTCAATACGCTTATTTCTTCCCATCTCCACATAACAATTTATGAAATGGATCTTAGGGTCCCGATTTTTACAGGGGAAGAAATGGAGACACGAAGAAATAAAGTTACTTGCTTAAGATCTGGCAGCAAAAAGAATAAAAAATTGAATCCAAGGGTCTTCTTCCTGCATGCTTTCCAGACTCCCTGTGAGGACACATACTTTCTCCCTTCAAGCCCCATGAATGATAAGTGCACACATGTACGTGAGGGAGAAGAGTTGGGTCTGTTTGGAATGGCCAAGCCCTCCTGCTACGTATCACTCAAATTTGCCCCCTTCTCTCCACCACCACTGTGCCCTCTGGTCCAAGCCATCTTGCTCCTGGACCATGCTCCCACCTCCTCAGGGGTCCCCATCCTAACACTGTTGCCCACTCCCATCCATTTTCCATCTGCAGTCAGGATGATCTGTTCATTGATCTCAGCATGAAAACACCATCCAGGTCTTTCACCAGCTGGCTCAGCCTACCTCCCTAGCTCCATCTTTTATTATTATTATCATTATCATTATTATTATAAAATACACATAACATAAAATTTGCTGTTTTAATGATTTTAAAGTGTGCAACTCAGTGACATTAAGTAGATTCACACTGTTATGCAGCCATCACTACTATCTAGTCCAGAACTTTTTCATCACCCAAACAGAAACCCCTTACCCATTAGAGGTCACTTCGTATTCTGCCCTCCCTCAGCCTCTGACAACCACCAATCTTCTTTCTATCTCTACGGGTTTCCCTACTCTGGAAATTTCATATAAATGAAATCCTACAGTATGTGGTCTTTTATAACTTCTTTCACTTAGCATAACGTTTTCAATGTCCATCCATGTTGTAGCAACTTCATTCCTTTTGATGGTTGAATAATATTTCACTGTATGGATAGATCACCTTTTGTTTATTCATTGATGAACATTTGGGTTGCTTCCAACTTCTGGCTATTGTGAATAGTGCTTCTGTGAATACTTGTGTACAAGGTTTTGTTTGAACATCTGTTTTCAGTTCTTTTGGGTATATACTTAAGAGTGGAATTGCTGGGTCATATGGTAATTCTATGTTTAACTTGTTGAGTAACCACCAAAACTCTTTTCCACAGTGACTGCACCATTTTACATTCTCACTAGCAGAGTACAAGGCTTCCAATTTTTCCACATCCTTGCCAACATTTGTTAGTTTCCTTTTTTGTTTTTTAATGGCCATACCAATGGGTGTGCCTAGCTCCATCTTTTAGTTCTCTTCCCCTCACTTTTACTTCTCTGGCCTTTCACATCCTCAAATATACCACTTTTTCTTAAAAGGGAGCTTGTATGTACAGTGACTTCTGCCTTCCCTTGTCTCCAAAGCTAGATCAGATTCCCCAGTGATGATGCATCTAAGTGCCATAGCCTTCCTTTCATCGGTCCCAACTTGGTTATGAATTTACACTTCCTGTGTGATTACTAATTAACATCTGTCTTCTTGACTTGACTACAACCTCCCCCCAGGCACGGACAGTTCTGCTTTTGCCATCCTCTGTATCCCCAGCACTTAGCACAGTCCCAGGTAGATTCTTGGTGCTCAATAAATACTTGTTGGATGGATGGATGAACAATGAATGAGATCCAAGTTTGGGTCCTGCGTCCTTATGAATTTCTCTTTTCTTTTTTTCACTTCTCCGTGGAGTTTGTAGGTCTCCATGAATTACAACCTGAAAAGCCTGCTCCATCCGTAAGGTATGTGGAGGCTGATGAGGTTCTGGTTGCAGAATGCATACTCACTAACAACTCCCTTTAGAGCCATGGTGATTCTGGCCCGGGATTCTGAGTCTTGCGTGGGAATTGTGCTGATTCTGCCCTTCAGTGCTGCCGAAGGTTTAGGAGCTTGAAATATACGTGCTTGGTGTAAACATGACCTCGGCATGACAGGGTGATCCCTGTGTTTGCCAAGCCATTAATTTTTAAGTAATAACAGCCACCACAACAAACTGCATTTCCCCCACATTCTGAGTCATTCTTAAGGTCAGAACTATGGGATGGTATGAGACAAAAACCTTATAAACTAGACTGTAGTGGTGAGTTCTCTGCGTTTACAGCTCTGCTCCTACACGCAGGTCCAAAGAGCTGAAAATAGAGGATTAAAAATTCATGCAGCTACTCTCTTCCAAGGAATTCCAAATGCTTAGAAGACGATCTTTATCCCGCGAAGTCATCAGCCTTCGGATGTCACCATGCCCGTCTTGAAGACAGGGAAACAGAGACCCAGAGATGTGAAGCGACTTTGCCAGGGCCCCCCCGATATGGGAGCCACAGGCTCAGGCAAAGAGCCGCCTCTCACCCATCTTTCTAGCCCATGCCCTCTCCATTAGCTTGATTAAGACAACTGATTTATTCATTCTCGGTGGTTGAGAGGGGAAAAAAAACCCAACATGCCATTTGTGTGATATAAATATCGCTGGAAAAAGCTTAAAAACATTGTGTCATACATATTTCCTTAATACCACAGTCAATCACACATGTCCAAGTGCACAGTTCCATCAACCGAGGATGGGGGTGGGGGGAGACCCAGGAGAGACTTAGCTCTGAATCCTCAGTCCCAGCTAAAGGTACACTGGCGATTTTCTCTTTAGTGTATTGCCTTTAAAAAACCTCCTCGAGGTCTCAGAAGCTTGATGTTGGGCCAGAACATGAGTAGGCAGGGAAGCAAGGGTGCCAGGGTGCCTGTCAAACTGGCCAGTTCCCAAAGAAAAGATGGGGATGGCCATTTCTCATTCAGTGTGCTCCCTGGACTCACAGAGGGATTTGGATCTCAACGTGGTTCCTCTTCCCCCGCCACGCACCTCCCCCCCAACGCCCACCACCATCATCAAAAAGCCTTTAATCCCAGTGATTCTACTGTTAGGAATGTAGCCCAAGGAAATAATTAAAGACGTGTAAAAAGACTTAGTGACAGGATGTTTCTCACAACACATAGACTATGGCAAAAGATTACAAACAGCCTCCATAGCCAACCAACTATAGCTGATTGATAAGTAAATCGTGTGGTTCATCCCCTAAAACCCTGCTCAGATTTAAAAAGAAAAAAAGACTAGAAGGAAATAAACCCAGATGTCCACAGAGCTTGTCTTTGGGTGTGGAGATATGGGTCATTTTTCCCTTTCCTATAGTAAGCTCTTATTTTGGGGTGATCTATTCAAATTTGGTTGACTCTACTGGAAGCTTTATGAAATCACTAAGATTTAGAAGTCATAAATGGAACAGGAAGGGACATAAGTAAAGGCCCAGAGGTAAATCAGTGTCAGGGAGGAAGCAGCCGAACTGCAGTGGGAGATTCCAAATGCTGAATGCTGAGAACTGCGGTGGGTTTGTGGGTTGTGGACAGACTGTGAATCTTTTGAAAGCCAAGGAAAGGAAAGTATACTGGATGTGACAGGCACTTGGGAGCCAGTGTAGATTCTTGAACAAGAAAAGACATGGGCAATTCCAGGTCAGACCAAGGAGAGATAGTCAAAGAAATGAATGAGCTAGGAGTGAATCTGGTGGTCTCATAAATCTTTTATGGAAGGATCTGATTTCATTGGTTTGGAGGTAAAGCGTTTTGGAGAATAGCGAAACTCTAAAGTAGTCTTGAGATTGTTTTCATTTTACAGATATGACAACTTGAGCCCAAAGAGTTAAATAAATTGTTCCCAGATCCACAGCAAGATGGTGGCCAAGTTGGGACTGGCAACTAGGGGTCCTTATTCCCGGCTCCAGTCCCAGCCCACCTCTTTGCTGCCTGGGATCCCAATTCTGAGATGTTAACCATGTGTACAACTTTCTAGGAGAACCAAAGACCCTGGCTTACTTTCTGGAGTCCCACATAAACCTCCATCTGTTCATTCATTCATCTGTCCATCCATCCATCCAACACTTATTAAGCACCTATTAGGAGACAGACATGCTAATTGTTAGAGTGGGGGTAGAGAGGAGATGATGATGGCACATAGTAGGTGCTCAATAAATATTTGTGGAAGGGAAGGAGGGAAGGAGAGAAGGAAAGAATAGTTCCTGCCCTCAAGTCACACAAGATCTAATTCAGGAAACAGAACCTTATGTGCCGGGTGAAAGCCATGCTTTCACGGAGATGTGAACTCATGTACTGCAGCCCCAGGCAAGATACATAACAGAACCAAACCAAAAAGAGTCGACTTCCTCTTCTTTTATAAGAGGACTTAATTCAAATAGCATTTATGGAGCACCTATAATAGGATAGGGATTAAGATTGTCCCTGTTTACACATGAAACCCAAAATGGCCAGGAGGAAGGATCTGTGGAAAGTGAAAAACCAAGGGGTCACCAAGCGTCCAGAAAGGACAGATGTTGTTTGTTTCTTTGAACAGCTTTGACTTCTTTTTCACACTCCAGCCACTTGGTCTGATTTTCCTTTGGTTACTGGTCCTGGGGTCCTTGGCTCTGGTCTGCTGGAGGGTGGGCCAAGCTCATGCCACAATCAGACCCTCCCATCAGCCCCACCCTCCTCCATTTCCCTTTTCCAGTTATTCAGGCTTCTCAGGCCATTGCAACCTCACATTGCCAAGTGAACATAAATCAAGAGGCCACAGCTCCCGGATCTTTGAGAAATGGGGACTTTGCGGAGCCTTTCCAAGGGGGTGCATGGGGAAGGAAGGGGAAAGAGGCATAAAGAGAAAGTTCCATGTGGTTCCTTTAATCACTGGGTGGAAGGAGAGAGGAGAAAGTTCAAATAGAGCCCCGCAAGCCAGGCCGGGAAGCCAGCTCTGAGCTCCACTGTTTAAGCAACTGCTGTTGGCATCACTGAGGTTTGTCTTGGCCCAAACCTGTCCTGGGAAACAAGAGAAGCTCATGCTCTTGGAATTTGCTCCCTTAACAATTCACTCAGCAACTCAGCTTTGGTGGACAATTTTTTAACAAAAAGAAAGAAAGAAGAAAGAAAAGAAAAGCCATGCAACCAATGGTTAGATATGCACTCCCCAAACTCATCAGCTTGGACCGGGCTGGGAGGAAGAGAGAAACTTTCTGAGCTTCCCACGGGGAGCCTCTCCCAACTGTGAACCTCCACTTCCTAGAGTGGGATCCTGGGTGAGACAGAGCGAAGCAGCAATCTGGAACATTGTGATTCAAATGCTATCCATTGAACTCTATGGACTTTGGAGAGAGGCACTCGATAAACAATGAAAGTGCAAGGTGGCTCTCAAACAGTTGTCTTTTACTGAGTGCTTTCCATGCACCAGCATTGTACCAGAACTTTCCATCCCTTGTCTCATTGGGTCCTCACAGCCACTCCACCAGGGCATATGTTTCAGTCCCACCGCACAGGTGAGAGAGCTGAGTCCTGATCTGTCACTGACCCGCCCAAGGACACACAGCTAATGAGTGGGGGGCATCCAATTGTGAATCTGATCCCCTATGACAGCCCCACCCCCAGTCATGCTCTTGACCACGCTGCCCTCCTGCCTTTATTTGTTGCTTCATCACCACGTGTCATCACCGTACCTTCTCGGATGACATGGAAAAACTGAACAGGCGTGCACTCAATCACAGGACAAGATAGGACAGTGACCCCAGGTGGCGTCTTCCCAGCTTGGTTACTGAGGTTCTCAGTAGCCCTGGCCGCTTATGGAAAGTAGCACAGTGTGTGGAAATGCCACTGGATGAACATGGGTTCGAAACCTGACATCCTCAGACCCTTTGCAGGTGCATGGGTGCAATTCAGGGGTCCATGAGTTTAGCTGGGGAAAAAAATGACATCTCTACTTTCACTAACCTCTAGTAGAAAGGCAGCATTTTCTCCTATGAGGAATGAAGGTGACAAACCCCTGTAGCATCAGCAGTTCCTGTGACTTCAGCACACGTGCAAATCACAGAGACTTTCCTGTCACTAACAGTTGTTGCAAAGATATCAAAATATTGTCTGTGCTCCTCGCAACTTAAAAATTGCAGTAGTAGACAGACCAGCATCTAGATCTTGATACTTAAGGCATAATAAAGAAGCTCGTATAGTACCGTTCCACAAACTCGCGTTTTCATATTCTGATATCTGTATTATAGTATAATTGGTTTCCTTTGCAATCCTATGTGCTTTATTTTATGTAGCCTGATTCTGAAAAGGGGTCCCTGGCCTTCACCAAATTGCCCAAGGGACGCATCCGTGGCCTATGCCTGGGAAGCTGAGGTGAGGCTCCTGTTCTTAAAAAGTATGCAGTCTAATTGGAGAGTGAGACAGATACACATACCAATATTTAAGATGCAACCTTAAGTGTAAAAGAAAAGAGTAAACTCTTTGAGGGCAAGCACTGCATTTTTTAAAAAACATGCTCTTGAGGGGTGGGGTAAAATATATATTCTTTTTTTGTTTTATAAATTTATTTATTTATTTATTTATTTTTGTCTGTGTTGGGTCTTCGTTTCTGTGCGAGGGCTTTCTCCAGTTTCAGTGAGCGGGGGCCACTCTTCATTGCGGTGCACGGGCCTCTCACTGTCACGGCCTCTCCCATTGTGGAGCACAGGCTCCAGACGCGCAGGCTCAGTAGTTGTGGCGCACGGGCCCAGTTGCTCCGCGGTATGTGGGATCTTCCCAGACCAGGGCTCGAACCCGTGTGCCCTGCATTGGCAGGCAGATTCCCAACCACTGCACCACCAGGGAAGCCCCTCTATATATTCTTATATCCATAGCACCCAAAACAGTGCCTGATAATCAGTTGTGATAGGTCATTAGCAAAGAGTGCAGATGCACAAGCTCAGCCTCTCGACCTACGCCGCCTACAAGCCGAGTGATCTCGGGCCAGTGACGATGACCTTTCTGTCTTGATTTCCTCATTTGGAAGAGGGGCTTAGCAAAACCTTTTTCTCAACGTTGTTGACACAGTCCAATAAGATGAAGGGTGTGCATGTACCTAGCCTGGTTCTGGGCTCATCATAAGGGTCAGTTCAGAATGACAGCAGCCCCTATGGCCCCCAAAGCTCTCTCCTGTTGGAGATCAACTTTGAGAAACCTGCCCAACAGGCTCCACCCCTGGGGTGGAGGTGAGTCACCCTGGAGGGTCTGCATCAGAGCTCAAGACAGATAAATCAGTTGATGTGGGTCTGTCTGTCCCTTTTGGTACCTCTCTGATAGCCTGGACACCCCACACACCTCCATGAAGAAAGCACTGTCTCGCCTCCATTGTCGCACGAGGAGGCAGGGTGGGGGAGGTGAGGCAGGACTGGACAGTCAAGTCCCTTGGCCTCCTGCCCACCACACGCCTGGGTGGCATGATCCGTGATTGGAGAATGCCTACCTTATCTTGCCACTCTTAAGCTCACACATTTGCTTGGAAGATGTCTGTGTCTGCAAGGGCTGGTAAGAACCTGGAACAGGCTTTGAAGGTATCCAGCCAACTGAACTTAATTAAACTGCAGTTCCAGAAGCCAACAGCATTTTCCTAAGAAAGGAATACAACTTCTAAAAGTCCCCTAACACTCCCGTGCAGCCCATTTCCTGTGCTTCAGACTATGTCATAAAACTGTCCATAGGGTGGTTTCCTTTGATGATGGATCCGGTTAGCAAGACATTTTTTTTTTAAGCCAGCCTCACTGTCTCATCTTTCTTAAGTTAGAAGCATCCTGACCCTCCCCTTACACTGCATTTGTTCTTGCTTCTCCAAGCTGAAGTCATAGGACCTTTATCTTTTCAACTTGGCTTCTTGTTTGGCCCCAGAGGCCACCATCTTGGAGAGTCATGTGCCCGCTAGCTCAAGATGAGGGCACCGTCACACCCTGGAGCCAAATTTGGTTGTATTGCTGCACGAAGTAGGATAAAGTGGTGGCTGAAGAGTGCTCCTGCTTCCAAACATACGTTTCAGCCGTTCATTCTTTAACCGTTGGACCCTTATTATGTGCTAGGGGCCAGGGATATAACGGTGAAGAAGATAGCACAGCTCCCACTTCCATGGAGCTATATTTATATGGTCAAGGGAGAGGGAGAGATAATGAGGACATAAGCAAATAAAGACATAAAACAGTTACAGATTGTTAAAAGTGCTAAGAAGACAGAAACAGATGGCTGGAGTATAGTGGAGAGATATTCTTAGATAAAGTCAAAGAAGATCTCTCGGAGGAAGTGACATTCAAGCTGAGACCTGAGGGATGAGACTGAGCCAGGCATGGGAACAGCCGGGGCAAGAATATTCCAAGGCAGCAGGAACAGCAAGTGCAAAGGCCCTGGGGTGGGAAAAGCTTGGCAAGAGCTAGGAATTGACAGGTCAGGGTTGCTGGAGTATAAGGAAGAGAGTTGCAAGAGGTGAGGAGAGAGAAAGGCAAGGGGCCGTGGAGACCATTGTGAAGAGTTTGGATTTTATTCAAGTTGGTTGGGGACTGAAATTCACGTGGGAGATGCTCCACATATGAATTTGTTGGATAAATGGATGATTTAGAAATATCCTTCCATTTGGAGGCTTAGGCATCAAAAGTCTTCAGCAATTGCATCCCTATCAGAATTTCCCCCAGGACTCATTTTTCTATCATTCAGTTGGTCCATTTGCATATATGCCTATAAATGAGCTCTAAAGACATGGTTATGGGAAGACCCAGGCATGGGTTTACCAGGGCAGCTGCACCGGCTGACTCCAAGAAGGTACCATTCCTAGATTTGGGCAGCACAAGGTCCTGGTCCCAGCTTGGACACTCACTAGCTGCACGACCCTGGGCAAGTTTCGTGCTCCCTCTGGCCCTCGGTTTCATGAAAGAGGATGATGCCACACCTACCTCCCGGGGTTGTTGAGAGTTTTCAAGCCAAGGCAGTGAAAGCACAGCATTTGAACTTGGTAAAGAAGGGTAACCAACTGGGGTCCTAGAATGAGCTTCAGGGATCAGTGGACCCCCTGAAATTGCATACAAAGTGTGCATCATGTGTGTACATCTGCATGCAAAGGTCAGTGCATTTTTCAAAGGAGAGGTTCCAAAACCCTCTCCTCTGTTTCTCAGAGACCCGTGATCCACCATAGGGTAAATGGTATTATACACCTGGCAGTTGGGACTGCTACTGGCCCTTGAAGTTGTTCTCTTGCTCTGAGATCTAGTTAAACATTTGCTTGTTGATGTCTTGTTTCCTCTGGAGTCTGTAAGCCGATTGGTGGCAAGCGGCTGCCTGCACTGACCCTTCCCTCCCCACCTTCCAGTCATGCTAACCCCTGACTTCCCACGGACCCCAGCAGCGATCCATCACCCCAGGGCCAATCCCTCCCCACTGTGCACACAGGAGGCTCAGGTCCCAGGTGCATCAGTGACCAAGAGTGGGTGAAATGAGCTAAATCAGTGTGCTGTTCCTGAGCCAGGCATTGCCTTACTCCTCCCAGGTAATAAGATGCCTTAACCCAGATACACATTCTCTGCAGGCTACCCCCAAGGAGCGGTAGCTAATGGCAGGGATTTCTGGCACCAGGTTCCGCCCAGGAGGAAGATGCTCCCGTTTGTGAGAAGGGGACATGTGAGAGCTTCCATCCCCCACAGAAGGTTGACCCTGGGTGGTTTGTATATGCCTGTGTTCCACACACATCCCACATAGTGCCCAGCACATTACAGGCACTTAACAAAAGCAATAAATAAATAATGGTCATTTCCAGCCCATCTACCCACCACACCCTCTGGGGATCTTAATGCAGTACCCTCACTTCTCATCTAGCCGATTCCTAACTGGTTCCCCCACCTCTTCCTGAGAAGTAATACAGTTAATGATACTTTGTGTAGATGATGCATCTTTCTTCTCAAGAACTCCAAACACTTGACTGTTACTGGCTCTTCATCCTCATTTCTGAGTTAGGTTTAAAAGGCAGGGGTGGGGCTTCCCTGGTGGCGCAGTGGTTGAGAGTCCGCCTGCCAATGCAGGGGACACGGGTTCGTGCCCCGGTTCGGGAGGATCCCACATGCCACGGAGCGGCTGGTCCCGTGAGCCGTGGCTGCTGAGCCTGCGCGTCCGGAGCCTGTGCTCCGCAACGGGAGAGGCCACAACAGTGAGAGGCCTGCGTACCACCAAAAATAAATAAATAAATAAATAAAATAAAAGGCAGGGGTGGGATAGTCTACCCACCCCTATGCCCTCCCACCAAATCGATGTTATTTCAAGGAACTGAGGCCTAGGACAGGAACTTTGCCCAGATCTGAAAGTCACAGGCAGGGGGAACTAGGGGGAACCTGCCCCCCCGGTCCCCATCCCCGAATTTGATCTAAGACTCCCAAAATCTTTTTTGCCTGGAAGCAAAGAAGATCTTTCTAATTCTGCTAACGTCCCTAATATTCTCTCAGTTCCTGAAGTTTGAGAAAACCCCTTGCTTAGGAAGATCCCCACAGGGAAGAAAAGGTCCCGCACAGGGTGATGCAGCCAGACACTGAACCAGGTCGCTGCTGCCATGTGGACCACCTCGAATTCAGATGAAGTCCCTCCAACACACCCCAGAGAGTGTGAGTTAGAGATCCTCAGTGGGCTTGGATCTCCACGGTAAGCACCTCCCTCCACTTCCAGAACAAAGCCCACAGTGCTGAGAGGCTATACCATGGGAAGCAGCATGGCTCAGGGAAACTGAGAGGCCTGCTCCTGGCTCTAATTATCTGAATCACCCAAGGAGAGAATGAGTCGGAAGTTTCCAGACCTCGGTTGCTTCATCAGTTAAATGGGTCTAATATTAGCCATCCTGTGTGCCTCATCAGGAGGTTGGCAGCGCAAAGCCAGACAGATGTGAAAGTGCTTTGAGAAAACTGGACATTCTGTTGAGATGCTGCTGCCGTGGACATCAGGACAGATGCAGTCTGTTCTCTGAGGATCACCTACAGATTTTTGGAGCCAGAGGGGAACTTGAGGCTCACCAGCCTGTCCTTTTTCCAGAAGAGACCAAAGATGGGAAGTGAGTGTAGTAACGTGAAAAATGCCCCCCTGCCACAAAGATAGTCCCACCAGATCCTTGGAACCTCTGAATGTGATCTTATTTGGAAAAAAGTCTTTGCAGATGTGATTAAGTTAATGATCTTGAGATGAGATAATCCTGGATCATCCAGGTAGGCCCTAAATGTTATCACATGTACCTTTATAAATTAGACATGCAGAGAGAAGAGAAGGCCTTGTGACCATGGAGGCAGAGATAAGAGTGATGCGGCCACAAGCCAAGAAATACCTGGAGCCACCAGAAGCTGGAAGAATCAGGAAGGATCCTCCTCTGGAGCCTTGGGAGGGAGGGAGGACATGGCCCTGCTGACACGTTGATTTTGGACTTACAGCCTCCAGAAGTGTGAGAGAATAAACTTCTGTTGTTTTAAGCCACCCAAGTTTGTGGAAGTTTTTGACAGCAGCCCTGGGAAACTAATACGTGAGCTGGGCAAACTCCCACCTTTTATTGATGGTAGAACCGGGTGTCCTGGCTCTGCATCCAGCATGTGTCATGTCACATCCCTCCTGGCCTCTTTGAGAGGTGAGGAATGAAGCCGTATGTTACCCAAAGGGCCATCTCCAAAGCTCAGGGTCAAGGGAAGAGAGCAACAGCCGCCGAGACCAGCTCCTTTTGGTGGCACAGAAAGAGGGCAGAAGGAGGCCACTGCACATACAGAAAATGCATCTCATGAACCAGCTGATGCTGGAACCCACAGAATACCCCCGAGACCAAGCCGGCTGACTAGCAGTGTCCTCTGCAAGAAGAGGAATAGGTCTTAGCTACAAACTAGATGCCTGGAGATGCAGAACTCTGTGTCCTCCGTGCCCTGACCTGGATCCCGTGCTCCTGGGCCTCCCAGCGCAGCGCAGAGCTCCACGTGTTTTTGGAGAATGGGTACTTGGATCTGATTTTTGGTGTGTCAGAGGGACAGTGGTTTGTGTTTAGTTCTTGCCTGCCATCTGGCAAGGAAGGCCCTCAGCGCTGAGTGAGTCTTCTCCCCATGAGAATATTCTCATGTTCAGAGAACTCCAAAGATTAATTTCTGACCCGGAGCAGATTTTCACAGCACTGACAGAAACCAGCGCCTTGACTTCTAGTTTCCCAGTTAGCCAATCACTGATGAGGGAAATTCCTGCTTAAGTTATGGCATTTTCTGGTTCTAGTTCCCAGGGTTTCACAGAGGAGTGGCCACAGTGGGATCGGGGAGCAGAGCAGGCTTTGGATGGAAGGAGTCTTTCCTTTTTGGAGTCTTAGCTGAGCGCTGATGACACCTCACATTGTCGGGGCTGCACTAGGGGCTTCCCCTCGCTGATGGGGACTGACACCCATCAGTCCCCAGCTTTCTGCAGGGTGTGCCGGCTGTGTGCCATTCTGGGGTCCACACTGAAGCATGAGGGGTCTGTCTACCCCAGGGGCTCTGAACCAAGGCACGATCAACCTCTGGGACCGGGCATTCTTTGGGACCCCATTCTGTGGGGCATTCTTTGGGACCCCGTTCTGTGTATTGTAGGGCATTTAGCAGTGTCCTTGGCCAGCGGCACCCTCCACCCTGTCGTGACAACGAGAAATGACTCGAGACATTGCCCACATATCCCTGAAGGGCAAAATCACCCCCCTTTGAGACCCACTGGTCTGTGCACACCTGGTTTCCCTTTCTCCTGGTGATAGAAGCTTCCTCTTTGCAGCGTCACCCCCATGATATCTCAAAGTTCACTGTCCTGTTACACCACTGCTTGTTTCCCCTCTATTGGATGAGAAGTAAAAATAATCGTAACAACAATTTATTGTATGCTGATTTTAAATCAGTCACCTCATTTAAATCCTTGTTAGCAACTCTATAAAATTATTCCATTGTAAAATGTTATGAGTAACCAGGAATAATGTATTACAAGACGAGGAGACCAAGGCAGAAAAAGGTCAGTGAACTTGGTCAAGGTCACACAGCTTTTAAGGAACTGGGCCAGGATTCAAACTCAGGCAGCTGAGCTCTTAAGCACCATTCTATACTACAACTTCAGTCATACGAAATGTTTGGGATGTGCTTTCGAATTCTTAACTTTGTAAGTTGTCATTTATACAATTGGATGCGAGATGGCATGGCAGGTAGCAATATGATATTATTATCATCCCCATTTTTCAGATGAGGAAACTGAGGCTTGTCCAGGCACGTGGTGTTTCAAACACAGTCCAAGGACCTGAATCCTGGTTTCCTGTCATAGAATTCAAGCTTTTCCTTCTATGCCAGGCTGCATCTGAATAGGAACTTTAGTGAGAGGCGCTGAAGGTGTAAACATTCCTTCAGGTATTCTGGCTGTTAACTGTCAAGCCAGGGAATTGAAAACAGGAAGCTCTGCTTTTCCATAGCAATCCTGGAACCCCAGATGAATACCGCACACGGGTAGCTGGGTGCCTGTGTGCATTCTGCACATTTAACATGAGGTATAGCAGGTGAATTTGTCTTGCACCACCCAGACCCTGGAGACAGCTGCTCCTTTCAAGGGCTGCTGGGCACTGCTGGGAGGTGACAGGCCACAGGTGACCCTGGTGACAGCTGGTCAACTGCAGTTGCTTCCTGGACAGAAAAGCCACCCTTGTTGGCATCCGCCCCTACCACAATCCACTCCCCACGTATCCAGTGTCTCGCTGAACAGCCTGTGTAGGTGTTGTGTTGTTTTACTGGAATGGCAGTCCTGTGGGGGTGGTTATTATCATTCATGTTTTGCTGGTTAGAAGACTGAGGATTGGAGAGTTTCAGGGACTCAGTCAGGATCACACAGCCAGTAGGTGGTAGAGCCAAGGTAGCATGCTGGGCCCCTGGCTTGCCTTCATCTGCTGCCCCCTCTGGTGCCCAGGCCTTCAGGCTTGTCAGGTTTTGAGCACAGAGTGCTAGAGCGGAAACGTGGAGCGCTCAGGGACAGGCCTGCATCCTAAAGATGACCAGTCTCCTTGCTATGGGAGTTCTGTCTGGATTGTTCGCTCGTTCAACACGTAGTAGTCCTTGAGGGCCTACTATGTGCCTGGTGTTGTGCTAGTGTGGGGCACAGAGGTGAATGAGTAGATAAGCAGTGGGGTGAATCGTGACCCAACCCCCCCCCCCAACACAAGAGGTACGTCCACCTCTGAATCCCCGTACCTGTGAATGTGACCTTTTTTAGAAATAAGGTCTTTGCAGATGTAATTAAGTTACAGATCTCAAGATAAGATCATCCTGGATCCCTCAATCCAATGACAAGTGTCCTCATAAGAGAAAGACAAAGAGAGATTTGAGACATCCACGTGAGGACAGAGGCAGACACTGGAGAGATGCAGCCACAAGCCAAGGAACGCCCGGAGCGTGAGACGTTGGAAGAGACCATGAAACATCCTCCCCAGGAGCTTTTGGAGGGAGCGTGGCCCCGCCAACACCTTGATTTGGGAGCCCTGGCCTCCAGAACTGTGAGAGAATCAATTTCTGTTGTTTTAAGTCAGTGATTACCAGTTTGTGGTCACTTTTTATGGCTGCCCCAGGAAAAGAATATATCCTGAAAGGGGATAATTTTGAGAATGAAGGGAAAAAAAAGAAGTCTTGGTTGCAAGATGACCCAGGTAGCACATATTAAAATTCACTGGACCAGACCCTCTCATGCCCTGTCAGAACAACAGGCAAGTTCTTCGTGGAAAGTCGCTAAAACAAATGCAGTGGAATCATCCACCCCCGAACTTCCAGCTGGTAAAAGACAGCAGCCGACAAGTCAGCAGGGTAATTAGACAGAGAAAGGAAGTCAAGTTGCTCCAGGCACCTTCACGGGAAGGGTGTCATCAGCCCCAGGTTTATTCATTAATGTCCAAGAATGCCTCCATCCCTCCCTCTCCCACAAACACGGAACGTGTGTGTGCGCACGTGCACACGCTCTGTGGGAGGCCCTGTGCCAGGCTCTGAAGAGGGTACCACACAGCCCCATCCCCATCCCCATGGGGCTCAGAATCTGGTGGGAAAGCAGTGATGTCAGCCCCTGTGCTTAGAGGCAGCGCTGACATTCACTGGGATGTACTGATACAGCAACGCTGTTTGTTGAAATGGTGGAACACTTCTGTTTGGAGCAGTTGGTAATGAGCTGTTGATCTGAACCCCTAAGTGCCACCTGCCACCTCGGCTGTGCCAGCCCCTCTCCTTGCAGGTCCCCATGGACCTCTTCACCATCCAGCAATAGGGGGAGAATGGTACCTCGGTACAGTGGACCCCTCCAGGATCCTGCTTCTGTGCTACAACCAGGATCTGTTCTGACTGGTCCCTGCTGTCCTGAGTGTCACATATTTTGACTATCTTCGCTGACTAGACCTCAGTGCCAAGAGAATAAAAGGCTGGCTTTGAACCTGTGTATCTCAGCTATTTAATCCCAGTTAGTCATCTTGAAACTGCATGCCTTAGGTGCACGGAAGACAAGCGAGGGTGAACCAGTCTGTGTACATCATTCTTCCATGCCTGGAAAGTAGCCTCAGAGATATCACCTGTTCCCACAAAAGCACTGAAAAGATTCTGGGAAGAGCTCTGGAACGCAGACCAGTGAACAGATTGGTCAGACCCATGCCTGCAAGTTACCAAGGTCAAAGAAAGATCAGAAGCCAAGTCCAGGCTGTGGAGCCCACCGTCTGTGGGCCCTGCTGAAAGTCAAACGTCTGGAGCCAGCAGGCAAGAAGACAAAGCCAGATCCAGGGTTTAGGTAGAGGAGGTTCCAGATGGACCAGAGGTTATCAACTCAAATACTCACAGGAGCCGGGCAGCTAAAGCAGCTGCCCCCAGCCTAATAGTGGGACAGCCTTAACACACTTCCAAAAGCCATTTCTATAATTCTTATAGCATCAAAAAAGAGTATTTTTTCGGGCTTCCCTGTGGCACAGTGGTTGAGAGTCCGCCTGCCGATGCAGGGGATGCAGGTTCATGCCCTGGTCCGGGAAGATCCCACATGCCGCGGAGCAGCTGGGCCTGTGAGCCATGGCCGCTGAGCCTGTGCGTCCGGAGCCTGTGCTCCACAACGGACAGGCCACAACAGTGAGAGGCCCACATACAGCAAAAAAAAAGAGTATTTTTGTGGCGGGAGGGCTACTGGCCCAGGGTTATGTCAGGAGATTGGCTGCAGGTGCCGTAGAAGGAGTGCATTTCTATCCTTTTTTATTTTTCTCCATGAGGCCAAGGGGCCAAACATGAAAGTTTCCAGGGTCCTTCCGTGTGCTTTTTGAGAATTGGAGTTGGACAAGCCCCTTCCCCCTGGTCATCAGCATTGTTGCTATTATACAGGGATGAGGATGTTTGGTCCATGAAAGGACAGAGTTTTCCAGGAGTTGGCAGAAACCAAAGATGGAATGGACTTATATCACTTAACCATTAATTCATTCTGCAAATATTTTTGCAAACCCATTATGTGCAGAGCCTTTAGGGGCTGAGGTAGTGAACAAGTCAGAAGTCATCTCTGCCCTTCTGGCACTTTCAGTCAGTTGAGCACCTACTATGTGCCAGGCCCCTTACAAAAATAATGTGAAATAATCCCCACTACCCACACTCATTGAGGGCTTATGCTGCCAGGGACAATCAAGTTCAAGTATATACTTCCACTAATAGTTGCAGGAACATGAATTCTCTCGTCACTTGGCATGTACGTGCTGCGTGCTTTGTGAGCATTATTGGGGTTAAACCTCCAGCAACATCTCCAGGCTGAACACTACCAGTACCCCCATCATCCAGATGAGTATACAGAGGCACAGAGAGGCTGTGACTTCTTCCAGCTAGTAAGTGGCAGAGGGGTTTGAACTTGCCAGATTCTAGAACAGATGCTCTTAATTATGCTGCCTCCCTTTTAATTCTCAAAACACCCCTATAGATAGTCATTCTTAGCCCCATTTTGCAGATAAACCTGAGGCTCTGAGAGGTTTTTATTGTGTCTGCTGCTGGGGGCTGGGGCTATTGGCTGAAAAAGTTAAAAGGGCACCAAAAAAGTCACTGATCAAGATGATATTATTTTAATGGAATTTTTTTTAAACTCAAAATGAGTGCCAAAAACTCCACAATGAACAAAACATCAGAATTTTAAAGAAAGATTCCACCCTGAACTCGCAGGACCTCGTTTGACAACACCCTAACCCCAGTCCTGTCTTTATTTAAAATTTTCATAATTTGTTCATCATTGATTTTCTAGCATTACTTTTCTTAAAAATATTGTTTTAAAATATTAATCTTGATTACTGAGTTTTGGCCGGCACTTAAATTGTGTACCTAGACAGGGACCTGGAGTCCTGCTTCTCACAGTTGCCTTTTATTGAGCGCTCACTCTGGCGCTATAATCGTGCTTTGCCTGGGTCTCATTTTATCCTCTCAACCGTCTTAGGTAGGCAAGCATCATCGCGCCTGTTTTACAGATGAGGCTACTTCGGACCAGAGAGGTCCAGAGCTCTGATTAAGGTCACACAGCGGAGGGGTGGAAACTTGAACCCAGCCAGGTTTCCTCGAGAGTGGGAGTGAGCTCCCGGTACTGGGAACAGCCCAGGCACAGGCGGAGAACTGAGGATCGCCCGGCGTGTAGGGAATTCCTGCTGGGCGTGGGAGGCGGGACTTGATGACCTCCGAGTTCCCAACAACGCCCAGTTCCAGCCTTCTACGATCCCATTGTTTCCGAAGAAACGGTCCCGTGGCTCGGTGGCGGCGCGGGGCTTGGGCCTCTGCCTCGGCCTGGATAACCGGGGTGGGGGACGCAGAGTCCCCGGCGCATCAGCGGGCGGAGGGTCGGGCGCGGCCCTGGGGAAGGGGGTCACAGCCCGCCGGGCGTGCGGAGCCCCGATCCTTACCGCGCCGGAGCAACCCTGGGAGGGCGAGGCATTGCGATGCAAGAAAGCTCTTGGTAATAAGCAGAATTGGGTTTTAATGGGGTTCGCAGAGATAGAACAGAAATCAAATTAGGGCCTAATTGGCACGCACGCGGCAGTGAGAGCGGCGGCGGCGCGGCGGTCCCGCTGGGGCTGAGCAGCGCAGCAGCCCTGGGGACGCGGCGTCCCGCCGGCGGGAGGCCCCAGGATCGCGGGGACCCCTCTGCCGGCGGCGCCCCTTCTCCCGCCCGTGCAGCCCGCGCGCCCGCCCCGCCCCCGGAGGACCCGGGCATGGCCTGGGAATGCGCAAATACCGGCCGGCTGCGGGGCAGGGGACCTGGCGCTGGGGCAGCCATACTCAGCACCCACCCCTGACGTTGACCCGGCTCCTAGAAAATGCCTGAGCGGCTGAGCAGCGTCCACGGCTGGCCTTTTCGTTTGTGTTGATGGAAAAAATAAAAGGGTGTGGGGGGATGGCCGTGGGGAAAGGACAGGAGAGGGAAAAGATTTATCAGCAAAAGAAACCGAGAACCCAGCGCGTAATTATTAATAGTAGTCGTAATATGAGTGATATTGGGCGCTGACCCTGGGCCAGGTCCTCTGCCGGCACGTTTTGCTGTTTTACATCGTGACTTCTGTGAGGTTTGGTAATCCTCTTTCTCTCCATTATACCCACGAGAAATCGGAAGCACAGAGGGGTTTGGTTGCTTACCCAGGGTTATCAATGAGGACACCTTGTAACTGACCCTCCATCCCAAGACAGGGAGGCTATGCTTGTATCTGTTTCTGCCATGAACAGTACATGTAGTTAAATTTCTTTTTTTATCTATCTTTAAAACAAGATTCTCCTTAGACTGATGATGTGTTGGTTTTGTAAGATGACATTTCTTTTTAAGGTTTTTCAATTTGGGTTTTCACTATATCTGAGGAATTTTATTTTATATCTGCCATATTTCCCTGTAGTGTCCTTGGAAGTCTTAACTCTCTTCAGGCCCTGTAGGTCTGTGCCAAAGAGCACTCCTAGTGTTTGGGGGATAGAAACCGAGAGAAGCAAAGAGAGATCCCAGCAGTTCCACAGGTGAGCAGAGCAACGGTGGAATGAATAACTTTAGGGAAATACCAATAGCAACTCTCCCTCCTCAAGCATCCTCTGTATAGTATGTCCATTCCTCAAAAAATTCTTGAAGGGAGGCACTTTAATCCTCATTTTTAAATGTGGAAACAGGTTCAGAGAAGTACAGTGACTTACCCAAGGACACGCAGTGAGTCCATGGTAGAACTGTCCCAGAACTGTCTGACCCCAGATCTCACGGTCTTTAGATCATCTGTTCCAAAAGCACCAAGAATTGGTAGCTGTGCCCTTCTAGCAGTTGGGAGGTGGATGATTTGCTTCCCTCCACACCATGAAGCCTTTGCCAGATTGTTTTTAAATTTTTTTTTTTTTTTGAACCAGATTGGAGGAAACTTAGAGCACCCAGTACTGACCTTTTTTCAAGCCTGGGCTGGAGCCTTGATCTGCCTCCAAGGGGATCAAACATTTCTTGGTGGCAGCTGATTGAGAACATTCTAGGACAGCATTTTCCAAAGTATATTATATGAAACATGTCCAGAATTGTTCATGAAACAACAGGCTCTGTGATCAAATGATCTGGGGAAATTTAGGGTTGAGCAAAGTTCAACCTGCTTCTTTACTGCAGGACTTTTCAGAGCCTTTAACACACTCAGGCACGCGATCTCCAAGAGGGTCCATTGTAAGAAGCATTTTCCAAATCGTGGACGCTCTTTTTCACAGAGTATTGTGCAGGACTGGGGCTCCACAGAACCTACTCTGGGAAACATGACCTAGTGTGTTCTGGAACTCACGCCTTTAGAATTCTGTCCCTGATTGGGGCTAGAGCTTGCCCTCTTAGTTGCTACCTACTGTCTCCTTTTGTTAGGAGAGATGTTTTAAAGTCTCACTCAGAAAAGTGTTCACAGTTTAACAAGGAGCCCCAACTGTATATTTCCCCAAAGTGTTGCCAATCACACTCCCCAATCAAAAATATTTATTGGGCCCTTATGCCTGCCCAGGGCAGTAAGGGGCTCTGAAGACTTAAAAGTAAATGAAATTAACTAGGTGATGTATGTAGCACGTTTAGCCTGAGGAATGGTGGAGTTAGTATCGGAATTTCTGTTATCTGCACTGCTGTTAGACCTGGTCCCTGCCGTTGTAGAGCTCAGAGACTGGGTGGATAATTAAAACACATGCACTCAACATAATAAAACAGCTTGGCACATCTGTGACAAAGGCCAATTGCAAATATTTTGGAAGCATAGCTATTCTATTCCCCAAGCACATTAAAAAATCTTTATTAGATTTTTAGTTATACAATTAATACAATGCCTTTTGGAAAAAAATAAACACTTTAGAAAGAAGAAAATGAAAAGCAAAAGGTTCCTGTTCATGCTCTCTACTCTGCCACCCCTAACTCCCTAGAAGTAATCACTGTAAATGCACTGTATACCATTCCAGACTTTTCTGTGCATGAAACAAACATGTAAATGTGGAGTTTTCTTTTTACAAAAAAAGGGGGTCATAAGACACTGCTTGTAACCTACTTTTTCCCACTTCGCTATACATTGTAGACCTTTCTAACACAACAAGATCAACCTCCCTCCACTCCCAGCCATTCCCAAGACCCAAGACACCCCTTGTGTGCCTCACTTTGTGAACCCCTGAGGAGGGAAAAGCCATAAAAGTCCACTCATTTGTTGGACATCTACTGAATGCCATACACATGTGTGCTAGGGGATTGGGAAAGGTGGAAAAGTATTTAAATGGAGGGAACACCATATGCAAAGGTGTGCAGGTGGGAAGTCGGGTGAGTGGTGCCAGGTGTGGGAGATGTGTCTCTCCCTTTTCAGTGCCCAAGGCCATCCCATTCTATGCATGAACCGTGATTTACTTGCCCAGTCCCATTCATTTTAAAATGCTTTTTATAAGAAAGGTTAGAATATTGCTGATCTGGTGTGGCCGGAGCGTAAGCACCTAGAAGGCAGTGGATCAGATCTCTATAGGGTTTTATCCAGCATCCTCTCCCTGTAAATGCCGTGACTATTAAATCTTTTAGCCAATTTCATGATTGTTTCCAAAGGCGCTATGAATTGGAATCACCTGGTGTGAGACCCTTTTACTTAAAGAGCACAGTCAAATGATAAACTCCGCGACACAAATGAGTGACTTGAGCATGTCACCAGCCACTTGTCACGTTCATTCACACACTCAAGGGGTCAGTTGTAGCTGCAATTAGCTGGTTAACTAGCATTTGTTGGGCTCTCAGGAGTTGCTGAAATATAGCAATGATGGCAGGAGGAAGCATTGCAATTGCAAGGGCAAATATCTGTCCCTGTGGCAAAGGGAATAGGGGAGAGGGGCCCCTTTAAGAGTTTCCCCGGGAGGCAGTGAGGAATTAAAAAGCAATCATAATTAGTCTTCAAAATGAAACACGATGGGCCAAATGTCAGACGCTCATCCTTTCTCCATGCCGCAGACTCAACCAGACAGGTCCTCCTTGCGTTCTGGCACTCCGGTTCCCTGCAAGGAGGCCCGGAGACGCTATTAAAACTCCCAAATAGCTGAGATTCTCCAGGATCAGCAAATCCACACAGAAGACCTTAAATCAGCAGAATCTGTGAGCTTTCAGCTTCGGTGGCTGGTGTGCAGGGCTTTTCAATTGTCTCCATTCAGTTCCTCGAGTGGATCTCATAGGCTGAATGAGATCTTTATCATCTGTCACTGGGGCGATGCACACTGGGCCTGCCACGGCAGAGTCCATCCCAGCTGCATGAAGACATCAGCAGCTCGCCGGGGCTGAGTCCCTGCCCTGTCGCCACATATGGAATGCATGGTCCCAGCTGAGGATGCCACACGCCCCTGGCTTCACTCACCCGGTCCTGGAATGGCATCACCTCTTTTCCCATTCAGCTACAGCCCTCTCACTGCCAAAGTCAAAACCTCTGAGAAGCAATTTAAGTGGCTTGTCAAAAAGGAGGTCATCATAACCCAGCAGGTGGCTGTAGATAGGTAGTCGGGAGGTAGTGGATCTGGGGGGCTGTCCCAGCTCTGCTACCTGCCTGCTGAGTGCCCTTGGACGTGTCATTAGAGCACTCAGAGCCTCCACTATAAATGGGCATGATAAAATCTCCCACCTTCTTGGGAAGGTGAAATGATTTAGTTAAAGCAGAGACTTAGAGTACTTGACTAATTCAGAAAAGCATGTCTAGTCTCGAGCAAAATAAATACCATTAAGTCTTCTGACATCATCATCGTCAAAACACTTATTGACACGATAATGTGAAGGTACTTAATGCCACCTAACTATACGCTTAAAAACAGTTAAAATGATACATTTTATGTCACGTCTATCTAAATTTAAAACAAAACGTATTGAGCAACTGCTTTATGCTAAATGTTGTACCTGCACTTAATCTGCACAACTCTTTAGGTGGGAGAAATTATCCCCATTTTAAAGAAGAGGAAGTGATCTCTGAGCGGCCACCCAGCTAGCAAGTAGCTGAGTCAGGATTCAAACTGAATCTGTCCGACCCCAAAGTCTGTTCTCTTAACCTCGACGTTTTGTTGTTGTTTTTTTAATATATATATTTTAATATTAAAAAAATCTATTTTTAACTGCGTTGGGTCTTCGTTGCTGTACGCGGGCTTTCTCTAGTTGTGGCGAGCGGGGGCTACTCTTCGTTGCAGTGCACAGGCTTCTCATTGCGGTGGCTTCTCGTTGCAGAGCACGGGCTGTAGGCACATGGGGTTCAGTAGTTGCAGCACGCAGGCTCAGTAGTTGTGGCACGCGGGCTTAGTTGCTCTGCAGCATGTGAGATCGTCCCAGACCAGGTATCGAACCCGTGTCCCCTGCATTAGCAGGCGGATTCTTAACCACTTCGCTACCAGGGAAGTCCCAACCTCGACGTTTTGATGTCTTGTTTGCCCGAGGGTGGTATCATCAGATGTGTCTATTCAGTATATCACAGCAGCTCACAGCCCCATTCATACATTCAGTCAGACTTGGGTGAGTACCCGATGGGTGCCAGGGACCAAGTCAGATACCAGGGAGGCAAAGATGAATGGGAGTCCGAGAGCACTTCTAGCACAGGCCACGACAGGCAGAAACAAAATACCATGTCCTTTAGGAGTGGAGCGAGTTGCAGACAGAGGACCACGAGGAGGGGTGTCTTTGCAAAGGAAGTAACGGCTGAGCAGAGGGGGATGATTTTTTCCCAGGAAGTGGAAGAGGGGAGGGCATTGGCCAAGGCATTAGTGGCAGAGGGGGCATGACTACTGTGTCAAGAAGTGCAGAGGGATCCAGGGAAAGGAGTTTAAGAAGATGCTGGGAAGATAGCCAGGCGTAAGCAAAGGAGGCTGCATGGTTATCCTGCAAAAATTTTGAAGGAGAATGACAAGGTCATGTTCATAGAGCTGCAGAGAGAATATCCCACTTCACTTTTTGTTTTTGGCGTGGGGGCAGGGGTGGCGCGGTAAAAACAATATAATGCAAACACCCCAAATGTCTATCAACTGCTGCATAGATAAACAAAATGTGGTATATACACACTGGAGATTCTACAATGGAATAGTATTCAGCCATTAAAAGTAATGGAGTACTAACACATGGATGGACCTTGAAAACATGATGCTAGGTGAAAGAAGTCAGGCATGAAAGGCCATGTACTATATCATTTCACTTACATGAAATGTCCAGAATAGGTAAATGCATAGAGACAGAAAATAGATTACCAATTGCCTGGGGCTGGGTAGGCAGAGGGAATGAGACTAATGAGTGTAGGGTCTAATGAGTGTGGGGTCTCTTTTTGGGATGATGAAAATACTCTGAAATTAGATCTATGCACAACTTTGAGAATGTACTGAAAGAAATAAAATCGCTGAATTGTCTGATTTTAAAGGGTGAACTTTATGGTATATGAATTATATTTTAGTAAAGCTGTTATTAAAAAACAGTATAACCATATTAAATAAAAGTTTGAAAAATAGAAATCCCCTCTAGTCCTACACCCCCAACATACAGCTATTTACCACTTGTACATTTCCTTCTTTGTCCCTGCACTTATATATTTTACATGTACATTATCAGAGAGTATCATTTTCTATTCCTTTTTTAACTTAGCATTTCATCACAAACATTTGTTCACATTCCTTTGAGGTCTCCATAATTGTTTTCAGATCCAAGTTTTAGGAAGATGAATGAATTCATTCAACAAGTATTTTTTGAGCACATGCCAGGAACTGTTCTAGGCACTGGACAAGGCCCCTGTTCTCCTGGAGCTTATTTTCTGGTTGAGAGGACAGACAACAACAAACTGATAAATGAAGAAGATAATTTCTGATTGTGAGGAGTATGATATGAACAGAAATCCAATAGGGAAATGAGACAGAGAGGCATGGCATGGAGGTAATATTAGAAAGGGTGGTCAGGGACAGAAGTGACCTTTGAGCTAAGACTTAAGTGATGAGAAGACACCAACTATGTAAATTCTGAGAGGAAGTATTCTAGGACAAGGATACAGCAAGTGCAAAGGCCCCGAGGCAGCAACATGCTTACATGCTTTAGGAACAGTAAGAATTTGGGTGACAATGCAAAGGGCAGGTTTGGGGAAGGAAAGATGTGGCAAGGGACCAGGTAGGGGGCAATGGAATTTGAATCATCTGAGACTGCCGTGAACATCAGTTTGGCCAGAAGCAAAGACCAACGAGTCCTAGTTGTTCAAGTCCAGTCCTAGCATAGTTGTCAAAGTTACCTTCTGGCCTGTGCCTGGGAAGAAGCCCGAGAGCCAGAGCTCAGGGTACACTCTGAATCAGAGCCGGCACCAGGCCCCTGCTCAGTGCTCTGGCTTTCCCAGGTGCTTTCCAGCACAGCCACATGAAGCCACACCCAGAGAGCCCCGGGGGCCTCCGGAGCCCGGCTAGTGTGTGGGCAGAGCCAGCAAGCGCCAACCTGACAGCTGATGGCAGCCCAGCCCCTCCCTGCCGCCTCACCACCTGCACATCAAAGTGGCAACGCTCCTGGCACATCCGCTTCCTCTGGCCCCAAACCCACAGGGCTGGCACTGCGCCCCCCAGCACAGAGCCTCTACCCCTCACCTCACACCCACGGCTCCCAGCCCTGGGCTTTGTAACTCTCTCCTTCACTCAAATCACAGGCTTGCTTTGGAGACAGACCAATCTGGATCAGGTCCCCTGTGAAACTCGCATGGCTCCCTGATTTCTGCCTGGTAACGCTCATTTTCCTTTGCATTAATCACTTAATATCTATCTGTCTTTCGCTTTTGACTGTAAGCTCCAGGAAGGCAGGAACAATGAATCCATAACGTTTAGTACATCTTACAGTGCTGTCGATAGAAATATAATGTGGGCCACATATGTAATTTAAAATTTCCTAAGAGACACATTCAATAAGCAAAAAAAGATAGGGGCTTCCCTGGTGGCGCAGTGGTTGAGAGTCCACCTGCCGATGCAGGGGACGCGGGTTCATGTCTGGGTCCCGGGAAGATCCCACATGCCGCAGAGCGGCTGGGCCCGTGAGCCATGGCCGCTGAGCCTGCGCGTCCGGAGCCTGTGCTCCGCAACGGGAGAGGCCAAAAAAATAAAATAAAATAAAAATAAAGGCAAAACAAATTTTAATAATATATTTTCTTTAACCCAACAATCCAAAATATTATTTCAACATGTGGTCAATACAAAGACTGTTAATGAGATATTTTATATTCTTTTTTCCCATACTAAGCAGTCAAATTCCAGTGTATATTTTATATTACAGCACATCTCAATTAGGATGCTAAATTTTCATGGGAAATAATCTTATTTGGATTATATCAAATTTATGGGGAGAGTCCATTCACTTACCCAAGTTGTGCCGAACATACATAAAAGTTTTCCAGGAGTGGAATGAACAGCTTTTAACTTTAAATTTAAATAAAGTAAAATTAAATAAAATTAAAAATACAGTGCCTCAGGCACACTAGCCATATTTCAAGTGCCCCATCGCCCATGTGGCTAACGGCTACCATATTGGAAAGCAAAGCTATCAAAATCCCCATATTTGCAGAGTGAATGGATTGATAAATCCCACTTTCACCATTTCCTTTTAATATGACTTGGGCCTTGGGGTGGTTTTAAATACCCACCAATTCTTTGATACTCCCCCTGTCCAAGGGTAGAGCCTGATTCCTCTCCCCTTGAGTGTGAGCCAGACTTAATGACTCACTTGGAGGGAATGGAATGTGGCTAAGTGACAGTGTGTGACTTCCAAGACTAGGTCATGCTGTGTGCTGTGGGTCTGTCCGCCTGTTCTACGTCTTGACCTCAGATCCCCCCCGAGAGAAGGTCTCCCCGGCTCTCTCACTGCTGTGCAGTGGAAGCCACCTCCGTTGGGCAGTGCTCTCACCCAAGACCACGTCTGAGCCTCAGTCTTCGGATCAAGCCCACGCCTGGTCCAGGAGGCTGTGGTCAGGGTAGCGAGGCCATGAGGTCACAAGGCCAACTTTTCTCAGAAGATGCCCAAAGAACCAAGGACATAATGGTCTTGTCTAAGTAGTGCCCTTGGGTGAGTCCACTAATGAACATGGACCTGTTTCCTTGTCTGTCAAATGACGGATGATAGTAGGACTTAGACCATGCATCAGTTAGCTATGAGGGTCTAAGGAGGTGTTTCAAAGAAAAGTCCTTTCCAACAGGAATGTCTCATTTAAATACTATTGCTGTGACAAAGGTAGCTTGCTGTATACGTGAAATAGAAAAATGTAACCATCGTCCGATTAATCAGGACTGTCCTATTCAAAGAAGTCACAGAGACTTAGGACACTGGGCACATTTTAAACACCAGTGAGATTAAGAAGATGAGGTTCAGTTAAAAAAAAAAAAAAGCAGCAGCTGTTTCTTGCCTGTGGCGTTTCTAGCTTGTGCACATCATCCCTGTAATATTTCTTCTTCCTTTTTTGTTAATGGCTTGGGGATTTGAACACTGTTTTGTTCAGCCACATGGGGAAATGTTTAATGAATCCTTGTGAATATTCATTAAATGCTGTTAATATTTTCTGGTGGGGGAGGCCCTGCTGCCCGTCCGGCGGGTCTTGGAATGGTGGCAGGGAAGCCGCCCACCACTTGATTTCTGTTACTTGTTTTCCATTTCATTTGCCCTATTTTCTGAGACCTCAGGTGGTTTGCAGGGGCCAAGGGTGGAGGCAGAGCTGGCTTCCTTGCCTCCTCTCCCCAGATTCACAGGGATTTTTAGAGAGGGGTGGTGTGGAGTCAAAGATGACTATACCCTACCCCGCAGCGACCACACTCCTTGGTATGTACCTCCAAGAAACCCTCACACGTGCACAAAGAAATATGCAGGGAATGCTCCTGGCAGCACCGCTTGCGACAGCAACAAAGAGAGAAACCACACAAATGTCCCTAACGGGAGGATGGATGGATTTAGAATATTCCTACTAATGGATTACTACGATCCAGGAGTGAAAATGAATGACCAGGGCTGTGTGTTACGGTTGAGTCTTTTTTATGGAGATGTAATTCACACATCAATGCGGTGGTGTTTAGGATATTCACAACATTGGGCAACCATCACCACTAAGTCCAGAATATTTTCATTACCTCCAAAGAAACCCCATACCCGTTAGCAGCCACTCCCCATTCCTCCCCACCTGCAACCCCAGGCCACCCCTAATCTGCTTCCTGCCTCTGGATTTGCCTGTTCTGGACCTCTCATATAAATGAAGTCATACAACATGTGGTCTTTGGGGACTGGCTTTTTTCATTTAGCATAATGTTTTCAAGGTTTGTCCACTTTGTAGCACATAACAGTACTTCATTCCTTTTTATGGCTGAATAACATTCCATTGTACGGATAGACCACTTTTGTTTATCCATCAGTTGATGGACATTTGGGTTGTTTCTACATTTTCACTCTTATGAGTAAGATTGCTATGAACATTCACATACAAGTTTTTGTATAGACATTTGTTTTAATAATCTTTTTAAAAAATATTTATTTTGGCCGCTTTGGGTCTTAGTTGCAGCATGTGGACTTCTTATTTGCGGCCTGCGGACTCATAGTTGCGGCATGCAGGAGGGATCTAGCTCCCTGAACAGGGATCAAACCCGGGCCCCCTGCATTGGGAGTGCGGAATCTTACCCACTGGACCACCAGGGAAGTCCCTATTTTAATAATCTTGAATATATACCTTGGAGTGAAATTGCTAGGTTATAAGGCAACTCGTCATTTAACTTTTTGAGAAACTGCCAGATTGTTTTCCAAAGTGGCCGCACTATTTTACGTTCCTACCAGCAATGTCTGAGGGTTCCAGTTCTTCACACCCTCATATGGTTGAATCTGACAGACATAATGTAGACAAAAAACAAGTTGCCGAAGAATCTGTTCAGTATGACCCCATTTCTACAAAGTTTAGAAACATACAAAATAATACCATAGATTACGCAGAGCTACACTATGTGCAGTTAAAGTACAAAGAAAGTGATGGGCATGGAAAACACTGAAACGTGGATAATGCTTCCCACTGCGGGTGAGGAGACCAATTCGATCAGGTGTATGAACATATGGGACTTCCATTATATGGGTGTTGTTTTATTTCTTAAGCTAGGTGCTGTTCATGGGAATTTTGAATTATTCTTTATACTTCGTAATATATTTTTCATATTTCCTCATAATGTATTGTGTTTACGTTTAGTTTTAGATAGGACATATTTTAGAGGTATGCCTATCTTTTTTTAAAATTTCTTTCTTTAGGCTGTGCCAGGTCTTAGTTGTGGCACTTAGGAGGCCCACTCTGTGGGGATCTTATGGAACTGCAGAGTTTCCAGGTTGGAAAATCTTCTGAGGGTTTGGGTCTCCATCCCGGCACACAGTTTCCGCCACCGTTAATGTCGTAGGGGTATAAAGAATATTGTCTCTGGGATCTTTATAAGTAAAGAAGACCCAACTACACGTAACTGTAGTGGCTTTAAATCCAAAAATTCTTTGCTACCCCTCCTTTTAAGAACTGGAGCTTAATTTCTCTCCTGTTGAGTGTAAGCTGGTGTACATGACTTGCAGCTAGTGAATAGAAAAAGGTAGAAGTGACAATGGGTTATTTTAGAGACTTGGTCATAAAAAGCATTGTGGCTTTTTCCTTTCTCTCTCTTTTGATCACCAATCTTGGGGAAAGCCAGCCACCATATTATGAGGACACTCAAGCTGTCCTATGGAAACACCCATGTGGTGAGGAGCTGAGACCTCCTGCCAATAGCCAAGTGAGTGAAGCATCTTGGGAAAGGATCCTCCAGCCCCAGTTGAACCTTCAGATGGCTGCAGCCCAGGGCAGCCTCTTAACTGCACTCATGAAACCCTGAGCCAGAACCTCCCAGCTAAGCTGCTCCTAGATTCCTGACTCTCCACACTGTGTGAGATAATAAATGTGTGTTGTTTTAAGCTGCTACATTTAGTGGTAATTTGTTAAATAGCAATAGATAAGTGATAAGGGATTTATTATCTCACATAGCAAGCCTCTTGAGGGAGAATATTCCAGAGTGGTTAATTCAGTGATATATTGATACCATCAATGACCCACATTTTTTAAATCTCCTCACTCTACCATCTTGAATGTGCTGGTTTTTGTCTTCAAGTTTGTCTCTTCATGATTTCAAAGTGGCTGCCACAGCTCCAGACACCACATCCCTATAGAACTGCACTGAGTGAAAGAGGTAAAAACACTTTTCCCACAAGTGCACCAATAGCCTTCTCCATATGTCTTATTGGTCCAGGCACATCACATACTCCTGCCCAAACCAGGCACTGCCAAGGGCAATGGAATCACTTCGAATGGCTTGGGCTAAAGCCAAGCACCAGTGGTGGCCATGGAGGCATGCTACTCAGATCTCCCTGATGCGATGAGGGTAGTTACCTGACAGCCTGCAGGTGCTGCACCTTCAGATCTGCTGCAGCATACATGCAGATACCCTGCTCTCCCCAGGCTGTTCCAGAATAGTAACTGTATTCGGTGGGGGTCCTAGAGCTGGGACGTTTCTGTCCCATGCGGGACTCTAACTCCTGGCCGAGACTTCCTCGGAGCTGCACTGCAATCTGAGGCTCCTCTTCACCAATCCTCCTTCCTTCCTTCCCTCTATCCTTTCCCATGTGTCAGACCAGCGTTGTGATCTGAAAGCTCCCTGCTTCCTCGTGCTCCCTTCCTCTGTCCTTCACAGGCGGCTCCCTAGTACGTCTCTCGAGCCAGTCTGTTGTCTTGACGTCTGCTTCCCAGGGGACTCAAATTGCCACATAGCCCCCTGGGTCTAGAAATAGGCTTCATTCCCTATGCATGAAATGGTGTACACACAAACAAAGTCAGGAAAGAGGAATGGCTGTCGGGTAGGTAGCCTGCGACAACAACAAAGAGAGAAACCAGTCCAAGCAGTCCAAGTGGGGCCGGGGCCCCACTTGGACTGCTCGTGTAGGACTTGGAGCGTTACTAACCTCTCTGGTCTCAGCCGGCTCCTCTGTAAACTAACACTCAGGATCATGGACAACTTGAAAGAGCATCTGTAAATCTCCTAGCATATGATAGTAACGACAGCTACCATTTGCGTGATTCCTGGTTTAAGGCACTTTATGTGGCTCATTTATTCCTCAGTTACCCTCTGGGGTGGTGCTATCTGTGGCCCCAAGTCTGAAGCCCAGAGAGGTTAAGCAGTTTGCTGAGTCCCACGTGAGTGAGTGGCAGGGTGGGTATGGAACACAGATGATCCAATCACAGCACTGATGCTTAGGGGGCATCGGGCTGTACGGGACACTGTAGGTGCTTGACGTATGCTGGTGCTGGGCTTGATGGTTCCACGACGGGGCAGTTCAGCATGATGATTGCTATCATTTACGGAGCGCTAGCTGTGTGCCGGATGCTTTAAATAAATTATCTCATTGAAATTTCACAGCAGCCTGTTGAGGGAGGGTCTCTGCAGGCCATTTTACAGTCCAGGAAACAGATGCACAGTGAGGAAGGTACGAGGCTGGGATTCCAGCAGGGCAGAATGACCTCAGAGTCCACAAGCAACTGCTGCACTGCCTCCTGGAAAGAAGCGGAGCTTCCCCCAAAGGGTGGACCTGGTTGGAATCCCAGCTCTACCTGTGAGCCCTGTGACATCGGGCAAGTTACTTAATATCACCAAGCCTCTGTTTCCCCACCTCTTAAACTGGAGATAAGTAACACCTAACTCAAAAGTTTTTCGTTTTCTTTCTCTTTTTTTGCGAGATTTAAATGAGAAAACATCTTTAAAGCTAGGACAGTGTCTGTTACCCGAGGAGGCTCTTAATTAATCATCACGGAATTCCAGGCATTGTTGACATTTATCTCAGATTCTTGTCTTCCCAGAAATCATAAATCTGGTTCTGATTATCACCTCATGCAAAGGTTCTTCCCAAGGATTCTCAGTCTTATTCTTTTATCTATTCTCTAAAATATGATCCAATTTATAAAACTTTGACTTACAACTCCTTTAGAAGCCCAGCTGGTGTGTAAAGTGATGCAGTCTGTGGCACCGCAAAGAGCACAGGCCCCCAGGGACCCGGCCAAGAATGGGATCCTCAGTTCTTTGGTACAATAAAGGATCCTTTTCTAAAACAAGTAATACCAGCTCGTGTGTTTGTGGGGACAATCCAGATTTTCCAGTTTAAAGCAGAGCCCCCAGCATCTCATTCCCACAGGGAAGGCCAGCAGAATAAAAGGCAAATGGCCACACCTCCAGCTGTCTTTAGAACTCCTCACAGATCACAGGGCTGTGGCAGTCGCCCCTCACTCAGTTTCCTTATCTGTAAAATGGGCATGATATTTGCATTCTACAGTATCCTACACCCAGCAGGCGTGTAAAGGGGCTTGGTGCCGTGAATGTTTGTAGAACTGGATTTAGTCATTCACATCACTCAGCAAGGGGTTGTTGTCATTCACATCACTTAACAAGAGTTTGTTGAGCAATTTCTTGGATCCAAAAGAAAGATAAGATGGGATCCCTGCCCTTCGAGAGGGTTACTATTCGAGTGGCATCAGGAAGACACTTTATTTAAACCCGTGCCTTCTCTCTTAACACACTCAACCGTTCCATGTTTTAATGTTACTTGGAATTTCAAAATAAATGAAACGTGGCCAGGAAGAAAGAAAACAATTAAAACAATACACACTCTAAGAGATGAAAATAAATGTCCACAATTAGAATTTGTACCCGAATGTTCATAGCAGCACTATTCACGATAGCCAAAAGGTGGAAACAACCCAAATGGCCATCAGTGGACGAATGGATAAACCAGATGTGGTCTGTCCATACAATGGAATATTACTCAACCATAAAAAGGAAGGAAGGACCGATTCACACCACCACAAATATTAACCTTGAAAACATTATGCTAAGTGAAAGAAGCTAGTCCCAAAATATCCTGGATTGTATGATTTTGTTCACACAAAAGTCCAGAATAGGGAAATCTATAGAGACAGAAAGTAGATCAGTGGTTACTTAGAGATGAAGGCAGGGAAGCGGGGTTGGAGAATTAAAATAACAACAACAGCAGCAATAATAGTGATAAATATTGACTTTGCATGTCCATCACCCTCTCCCATTTACCAAGACATTTGCCCCCAGAAACAACCATTGAATAGAAATGCACGTCCCCAAACTTGTGAGTGTCATAGGAGGTACTGGAGGAGTGTGGGCTGAGAGTATGGAGGAAGCCTTGGCGAGGAGGTGGGAATGAAGGAAAGGTAACATAGTCCCCTGACAGGGAGAGTGCGGGGGGTGGGGCCTTGGGGGAGGAGCACAGGGAGCCCATCCCAGGAAGAGTTTGGGGTTGGGAGTTACCAGGGTACACTTGGGGGATGTTGAAGAACCTGTTCTGACTGGAACAGCAGGGTCATTACAGGAGAAAAATAGTAGGTGGGGTCCAAGTGCTAGAAGGATAGGATCATGGGGGTCCTTGGGTGGCCATGGCTTTTGAGCCAGGGGCTAACTGACTTAAGAGGCAGTGAGGCTGTGCTTATGCCCAGAAGTCTTTACACACACACACACACACACACACACACACACACACACACACACACACACACACACACACACACACACACACACACACACCCAGCAGCAACAGCAGCTCAAGTCCCAGGGCTCAGATACTCAAGCTTTTTTGAAGGAAGCAACCAATAGCCTAACCCAGGGTGGGAGTGCTCAGGGATCCATTTCCAGGACCTCCTGTCTTCAGAATCAGGCAAAAAGATTAAGCTCAGACCAAACAGCTCCATTTGGACCCGCAGCACCAATAAATTCCACCCCAACCCCAGGAACTGGGCCCCCAATCTGGTCCCCCCTGGGGCGGGACCAGACAATGAGTCCTTACCTGGAGGAGGCCTGGGTCTGTGCACTTCCGCCAGCCCCTGCCTCACCCCTGGGGCGGGCGGGAGGAGATCGGCAGGTGCAAGGGATGGGAACGAACAGGACAGGTGAACTGGGGCGTGTGGGGTGGGGGGTGCGCAGGGAGACTAAGGGCAGATGAGGGGAGCGTTAGTGCCCACAGGCCGGATGTGACTGCTGGGCTGAGCACTTTCTCCCTCGGCTCGGAGGGCCCGGCTGCTTGAATAACCGTGTTAATCTGTGTGCATCCCGATGGGGGAGCCCCTAGACTCCATCTGTAATCAGGTCGCTACTCTCATTTAGAGGGTTTAATGTACCATCGTTCATAGTGGGACACACAGTGTCAGCCCATCAGCCGCTCAAAGGAGCTGCTTTTCTGTCTCCTCCACCCCTTTCCCTCCACCTCTGCCCACAAATCTCAACTGGACCCTGGTCTGTTGCCCCAACCTGCCACACGGCTGTCCCTCTCTCCTCTGAGATGTCCTCCCTTGCAGTGCTAGGGGGATGGTCCTAGGGTGCAAATCTGCCCCTACTTCAAATCCTTCCTGTCTCCAGGCCTCACTGCCCAGCCCACCGCCATGGCGTCACTGCCTGCGTTACCTTCCCCAGCTATGCACCAAGTGCGCAGCATGCAGCAGACACCCTGCCTCCTCTGTGCTTTGTGGCGGGAGCCGTCCTGTGCGTTACCAGGTGCTGAGCAGCATCCCTGGCCTCCACCTACTAAATGCCAGTAGCGCCCTCCACCCCAGTTGTGGCAACCAGAGATGGCTCCAGATATTGCCAGATTGCCCAGGGGTCCCGATCATCCCCCCCATTGAGAATCACTGCTTTGTAGGCATATACAGAAGGCCAGGACCACGTGCTCTCAAGCCAAAAGGCCTGGATATACCCCTTTGCCCTCCGAGCTACACAGCACTGGGCAAGTCACCTTAAATGAAGACAGAATGGTTCCTCTCTTGTAGTATTGGGTGACTGTCAAATGAGGTGATCCATGAAAAACAGCTGCACAGCCAGCACGTGATAAACGCTGGCTGGTGCTAGTATGCCCTGCTTTGTTTAGTTCCGTATTCCTGGCATCACCTTTCTCCCCCTTCTGTTGGCCAGCAAACTGTGTTTGTTCTTCAAGATTCAGCTCACCCATCAGCTCCTCCAAGAAGCCCCTCTCAACCTCTCCCAAATCCTGGACATTTCTCCTCCCCCACAGCGTGTCCCACCTTGTACTGAAGTTGTGTGTTTAAGAGTCTGTCTCCTGCACCTGCCTGTGAGCCCTTAGGAGCAGAGGTCTTTAACCCCAGCCCCTGCATTCATGCTTAGCTTTTGTTGGGATGGAAAAGTGCATGTTGGTGCATGTCTCTGTCAGTCTGATCCGCAGAGATTGAAAGCCTGTGTGTCTGGCACAGGTTAGGTACAGTGGGCTGTAGTCACCACAAAGAAGGCTGGAAGCTCATTAGCTCAGACCATATCACCCACATCCTTGACCTCATCAGTTTAAGGCAGGGATGATGCAGATAAGGTACCCTGTCTCCAGGTCTCAAACCCGATCTCTGTGGCTCACAAAGTCAGTTGACTCTGAGAATCTCAGTTTTCCCATCTGTGTAATGGCAATCATCACAGCTACCTCCCAGGGTTACTTTGAGGACAGAGGTGATGCACCCTGAGCAGTTTGCTCACGATAAAGACATGCATTAGGCAGCAGGCGAGCAAACCTAGCAGAGGAAAAGGATTCATAGAGCACATTTCTTTACTAGAGAAGACCAGCCAGGGGTGGCAGTGGTGGATGGTATGTTTCCACATCAGGGAGAGTTTCTTCTCCTTTGTTTGTGGTCTTAATCTAGGAGATGTATGGGACACACAGCTTATTTTTCCTGTTGAGCTGTACAGAAAGGTCTCTGTGTCCACGAAGGACAGAAGCAAAAGAAAGCCGCTTAAGTCGTAGCAGCCGATATCTAGCTTGGAATCCAGGAAGAATTAATTGATAACAAGGGTCATTAATCCCCAGAGCAGGATGCCACCAGCACAGATAATAGAATTTCAATTACTGGAGGGTTTCTTGTCTATTAAAGCCCTCCTGTTTCTACAAGGCAGTGTTTAACTACCAGAGCCCCCAGGACACCCTCCCTGCCACATCACTGCAGACCATTCTTGGTATCCTTTGACCTCTAGAAGAACTAACTGCCTCTGTTCTGTCTTGTCGTGTGTGTGTGTGTGTGTGTGTGTGTGTGTGTGTGTGTGTGTGTGTGTGCATGCAGAAGGAGAGAGTCCCAACTAGATCCTACCTTGCAGTAGCTTTCTTTACTAAAATGCCTTTGGAAGGTATTCAAACAATATCTTTCCTCTTACAATTAAGAAAAAGTTTTAAAATTGCACAGATAACCCATATTCATTGTAGAAAAATCAGAAAAATCCTGACAAGCCACAAGAGACAGAAACAATCACCCATAATCCCTCTACCCAAAAAGACCCAGTGTTAACATCTTTCCATGGTTCTTCTTTGTTTGTTTTTCAAGTTCAGCCAATTGCATGAATGCATGCAAACTATTGAAGACGAGTTAGGATATAAAAAAGTACCCCTTTTCCTTCTTCCCCAGTCCCTCCCCACAGAGGTCACTGCTATTAACTGTTTGGTGTGAACTTGTCCACTGTCTTGTTTTTTGTAGACATGCATGTATGTATAGATAGATACATAATATTTTTTAAAACATACACAGGATCACGCAATGTGTATGTTTCTCTGATTTGCTTTTTTTGTCACCTGACAATGTGTCTCGGAGAGCTTTCCGTACCCACTCATTCAGATCTTCCTTATTCTCTCTGACACCTGGATAACATGCCACTGCATTCACAAACTGTGGTTTATAGCCCCACTCCCCTCCTGATGGGCACTTAGGTTGCTTCCAATTTGTCACTAATGCAAAGTGTATGTCTTTGTCCACCCGTGCAAGCATTTTTTTTGTGGGAAAGAGTCATAGAAATGAAATTATAGATCACTTGATTTAAATTTTGGTAGACATTAGCAAGTGCCTCTCCAAAATGACTGTCCCAAATTATACCTCTCCTTACAGTGCATGAGAAAATAGGATCCCCCATGCCCTTGGCAACACTGGAAATTATCAGTCTTTTTTGGTCAATTTCCTGGGTAAACACATCATCTTCATGTGCATTTGCCTGATTACTATGAAGCTAGGCATCTTTTCATATGTTTGTTGGCCATCAGCCTTCTTTCTATACATATGCAGCCATATACACATTTTAGATGTATTGCATTGCTTCCTTGTAATCTGCCTTTTTTCTCCACGTTACAGGAAGGACATCTTTCTGTGTCAGCACACGCACTTTTGCATCATTCGTAGTGCCTATATCATGCGTCAGTACCACCCTTTTCAATCAGTTCCTTATTGCTGGGCATTCAAGTAGGTCCCCATCTCTTGCTGTTTTTGCCAAAACTGTGGTGAATATCATTACAGCTAAGTGACACATTGAACACTCTCTGATTTCCTTGGGATGAATCCCTAGGAGTGGAATTGCTGGTCAAGGGACACACATATTTTAAGGCTATTGCTACTTACTGCCAAAGTGCTCCCCAGAACAGCTGGCTGGCAGGTCTGCTTTCCCACCAGAAGTTCATGAGAGTGTCCTTAACCAGACATGGCCAAATGTCCCCTGGTGGGGAAAAGTCACCCCCAGTAGAGACCCGCTTATTTAGAGACAGAATGATTTCAATGCCCAGGCAGCTCTAGACAAATATTCCTTTTATTCCCTCCTATGGTCTGACTCAGTGGTTCTCAAACCTGAGTGGTTTATATACAATACTATATATACCCTACTTTATGGGCGGGGAATTTTCAAGGATAAATTGACTCCATCCTTCATGTCTTATGTGCTGACGTGAGAACCTAAAACCTCCCTTAAATTTAACACCACCGGTCTCCTGAAGAGCCCTGCAGTGATCACAAAGGTCTTTCCAGCAGAGAATCTCTCTCACACCCAGGCTTCTGCTGTGAGGTCAATGATGACAACTGCCATTATTGAACATTTCCCATGGCGTCGGTCCATCCCACTGCATCCTCACGTTGACTCTGTGAGGAAGGCACTATTACTGTCCCATTTCACAGAGGAGACACTGAGGCTCACAAAGCTTAAATAACTTGCCCCACATTACACAGTTAGTGGATGGCGAGGGCATTTGACCCTGAGTTGTAGTGCTTTTCAATAAAAAGCATGCACCAGTGGGTAAGAAAATGTCTGTAACCAGCTCCTGTTTACTGATTGACATTTCTGCCTTCATGATTCCAAATCAAGTAGGTGAAAAGTAAAAAATGCAGCCTCCGTGGCTCCTTGCTTTTGTCTTCAAGGGGGCAGGGGTTGGGATATCCTGAGCTATGGACATCCAAACCCAAGATTCTGAGTGTTGTTGGAATAATTTCCGCTGTAGGGTTGTGTCAGCTGTTTACACCAGTAGGGTTGCCATTTGGCGTCTGGGAATGATTCTTCTTTTGTAACTTAAAAGAATTTTTTTTTTTTTTTTTTTTTTGCAGTTGAGGAAACTACCCCTTACCCTCCTCCTTCACCTCCAGAAGGACTCTTGACCCTAATAAAAGCTAAGCCCTTTGAGCTCCTTGGAGGAAGGGGTGCCTGCAAAACCAAGGGTGTGATTAGATCAGGCGGGATCTTCCTGTTCTGACCAAAGGAACCAATTAGATGATCTAATGGGAAACATTTTTGTCATCCAGAAATTATATGATGCTGTAAAGCTGCCCACTATTATGTACCCTTGATGATAATAATGGCTCCTTCCAGGGTCATGTTACAAAATGTAATAAACTCTTCTGAAAGCCTTGGTGTTAATGGCCCTGTACCCATTTGGCTGCTGGTTAGAGTGAGGCAAAGAAACACCAGGGGCCTGGCTCACCTTGCCCCAGCAGGGAGGCTTGTCCAGTGGGCTCAGTGAAAGCAGGAATCATATTTCTATGCCGTCAATCTGAAATTCCAGCTACAGCAGAATTTCCCCAAAGTTTTTTTGGGGAAAAGTAGTGTTTTGGGGAACACTAGTCTCAGAAGAAATTCTGTGGGGAGCTTGGAAAATGCTCATTTCTAGTCTTTCATTGGATTTTCTTATGTACATTGGCATATTAAAGACTCTGAGAAGCCCTGTAGTAAAGGCATCTCTTTAATTGTTTTTAACCAGATAGTTCCAAAACTTATTTGACCGCAGAATATTGCACATATCCCTTAACACCCCCTGGATGCCCTTCTGGTAATTCTGTGTTTGAGATACTTAAATGGTCTCTGTTGTCCCAAAAACTTTTGCAGAGAGGACCTGTAGTCAGGGATAAAGGAGGCAGAGGCCATCATTGGAGGATGGGCTTGGTAATCAGGATAGCAAGACAGCTTCTGAGGAATCTTCCCCACGTTTCACAAATGCCCTAGGTCTCTGAACCTGAAGGCCCCCAGACCTTAAGAATGCCCTTGCCCATGTCAGGTCAGATACAGTTTCACCATTGGCACATGTCAGTATTTTCCAACCATTTTTAAACTGGGGCAGAATTGTTGCCTGGTGCTGAAATTGATGGGAGTATGACCTTGGGGATAGTGTTGGGTTGAACTGAGGAGGATCCCAAGCAGGGAATGAAGACAGAGCCAAGAAAACAAGGAGTGGTGTTGCCCCCCAGGAGCAGTGCACAAGCTTAGGACTCAGGTGAGGAGCCTGTGAAATGCTCCTTGAGATCATGCCAGATGGGCATTGATGGAATGAAAGGAACCAAATGTCACCTACACCAAGGCAATATGGCAGCAGGGATGTCTAGTGTCTGTATGTCTACACGCCTCCTTCCACAACCATCTAAGGCAGCTGAAAAATTCAGCCAAGTGACGTTAACGGAAGGAGATGAATGGGGGAAGGCGGGACAGACAGAGATGGAGACAGAAAATGAGACAGGAATGAGGCTGGTACAATGATGATGACCATAGCGTCCTTGGCATTTGCTGTCTCGCAGCCAGCCACCTGTTGGCTCAAACACGTTAGGTGTTTGTTTGCCTAGGCGGGCTGCAATTTATTGAGCACCTACTCTGTATTGATTCCTGTGCTAAACACGTTCTATATTTTTTTCCAAGGAGAAGACTAAACACATTGTACATTTTCTCCCATGAGGAAGGCTTTTCATCTCCATTACAGAGATGAGGAAGCCAAGAGACTCAAAGGCTAAGCAGTCGGGTAGTGGGGACAGAGCTAGGGTTTGAACTTGGGACTTTCTGAATCTTGAGACTTTCTATTCTCTTGATCCTGTGCTGCACTGCCTGAGCCATATGGACCAACAGATGCCCCCCTTCCCTCCCTGCATTTTCTTTTACTGAGAGGTGACCTACATATGGAAAAGGGCGTGAAACATATATGTCAGTATGAAAATACTTATCAATTATAAATACAATTATAAATACTCATATATCAACCACCTAAGCAAAGAAATAGAACACAGCCAGTGTCTCAGGGGCCCCTGAGTGTCTCTCCCAGAGGCATCCACCATCTAAACTCTTTAGATATTTATTTTTAATTGTTTTGCCACATATGTTTATATCCCTAAACCATTTCATTTTGTTTTGCCTGATTTAGAACTTTATATAAATAGAATCATTCTCATAAATTCTTTTTTTCCCTTGCTTCTTCATGCTCAACAAAATGGGAGATTCGGACATACTCTTGTCCATAGCGGTAGTTCGTTCGTTTTCATTGCTTTGTTGTACTCCATTGTACGAATGTGCAGTAGACCATCCCTTCTACGGTTGATGGACATTTGGGTCATGTCCAGTTTTTGGCAATCATGACAATGATGCATTGTTACATGTGTCTATGAGTGCACACGGTTAAGAGTTTTTCTAGAACATAAACTTGGAGTGGAATTGCTGGGTCATAGACTGTGTGCATTTCAACTTTACTAGAAAGTGGTTGTACAAGAGCTCCTGTTCCTCCAAGTCCTCACCAGCATTTTTTTTTTACTCACTCCTATCTTTTCTTCACCATGATCATCGCCATCTTTATCCTGCACCAATCTGTTAATAAATTTTCAAAGGCAAGTGGAGGAGCCCAGCATATACACTGGCTGTACCTGCACTGGACCCTGTATTTACTGACTCAGAATCGCCAAGGGAGCAGCCCAGGAATCTGTGTTTTTCATAACCTCCCCTAGTGGTCCAGATAATCGAGTGGCCCTAATCTAGTGACCCTGTTATCTAGAGCCTTGACATATTTTTTTACGTCCTGGGGTCCTTTTCCAAACTAAATCTTATGCAGAATGCTGTATATAAAATAGATAAAATCGGAATTGCCCTGCTTGGAGCAGGAAGTGGGAATGGAGGGTCCCATGAAACAGACTGGCTGGCTCTTCACCACACTCATTCCTCTTCCTCCTGTAACAGAGCCAGACTGCATTTCCCAGCCCCCTTTGCAGGTAGGTGTAGCCATGTGACAGAACTGACTACATTTCCCAGCCTCCTTTGTGAGTAGGTGAGCTCTAGCCAATGACTGGGAGTGGAAGTGATGGGGCATATCCAGGCCTGGCCCGTAAAATGCTGCCCCATCTGTAGGCTAAATGCAGAGGATTCTGAGGCTGAGAGATGGGCAGAGGCAAAAGCTGGAAGGAACTGGGGTCCCCAAAGGATCGTGTGGAAGGCTGCCTGCCAATCAAAAATACCCATCTGGGATTTCACATAGTAAAAAATAAACGTCTGTTGTGTTAAGTCATAGTTTTTTTAGGGGGGGTGGGTGTCAGTTTGTTTCAGCAGCTGGCATTGCCGTAGCCCGTCCCTGCTGTTTGCCCCCAGGGCACCTCCACGGACTCTTGGTTCTCTGTGAAGCCATGTGGAAAACCACAGGTATAGATGAAAGGAAACACCACATGCAGTCACAGGGCCTGGGCTTTGAATCTCCATCCCTCCATAAGAGGAGGGAGAGAGGACCCCGCCTCCCTCCACTTTTGTATGGATTTAATGAGATAATATATCTGGAAAGCACTCTGGGTACAGTGAAAGGCATTTCAGATGTGAGTTATATTTAGTTATTGATACTGTGTTTCTGCATGTGTTTCTTTCCCTACATGCGCAGCCAAGCCTCTCTCCAGTGGCTACTCCACAGAAACTGGAGAAGCATTAATGCAGTAAATCTCGAAACTCAGCCCCTTGCTCCCTACTCCAGGCAAGGCTGGGCCGTGGTCCCCAGAGCAGCTGACCCTGAGCGTAATGCAATACTGCGTTCTGTAAGGCTATTTTAAGGCAAGCAAGGAATAAGGCTCCCACTATCCCCATAAGAAATATACATCATTCCCTATTCTCTAATTTCCTTTTGATTAAAAAAAATCAGCCTATCTGAAAACTATCTGCTATCTCTCCTTATGCTGAGAGATGAGAATTATAAAAAAAAAAAAAAAAAGTCAAATATGCTTCCTGGCCTTTCAGAGTCACAGGGACCATTTAGGACTCTTTGCTGTGAGACTTGTGTGGATGCTTTTGGTGAATGATGAGGGTTTGGGAATCCGATCATTTTAGTTCTCTGGGCTGGAGAAAGAGGCGGGTTTAAATTCCTCTGAAATGTGTGATGGAAGTTGTAGCCTCCAATTTAGCCAAGTCCTGTCTGATGGCTGAAGGAAAGAGAAGAGAGGCAGTCTCTGCTTTTCTTCTGGCCCCCAAACCTTGACCCAGACTCTTTATCTTCTCTCACTTCCCTCCTTTCACTCAATCCGTCTCCAAGGTGGTCACGTGCCCATTCATAGATCAGCACCTAGTAGGGCGGACAGTTCCCATTCTTGCAGGCATACCTGCAGCCCCTTCTGTGTGCCGGGCACTGTGCACAGCCCTGAGCACAGATTCCTGTGGACGAAGCCCTGTTTGCCACTCTCAACCACAGCAGGCTTTCTAACTGGGGTCCAGTCTACCGTCCCCTCTTCTGCTCTGTCAGACCAAAGCAGAGAAAGCCACTCACTCATAACAAAATACATATTACTTTCCTAGAGCTCCCGTAACAAACTGCCACAAGTTGGGTGGCTTAAAGCAATAGAAACGTATTCTCTCATAGTTCTGGAGGCCAGAGATCTGAAATCAAGGTGTCGGTAAGATGCGTTCCTTCTGGAGGCTCTGAGGGAGAATCTGTTCCACATCTCTCTCGTAGCTTCTGGTGGCTGCCAGCAATCGTTGGCGCTCCCTGTCTTGTCACGAAATCACTCCAGACTGCCTCCATAGTCACATCACCTTCCTCTCCTTTTGTCTCTGTGTCCTCTCTTTTATAAGACGCCAGTCATTGGATTTAGGGCCCACCGTAAACCTAGGATGATTTAATCTTGAGATCCTTAACTAATTACATCTGCAAAGATTCTATTTCCAAATAAGGTCACATTCTGAGATGCCAGATAGACATGAATTTTGGGGGGACACTATTAAACCCACTACGCACTCTGGACCCGCACAATTCACATCTATTCCACAATGCAGAATACTTTCACCCTATCCCAACATCTGGAAATGGAGGGATGGACACTGGAAAATGGGGGTGATTATAAGACCTCTCACAAAGTGCCATTTGGACAGTAAAATAAGTCATTAACAGGCTTAGCACAGTGCGTGACTGATAAAGAAATAAACGCACCGATGAAAGGTAGCAGTAGAAGTATTTGTACATATACTGTGATGGTGAACAACTGGATAGATTTTCCCAAGGCACTGTTTTTTTGTTTGTTTGTTTAATCACTGTCTTCCTTAAAAACAAACGAGGTTTCCCATTGCCTGCAGAACAAAGTCTGAGCTTGTTCGTTTAGTTAGTAAGGGCTTTGCAATTGGTCCTCCATCAGAATTACCTCTCTCTCTCTCACCTCTTACCCCCAAGCCCAGCTGATAACCTGAATTCTCCCAGTTTTTTCTTTGTGTCCTGTCTACCCGCTTCTACCAAAATCCTCCCGCGTCTGCTAGGCAGTGCCTCCTGAAAGCCTTCTGTTCCCGGTGAAGTCTGCCTCTGCTGGGCTCACATGGCCCATACAGGTGCTCACTTGGGTCACTGACTCTGACCTGTGGTTCTTTTTCCACATGTTCATTTCTCTGCTCCACCGCAGACCATGGCTTCATGAAGGCAGAGACTGTGTTTCTGCACGAGGACTCTGTGCCACAGAGGAAAGCCCTTGGGCTCTGGTCTCACAGTTCTGCCCTTTAGGCAAGAAACATTAATATCTCTGCACCTCAGTTTCCGAATCTATAAAATAGGGGTCACTCTGTCTCCCTGTTAGGGTTCTTGGGGAGTTAAGCAAAGTAACGCAGCTAAAGTGCCTGGTACCTATGTAAGCAGTCAGTAAGTTCCCATCCACAGATGCGTGTTACCCCCTGCATCTGGTACATAATGGGTTTGTACCAGATGGGGGTTTTGTAAATGTTTGTGGGTGCTGGTGAGCATTGAGAGGAAAGGACATATTCTGGCACAAATTAGGGCATAAATTTTTAACCAAAACAACAACAGCAACATGTATCAGGCAAGGTGCTAATGCTTTCCATGCATCGTTATTTAATCCTCCCGTCTTACCAAGAAACGTATGGCACGTACAGTGCCCAGTAGAGGTCCTGCTATGTTATAGAAGTCAATAAAGGCAGCCCTGGGAAAAATCATCCTGGCCAAGATTCAATGGGGATGTGCCCCTAACTTTATGCCCCCCCTCCCTCCTTCAAAGTTATCTGGCGGCCCCACAACCACCAAAGTTCCCTCCCTGTCCCCATCCCCAGTGTGCCCTAGCAAAGTGCGCTTGTCACCGAGCTCTTCCAGGGGCCAGAGATCTGACCCAGGGCGCTGGAGGAAATGTACGGGAAAGGGGGTGCAGGAAGAGCCGCTGAGAAATGGATGGGCGCTATTCCCATGGTGACTTGAAAATGTTTATGAGGCAGATGCTATGGGGTGGGGGGCAGGGAAGTTGAGACACGTGATCAAGGAGGCAGCACCAACCAACACAAACGGAGTAACAATTCCTTCTCTTCCTCTGGGGTTCTATAATTGCACAAAGTACTTTCCGGTGGAGGGCAAGGGAAGTACAACACTCTGGCCAAGCCTGGAGCTTGCCAGCCTTTAGGTTCCGAATTTGGAATGTGGGCGGGGCAACTTTTTAAAACAATCCCAGCTGCCTGCAAGGTTGGCACCGGAGTCCTTCCTAGGAAACGTATTTTCACAGCAGCCTGCAGGAGTCAGAAACAGGCTGCCTCGGAGCCCACGAAGGTCAAATATAGGAAGTTCAGGCCACGGCAGGCCAGCCAGCGGGAAGGCAGCGGCAGGGACGGCTGGGACCAAGTGGTGCCTTTTGCATCCTTCAGATGGCCACCTGTGAGTCAACTCGCTGATAATGGCCCAGCTATGACTCTCAACATTTATATTTACAGCTGGCAGTGTTGCACCCCTTGTACAAATGCCCCAAACAGCAAACCTTGTACTCTGCATGCGAAGGAAAATTATCACCTTGGATTTGAATAGCTCCTCTTCCCTGGGCAGCTCCAAGGATATGATTTAGTAAATTGTTCCGAGGACATAGAAAATACAGAAGGTAGAGCTGCTCCCTTACTACAGAATAATCCAGCTAAGAGTGCAGTCTCTGGAGAAACGTAAGTGTGAGTTTGAATCCCCTCTCTGCTCACAGAGCTGCTGCTGGTCCATCCATCACCACTGTGGGAATTAGGAAAGGATGCCCATCCTTCAAAAGGACACCACTGAGTCCCCCACCCACCCCCTAGTTGACCTTGACTAAGTCATTTATTCTCCCTGAGCCTCGGTCTCCTCATCTGTGAAATGGGGATAATAACATGAAGTCTGGCATAGCTCCTAGCTGGAGGTCAGTAAATAATAGTTCACATCAGCTGAATGCTTGCCCTCTGCCAGGCCTCTGGTCTCTGCTGTCTATATGCCCTGTCTCATTTAGTCCTCACGACAACCTTGCGTGCGAGCAGCGTTATCATCAAGAGTTCATAGGTGGGGAGGGGAGGAGAGGAACTCCCCTTTTTGTGAAACTCTTAAGAAATCCACTTCTCTCAATACTGCAGTCCCTCCGGCTGGATTTACCCACCTTCCTCTTTGAATGTGGCTTCATCATAGAGAGAGATTGCAATCATACCATCTTTTCTGAAGTCCAGTGATACAACCCAGTGTCCAAGTGTAAACTGGCATTTCCAATTAAGAGTCACCTTGACTCAATAGGGCCATCATGTAAATCAAGCCGTTGCTGTATGTGGATATGTTCAAAAGACATGTTCTGTCCCAGGGTTGCTCCGATGTGGATGGAAAAGACTTGGCTACTTCGTATCCGTAGATGGGTCCCCAGCCCTCGGTGCAGCACTGGCCTGGCCAGATTCCGTACTTTGAGCTTCACCTGAAGTTACCACTTTGATCCCTGTTACTCTCACTCTCTTTTGACACACGAGGAAACTAAGGCTCAGAGAGGTAAAGTCAGTTGCCCAGGTCACACAGCAGAGTGGCAGGGCCAGAATTTGAACCCAGATTTCCTGCCTCCAGAGCCCACGATTGTGACCACTTCACTGTACTGCCTTCATCTATACCAGGAAGGCCTTGGACTAGGTCAGGGGGATCTGGGGAGGGGGTTTGGGGGAGCATCTTTTTTTAATAGACTTCATTTTTTAGGACAGCTTTAGATTTACAGAAAAATTATGAAGATAATACCAAGAGTTCCTGTATACCGTATACCCAGTTTCCCCTATAATTAATATCTTACATTAGTCTGGTACATTTGTCACAATGAGTGAACCAATATTAATACATTATTATTAACTAAAACCCATACTTCATTGTTCAGATTTCCTTAGCTTTTCCCTAAGGTCCACTCTCTGTCCCAGGATCCCATCCGGGTTGCTACATTACATTTAGTCATTGTGTTTCCTTAGCCTCCTCTGGTCTGTGGCAGTTTCTCAGACTTTCCTTGTTTTCGATGACCTTGGCAGTTTTGAGGAGCAGTGGTCAGGGATTTTGCTGGATGCCCCCCCCATTAAAATTTGTCTGATGTTTTTCTCTTGATTAGACTGGGGTCATAGGTATTAGGGAGGAAGAGCACAGAGGTAAAGTGCCATGCTTCTCACATCACATGAAGAGTACACGCTATCAACTTGACTTACACTCGAGGTTGACCTTGATCACCTGGCTGAGGTAGTGTTTGTCAGGTTTCTCTCCTGTAAAGTTACTTTTTTTCCTCCTGGGGGTTATCTTTTTATCATTTACAGTTCACATTCTTTCTAGCTAGGGAATCTTTCTTTGTTTCCACCGTATGAAATCTTATTTATAATCACAGCTGACAAGACTCATGGTTGGGGCCGGCTGCATGGGCAGGCGACAGGTGCCACCCCACAGGGCACACACTTGGTCATTGAGGCTGTGCTGTCACCATCTTGAAATTCTTAATCCTTTTATCTTTGGATTTCTTTTGTAAGTGGAAGTTGATGGGACAATGCAACGTGCACAGAGGGCGTAGAGCCTTGACCTTGGGGTCTTGCTCCTGCTGCCTTCCCATCTCCCCAGAATGGATTCTCTCTGCCTGCTCCCCAGCCCCACCCAGTGACTGCTGCCACCCTGTCCCTGGCAGGACTATGGGCACTATAGGCAGAGTTGGGGTTGGGCGTGTGTGTCCTGTGGCATCTCAGAGTGGGGACAGAGTGGCAACCATCTCTGTACCCTAGACTGGCAGCGCCATGGTGCATTCAGCAGGCAGCTCAGAGGGGGCAAGCCTATTACACACCCCAGTTCAGGTGCTAAGCGGGGTCTGGCACGGAGACCGCAATACCCGTGGGGTCACCTGCCCACCAGGACCAGGGTGACAGGCCTGTGGGAAGGGAAGAAGTCCTGGTCAGTTTCCCCACCCTACCCAGGGGAGAGCAAGTTAGGCCGGTGGCTGGTGGGAGGGGATCCAGCAGCCAGTGGGCCACGCATGAGTGCATGCCAAGCCATGGCGGGGCCCTGGGTACCCGGGTCTGCACTTGCCCCCAAGTATCTCGATGCCCGAGAGAGCACAACATTGAAGATCTAATAAAAGCACTCAGGTCAAGAGAGAAAGAGAAAGCTTTTTATATTTTAGTACTTTTAACAGCCCTGTTCCTCTGTTTTGAACAAGAGCCCCACATTTTCAGTTTGCACTGGGCTCCACACATAGCCAGTCCTGCCCTCACTGTCCTTAGTGTCCCCACCCCACACTGTACCCCAAATCTTTCTGAGGAACCCCACCTCTCCATGGGATGGAGCCCTGCAGGTGGCATTTTTGTGGGCCCAGCTGACTCTGACCTGAGGCCGGCCATGGACCCGGAGGGCACAGCCCTTCTGGGCCATGCAAGGCCCAATGTCACCAAGTAATGGATAACTGGAGGAACTGAGGCGCAGTGAGGAAGAATGACTTAACTTATTCTGCACACAGCATGCAAGCCAGGGTTGGACTAGGGGTTTCTTCCAGCCCCACCCAGAGTTGGCTGACAGCTGTGGAACCGTTGCGAAGACCCCGAGGTGGTAGAGAGATTGCTGTGCCAGGAGTTGGACAGAGCTGGGTTCTAGACTCAGCTCAGCCAACTCAGGCAAGTGTGCTTTCCTCTCTGAGCCTCGATGTGCTCATCTGTAGAATGGGTGTAAAACACGAGGTGCCTAGGACTAAGCTTGATCAAGATAACGCACGTGGGTCTCTTAGGTGCGGGAAAGCGTGACTTGGATATGAGGTGTGTTCACCATATACAGCCAAGTATAAGTGTCTGCTGCATCATTTTGCCCATTTCTGCTTCACACTTGGATATATTTCAATGTGTCCCTGCTGCCTGTTTGAGGACGTGAATGCCCAGAGGGCCAAACCCGCCGTCTGTTTAAGTCCCTCCGGGCCCTGGGTGGAGTAGACTCTGGCTTAATAAGAACCTTGAGCAGGGAGGGAGGTGGAGGTGTTCCTGCTTCACCTGGAGCAGGCTCGTCTGTTTCAACTCCATAAACTGTGAAGGCGACAAAGCCCTTTCTGTATTTTGCGAGAGATACAGTTTGCACATGATCTCATTACTCCTGCAGCCATGAACAGAGTTATGTCGGGCCTTTCTAACAAGTGGCAGTAAAACATTTTATAGGCCCCTCGCTCCCCCTCCCTCTCCCGCACTGTGTAATTTGCTCTGTTTGGGGTTAGACTTGGTGTTTTCCCTCTTTCCTTTCTCTTTCTCCTTGCACTTTCTCTCATGTTAATTACATTAGTTGCCATGGAAACAGTGATGTCATTGGCACGGGAGCGCTCAATGACATCCAAAAGCACAGTTTATAGCATGGCTCGAAATTTATTCCATGGCTCGCAGCCTTGAGGGGGTTATACCTCGATTATATTGCAGGCACCATCTGGGCCGGAGGGTGGGAAGTGGTAGGAAAGCAGCTGAGTTTGGGGTGCCTTCCAGAACCCCAGATACTGGGGGGTGGTTACATTTGGACAGCCTGGAGGACACCTTGGGTACCGTGAAGGGCTGTCTGTTGGTTTTTACCTACACTCGCTGCCCAAAAAGCGCCATGCCCCATGTTTGTTCCCGGTTTAGGATTTCAGAATCCTGTGTGGAGAGGTGCTTGAAAGTGCTTAACACAAGAGGCATGTGTGCATGTGCACATGCGGGCATGTCTCTAGCGCGCCCAAACCATGCTGTTAGTATGAACGTGCGATCTGCGGCATGCTATGCACGGTAGTTCACGCACTGGGCTCGCACACACATGAGCACACTTGCCCATCTGTGGTTCATTTTGGAAGGTGCAGTTGCATCCACATCAGTGACTTTGGGGCCCTGCGCCCCCGTCCTCCACGGCTCACTTCTCAGTGAGTTGCCTTTGCCCAAGCTCGTGGGGGTCAGGGGGTCAGGGCTGTGCACGGAAATGGTGGGGCTGTGGCGGAAGTCGGAGCGCTCTGTGCATCTCTCGCGGGGAGGCGTGCAGCTGAGGGCCAGGTGAGCTCGCCCCTACGCCCGGCCTGCCGTTGTTCGTTGGGGAGGCCTCGTGTCTTGATCTGACACTGATCAGACAGATGCCAAGGTGAGAGCCACTCGGCAGTCCCCTCTTCCTCCCTGGGGACCTAAGGATGTGTTTTCAGTTCCTGATCTAAGTACCCCCTTGAGTTTGCTGAGGGAGGGCAGGCAGCAAACAGCGTGCAGAGCTAAGGGGACCCCCAGGTGTCCCTCATCAATTTTGGAGCTCTTGGGTCTGAGATCATAAGCATGAAGGGCTCTCTAGCAAGGAGGACTTGGAAGAGCACTGTAGGAGGCACTGAAGCTCAGAGGGCACTGGTTTGGAAGTCAGGGGGTGTGACATAAAGGGACAGACAGTTCACTCCAAACAGCTTCAAGGAAATAGGCAAATTTTTAGCCCCAGAAGTGGGGAGTTCAAGGTGGAGACTTCAGGCATCACCTGCCCCAGGGCTTCAAATAGTGACATCCGGGCTCTCGCTCCATTTTTCAGTCCTGTCTCTCTCAATTTGGATTCCCCTCCAGGTGCCATGAAGGCTGCAGGGACCCTCAGGATTGCCTTTAAGTCTTCTTTGTTCCAAAAAATGTCATTGGACCAAGTTGAGTCATGTGCCCATCCATGAGCCAATTGTTGTGGCTGGGGGGGTGGGACTTCCCCTGATTGGGCAGGCCTGGTTCACGTGGCCACCTTTGGCGTCAGTAAGAGAGGGCGGCTGGGCAGTGAGGAGCAAGATGGGGAGAGAAGAATTGGAGCTGGGCCGGCTCCTCTTTTTTCTGCCCCTATCATAGGCTTCCCACCCAAGGTACTTGACCTACTCTCATCAGAATTTTCAGTGATCGCCAAGCCCCAACTGCGTCTGCCACCAGGACACAGAGATGAGTGAGCCATCGCCTCTGCCCCCACCCCCAGCTCCCAGCTTGCGGAGGTGGGGGTGGGCAGGGGCCCACTATGGGAACTGCTGAAAAAGAGATAAGAGCCTCCAATGGAGGAGCCCAAGGGTGCTCCAGGCCCTGAGGAAAGTCTTTAGAGAACCAATCAGATCAGAACCAGGTCCTGGGAGAAGAGGGGGAGGATGCCAGGTGGAGAAAGGGGGTGAGGTCCATGCAAGTAGAGGGAAGGGCAGGTGCAAAAGCACAGAGGCATGAAAGGGCTTAGGGAAACTAAGACCCACATGCAGTAGCAATAATAGTGATAACTACTGGCTTAGCCCTGGGCTAAGAAGCGTTGCTTTATCATGACCAACCTCACCAGCCCTATGAGATAGTGCTGGGAAGTTAGTTCATACATATACAAAGCACTTAGCCCAGTTCCTGGCCACGTAGACAGTCCCAGATAGATGTTCGCATGGTAGTAATAGTAATAATACTTACAGTAGGGAGCCGTGGATGATTTTAGCAAGGGAAAAGATGAGGGTGAGGAATCGGGTAGAAGGAAGGGCACAGAGATGGCTTAGAACTGTGAGTCTCAACCAGGGTGATTTATTTACCCCCACCCCAGGGGACATTTGGTCATGTCTGGTGACATTTTTGGTTGTCACAATTTGGGAGGAGGGGTGCTACTGGCATCTAGTGGGTAGAGGCCAGGGATGCCATTAAATATCCTACAGTGCATAGGACAGCCCTCACCAAAGAATTCTCCAGCCCACATGTCAATAGGTTTGAGGCGGAAAAACCGGAGTTTAGGTGAAATATGCTGGGGGCTGTTGCAGGACAGTGTGGATAGTCAGAAGGAGGCTCTGGGCAGGACAAGGGCCCTGGGGTGGCCAGCGACTGGAGGAGTCTCCCTGCTGCCTCTCATCCTCTCCTTCCCTCACCAAATGAGCATCGGAGAAGGGGCTGGCTGGGGGAGGTGTATGTCGCCAAAAGGTCTGTAGGCCCTGGCAGACTGCAGGCTACGCTCTCTCCAGTTGCGCGTGCAGTTCCCAAGTCACAGGCCTAACAAGTTCCTTGAGTGGGTGCAGATGTCCCACATCCATGCGCCTCTTGCCACTTGGAGCCCCCTGCCAGAAACCTGGACCCCTCACCGCTCAGCTTGCAGATCACAAAGCCTGGGCAGCGGGCCTCCGCTTCAGTCCTCTGAGTCAGAAATGTTGATTTGTTATAGTAACATGAGCACAGGGGAAGGACAAGAGGAAAGTGAGCAAGAGAGAGAGAGACATCGACAGCGAGTCGAAAACAGTGAGGCTGGGGGACTTCCCTGGCGGTCCAGTGGCTAAGACTCCACACTTCCAATGCAGGGGTGCAGGTTCGATCCCTGGTCCGGGAACTAAGACCCCACGTGCCGCATGGTGCGGTAAAAAAAAAACCACACAAAAAAAGAGTGAGGCTGACCAAGAGAGACTGGGAGAGACAGACTCAGCAGGAGAAAGAACCCCCAAAAAAGAAAAACACAGACCAAGACGGAGAGATGGAGACCGAGATGGAAGGAGACATACTGAGAGTTGTGGGGGAAAGAGAGAAAGAGGAAACCAGACTAAGAGAAGGTAGGACAGATTGAGGTTAGCGAAAAGAGAAGCAGACCGAGAAAGAACCAGAGAGAGAAGGATTGAGTGGAAGGGAAGACGGAGAGAGTGAGCAAGAGAAAGATTTCCTTGCAAACCCCATGGTCCTGAGCCCAGTAACTCTCCAAGGCTCTGCCCTATTTGAGCCATGAAACTGGGGAATTGGGGAAGTTTTCCCGTGGCAGGTCCGGGACGAGCAAGCATTGTTCACATTACTGCTGGTGTTCCCTGCTAACTGGACATTAGCCAACAGGAAATTCCTGGGACAAATCTTTCCACTCAGAGTCTTTTAAAATTTTATTTATTTATTTTAATTTTGGGGGGATTAAAAAAAAAGAGGGAGAATGAAAAAAAACAGAAAAAAGAAATGAGCCACTCGGTATAAGAAAAACGTATCTAGCAACAGCCCCAGCCAGGCCAGGGGAGGCTCGGAATCCATTGTGTCCCCTCCATCCTGTTCTTCCTCTGGAAGGATTTATGACCTCACACTCCCATGACATCACAGTGCGTTGCCATGGCCCTGCTTTATTATCATAAACAAAGGGCTGGTCCTTGGGACACTGGCTGGCTGAGCGGGAGGGGGTGGGGAGGCTCTGTGTAATGTGTTTTCTTGGGAAGGCAGCTTGTTCGGAAGTCTGAAAAGCTGTGAAAATAGTTGTACACACACAGTACCCTCCGTGCAGCCCTGTAGCCTCTGGACAAGTTGGGCGATGAAGTCAGCTCCCTGCAGGAGGACCCTCTGGCTCAGTGTGTTCTCACTGCCAAAGAGCAGCTTCCCCGGACTTACCTCAGTGCTCCAAACAAGGTTTTCATTCATTCACCCAAAAGGCACTGAGCGCCTACTATGTGCTAGGCACTGACAGAGCTGGGTTATTATAGATGGATGAAAAACCCAGATACGGGCCCTGCTGCCCCCTCCACCCCCCTCCCGGAACCTGGAATACTCAACAAGTATGCAGATAAATCAACAAGAATGTGTAAAATTGTCTTGGGTTAAGTGTGCCGAAGGAAGCAAACGGGAAATGAGGATGAGAAGAATGGAGGGAGGAGGCTACTTAGACCAGCAGTCTGGGAGGGCCTCTCTGAGGAGGTGACATTTCAGACAAGACCTGAAGGAGGAGAAAGAGTCAGCCATGAAGAGTGGGAACAGGTGGCAGGAAGTGAGCAGAGACAGCAGCTCCAGGGAGAGTGACTGTCAAGATTGAAGTTCCCATCAGGGGTCTCTTCCTACATTTTTTACAGCATCCTGGACAGCTGACTCAGATGAGGGGGCTGGCAAAGAGGAGTCATTTCGTGAATCCGAGTTGAGAAAAGATTCTCTCTGGACCTGGCTGCAGCAGTGCCAGTAAACCCCCATTTCCAGCTCGAAGAGAGGTTTGCAGAACTGTCAGACTGGCACTTGGTGAAAACAAGTTAGCCAGGAGTAGAAACACCTGTAGGACCCCAAACCCGCCCTCCGTGGCTGAGTCAGGTGATGCTCTTAAGCCACAGAAAGGAGAGAAGGAAGGGCAGGGGAACGGAGGGCAGCAAGTGGGAGAGATGTGGGCACTGCCTGCTGGTCAGGAGGCCAGATGAGGGGTAAGCCATTCCCCCCTCCCAGGAGATGGACTCTGAGGGAGCTAGGACCCTAGACCTAGAACGGGATGAAGACTTCTAGATCATCAGTCCAGTGATGGGGACAGATGGGGACATGAGGCCCAGAAAGGGGAAAGGCCTGGCCTGAGGTGGCACAGGAAGTTAGGGACAGAACTCTGCCCCTCACTTGTTTTGTAACCTTGGGGAGCTCACTTCATGCCTCTGAGCCGCCATCCCCATTGTAAAATGGGAAGAATGTACAGAAAGGGCTTTGCACGGCTGCAACATGGCTGCTGTTTTCTACCCCTACTTTTCCAAGAACACATTTATTAAACCCTGCCAGGCACTGTGCTTTGGACTTCTCATACATTCAGCTCCTTTAATATTCAGGGAAGCCCTAAGAGGCAGACACGGCTGTCCCCATTATGCAGCTAAGGAAACTGAGGCCAAGAGAGGCTGAGTAGCATCCGAGGTCCCGGGGCCAGATCCCACCCCTGACCTGACTGACTTCAGGTGGAGCCCATGTTCTCGACCACGGAAGGGTGGCCTGTTTCGTGGTACCTAGCTGCGTGCAGGCAGGAGGTGGCGATGGCGACCAGAGAGGGGACCCTTTGACACAGAACTAGGAAGGAGTGAAGGCTGCAGAGCTGTGAGAGCCAGCTTGCAGGCCAGCAAGAGCAATGGCGTGCCAGAGGCCCACGGGACAGCAGAGAAGAAAGGACGTGGGAGAGGAAAGAGGACTCCATTCTTCATGCTGAGTGATGTTACCAGAAGCATGAATCTAATTTTTATGTCCGATGCACGTTTAGGCTTCTCCAGAGCAGGGTAACGAAGTGTCAGTTCACACACTAGTAACTCAGCTGAGTCCAGCTAACCAGTTGAAAAAGCATCTATTTGGGAAATTAGGGGGTGGGTGGACCATTAGACTAGGTGTCAGGCACCTCAGCTTCTAGGGAAGTGTCGCATTTAATGAATGTCTACCCCTGGGCTAAGCACTTTACTGACCTTGCTTTATTTAATTCTCACCACATCTTGTGATATTGTTTCCCGATTTATAAATGTAGGAACTAAGGCCCAGAAAGATTCCAGTCCTGGCTGTGTGCCCCAGGGGAGAGATATAATTTCTCTGGGCCTAAGTTTCCTGTTACAAAAAAGTGGAAGGATGGGTCTTAATCAGGGGTTGGTGAACTTTTTCTGTAAAAGGCGAAATAGTAAATGTTTTAGGCTTTGCAGGACACATCATCTTTTTTCAACTGTTCAATTCTGCCCTTGTGGCAAAAATCAGCCATAGACAATATGGAAATGACAGATGAGCATGGCTGTGTTCCAATAAAACACTATTTACAAAAACAGGTGACAACACTTTACACCCACTAGGATGACGATAATTGAAAAGTTGGTGAGGATGTGGAGAAGTCAGAATCCTCATACACTGCTGGTGGGAATGTCAAATGGTATAGCACTTTGGGAAACATGGTACCTCAAAGGTCAAACATAGAGTTATCACATGACTCAGCAATCCAACTCCTAGGTATATACCCAAGAAAATTGAAGACATATGTTTACACAAAAACTTGTACACTAATGTTCACAGCAGCAAAATAGTCATGAAATAATAGTCAAAAAAAAAAAAGTGGAAACAACCCAAATGTCCATCAACGGATGACTCGATAAACAAAATGTGGTCTGTCCATACAGTGGAATATTACTTGGTTATAAAAAGCCATGTAGTACATCTGATACATGCTACAACACAGATGAACCTTGAATTATGCTAAGTGAAAGAAGCCAGACACAAAACGCTCCTATTGTATGATTCCACTTATTCGAAGTGTCAGGAATGGGTAAAGCCATAGAGACAGAAAGTAGATTAGTAATTGCTTAGGACTGGAGTGGGGAGAATCAAGGGACTGGGGGCGGGGGAGGGGGGAGGCTGATGGCTAAAAGATATGGGGTTTCTTTTTGAAGTGATGAAAATATTCTAAAATTGACTGTGGTGATGGTTGCACCTATCTGTGACTTTACTAAAAGCCTTTGAACTGTACGCTTTAAATGAGCGACGTTTATGGCATGTGAATCACATCTCAGTAAAGCTGCTATTAAAAATTTCATTTACTGGGACTTCCCTGGTGGTCCAGTGGGTAAGTCTCTGTGCTCCGAATGCATGGGGCCAGGTTCAATCCCTGGTCAGGGAACTAGATCCCACATTCATGCTGCACCTAAGAGTTCGCATGCCGCAACTAAAGATCCCGCGTGCTGCAACTAAGACCCGCCCGGCGTAGCCCAGAAAAAAAAAAATTTTCATTTACTAATAAAGCCAAAAAAAGAGGGGGCAAGAGGGAAATCTTGGGAGTGGATAGAAATGTTCCCAAAATTGATTTTGGTGCCAGTTGCATGACTGTATATATTCACAAAAATATATCAAACTTTACATTTTAAATGGGTGAATAAATTTATGTAAATTATATCTCACTAAAGTCCTTAATGGAGGGGGGAAAGTAGGCAGCAAATTGGAATTGGCCCATGAGCCGTGTTTTGCTGACCCCAGTCTACATGATGATCATATCAGGACTCTTTAGGTTTCAAGTAGGCTATAACCCAACTCAAGCTGATTTAAGCAAAATGAGGAATTTCTTGATGCACACAACTGAAAAGCCTAGAGGAGAGGTGCGCTTCAGGCACTGTTGGATCTAGCAGTACAAATGTCACCAGAACTCCGTATTGCTTCCACTCTCAACTTCCATGAAATGGCTGCCCGCAGCTCCTGTCAAGGAGTTCGAGTCCAGCAGGAGAGTGAGTAGCCTTTTCCAAAGGCTGTAACAAAAATCATTGTGTCCTGTTGGTTCTGATTGGGCCACATGCCCATTTCTGATTCACTCCCTTTGTCCGGGAAATGCAGGGTTCTGGTTGGCCAGTCCAGAGTCACATGATCCCTGAAGCCCAGGGACTGTGCATAGGGGTGGCAGGGGAGAGGTGGCTCCCTAGAGGAAAATTGGGGAGCTAGACCAGGGGGACCCAACAACAGAATTCAGGAAGTGTTTCTTATGCCAAATAGTTTTGCTTAAGTAGTTCCAAAACACCAAAGGAGTTAAATAAACATTGTTAGTCATGTTCTATCAATGACAAATTGAAGCCCCCAAGAGTGAAGACAGCGTGCAGGTCACTGGCAAAGCAAACCGCCCCCAGCCCCCAGCCCCAGCTACTTCACCTTTGCTCTCAGCATGAGGTTTAACTACCTGTGAGTCAGGACAGAAGGGGTCATTTATTCAACAGACGGTTATTACAGCCAGCCACACACACCATGTCTGTAAAATTATCTGAGATTGGTAAATTGAAAGGCCTGGAAATTAAGGGGCAGACATAAAGGCTGTGCAGCGGAGCACACAGGCTGGCTCTTGGGCTCTGGGGGCAGTACCCCACTGCCCGGACAAGCCAAACCTTTTTGCGGGTGGCAGCAGAGCCTTGAAAGTTCTCCTCCAACACCGCCAGCTGAGTCACTGTCTTCACCTCTTCAGAGGAGGAAACAGGATCAGATCGAGAGGAAATCAGAAAGTCAGGGTCCTGGGTCCTAACCTCAGCTCTGATGCTAACACGCTGTGTCACAAGAGGTAGCTTGTTTGTCTGGGCCTCAGTGTCCAATGAGAATGAGAGCCTTTTCACTCACCTTTCACTTCTGCCAGCCTTGATCTGACCCTGGCCCACTTCTGTACCTGCATCACCTCCCACGTCCCCCAGTCTCCCACTCCATCCATCCTGGCTTCTCTGTTCCTTGCATATTGCTGCTTGTTCCCACCTCTGAGCATTTGCACTTGTTGTTCACTCTGCCTGGAAGACTCCTCCTCTCCCCGCATCTTCCCAAGACTATTACTTCTGGATCACTGGGGGGTCAGCTCAGGGAGACCTTCCCTGACCACCCACGCCCCCTCGAGCCCCAAGGTGAGACCCTCAGGTCTCTCTCCCTCACAATATCCAGTTTTGTCTCCTCAGTAATGGGGCCCAGCTCCAAGAGCTCAACACGGGTTTATTCATTGGACAGAAACAATTATAGGACAAGTAGGGACAATGTGCATCTCTGACCCAAACTCCAAGGAAGACGCAGTGCCACCGTCCAATCGCCCAAACTGGGGCCCAAGCATAGGATGGCGTCCAGTGTGTCCTGACTTTTCTTTCTTCTGCTTGTTTCTCCCAGCAGTTGTTGGTCCTGAAGCCAAGGATGCATGTCTTCCCTCCCCTGCACCTTCCCACAGTGCTCTGCGCCAGCAGCCAGGGCAGCTGCCCCGTCCCCAGCCAGAGTGGGTACAGGCCCTAAACACCTCCCTTCAGTCAAGACCCATCCACGGGTCCTGCCAGCTCCATGCTCTGTGCCTTTGCAAAACAGACGCCCTCCTTCCCCTGCCCTTTCCTTGCCCATCTTCATCCTGACGCCCCCCCGCCGCGGGCCCGAGCCTCCTCTCGGCACCAAAGCACCATACTTGTGTTCCCTGTGGGCCCCTGCCTGGCTACCTGTGTTCCAGCCGATCCTTTTGCCTCAACACCCTTCCCTATTCCTCTGACCAGCTCCTGCCACCTCTCAGCGCCACCTCTTTCCAGAAGACTCCTTGAACCACGCCCCCCCCCCCGCCCTAATAGGGTTGGGAGTCCCTTTTCTCTCCTGAGGCCTATCCAGCCACCAAATTCTGCAGCAGCCCTTCCCGCACTGGAGGGAATTACCTGCCATCCTCTCCGCAAGTAGATGTGAGCATCTTGAGATCAGAAACGACATCACTTATCTTTGCTGTTACTGCACCTGAGTGCCTGGCACCCAGTAGGCGCTCAGGAGGTGCTTTCTTGAATGACAGGTGTGTGCGTGCAAGTATGCCTATGCGAGCGCTCTGGGGGCAGGGGCTGTGTCCAGTGTGCCCAGTGCCTCAAAGAGCCTGGCCTATGGTGAGTCTCAACAGATGTTCAGAGAATGAATGAATGAATGAATGAATGATTCCTTCAAGGCCTGTGTGAAGTTACCTCCTCCACACAGAGTGACCAGCCGTCCCCATTGGCCCAGGATGTGGAACTTCCAGTGCTTAACCCGGGCAAGTCCCAGGCAAACTTGGATGAGTTAGTCATCCTACTCTGCCTACCGCCTGTGACCCCCTGTAAGACCTGATCCCAGTCAGGCTGCACTAAATCCCAGTCACTTGCTACTGTTGTGTATTTTAATGGCTTTCTAATAATTTCACACGTTTGTGGCAGTCTTCCAATATTACTAAAGGACAGGGGCCATCTTTCTTTATGGCCTTCTATAACCATTCAGGGCCAGACACAAACAGGCCTGGAAAGGTCTTCATCTTTCTCATCACCATTTCTGAAGGCCTCGTCTAAGTTGTTCTTGTCCATTTTCTTCTTTAATTCTCCCAATGACCGCACGAAGTAGGGATTTTCTTTCTCGTTTTACAGATGAGGCTGTTTTCAAAGGCCAGAGTTGAAGGCAAGACCAAGGTAAGCTCACATACCTTGGAAGTCGCAGGATAGGAACCCAGGACTGTCAGAGATCGTAGCTTTTGCTTAAAGAGCACCCAGAGGTAGCCCCTCTCGGGCACCCGGGTCCTCTGAGGTCTGGTGGTTTCCTTCGCCTCCCTTAGCCCCTGCATGCACAGCTGGATGAGAGTGCCCCCCACCCCGCCCCAGCCAACGGAGACATCCTTCAGCTGCCAGAGCAGGGACCTGAGTTTTGGAGAGGAGAGAATAAACATGATTCCCAGGTGGTGAGAAAACAAGTCACTCTCCAGCTCTGGAGACTGGACAGGACCGGGTTTGAGGGCCGGGAACCCTTCCTTATCTGTAACAGTTGTGCCATCATCCCATCAGACCCAAGAGCAGGCAAAATGGGTCCCCCAAGGACAGGAGGTTGTATTAGTCTCCTGGGGCTGCTGTAACAAGTTACCAGGAACTCAGTGGTGTAAAACAACAGAAAGGATTCTCTCACGGTTCTGGAGGCCAGAAGTCCAAAATCAGGGTGTCAGCAGGCTTTGGTTCCTTTTGGAGGCTTTAGGGGAGAGTCGGTTCCCTGCCTCTCTCTTAGCTCCTGGTGGCTCCAGGCAATCCCTGGCATTTCTTGGCTTGTGTTTGCATCACTCCAATCTCTGCCTCTGTCTTCACATCACCTTCCTCTCCTTTTGTCTCTGCATCCTCTCCTCTTCTTATAAGACACCAGTCATCAGATTTAGGGCCCAGCATAAACCCAGGATGATTTCATCTCCAGGTCTTTGACCATATTTCCAACTAAGGTCACACTCTGAGGTTACCAATGGACATGAATTTGGGGGGACCCTATTCAACCCAGTACCTACAGAGCTTCATTGCCTTGGGTCCTCCCAGTGTCTGCTGAAAACCTTACCTGCATTCCCATGCCCTCCCTCCGCAGGACACCCCTGCAACAGCTGCCGTCGGGGCAGCCGCACACCCCCTCCCTGCAGACCCATGGAGCCTCCTGACATGCTCACCCCACCCTCCCAGCCTCCCTGGAAGTCTGAGGGCTCCACGACAAGCCCCACATGCTTGCAGGAGACGCGCGGGAAAGGCCACAGTTGCGGAATCCCAGCATTCTGGGAGAAGGAGAAGGAAAGTGCTGACTTAAAGATTGAAACCCTGACAGATGTAGCACTTTTTAACTCTGCGATGGACCTGTTGGCACTTGTCGATCCCAGCACGTTTGCTAATGTGCATTTTCATCAAAGGGCTGAGCCTGCCCCAGCTCCCATTGCCTGCCTCACCTCTTTGCTTCCAATTCCTTTGCTGGGTTGGTCCTGCCTGTTCTCTTTCCTGATTACTAACCTCCCCTCCCCTTTCCCTCTCTCTCTCAATGTCTCTCCCCCCGGAGCCCCCTACCCCAGGCTTTTCTTCCTTCTGTCTCCTTTCCTCTCCGACTCTGGGTCCCCTCTCCTCCTCTTCGCTTGGTTCAGCAAGATAAACATTTGTGGAGCAGCTACAGTAAACCGGGGGCTGTGAGGGTGACAGGATGGAAAGACAAACAAGACGGGTTGTACTCACCCCTTCCTGCCCTGCTCTGTTGTTCTCTGTGTCTCTCTCCACGTCCCTCCCCTCCTCGCTCAGCATCTTGTCTCTCTCTTCTGTTTCGCAGGCCGGTTGAACCAACTCTTCCCTGCTTTGTACCAGGCGCCCTGCTAGGTGTTGTGGATGCAAACCGGACCAAGATGAGGTCTCTGCTGTCTCAGAATCTCCTGGTGTTTCTCTCTCTCTTCTTTTTTTTCTTCCTCTGACTTCCTTCCTCTCACTCCTCCCAAACCCTTACCGCCATTGTCCATCGCCTTCGCCCAATCTCAGGCTTCAGCCTCCCAAACGAGAGAGGCAGGGTGCTAATCTCATGGCCCCCTCCACTGATGGGGCCAGGCCCAGCCGTGTTGCCCGACAGTGCTGGAGCCGCTGGCTGGGAACAGCTGATGCATGTGGACAGACAGGATCCAAAAGGCCCTTGCCCCTGCTGGCCTCCGCCCAGAACTGCTGATCAGCCAGATATGTCTGACTGCACAGGAGCAGTTCTGAGAGGCCTCAGCCCTGCGGGCAGTCAGGAAAGGCTGATGCGGGTGGACACATGATCAGGAGCAGGACGGAAAGTTCTCTGGCTGGCTCTGAGCTGGGCTGGCTGATTGGAATGGACGTGCGGGGTCACTGGTTGGCTGGACACTGGCGCGTGGGGGGCAGAGGGGACTGAAGGAGGATGTTGCCCAGGTGTTGGAAACCATGGCTAAAAAGGAAATCAGGAGTGGAGAGTGACTGGGCTGGAGGTTTCAGGACCACCCTTGCCAGGGCTGCTTTCCTGAATATCCAGGAGGCCAAGAGGAAGGCAGCTCCGGGTTCAAACCCTGGATCTGTTCACCGTGCTTAACCCCACCCCTCCCACCTCCCCAGAGTCTGTTCTACCCAAGTGAGGATGTCAGGCATGGGGCTCCCATTTCTCTTGCTGTGATTGGTTCCCCAGTGGTTATGTGATCCAATGACAGCCAAGGAGACACACGGGAAAGTCTGCTGGGGCTTCTGGGAAAACTCCTCCCTCATAAAAAGGTGATGCTGGACAATCATGGTGACATTGCAAATCCTGCAGCCTGAGGCGAAGTCAAGCCTGAGGATGTCAAGTCTGAGATGGGAAGAAATGGTGACCTTGAGGATATCATGCAGCCACCAGCATCACGCCCAGAGTGTGCCCTTCCTCGGATCTCTTATTATGTGAAATAATGACTTTGAGTGTTTAAGGCCATTTGAGCCTAAGTTGTGTTGTCTGTAACTTGCAGCCTAAAGCATCCTAAATAACAGACGAGAATCATTAGAGATCATAATGCCTACACCCCAGGATTGCTGTGAGAATTCATGAAATGATGCATTTCGCTCAGTCCATGGTACATAGAAAGCACTCGTAAACACCACTGTAATTATTACTTACATATCAATACGTTATAAACAACACATTATTTGCAGTCAGTTACACATGGGAGTCACTAGTGCTGTTTGCCAAAGGTTTCTGGTTCTCTTCCCTTGCAAGCATGATGCAGTAGTACAGACCTCTGAGATATTGTGGGTTTCGTTCCAGAGCACCACAATAAGATGAATATTGAAATAAAGCGAGGCACATAAATCTTTTGGTTTCCCAGTGCATATAAAAATTACATTTACACTATACTGTAGTCTATACCTGAACTAAAAAATACTTTACTGTTAAAAAATGCTAACCATCATCTGAGCCTTCAGTGAGTTGTAATCTTTTCCCTTTAGTCACATCAAAGATCACTGATCATAGATCACCATAATAGATATATAATAATAACAAAGTTTGAAATATGACGAGAATTACCAAAATGTGACAGAGACAGGAAGTGAGTAAATGCTGTTGGAAAAATGGCGCCGATAGACTTGCTTGACACAGGGTTGCCACAAACCTTCCATTTGTTAAAAAATGCAGTACCTGCGACGCACAATGAAGCAAGGCATGGCTGTTCTTGGTTCCTTCGCGGGTGGGAGAAGTCGTGTGACTATTCACACAAGCTGGCCCTGTTCCCACCACCTGCCAGTACCCGAGTGGCCCCTCGTTTTGTCAGTGTTGCCCTGTGCCAGGTCCCTCAGGCCATCAGTGCTCTGGCAGCGCTGGCAAAACATCGCCTCCCTCAGTGACAGTCAGGCAGAGGTGTCCGTGGCAGAGCTGGCTGGGCTCCAAGGGTCTAGGCTATCTCTCAAGTCCACACACAGCCGTTTCCCCCCATGGTACCCACACGGCACCTGGGGGCAGCTTGCCATGTTGAAATCTTCACCAGGCCCCGTAGGACTGGTGTAGCTTGGAGCTGCTGTTTTTATCTGTCTCTTTCCTTGTGATGAATTATTTCTGGGGGGACCCAAATTGTTCGTCCTGCACTCTGGCCTTTATAGGGCTTTCCTGTAATTCCAGAAGACATGGCTCTGTGTTTCAGCCCCAGTGGCAGATGGGAGCTTACCTCAGCCCCCATGAGAAATCAGTGATTATTTTAAAAATGAAAGAAAGAAAAGTGTTGGCAATGGTGGGGAGGTATCGGAACATTTGTGCATTACTTATGGGAATGAAAAATGGTACAGGTGTCATAGAAAGCAGCACAAAGCTCAATATGGGGGGACCCTATGACCCAGCAGTCCCACTCCTGGGTCATGAGATATACGTATATATATACACACACCCAAGGGAACTGAAAACATGACCATACAAAACCTTGTCCACAGATGTTCATAGCATTATTTATAAAAGCCAAAAAGTAGAAACAACCCACTATCTACCAATGGATAAACAAAATGTGGCCTATCCAGACAATGGAATATTATTCGACCATAAAAGGTAATAAAGTGTTGAGGCATGCTCCCACGTGGGTGAACCTGGAAAGCATGAGGCAACGTGAAAGAAGCCAGTCCCCAAAGGTCACGTGTGATCTGATCCCGTTTATATAAAATGTCCAGAGTAGGCAAATCCATAGGGACAGAAAGGAAATTAGTGGCGCCCAGGGGGTAAGTGAGTAACAGGTACAGGGTTTCCTTTTGGGGTGACGAAAATGTTTTGGAACTTGATAGAGATAATGGTTGCAGAAGATTGTGAAGGTACTACACTACTGTATATAAAATAAACAATGAGGACTTACTGTATAGCACAGGGAACTATTTTCAATGTCTCGTAATAACCTATAATGGAAAAGAATAGGAAAAACTGGATATATGTATAACTGAATCACTTTGCTGTACATCTGAAACTAACTAAACTGTGTTAGTTTCAATTTAATGAAAAAGAAGTTGTGCATGTACTAAAGGCCGCCAAATTGTACACTTTTAACATGGTTAATTTTATGTTATGTGAATTTCACCTCAATTTTTAAAATATCAGTTATTAGAAATGTGTGTGGAGGAGGGGAGGGCAGGCAGGCAGGGAGGGGAGGGGCATGACATCCAGTTCCAGAAATGCCCAAGCCCCCTCCTGCCTGGCCCCAAACCAAGTCTCACACATAGTAGGTGCCGCACAAATGTCTGTTCCTCCCCTCCCCCTCCCCCTCCCCACTACCTGCTCCCTTTATAAAAAGGAAAATAATTCTTTTAACCACCCTCATTGCTGTACTTGAACATTTGGACTGAGTCCTGTCTGCCTTTAGGGAAGGTCTTGTTTACCTTTGTGCCCTGACCACAAGCCTGCCCTGAGATCTGCATTCCCTCCAGCATTGCTGGAGAAAACGCTGCCCAGCTCCAGCTCCAACCGGCATAATTACACATTATGCTGGGTCTCACTGCCACTGTTTACAGAGCCAGCATCATAATTAACTGTTTATTAGGGTCTTTCGGGCCGGCTGGGATTCCCCAGCTGCAGTGAGCTACAGTGTTTTCTGGCTGCACCTCCCTCCCCCTGCCATTCAGGAAAGACCTGGTTCTGGTGGCCGCCGGCCAGAGTCCCTGCACGCTTCAAGAAAAGTTTCTTCCCTGACAGTTCCTGAGGTTCCCTGGGCTGGAAGCTCTTTTTGGGGTGTTGAGAGGAAGTAGGGGTGGGGACAACAGCTGTGACTCTGGCCACCTCTGTCCCTCTCGGCCAGAAGGGGAGCACCTGCTACCTGCCAGACATGGAGTAGGGTGGATGGAGAGATAAGGTACCTCACAGTCTAGGTGGGGGAGGAAGAAAGAGGAGGAGGTGGTCACCTCCTGTAAGACTCTGAGCAAGACCGGCTACAGAGTTTTCGGGGTCCAGTGCAAAATGAAGATGTGGGGCCCCTTGTTAAAGTTATTGAGAATTTCAAGACAGCGACAGAGCATTAACAAGCATCACCCTTCTAAGTGCCAGGCCCTGTGGAACTGTGCGGGTGGTGCATCGGTGAAGCTGGCCCCGTCTCAGAGCATTAGTAACAGCAGGCGTGAATTGAGCACTTACTGTATGCCCATGGCAGGAGACAGCAGGGCTTAGGAACACAGATCCCAGCTCTGCCTCTTCTCTCTGTGATCGTGGACAAATTATGCAGTATCTCAGTGCCTCACCTTCCTCATCTCTGAAATGGGGGTGATACTAATAAAAAGTGTGGGTCTGTGTCTGGCGCGTAGTAACTGCTATACGAGCATTCACTGCTATTATTTAGTTTGCAAGGATGGATTCAGCTGATAGCCAGAAGAATCTAAAAGGTGGATGCTATTACTGTGCCCAGTTCCAAGTGGGGAGACCAAGGCACATACAGGTTAGATAACTTAACCTCAGTCACTCAGAGGAGAGACTCATATTTGAACCCAGAAACGCTCTAGCACCTGGGCTTTGGTGGTGGTGCTGGCATGGAAGAGGGGGAAGATCAGTGTGAAGGGGCAAGAGGGGAGGGCCTTGCGTCCATTCTCGGGGTCAGAGGGCAGAGCACAGCCCCTCAAGCACCGCACTGTGCCTGGCTCTGAGTCTGTGCTCTGTAAGCATGGGTGGAATGGAAGCTCTGATGCTCCTTTGTGCCAGGTACTGTCTTAACACTTCATTCACATCTCAATGTGTGTTTGATCATTTCCCTTGCAGATGGGGGCCTTCACCCAGCGCTATGAGATGTCTCCCCGCCAGTGTCACCCAACCAGGAAGGGGTGAGTCAGACGCTGCCCTCCCGGCTCTCTCGGATTCCAAACTCCTGGCTCTTTCCTGCTCAGCCAGCTCCCCTCCAGAAGGAAGCTCTGCCCAGAAACATGCCCGGTTGGCATTGCTCAGCCTGGGAGCCTCGGTTGGCCCGAATCCCAGTGCCACCCACGCTGCCCTTCTTCTGGGCCATAAAGATCCTCTCCTCTCACCCCTGCCTGGCCCTGGCAAAAAACAGCGAGACCACCCCAGGTGGTGCTCTCAATAACGCTTCCTGACAGAGGGCGGCTGCTCTAGCCCCTCATCTCCATTATCCTCTACTTTGTGGCTCTGACTGGAATCTTCCAAATCCAGATGGGCAAGGAGGGCGGAGCTGTGACTCCATGGCCGTGGGCTCCCGGGAGCTCCCAGGGAAAGCTTTCCCTAGCAGTCCCCTCAGAGCCTGTGGATTCTCGCTGTGAACAGTCCAACACCCAGCCCTGCCTTCAGAGAACCCTGGGCGTGAGTGAGGGTGGGGGGGGTGAGTTTAGCGGTAGCCCAGGCTGGCCGTTGGCTCCCTGTCCCCTGCGTGCCGTGAGAGGGAGATGGGAAAGGAGCAGAAGTCAGCTCGGAGTCAGGCATTTCCAGGGACAGTTCTGCCCCCAGAGGGGATCACTTTTTCCTCTTTGGGGGCAACCATGCGCCCACCACAATTTGCTTCTTTCTTTTTCTTTATTACTTTTTATTTGAATATAATTTGGGGCCTACAAAAAAGTTGCAAGAGCAGTACAAAGAATTCCCATATACCCTTCACCTGGATTCTCCAAATGTAAACGCTTCATCACATTTGCTTTATTCTTTTCTGTTTCTCTCTAGATAGATATATAGGAGAGAAAGATGTATTTTTTTTCAGAACCGTTTCACAGTAAGCTGCAGACAGAACACCTCTTTTACCTCTAAATACTTCAGCGTGTATTTCTTAAAAACAAATGACATTCTCTTACAATATGATATCTTACAATGTAATTACCAAAATCAGGTAATTAACACTGAGACAGCATTATAATCTAATCTACAAACTTTATTCAGATCTTGCCATTTGTCCCTAGAATGTCCTTTATAACAAAAGGAAACTCTGAACCCCATATGGCATTCGGTTGTCGTATCTCTCAGCCTCTTTCAATCTAGAAGAGTTCCTTAGTTTTTCTGTCTTTGAAGACATTGACGATTTTTAAGAGAAGTGGTCAGTTAGTTGTAGAATGCCCCTCAGTTTTGGTTTGTCAGATATTTCTTCATGATTACTTTCAGGTTATACACTTTCAACTGGACGATCACAGAAATGTCCTGCATTCTTCTCAATGCCTCCTTAACAATTTGCCCCATTCTGGTGATGGGGTTAACTGTGATCACTGGGTTAAGGGGTGCCTCTATATTTTAAAGCTAAAAACAAATAGAAAAGCTTGAATTCTAGTCATACCCTCTCTAACTCCCAGCTCAGAAGCCACAAAACCCCCCACCACCAATTTGTTTGCTTACTCAGAAAAAACTTAACGTATCAGTTATCTATTGCTGCATAAGAAACCATCCCATGACACAGTGGCTTAAAATAACAGCTATTTTATTGCTTATGATTCTGTGGATCAGGAATTCAGATGGGGCCCAGTTCTTCATCTTATGTGGCTGCACTCTGCTGGGATCTTGGCTGGGGCTAAAAGATCCAAGATGTCCTCCCTCATCTCTTTGGTAGTTGGTGTTGGCTGTCAGCTGGGGTGCTTGGTTTTCCTCCGTGTGGCCTTTCCAGCAGGATAGCTTGGGCTTCTTGACATGGTGAAAATAGAAGCTGCAAGTCCTCTGAGGGCCGAGGGATGGAAGCTGACCAGCCTAACTTCTGCTGTGTTCTATTCTGAGGCCAGCCCTGATTCAATCAGAGGGGAGATAACCCTGCCTTTGGATGGGAGCAGGGGCAACGCTGACTGCAAAAGAGCATGTGAGATGGGATTTGTTTGCTCAGCCATCTTTGGAGATAGAGCACACCAAGGGTGCCTGCTTACTCACCCAGAATGTACAAGAGAGCTACAAATGAGGAACTGGGCAGTCGCCTTGGCTATGCCTTTCCCAGGGGAATATCAGTCCCCACGCTTGGAATGTTTCATTTTCACTCTCCTTTTCAGTTCTGTGCAATTCCAAAAGCCTTTCTTGGGCATCTGTTATGTAGCGATAGATACGGAGCACCTACTGTGTATGCAGGGCTCAGTGCTGAGGATCGAGGCATGAAACTGAGTTAGTCCTTGATCTCCGGGAGCTCATCACCTAGAGATAAAACTGAACTATAAACGAACCTTTGCAGGTGGTTGTCAAGAATGTGGGTGTGTGAAGGGTGGACTCCAGAGAAAGGAGGGGCTAAGTGTGGCTGGGGGCACTGGGGAAGGGACATAGAAGAGACCACGCAAGAGCTGACTCGTGAAGAAGGAGCAGATGGGCAGGCCAGGCAGAGGGGGCAGCCTAGGGTGGGCGGTGGGCGTGTTGGGGAATTACCCCTACCCAGGAATGGCTGTCAGCAAGGTATAGTGGGGCCCAGGGGAGAGTGCAAAGAGATAAGACTAAGGGGTGATCACGGACTGGAGTCTACAACCTCCAATGCTGGTGTTTCTACCTCCTTCCCTTTCTTCCGTCAGAGCGTTTGCCAGCCCAGGTCTAAGTCCTTAACCCTGTAGACTCAGTAGAATCTCCATTCAATACAGACACGGGATGGGACAAGTGAGGAAGGGGGAGAAGACTCTGTAGAGAAACTTCTTTCATCTACATAACTAAGAGCTGGGAAAATGAGAGAGCAAATGCAGTCTTGGAGTTTGGAATGGGGGATGAGAGAACGGGGGAAAGGAGGGGACAACTTGCATTTGGCGCTGCTGTGGGGTTTGGACTCCATACAGTAAGGATTTGATTACTATTTGATAGCTAGACGGCAGTTCTTTGCATGCAGCTAAGTCATAGAAGGAGCCATATGGGAAGCCATAATTTATATGGGTTACATATTTTTATATACATGCACCAACAGTCATGAGGGAGGTCACAGTTTTAAAAGGAATGTATTCTTGAAAATCTTTACATAATTAAAACCTCAACGAATTCAAGCATAGCCCGGAACGGGGTGGCGAGCCTGTCTGTTTATATCCATTAAAATGTCTCTAACACATGGCCGCTATGCGCCACCGGTTAAATTTCACTCAAGCCATTCGGCTTTGAAATGATGCAATTACTGATGCCTTTTTTTTAAACTGGGAAGATTTGCATGATTCCACATTTTGCACCTAAAGGGAGGCTTTATTTCCTACATATTTTTATGTTGCAGTATTTCTTATTTCATATTCTCTCTCTCCCATGTTACACACTCACTCACACAGAAGGGAAGACATTGCAGTAGGGTGGGTGTCTTGGGAAGAATCCTGTGGTTAAGAGGGGACCTCTGAGGGTTTCTGGTGCCTCCCTCATCATGAATGAGACAATAGAGGCTTGGCAGGTTTTGTTTCCAAGATGCTACAGTGAAAGGCAATGAAAGGTAACAGAGGAAAATCCCTCACTTGAACTCAGACATGTGGACCGATTTTCCTGTTCCGGCCAAATAACATAGCAGTGGAGAACTTGGGTTTTGTAGTCTCTGCCACCTGCTAGCTTTCTGACCTTGGGCAAGGCATTTTTCACCCCTCTGAGCCTCAGTTTCCTCATCTACAAAATGTGGTTCCTAATAGCCACCTGAAGGTGGAGATAATAGGTAACATGGTTCTTCGCACAGGGCCAGACTCAGTAAATGCTCAGTACCAGGTAGCCGTCACGCTTACCGCTTACCGTTACAACATCACCTTGGCCTGTGCCTTGCTTATCTGTTTACTTTGGTTTCCCAGCCAGACTGTGACTCCCTGAGGGCTCACTGGTGTTTACAGTCCCAGCCCAGTGCACAGAGCCGACCCAGGGAATGCGGGATGTCTGCAGGACTCCACACAATGCACCCCACACAATACGGTGCAGGGAGCTGTGGGGTGGGTTACATATGCCCTTGGGGATCTTTTCCTTCTTCCTTCAAACTGCAATCCCAGGAGCTTCCTTGCTATCTCTGGGGGCAGGAGGGGAAGCAATCCCCACCTCCTCCCTTTCTGGTGAGATGTGGAACCCACGTTTCTCTGTGCCCCACCCTTCCACTCAGGGGTAGATGGAACACGCTGGTAAACGTCTTTTACCCCCAAGCACTGGGGACTCAAAGGGGCAGATCTGCATTTTAAACAACCACTGAGGAGCAAGGGCAGTGCTAAACACAGAGAAAGTGCTCACTAATGCTAATGGGCCAACTATCGAGGGAGACTTTCCTAAAGAGAATAATCTCCTACCTGCTCAACCTACAGAGGGCTGGTGCTGTCAGCACCCTAAGTATTGGTTTCTGTCCCCTAAACAAAAGTTGACAGAGACCAGAACTTGGAGAGGAAAGAAAATAACTTTTACGACACCTATTGCATCTCTGACTTCGAATCTTGCCGAATCCCCCAACTCCCAGCAGTATGACCTCCACTTTGCAGTTCAGGAAACTCCTGCTCAGAGAGGTTAAGTGACTGGTTGGAGAACACACAGCCTACAGGCTGCAAAGCTGGGATCCAGACCTGATCTGTGCCACACCAAGGCCAGTGTGCTTTCTTGCGTCTTTCCCTCAGGCAGAGGCCATGAGGCCAACTCAGAGGAATGGAATGTCTGACATTCATGGGCCTCTCTGACTCCCCCAGAAGCTCCTGGGGGATCTTGACTCATGTGCAGGAAGTCAGTCCCCTCAGCCCCAGCCTGCCTCCTCCCCAAATCCACCAGATGTCTCAGCATTCTCAGAACCCACCTTGTACTCCTCGTGGTGCTTTGGTACACACTGTTCCTGAGTCTGGTTTTCCCTTTCCCCACCCCTTTTGCCTTGAAAACTCCTTTACCTCCTTAATGATCCAGATCAAGTGTCTCCCTGACCCTACACATATAACTCACACCCTTATTTTTTCTCCCATTCAAGCAAGGCTTCCATGTACCTTTGTACAGGTTGTGCACTGCACAACTCTAGAGGCACCATTTGCAAAGATCACAGTGGTATTGTCTAGATGCTCCTTTATATGAGTTGTAATAATGTCTGTTTGTGGCTCTAAATCTGAGGGTAAGGATGAAGTCGTGATAGGCACCACACCCAGTGCCTAGTACAGGGCCTACTGCTTAACAAATGTTGAATAGATGAATGAATGAATCTTACAAGATACAACTCTAATGTACGGAGACCACAAACATCCCAGTACTTGCCTTTCCAAACAAGTGTTTCCCCTGCCACAGTCATCTCTCCAGGGACTTACTCTCTTATTCCAGGAAAGCTCTCAATGCTTAAAGCCCTTTTGGAACTCCTCTCTAGGGATTTCCTTCAGAGCCAGGCTCCAAGCCATGCAAGTCATCCCTGCTCGTTATTTTGCAATCACGGATCTTTTCTCACCCAGAGCGATCCCAGCCAGCTTCATCTCCTACCTTGTTCATCAGACCGGGCTCCATTTAACTTTGGGCCCCATCCAGAAAGCAAGTCCACTCTCCAAGAGCAAGGACCCGCCTGTCTCTGAGGAAACGTCAGGACAAACTGCCGAGGTGCTGAAGACTAGTGAGCAGCCAGCTCCCGAAATACTGTGCCAGGGCCGCTGCATCCGGGCAGCCTGTCTGGCCAGGGGTCGGGCTTCCCAGGGGCCTCCTCTGAAGGAGCATGCTTACTTCGCCATGTATGTTCTGGTGTGCAGACTTCAAAAATTCACTTTTAATCTCACAGCCTTGTCAGGAACTAACCGAGTGTTAGTTACTGAGCATTCACTGGGTGCTACAATTTTTATGAAAATTGTCTCCTTTAATCTTTGTAACCATTGGGTGGGATGGATCTAACTCTGCCCATTTTACAGATGAGGAAATTGAGGCTTGGAGAGGTAAAGTGACCTTCCCAGGTGCTGTACTGGGTCACTGCAGAGCTGAGACTTGGACCCGGATCTGTCTGCCTTCCAAACCAATGTTTTTTGTTGTTGTTGTTTTGTTTTACTATAAGCACCAGCATTGCCCTTTTACCCTGCAGACACTGTTTCCTGTGCTGGTTTACCATCCAGGAGGTAGAAATCTGGATTTCATGTGATTCGCCACTCGTGAGGCATTGCTGGCTCCTCTCCGTTGCCAGCAGGACGTGCTGGGCTCCTGCCCCCGGGGCTCCTCCAATGAGGTTCATTTGTGTAAATCCCTCCACACTCTTCCCTCGTCCTCCTTGTGATCACAGGCACCCAGATCTCCGGCTGGGTCAGGGGTGCTGTCACTAGATATGAAACCAGGTTCAAAATGTGGGCCACATTAGCACTAGGCTCTAAAACAGGTAAATCTCACAAACTGGATTTTTTTTTTTTGCAGTTAGATACCACAATTCTTCACCCTTGTATTCAAGAGTGTGGGTCACAGAGCATTAGTGATGAGTCTTAGTTGTTTATTAATTTCTGTCCTGAGTCCATCCTCTGTGTTCAATACATTTCAAACACACTGAGGATTGAAGACTCAATCAACACTTACTAAGCACTTCTCCATGTTCTAGAACAAGGGTCATTGATCTATAGCCCTTGGGCCCAATCTAGACAGACACCTGTTTTTGTAAATAAAGTTTCATCGGAACGCAGGCACCCCCCATTTGTTTACAGAATGTCTATGGCTGTTTCCATGCTACAAGGGCAGAGTTGAATAGTTAACTGTATGACCCTCAAGGCTGAAAATATTTACCCTCTGACTCTTTACTGAAAAAATATTGTGACTGGAACTTCTATGGTGGTCCAGTGGGTAAGGCTCCGAGCTCCCAATGCAGGGGGCCCAGGTTCGATCCCTGGTGGGGGAACTAGATCCCACATGCATGCTGCAACTAAAGATCCCACACGCCGCAACAAAGGATCCTGCATGGCACAACAAAGGATCCTGCATGCCGCACGAATATCCCGAGTGCCACAGCCAAGACCCAGTGCAGCCAAAATAAATAAATAAATAAATACTTTTTAAAAAGAAGTCTTTAAAAAAATATTGTGACCTCAGTTCTAGAAGACATTGGATGTTTTTCTGACTTCCCAGCCTCTGAACCCCCTTCTTATAATTAAGGAATCTCCCATCTAATGAGATGGGGCTCACTGCCTACCTTAGAACCTGAAAACACAGATACTCACTGCAGCGGGTTGAATAGTGGCCCCAAAAGATATGTCCACATCCTAAACCCCAGAACCTGTGAATGTGACCTTATTTGGTAAAAGGGTCTTTGCAGAAGCAATTAAGTTAAGGGTCTGGAGATGAGATCTTCCTGGATTATCCAAGTGGGCCCTAAATCCAATGGCAGATATCCTTATAAGAGACACACAGAGGAGAGACACAGAGAGAGAAGAGGAGAAGGCCATGTGAAGACAGAAGCATAGAATGGAGTGACATAGGCACAAGGAAGAGTGACAGCCACCAGAGGCAGAAGAGGCAGGGAAGGATTCTTCCCTAGAACCTCCAGAGGAACGGCAGCCCTGCCAACGCCTGGAATTTGGACTTGAGGCCTGCAGAACTGTGAGAGAATAAACTTCTGTGGTTTCAAACCCCCTCGGTGGTGGTTATTTGTTACAGCAGCCACAGAAAACTAATACGCTCACTTTCCCAGCTTCCCTTGCAGTGAGGCACAGACATGTGACTCAAATCTACCAATCAGATGCACCTTCCTAGGTTAAATGGAAGCTAGCTAATGATGAGAGGAAGCAGGGACCACACCTGTCCCGTGCCTTCTCTATGCTGGTGAGAATGGCATTAGGAGCAGCTCTGTGGTGTTTTCAGAGATATCAGTGGCTGCAGTTTTAGTGGCATTGACCAGTGTCCAGAACTGTTGGTGATGACAGGCATGTTACTGTAACTGTGCCAGAGGGGACAGTAGCAGCATCTTCACTATTAGACTGCTTCTCCAGGGATTTAGGGTATAGCTCCTGGCTGCACAAACTCCAAGTTTAATTTACCAGCTGGAAATTCTGCAAGCTACCCCATATCCTCTGAGTGCATTTTCTTTTGTGATAAAATTAGCCAGAGTTTGTGTCTGTTGTCTTCAAGGCTGTACTCAAGCGGGCTTATCTCAGCTCAGAAGACCCAGTGGTTCACTCCTCTCCCCAACTCCTCATTCAGCAATGTCATGTTGGTAGCTTAAAATTGGCAGCGATGGGAGTATTTACACCATAGAAATTGGCAAGTGCTACCAATCAGAGCTTTTTATTTTTCAAGGAGTTGATTTATCAGCAGCAGTACCACAGGATCTTTCCAACTAAAGCTCTGATTGATAGCCATGGAGCATCTCATTTCATCCTTGTATCCCTCCAATAAGGTTTTTTTAAAATATATATATTTATTTATTTGTTTATTTGGTTGTGCTGGGTCTTAGTTGTGGCTCGCCGGCTCCTTAGCTGCAGCAGGCGGGCTCCTTAGTTGCGACTTGCCAGCTTCTTAGTTGCGGCACATGGGCTCCTTAGTTGTGGGATGTGAAGTCTTAGTTACAGCTTGCATGTGGTTTCTAGTTCCCTGACCAGGGATCGAACCCGGGCCCCCTGCATTGGGAGCACAGAGTCTTAACCACTGTGCCACCAGGGAAGTCCCCTGCCAATAAGATTTTACGATCATCTTTCTACAATGAGCAATCCAAGAGAGATGAAGGGATTGTTCAATGTCATATGTCTATGAGGTGATAAATGAGGGACCTGAACTTCTGATTTCCCATCCTCTAAATCAAAATAAGGCTAATGACCACTTTTTTTTTGAAAGTGAAGATTTAAAGATAGACTGCACCAAAAATCAAACAACAAAAACCACACAAACCTCCACAATACCCAAGGGACACTGTCTGGCCTAAACTCATCCAAATCACCAAGGGTCTTGCAGAAGAGGGATCCCTCCTGGCAGAAAGTTTTCAGGTGAGAGCCTGAGTTCAGAGGCGTTTCGATTAGATAGATCTGAAGTACAGTCTGCTTTGCAGTTAAAACTCCCTTGATGCTCTCAATGAAGGAGACAGCCTTCCACATTTGGAGAGGAGTAGACTGCAGGTGCAATAAACAGGCTAGAGGGAGGCAGACAGTCTCACCTTGATGCTCTCAGAGTCCAAGTCTTGCTCTGTGGGCACAGACAGATTTACCATTAGCAGGAGACATAGAGAGCCTCGGTGCTCATTTCCAGGGGAGAGATTTATAATGCCCACACAGCTGTTGGAGCGCAGCTCTAGCCAGATACCATGTGCTGGGCAGCTTCCGGTCTGAAGACACAAATTCACTCCTGCCGGCTCAGCCTGGAGTCTGGAACTTGGGAACAACAGAAGGAATCCTGTGGATGTTTCCCTGATGGAATCACACCACCTTGTCCCTTTGGCTTCCCCTGGACACGTGCTTGCCTATTGTGAAGAATGCCACATCCTGACCTCTGCCCAGAAGACGGACAGGTGCACAGGGATGCTGGGGGTGACGACAGGAGACTGCGCATGACCCCATGCCTGCGTTCCGCCGCTCCCAGCAGGTGCCTGGGGGCGCTGCTGTGGGTCAGGCTGGAAACCACCATAGAAATTGGCAAGAGCCAGAGCTTTACGCCAGCTGCAGGGGGTGGGCACCTCCAAGACAGAGTCCTGCAGTAATAAAGATAAAGGCCTCTTCTGTTTTGTGAGACGTACTATGTGTTCTACATACATGAGTTCAAATCTTTACAACAGCCCTGCTGGGCATGCACTATACCCCCATTTTTCTGATGTTGAAACAGAGGCCTGGCGAGATTAAGAAGTATAACCAAGTCCACAATCTGTAAGTGCAAAGGCAGGATCAGAACCCAGGACTATATGATTCCAGTGCTTAGGTATTGAACAGGGTTGAACAGTGTCCCCCCAGTTCATGTCCACCCTGAACCTGTGAATGTGACCTTAGTTGGAAATAGTTTGTGATTAGTTAAGATGAGTTCAGGCTGGAGTAGGGTGGTGTCCTTGTGAGAAGAGGGAGATTTCGACACAGAGACCACAGGGAAGGCAATGATGGGAAGATGGAGGGGTTGAGACTGGGGCGATGTGTCTCCAAGGAGCACTAAGGATGGCAAGCAACCACAAAAGCTAGAAAGATCAAGGAAGTATCCTCCCCTAGAGACTTCGGTGGGAGCGTGGCCCTGCTGATGCCTTGATTATAGAATTCTGGCTTCCACAACTGTGAGAACAAATTTCTAGTGTCTTCAACCATTCAGTTTGTGGTACTTTGTTACGGCAGCCCTAGGAGACTAAAACAGCTACTTTGGGAAGATGGGCTTTCATGCCAGGGGGCCTGGGAGAGGCAGGGGAGACTGCTCACACACCCTGTCCTCTTTTGTCCTACCTTCATCTGTGCTCATCTCCTCTCTGCCAGGACCACACCTGGGAAGCTGTAGGACCAGGCTGCTTCCCGGTCCCTGATCAGAGAGAAACCCAAGAGAACTCTCACTGGGCCCGAAGACCCAAGGCCAAATGACTAGCCCCTACCCCTTCCCTTTCCTTTTCCTCAGGAACCTTCCTTAACCAACCCTGTGGGCCTCTGCAGCTGCAGGTTCGATGTAAGGCAGGGGCGTTGTGGGGGAGGGAGACCCATTTCTGTCAGTAAACAGCCCTCTGGGGGCTTCTTGACTGGTAGCTGGTGGCCTGGAGGGCCTCGTGTCAATTTGGTGTGATGCTGGGCGAGTCATTTTACCTCAGAGAGGCTCCTGAGGAACCGGGCTGCACCTCAGCCTTCCAAAAACAGGTCCTACAGGCAGGGACGCCCTCCAAGTGACAGCTCGGCAATGTTCTTCTTCTTATGTTCTTGTTTGTTTGTCTGGGATTGGAAAGCCCTCTGCTGTCACCCTGTGTCTCTGGGGACCACCACAGCAGTTCCAAGACCCTGTGCTTGGGTCCACCCTGCCGGTGGGCCCGTCTGCCAGGGAAGCACTGGAAAGGAGCGTGTCACCCTCTGCTTGAGCAAATGTCTCTCAGGAGAGGCATGGCGAGCAGACTACCTATGTTACCACCATTCAGTGGCATCCTTCTCTCCTAGACAGTGGTCCAGTCTCATTTCCCATTGAGTTCCCCAGATCTGACACAGAACAGTTTCTTTGTAAATGTGTGGACCGAACAAACCCCCAACTCACCATAATCATCTTGATTGTCTCAAACCAGTCCATTCATTGACTGAATTGATCCAACCAACAGAGCTGCCATTTTGGACCTCCTACTACGGGCCTGCAGTCTGATATTTGTCATCCCAAGAGAGTGTATTACTATGGCATTGTTTGCTCAGGCCCACACAGCTGAGATGCAACAGAGGCAGGATTTGAGCCCAGGTCTGTAGAGCTCTGGGGTTCCCTCCAACCCCAATCCCTTTCCAAGACCCCTACTCCCCTCACGCCAGTCACCTAGTTGGGGTCTGTGGACACACAGCCTTAGTCCAGATCTTTCAGAGAGTAAGTTTTTTAAAGTTCCGTCTTGAAGTTAAACATTCTTGATACGGGGTTTCTCAGACACTCTTCAGCCCACACATTCCCCCAGGAAGCGGGGGGACGGCGACCTCTTACCAGGACATCTTGTCGCTATTTTTATGGAGTTGATCTTGTCCCGCAGCAAAAGTGACCTGGAGGGTCCAGGAGTGTGGGGTGAGTTTTCTTAGCCCCCTCAGATCATTGAGCTTTGAGTTTCTCAGGATCTCCATTGCTAGGGAAGTAGTCTTTTCATGGGGAGATGATGATGATGATGATATTATGACACTAACGATTACCACTTCTTAGGTCTGCGCCATATACTGTGCTAAACTCTTCCACATCTACTTAGTCCTCAATGAATCCTGTGCCAAAGGACACTGTCCCCATTTCACAGACGAGAACACTGAGGTCACTCTCACAGGATTCAAACCTTATTCCAACCAATAAGCTGCCTCTTACTCCATGACGCACGGATGCCACTGGACAGAGCTGACCACAGAAGGGTCTTCCAGAATGATCTAACAGTAGCCTGCCTCCTTGGCCTGCAGAGTTTTGCCCTGGAGACATCAATAAGAGACTCAATTTACTTCTGTCCAGAAACCAGCAGGGCCTCCTTGTGCCATGGCCCCCAGGTAAGTGGGACCCAGCATGGGGCCAAGGTTTCCTTGAGCCTCCTTTTGACCTGTCAGTGGATTCCTTCAAATCAGCCCAGTTTTCCTGTGTTTAAAAGGAGACTAATCACAGCTAAGCAGTTTGAAGTCCTGGTCTGAAAAGCATCATTATTACTCCCTTGAGGGTCTTGGCATCTCAGGGCCTGAAGAAAAAGAAAAAGAAAAAAAAAAACCACATTGATTTCTAATGCAAATTGGGTTTGAAGAGGATCCCAGCCTCTCTGGAGTTCCCAGTCACCCACAGAGGAGGGCACACCCCAGGGGGGACTGTTGCCTCGGGCAAAGAATTTCCTCTTGTCAAGACAAAACCCAGATATGGTCCTTTCCCGCTTTCAGACCCCACCCGCTGCCTGCCCCTAGGAATGTGCAGCCTCGACTTGACTTAAGTCAGAGCAGAATTCCCATGTCTGTGATCACAGGGCTGCTTTTCTCTCCCTCCCCTCCTTCCCTCCCACTACCCTACCCACCATGTGTGCACACACACGTCCTCACATATACACGCACGTGTGTGCACTCACAAACATAGTTCTCACACGGACACACACAACACACTTACAGACATTCTCACACACACACACACACACACTCACTCACTCCCTGGCCCTTCCCTGTTAGTACTTGTTTCTCTGTGGCATCATTTTCCTTGCCGTTTTCTTTGTGGTTTTGCCTGCTAATCACCCCCTCTCCCCAGACCCTGGGATCTTCAGCCAGTCTGTCGAAATACCTGATGTATTTGCTCAGAAAGACAAGAGCAAATGCAACTCGGGTTTGATGGAAATTTGCTTCTCCTAAGTCTGCTATCAACTTCACCCTGCCCCCACCCTGCCGAAAAAAAACAAAGGGAAGGAAGTGGATTCTTGAAGGCCTTCTCCCTTCCTGGCACCGGGCACAGCCTTCTCTCCCTCCCATCCACCCTCAGAGATCGAGATGATTTTTCCCATGTCTTGGATGAGGAAGTCAAGGCACAGAGAAGCTTGCTGATTCGTGTTAGGTTAATTAATTCTTTCAAAACGTATTTCTTGAGTACCTACTATGTGCCAGGCCCTGTTCTGGCAGTGGAGGATGCCACATTGAACAGGACAAAGAACCTGGCCCCTGGGCACACGCTCCAAGACCAGTGAGTCGGAGAACAAGGAGCCGCCCTTTGGTTTCTGTAACTCCAGATCCTTAGTTTTTCTATGTCCCTGCAGGGCCACTCTGGTGCCTTAGTCACTTTTGCCTTTGTGGATCCCTTCCTCCATAATTATGTTTTATGGCTTCTTTCGTATAAAGACAAATATAATCTAGGCCAAATTCAAAATTAAAACATTTTCTTTGACTCTGGAAGTCAGGTTTTCTTACTTCTGATTTTCAAAGAAATGAAGACATTTTCCTGGGCCGTAGGCACTGTGCTGCTGTACATAACAGGTCCATCAGGGCCCTGTGTCCCTAAACACCCAGGTGGGGTTACCTCCCCTTAAAAAGTGAGCCTTGGGACTATTCACCATAGCTGAAAAGTGAAAATACCCAGATATCCATCAACGGATGGATAAACAAAATGTGGTCCATCCAGACAATGGAATATTATTCAGCCATAAAAAGAAATGAAATAATGACGGATGCTACAGCATGGAAGATCTTTGAAGACATGATGCTAAGTGAAAGGAGCCAGTCACAGAAGGCCACGTACCGTAGGATTCCATCTATCCGAAAGGCCCAGAATAGGTAAATCGGTAGAGATAGAAAGCAGAGTAGTGGTTGACAGGGGCTGGGTGGGGGGGCAGGGAGTGACCACTTAACAGGTACGGAGTTTCCTTTTGGGGGTGATGAAAGTGTTTTGGAACTAGATCAGGATGGTCGTACGACCTTGTGAATGTTAATGTTATGTTCTGTGAATTCCGTCTCAATTAAGACACAATAACACTGGTGCCTGCGACTTCCCTGTCTAACTCACGCTGGAGGCTCTGGGTAGGAGCTGCTGGCCGTTCCCCCCATACTTCCACTCCCACCTCCCTCCTCCCATGTCGTGGCCTTTTCCTGGAGTGATAGAAATTACCTTGGCCGAGGAATCCTGGCTGTGCTTCCGATGTCCTGTGGGGTACAGGCCAGAGATTGCACGTGGTGACCCCAGGGCCCAATCTGGCCTGCTGATATATTTTCCTTGGCCTGTACAGCGTTCTTAAGAATTTCCAGTTAGGTGCCAACATTTCAAAACCGAGAGATTTCACATGAAACACACCCGCATATTTCCAGCTTCTCAGGAGAATTTTAGAGGCGCTCACCACTCTGGGCCCCCTTCCCTCATGGCTGTGGGAAACAGGCCGCTGCTGCTGCCCCGTTAAGAGGGGCCCTTCTCTCCAGTTTGCCACAGTTCCCACCACTCCTCATCATCTTGGACAGTGTTGGTTGCTCCTGGCTGACCCTTGTGGCATTGGATTTTGTGACCCCAGCCTTAGGCAAAGGACCGAACCTCTCCAGGCCTCCTCAGCAAAATCAGAAGGTGGATTAGGGGATCGTTAAGGGTCTTTTCAGCTGACAGTCTGTGATTCTTAGCTGCAAACTTGATTGTCTACCTGTGACTTTGCTGGACCTGGGAGTCTGCCTGATGTGAAGGTTCGGGGATGGAGAGTGAGAAGTTGTTCAAGGGATACTCTTGGTGCCTTGCTTAGAATCCCTTTAGAGGGGTGATGTGCACCGCCCCCCCCCGACTCTGGGAGGAACTGGGAGTGTTGACTGTCCTCGAGAGGCATCCGTCAGACACCATCACCGTCTCCCCTTCTAGGACTGCCAGATTTAGTGAAAAACAAAAACACCTGGCACCCAGTTCGTTTGGCGTTCCAGAGGAGCAGTGGATAGTATTTTTAGTATAAGCGTATCCCATGCAGTAGTTGGGATATACTTATACTAACAAGGCAGCTTGTGTTTTACCTGGCAGCACCCCTTTTACAGAGGAGGAAAAGGAGCCTGGGAAGGGTGAGTCACTTTCCCCAGTAAGTGGCAGATCCAGGAGCCCAAGCTGGGTCAGTCTGAGTCTAGAAGACTCCTCAAGCCTGCGGCCACGAAGACTTCTGGGAGGATCAAAGTACTTGATGCACAGGAAACATGATTTTAAAAGAATAAGCCCCGCTCAGGTGGGAGAGGTGGCTACTTTTTTGTGCATCTCTCTTGCTCTCCAGACTCTTCTGTGGCCTTTCTGTTGGCACAGCGTCCAACATGGGACCCAGCACACAGTAGGCGTTCGTGCAGCCTTTTGTCCCAGGGAAGCGAAAGATGGGTTCTGCAAAGTCCTGGCATTCAGCACAGCGCCTGGTGCCTAGTGGGTGCTTGATAAATATTTGATGACTGGGTGATCGTTTTTACAAGGACAGGTGACATTTCCCTCTCTGATCACTGTCAGAGGACACCACAGTGCAGGAAGCCCACGGGGGCCGCCCACTGAAACCCATAAATCACCGCGTACCTTAACGGCTGTGCCGCCACCTACATCTGTCTCGCTCGCCTGTGAACATTCTCTGAAACTCACTCATAATCATGACTGAAAGCAACATGTTCCCAATTTCCATATTATTAGAAAGAGGTGGAGCTCGCCATAAATGATTCAAGATGTGTCAATCAAATGACAATACAAATGAGGCATTTATTTATTTTCGCCTCTCGCAGCAGACTTGCTTTGTTCCCACGTTCTCCTTCTGGGGGGTTTCTCGCGCCCTCCTTTTCTCTTTGAAGTGCGTTGGCTAATATTTTATTCATTATAGAATTTAACAAAGGCTGCATGGTGAAAGAATCCAGTGTGGTACCTCTAAGACAGTGGTTAGCAGTACGATGTGAAGACCTCAGGGCTCCACTTGGTTCCAGAAAATTCTGGTTCTTCTTCTGAGTTGATTCAGTCATTGGGGGAGCAGGGACACAGCAGTGAGCAGGGCAGACACAATCCCTGCCCTCGTGGAGCTGACATTCCAATGGTGACGATTTTTGTGTGCCCTCGATGGGAGGCTCAGCCCTTCTGGGCCTCTCCTCTCTGATGGTTGGTTAGGCTGCCAACTCCTACTTCAGCAGAAATCCCACGTAGCCCATTTTAAACAGTTCCTGAGTGGGGAAGGAATGAACAAATCCATCAGAATGTGCATCCTCTTTGACACTGAAGTTGCACTCCCAAGAATTTATCCTGAAGATACAATTAAGGATGTACCCAAAGACTTAACCATCAGCGGCTTCCTCTTGCCGTCTTTCTCAGTGGAGGGAAAACAGAAACCCTCTATCCGTGCAACAGACTTACAAAGTGGCTCCAGAGCCTGTGGTCTGAAGCTCTGCACCATACGCGCTTGGCACATAGCTTCTAGAAAACTCTGAAAGGGTAAAGGCAAGAGCAGTGCTCTCTGGTGATTGGACCATAGGTGGTTTTGATTTTGTTCCTTTTGGCCTATGTGTGTTTTGAGTTTTCTACTAAGACCATCCACTACTTACATACCTTACCGAAAATAGAAAGTAAAAAAGAAATATCAGTATTGAAGCCAATCAATTGATGTGCTATTTCCGTGCGCCTTCTGTTGTGAATGAACCACCCCATGTCACAGCCAGAGTCACTTGTCCCCAGACCTTGTGGCCACGGGGGTTCCCTCCCTGCACTGTCAGCCAGGGTGTACATCGCAGTCCAAGTTGCCTCCTGGTGCCATGTGGGGCTTTTGAAATCAAGGCAGGTTGCATAAGGGTGGCTCGCCCTGGAGACACAGAGCTGTTTATCACCCCTGAGTTATTTTTATTGGTGTGTAAACCGAGCTCTCCTCTTTGGGAACTTCCTGAGGCTGTAGAGAATCCTGAAACCCCTGCCGAGGGAGGATGGGGTTGGCCAGAGCTGGCCTGGGATTTTGCAGGAGGCCCCCTGTCCAGAGTCAGGAAAAGGTGTCAAAAGGAGCTTGACGCCTGGCCTGGCATCCTGGGTGTCTGCCAGACCTGTCTGGTGGAGGAGATGATGATGATGATCGCGGTGATGTTACAAATAAAGCAGATAGTCCTTGCTTTACACAGTCATGCAGACCGTAAGAACATGCAGCTGAAATTGTGCATAAACGATCTTAAAAATCAATGCGATAAGATTATTCTGTGACCTTTAACATTTTTTGTCAAAACATTGAATACCCTCTTACTGTCAGTTATAAATGTTTAAGGAAATGTAAAACTAACATGTATTTAGTATACTTCAATTTAGACCATTGCAAACATTTAGAACTAAAGTGTGGTATTTCCTTGTATAAAAATTATCAAGGATAGTTTGAACAGCAGTTGCCTTCTTCTTCTGGTTGTTTAATAATACAGAGGGAGCATCTTTTATATGCCTTGGCAAATTGTCATCTTCCTTTCTAAGACTGGCTCCGTTTCCAACATTTTATCCTTTGTACTTTAATGTTGTGAAATATCCCAGAGTTCCTGCCGGCCTCACTTCCTCTGGGATATCTTCATCCTTTCTGTCACAGCCACTTCCCTCATTCATGTCAGTAAATCTGTCTTCCTCTGGCAGCAGGTCTAGAGGCTCTTAAATGGAGACAGTGTCAACATTCCCATGACGATCTATTTCTTCTATAAGCCTGTAATCCTCTCATGGTTAATTTTATATCAATTTGGCTGGGTCCCAGTACCCAGATATTTGGTCAAACATTATTCTGGCTACTTCTGTGAAGGTATTTTCCAGATGCAATTAACATTTAAATTGGCAGACTTTGAGTAAAGCAGATTACCCTCCTTAATATAGGTGGGCCTTATCCAGTCAGTTGAAGGTCTTAATAGAAGAAGACTGACCTCCCCCAAGGAAGAGAGAATTCTGCCAGCAGATGGCTTTTAGACTCAAGCTGCAGCATGAACTGTCTCTCTAATCTGCCAGCCTACCCTGGAGATTTTTTGTTTGTTTGTTTGTTTTTTGTTTTTTTGTTTATTTGGGCTGTGTTGTGTCTCTGGTCACTGCGCGCGGGCTTTCTCTAGTTGTGGCGAGCGGGGGCTACTCTTCGTTGCGGCGCATGGGCTTCTCATTGCGGTGGCTTCTCTTGTTGTGGAGCACAGGCTCTAGGCGCATGGGCTCAGTAGTTGCGGCTTGCATGCTCTAGAGCACAGGCTCAGTAGTTGTGGCACACCGGCTTAGTTGCTCCGCAGTATGTGGGATCTTCCCGGACCAGGGCTTGAACCCGTGTCCCCTGCATTGGTAGGCGGGTTCTTAACCACTGCGCCACCAGGGAAGCCCTACCCTGGAGATTTTGTACTTACCTCCTTTATCTGTCTATCTATCTATCTATCTATGGAGAGTATATCATATCTGTGCATAACTGATATATATGTGTATATATACATATGTCTCATATATATACATATATACCTCATATATCATCTATTATTTCTGTTTCTCTGGAGAAGCCCAACCCCTGATGTTCCCCAGTGACAAACCCCACTGAAGCTTGATTCAAATCTCATTTCCAGCTTCACTTCTTCATTTCTTTGCTGCACTGCACTTTCATCTTTGTTGGCCAGTTCTTTCTTTTTATTATCTATTTGTGTAAAATGTCTGAGAGACAGGGAGGGAACACAGCTACACGCTCAGCTGTCCGTATGTCGACTGAATGGCAGATGCTCAGTGACCAGTCACCCACAGACTTGGAAAGAAGTGACGTGACGGGTCACTGACCGTGACGCCCATCAATGATTTACATAGTGATCTGGGAACTGAAGAGCTAGCAGCAAAGTTTGTACTTCGTGCAATCACTCACACTTAATATGCTGTGGTCAGTGAAATTTGAACCATATGGTGGGGGGGCGGCCAGTGCTATTTTTTTAAACTTGGTAACTGAAGTTCGTGCATATCACAACCGTGCAAAAGCGAGGACTGCTGTAATAATAAATAATAGCCAAGACTTTATGCCACCTGTGAGTCACGAGCCCCTGGGCCAGAGACATGGCCTTTCAGAGCCTCAGCTTCCCCATCTGTAAAAGGAAGGATCAAGTCCTACCTCATAAAGATCAAATGAGATAATAATACACGTAAAGTGCATCATAACTGGCACACGGCAAGTACTCAGTAAATGTGAACTCGCCTCCTTGCTACCAAGCAGACATTCCAGCACTTACACCGAACTGGAATTGTCTGCTCTCCATCTCCCCAGTGGACTGGGAGCTACTTTAGGAAAATGAACTTTTCAAGCTCTGGCCTCTGCTTCCAGAGCAGTGCCTGGCACAGAGTAGGTGCCCATTAAATGCTTGTTAAATGAGTGAATAAAAACCAAGACGAGCTTGTTCCCCAGCTGCCCATGTTAAATGTAGCTGCAGAGAGTAGCCAATAACATTTACTGAGAACTTGCCATGTGCCAGCAACTCATGATGCCAGATCCTTTATGTGCATATTATCCAGTTCACCACCCAGGCAGCCCCGTAAGGTGGGTGTTGTTATCGTCTATGTATTTAAGTTCCAGAGAGGCAGGGCTGGGGTTTCCACCCAGCCTGCAGGACCTACCAGTGTATGATCCCTGCCCAGCAGGGTCTGGCATGCCAGCAAGTGGCAGGGGGAGGCAAGGGGGGAGTGCTTTCTAAAGGGTGAGTCCTCATCAACAGGGTGCAGACCTGCAGTGATTGTGGAGCTATACCAGCCTTTGGTTCTGCCCTTTTTGCTCAGAGAGGCTTCTTGCTGTAACGCTGCACCTCGCCAGTCCTTACCAACTCCCACTGGGTCCCTTCCCTTGTGTCCCCTCCCATCCAAACCTGCCCGGCCCAGGTTTCATGGCTCCAGGCTCCTGCTTCTGTGCTGATCATGGGTGGTGCTGGGTTACTCAGCTAAACACATCCTCGCTCTCCCTTGACCACCCAAGTCACTGCTGAAGCAATTAATTAGGGAACCAGGTGCAGCCGTGGGACAGCTCATCTGTTGCTAAATTGAGCCGTTATTTAATTTTTTTATTGTTCTTCAAGTTTTCACAAGTGGGCTGTTTTGTAAGCTTCCCTTACACTCCCTGAAGTGGCTCTCCCTGCCACTCCAGGCGCAATGCACAATAGGTATTCAAGAAATTCTTGTTTGGTTTTCCTGTTGTATTATCTCTCCTGGAAAATCTAACAGCTTGTACCTCCAGAGATAGAAGAAAAGGGAGTAGATCTTGTCGCCATGTCTGGGGAGCCCGGGGACTAGTGCCACCCACCTGTCAACCCTCTCCCACCTCCCAGTACCCAGGGTACCCCTAGGGCACCAAGTTTGAAAAGCCCTCGACCATTTTCTCAATTGGCTGACTTGTCTGTTTTCTGTAAACTTCCTGAGAGCAGCAGGGATGAAAAAACAAAACAAAAAGCAGCAAGAACTTGGAGCCAGACCCAATTTGCCTGCTCGCTCTGCTACTTACTACATGCTTGAATTGCAATAAGCCCCTTAACCCTTAACCTCATGGGGCCTCAGTTTTCTCCTCTGCAAAATGGGGAGAATCATAAATACCTGCTTCATAGCATTGTTGCGATGATCAAATTAGCTACTCAAATACCACGTAAATTACCAAACGTGAGTGGATCTTTCTCCCACAATGGTCTGTTCGCAATAGGCACTAAAGAGATATTGGATGAGTGTAAGTTGACACATCACATTTCCTGAGACCTTTAGGAGCAGACTGAATGGTGGAAATCTCAGGTGCAGTGACTGGCCTGTGGGTGATTCGGGGGTGGGGGGGTGGGAGGAGGGATTCCTCTCTGCCCCTTCAATCATCTACATGGCAAAACTACTACTCTGTTTACACGTCAGACTAGTCCTGTCTCTAATACCTCTCTGGGTCTGGGCAGCAGTTCTTCCCTAAGAGGGAGAAAGAGGAACTAGTGACTTCATAGATAGCATCATCCCACCCCACTTCCCAGGGCACCCCTCCAAGCTTCCTTCCCTCCTTGGCATATGTTGGGTGGAGCCAGCTTCCTGTGGCCCCAGGAAAGGAAAGCTGGGCTCCAGTCTACACGAATTTAGGTGCCTGGAGTTTGCCAGCTCGCAACTAGGAGAGCTATTCCAATACGTTTCTCGAGAGATCGTTAGCTGAGCATTTACTGTGTGCTAAGAATTTTATGTGTGTTCATGAATCCTCACAACAAACCTGCAAGATGAGCACTATTGTTAACCCCATTTTACAGATGAGAAACTGAGGCTTAGCAATGAAAGGGAACCAAGAAGGTGCTGAGTCGGGATTTTGGGCCAAATCTGATGGGCTCCAGAGCACTTGTACTAACCACTGCCCTGCACTGCTCCTAATGCCTACGTCTCCCTCAGGACCCATGGTCACACTGTCATGGTCTGGGTAATGCTCACACTTGCAATGGGGCTCCCTTGTTGGTCCTCATAAAAGGAGAAAAACAGGCTATTTCAGCCCCAGACTCTGACCTTGTGCCTGAGGGTCGTCAGGTCTGACTCTTTGTGTTTTGCAGCTGGGTTTCCCTGATCCTCTGGGGGCCTTGGAGCTCACTCAACAATTTAAAATTTGACACATAATGATGGATCAGTCATGCTATGCCATACACTATGCAGGGCACTGAGATTATAGATATGGTGCCTGCCTGCAGGGGACAGAAAGAAAACAGATGATGGTCTTTGGGACGAAGGCCCTCCTGCTCTCTCATAGGGTGGAGTCCAAACCCAGTAAAGGAGACTCATAGAATCTCAGAGCTTGGCAATCTGTCCTTTTCTCCTGTTTTAGTTATCTATAGCTGCCTAAAAATATTCCCACGGCTTAGAGGCTTCAAACAACACATATCTATTATCTCACAGTTTTTGTGGATCTGGAGTCCAGGCAAGGTTTATCTTGGCCCTCTGCTTAACATCCCTTACTGCAGTCAAGAGGTCAGCTGGGGCTGTGATCTCATCTGAAGCTCAACCAGGAAAAGATCTACAGCTGTGGAAGGAGAGGGACAAAGGTACCCATTAGGGTCTTGCCTCAGCGGGAATAGCTAAAAGGTACCTTTATCGCTGGGAATACTAACCCCCATTGGCTTTTCTACAAGTTACCAAGGTGGAAGGGTATCTATCTTCCTTGTAGCCTTGACTTAACATTACAAAATATCCTCCACCAAATGCAAATTAAGATACCATTTTACACCCATTAGATTATCAAAAATGAACAAAATCTGATGATTTCAAGTGTTGGCAAGAATGTGATGAAATTAGAATTCTTATTTGTTGCTGGTGGGTTGGCAGTTGCTAGCGGATTAGAAATTTGGAAATATCAAGCAGAACTAAAGATACATATACCCTATGCCTCAGCAAATACATTTCTACATGTATGTCCTAGAGAAGCTCTCACATGTATACACAGACGTGCACAAAGATGTTTATTATAGTATTATTGATAAGAACAAAAAATTAGAAAACAATAACTGTCTCTTACTAAGAGGGTAGATTAATAAATGGTGGTTTATTTACAAATTAAATACTGTTCAGCAGTTAGCGTGAATAAATTTGGTCTCAACATACATATAAAAGGAAACCATAAGAGAAGAAGCGGACTGTTAAATTTTATACACGTATGGGAGCACTTCCAGAATGGGAAAGGACCTCTGAAATCCTGCCTCTCCATAAAAGCAATGAGAACACTATAAAAAAATTTGTCAAAATCAACTTTTTGTGGACTCTGGAAATTAACTAAAGGCTTACAACAACCTAAAGATTATTTTTTTAATGGCTGAATTTCAGTGACAACAGTGAGCTTCGCAATGTTTTAACTTACCCTAATTCCATCCTCCTCCCCCTAGCAGCTGCTGGAGGGATCAGATGGGTTTAGAGCTCCCCAAAAGTCCCATCCCCAGAGAACTGTCATCATTTAACCAGTCTGGTGGCTTGCTGGAAAGCTCCATGCTTAGGACTTGTCTTTATCTGACCTGACTCAGAACTCACCCAGTTCTGTAGCCATGGCATTTGTCGAAAACAGTCAGTGACAATTTTTTAACATCACAGTCACCCAAGGCAGTTTTACCATTTAGGGTTAAAAGAGGCTGACCAGGGACTTCCCTGGTGGTCCAATGGTTAAGGATCCACCTTCCAATGCAGGGGGCGTGGGTTCAATCCCTGGTCGGGGAACTAAGATCCCACATGCCATGGGGCAACTAAGCCCATGTGCCACAATTAGAGAGCCCATGCACTGCAGTGAAGGATCCCACATGCCACAACGAAAGATCCTGCATGCCGCAACGAAGATCCCACATGCTACAATGAAGATCCCGTGTGCCGCAACTAAAAAAAACTGATGTAGCCAAATAAAGAAATATTAAAAATACACATATAGGGCTTCCCTGTTGGCGCAGTGGTTGAGAGTCCGCCTGCCGATGCAGGGGACGCGGGTTCGTGCCCCGGTCCGGGAAGATCCCACATGCCGCAGAGCAGCTGGGCCCGTGAGCCATGGCCGCTAAGCCTGCATGTCCGGAGCCTGTGCTCCACAACGGGAGAGGCCACGACAGTGAGAGGCCCACGTACGGCAAAAAAAAAAAAAAAAAAAAAAAATATATATATATATATATATTTTAAATGGCATTTAAAAAAAAAAGAGGCTCACCAAACGACTAAAAAGAAAAACAAAAAAGAAAACAGAGCTATCAGCTGTCTGTCGGGGGCTTTGAAAAGCTCTGATATAAACCTGGGAATCTAGAAGGCCATGCACATATGCAAGACTATGTGTATGCTCAAGAAATACGTTAGAAGGCCCTTATGTCTCAACTCTAGCTGACCTTGAGGAGCTTTACAAGCAGAAGTGAAGGTTAAGGTATTTATAAAAACTGCCTGCCACAGCATGGAACCTATAGCCCAACACACATAAGCCTTCAGCAAAGATTGGGAGACTAACTAGTTCAAGGCATTTAAGAAAATCTCTGTTCAATAAAAAGCTGACCACTGGGGCTTCCCTGGTGGCACAGCTGTTAACAATCCGCCTGCCAATGCAGGGGACACGGGTTTGAGCTCTGGTCCAGGAAGATCCCACGTGCCACGGAGCAACTAAGCCCGTGCACCACAACTACTGAGCCTGTGCTCTAGAGCCCGTGAGCCACAACTACTGAGCCTACGTGCCACAACTACTGAAGCCTGTGCACCTAGAGCCCGTGCTCCACAACAAGAGAAGCCACCACAATGAGAAACCCGTGCATTGCAATGAAGAGTAGCCCCCACTTGCTGCAACTAGAGAAAGCCCACGCACAGCAACAAAGACCAATGCAGCCAAAAATAAATTAAATAAATAAATTTATTTTTAAAAAAAGCTGACCACTAAGCTAGCCAAGTAGAGATTTCAGTGACCATGCACAACAAAAATTAAAGACTTCACAGAGTAAGTACAGGAAAGTCACTAAACAAACAGTAACAACAACGAGCAGCAAAAGCGGGAGGAAATCTGATTTCTAGAGTTGCCATATTATGTTACTAAAAATGTCCAGTTTTCTATAAAAAATATTAGACATTCAAAAAACCAGGAATAGGGCTTCCCTGTTGGCGCAGTGGTTGAGAGTCCGCCTGCCGATGCAGGGGACACGGGTTTGTGCCCCGGTCCAGGAAGATCCCACATGCCGCGGAGCAGCTGGGACCGTGAGCCATGGCCGCTGAGCCTGTGCATCCAGAGCCTGTGCTCCGCAACGAGAGGCCACAACAGTGAGAGGCCCGCATACCGCAAAACAAAAACAACAACAAAAACAAAAAAACCAGGAATATATGGTTCATACACAGGAATTAGTCCCTTGGAAAACCAAGACATTTGACTTACTAGACAAAGATTTTAAATCAGATGTTTTAAATTTGTTCAAAGAACTAAAATAAACCATGTCTAAATCATAAAAGGAAAGTATGAGATGAGGTATTGCCAAATAGAGATATCAGTAAAGGGATAGAAATTATTTTTTAAAGATCCACATAGATATTCTGGTGTTGAAAATTGCAGTGCCATAATCAGAATGAAAAATTCAGTGGAGGGACTCAAGAGCAGATCTGAGTTGGCAGAAGAAAGAATTAGCAAACATGAAGACAGGTGAGTTGAGAGTATCCAGTTTGAGCAACAGAAAGAAAAATGAAGATAAATGAACAGAGCCCCAGAGACCTGTGGTATACCATCACACATACTCACTGTGCATAATGGGAGTCCCCAAAGGAAAAGTGAGAAACGGGCAGAAGGAATATCTGAATAATAATATCGCAAATTTGATTTAAAACAAACTAATCTCACATCCAAGAAGCTTAACAAACTCCAAGTAGGGTAAACTCAAAGAATCCATATCTAGACACAGATATGTTACAGATAGACAAACTGTCAAAAGGGAAGACCAAGAGAAAGTCTCGAAAGCAGAGAAAAGTGGCCCATCACCTCAATAAGATTAACAGTGGATTTCTCATCAGAAATCATGAAGTTTGGGAAGCAGTGGGATGACATATTCAGGATACCAAAAGGAAGACTGCCAACAAAGAATTCCATACACAGTATATCTATCCTTCAAAAATGAAGATGAGAGCTTCCCTGGTGGCGCAGTGGTTGGGAGTCCGCCTGCCGATGCAGGGGACACGGGTTCGTGCCCCGGTCCGGGAGGATCCCACGTGCCATGGAGCGCCTGGGCCCGTGAGCCATGGCCGCTGAGCCTGCGTGTCCGGAGCCTGTGCTCCGCAACGGGAGAGGCCACAGCAGTGAGAGGCCCGCGTACTGCAAAAACAAAAAACAAAAACAAAAACATAATGATAATCAATCACGGAGGCAACAGAGCCCTGAAATGCATGAAGCAAAAACTGACAGAAATGTGAGGAGAACTAGACTACTCAGCAATAAAAGCTGGAGACGTCAGTACTGTACTATCCAAAAGGGAGAAGATAAACAAAGAAATAGAAGACTTGAACAGTACTATAAACCAACCAGACCTCTTAGATGTCCGTAGAACACTTCACCCCAAAACATCAGAAACCATTCTTCTCAAGTGCACATGGAACGTTCTCTAGGCTAGACCATAAGCTAGGCCTTTGAAAAGTTCTCATTAAATTTTAAAGGATTTGATATGTAACTAAATAAACTTCCTATGAAGAAAAGCCCAGGCACAGGTGGCTTCACTGGTGAATTCTACCTAACATTTAAAGAATAATTAACACTGATCCTTCATACACTCTCCCAAAAAATAGAAGAAGAGAGAATACTTCCCAAATCATTCTATGTGGCCAGTATTACCAAGATACCCAAACCAAAGACATCAAAAGAAAAGTATAGACCAATATCTCTTGTGAATATGGATGCAGAACTTCTCAACAAAGCAAACTAAATCCAGCAACATATAAAGTGGATTATATACCATGACCAAGTGGGATTTATTCCAGGAATGCAAGATCGGTTTAACATATTAAAAAACTAATCAATGTAATGTGCCATATTAATAGAAAAAAGGGGAAAAGCCATACAATCATTTCAATAGGTGCAGAAAGAGTATTTGACAAAATCCAACATCCTTTCATGATTAAAAAAAACACTCAGAAACTAGGAATAGAAGGGAACTTCTTCAATCTGATACAGGGCATCTATGAAAAACCCCACAGCTACCTCATACTTAATGATGAAAGACTGAATAATTTCTCTCTAAGATCAGAAGCAAGACAAGGATATCCACTGTCACCACTTCTATTCAACATTGTACTGGAGGTTTCAGCTAGGGCAATTAAGCAAGAGGAAGAAATAAAAGGAAACCAGATTAGAAAGGAAGATGTAAAACTATCTCTGTTTGCAGATGGCATGATCTTGTACATAGAAAATCCTAAGGAATCCACAAATGCAAAAAGCAAAGGCAAAAAACTATTAGAACTTTAAAATGAGTTAAGCAAGGTTGTAGGATACAAGATCAATATACAATAATCAATTGTATTTCTATACATTAGCAATAAATAGTCTGAAAATAAAATTAAGAAAACGATTCCACTTACAATGGCAAAAAAAGGATAAAATACTTAAGGATACATTTAACAAAAGAAGTAGAAGACTTGAATATTAAAAACTATAAAATGCCATTGAAAAATTAAAGACCTAAGTAAATTGAAAGAAATCCCATGATTATAAGTTGAAAGCCATAATATTATTACGATGGCGATACCACCCAAATTAATCTACATATTCAATGCAATCTCTACCAAAATTCCAGCTGCCTTTTCCATAGAAATTGACGAGCTGATGTTACTATTTAGATGGAAATGCAAGAGATCTAGAAGAGCCAAAACTCTTGAAAAAGAAGAACAGAGGACTTCCCTGGCTGTCCAGTGGTTGAGGCTCCGCACTTCGAGTGCAGAGGGCTCAGATTTGATCCCTGGTCGGGGAACTAAGATCCTACATGCTGTGCAGCACGGCCAAAAGAAAAAAGAAAAAGAAGAACAAAGTTGGAGGACTGACATTTCCCGATTTCAAAACTTACTGCAAAGCTAAAATAATCAGGACAGAGTGGCACTAGTATAAGAAGAGACATACAGATTAATGAAATAGAATTAAGAGTCCAGAAATTAACCTTTACATTTTGTTCAACTGATTTTCAACAAGGGTCCCAAGACAATTCAGTGGACAAAGAACAATCTTTTCCACAAATTGTGCCGGGACACATGTAAGAATGAAGCTGGAACCCTACTTTATACCATCTACAAAAATTAACTCAAAATGGATCAAAGGTCTCAAGAGCTAAAACTGTAAAATTCTTAGAAGAAAACATAAGCATAAATCTTCATGACCCTGGACTAGGCAGTGGTTTCTTAGAAATGACATGAAAGTAAAAGCTAAAGTGACAGGGCTTCCCTGGTGGCACAGTGGTTGAGAGTCCGCCTGCTGATGCAGGGGACACGGGTTCATGCCCCGGTCTGGGAGGATCCCATATACTGCGGAGTGGCTGGGCCCGTGAGCCATGGCCGCTGAGCCTGCTCATGCGGAGCCTGTGCTCTGTAACGGGAGAGGCCACAACAGTGAGAGGCCTGCATACCGCCAAAAAAAAAAAAGAAAAAAGAAAAAAAAGCTAAAGTGACAAATGGAAAAAATAAATTGGACATTATCAATATTTAAAACTTTTGTGCATTCTTCCCCAGAAAGGGAGAAAATATTTGCAATTCATATATCTGACAAAGGACCTGTATCCAGAATATATTTTATTTATTTATTTATTTTTAACTAGGAAATATATTTTATTTTTTTAATTAAAATAATTTTTTATGTCTTTATTGGAGTATAATTGCTTTACAGTGTTGTGTTAGTTTCTGCTGTACAGCAAAGTGAATCTGCTATATGTATACATATATCTCCATATGCCTCCCTCTTGAGCACTCCTCCCACCCTCCCTATCCCACCCCTCTAGGTGGTCACAAAGCACCGAGCTGATCTCCCTGTGCTATGCGGCTGCTTCCCACTAGCCATCCATTTTACATTTGGTAGTGTATATATGTCAGTGCCACTCTCTCACTTTGTCCCAGCTTCCCCTTCTCCCCCATGTCCTCAAGTCCATTCTCTACGTCTGCATCTTTACAGAATATATTTTTTAAAATTCTTACCACTCAATAATAAAAAGAAAAATAACCCAGTTTTTTAAATAGGCAAAATGATTTGAATAAATATTTCTCAAATGAAAATATACACAAATGACCAATAAACACATGAAAAGGTGCTCAATATCATTAACCAACAGAAAAATGAAAATCTGAACGTCAATGAGATACCACTTCACATGCATTAGGATGGCTAAAATCAAAAAGATAGCCAAGGGCTTCCCTGGTGGTGCAGTGGTTGAGAGTCCGCCTGCTGATGCAGGGGACACGGGTTCGTGCCCTGGTCCGGGAGGATCCCACTTGTCGCGGAGCGGCTGGACCTGTGGGCCGTGGCCGCTGAGCCTGCGCGTCCGGGGCCTGTGCTCCGCGGTGGGAGGGGCCACAGCGGTGAGAGGCCCACGTATCGCAAAAAAAAAAAAAAAAAAGATAGCCAGTAACAAGTATTGGCAAGGATGGGGAGAAATTAGAACCCTTATCATTGCTGGTAGCAAAGTAAAATGATGCAGACACTTTGGAAAACAGTTAAGCAGTTCCTCAAAAAGTTAAACATAGAGTTGCCATGTGACCTAGTAATTCCACTCCTAAGTATATACCGAAGAGAATTGAAACACATGTTCACACAAAAACATGTACACGAATGTTCACAGCAGCATTACTCATAATAACCAAAAAGTGGAAACAACCCAAATGTCCATCAACTGATGATGGGATAAACAAAATGTGGTCTGTCCGTACAATGGAATATAAGTCAGCCATAAAAAGGAATGAAATATTGATACATGCATGCTACAACATAGGTGAAACTTGAAAACATTATGCTAAACTAAAGATCCCCAATGACCACATATATTTCATTTGTATGGAGTGTCCCGAATAGACAAATCCATAGAGACAGGAGGTAGACTAGTGCTTGCCAGAGGTAGGAGGGAAAGGAAAGGTGGGAGCAGGGGTGTGGTTGTTAATAGGTACGGGCTTCTTTCCGGGGTAATGAAAATGGTCTGGAATTAGATACTGTTGGTGGTTTTACAATTCTGTCAATATACTAAAAGCCACTGAGTTGTACACTTTAGAAGGATGAGTTTTATGATGTGTGAATTATATCTTTATAAAGCTGCAGATTTTTTTTAAGCTGCAGATTTTAAAAGGGATAAATACCATGTAATACCATTTATGTAAAATTTTAAAAACATACAGGAACTGTCAATTGTTTAAAGTTACATACAAATGCAGTGAAAGTATGACAACATGCACGAGAGTGAAAGACCAAATTCAGGACTGTGGTTCTCTCTAAGGAGAGAAGGAAGGGAAGGGATGTGTTTGTTATGTTTTATATATTTTTTTTTTTTTTCGAGACACATCTGAGCAATTACGGGAAAACGTTAACATCTTTTAAATTGGGGTTCTGGGTAGATGGATGTCGGTTATTTTATGTTCTGTACTTTTTAATGTTTAGAAGCATTAATGATTGTAAGTTTTAGGGGGCAAATGAACCCTTCTATTTCCTAAGCCTGTAGCAGGTTGAATGGTGGCCCCCAAAAGATATTTCCACTTGTGGATGTGACCTTATTTGAAAAACAGGTCTTTGTAGATGTAATAAAGTTAAGGATCTCAAGATGAGATTATCCTGGATTGGGGGGGAGGTGCGTAAATCTGAAGACAAGCGTCCTTAGAAGAGAAGAAAAGAGAAGGCGGGGAGACGCACATAGAGGAGAAGGCCATGGGAAGACAGAGACAAGTTTGTGGCCATTTGTTACAGCAGCCACTGGAAACTCATACACTGCCCGTTTCTTCCTGCTCAGCTGGCCCCTCCTTCTCCCAGGCACTGCCCCCACCGTCCCGGAAGTCCACAGCCTTTCTTCTCTCCTCAGTTTCCCTCTTGCTCAGCCAAATCATCTTCCCCGCTGCAAGTAGAAAGGAGGGGTGCCTTTGTGGCTATACCCAGTGGGGCCACATCACACGTGATCTAGGGGACCACGTTCACTGGTTTTGCTGATGGATTTGGAGGTCTCATCGCTCATCCCGCCAAGCTCTCTTCACCCTTCTATGGCTGCTTCCTACTTCCTCCAACCCCTGCCAACGCTCTCGGGCCCCTTCTGCTCGGCTGCTTCCTGGCCTCAGCACCCCAGAGTCTCTGACACACCCGGACACGGTAGCAGACCTCTGCTTCCAGCTGCCAGCAGCCCGAATAATGCCTTACAATTAAAACAACATGCAAGATGAAATGCAATAAGAGCAAATGATCATTTAGCTATGTTCACATATATCATCTCACTTAAATTTATAAACTAGGTACTATTACTCTTCTTGTCTTCAGATGCTCAGAGAAGTTAAATAAGTTGCCCAAGATCCTATAGCCAAGCTGAGCTGGGCTTTGAACTGGGACCTGGCTAATTGCAGACATGCTGGGTGAGCATCCTGGCACAGCTGCTTGCTGGCGCTGTGAAATCAAACCTGTTACTGAACGTCTCTGCTGCTCCATCTCTGCATGTGTAAAAGAGGTAATAGTGGTCATTTCTGTCTCAGAAGTTTGTTGTGAGGATTAAACGAGGTTTCTGTAGAAAGCCATCACTTGGCACCTAAGAAGTACTTGATAAATGTCAGACAGTATTCTCAATGTCAGTGATGGCTCTAGCAAACTTTTGGTCAGCATACATTTTACTCAGTTCAACACTCCGTGGGGAAATGGTTTTGTTTGGTTGGTTAATTTTTAAAAAACAATGGCTCCTTTTAATTTTATTCCGAGCCAACGTTATCTCTCCGAGTGGACCTAGATGTGCATTTCAGGTTTTCTGTTCACAGCCTGAAGTCAGGGTTGGTGCTTGTGGCTGTCTGTGCCCCTGTGCTCTGGGACTAAAGGGAAGGTTCTCAAAGGGGCTGGCTGTGAGTGGTGAGGGGCTCCGCTGTGCCGCACACCTTTTGCAGCAAGCTTGCTTCCTTGCAAAGTTGAAGATCTCCCAGGCTCTAAGGACTCTGTCAGAGGGAGAATGCCTTCTTCTCTGGCTTATTTGCTCAGGGTTTAAAAGGTATTTCTGGGCTTTGGCTAAGAGGAAATTTAGCTTTCGAGCAAATCCTCGTGCACTGGTTTTCTGTAAACATCTGAACGTAGTGTGTGCATCTTGGAGCCCAGGCTGCCTGGCTTTTCCCAGACTTGACGGCCAGTTAGGATGGAATGAAGTCAGCTTGATATTTGTAGAATGACATCAGCCTTGACAAGCAGGTTCTAGATGTTACTGCTGGGGTTGTCCCCCAGCACCATACTGGGGACATGCAGGGAGGTAGATGAGGGTTAGTTAGCATGAGTATTGGGAAAGGATGGAGGATTAGGTGGCATGATTAAGACCTCCTTCCTGCATCACCATCCAGGAAGCTTCCCAGTGGTCCAAGGACCTCAGAGATGGGAGATTCATTTGGTCACTTCCACAAATATTTCTTGAAGACCTACTGTGTGCCAAGCCCTGCACTTGACACAGGGGACTCTACTTTTATGAAGCTTGAGTTCTGGCGTAGGTGAGTCCTTTCCCAAGGAAACCCTAGACCAGAATCTCATTATATCAAAAACCCTTCCAGTAATATCTGTGTGAGTGAGGATAGTCTAGCTGCTGTAACAAACCCCCATCTCAGTGGGTACCCCAATAACGGTTGAGGTGCACACTAAAGTCCAGTATGGCTCAGTGGGAGAGCAGTCACTCAGACATCTTCCAGTTCAGTGGTTCCACCCTCCCCTAGGGTCTCAGAATCTTCCATGGGATCCTCTGCATCTAAGCAGCAGATAGAGGCTCATGGGCTTTTTTCAGGGCCAGGCTTGGAAGTGACCCTCATCACTTAGCCCACATTCCATTGGTCAGAATTCAGTGGCATGAACCTGCCTAACTGCCAGAGTTCATCTGTGTGTCTCAGAGAATGAGGACATGGGGTTTGGTGAGCACACGGCACTGTCTCTGTCACAGGATCTATGTGCCCACGACAATGTACGGGTCCCAGAAGGAGTGTCCATGGTGCTGATGGTGAGTGTGGCCAACAAGAACGGGACACACATGCTAAGTGCCAGGCTCTCTGCTCACAATGGGGACAGAGTGTCTTCCGAGCCCAGACTGCCTGCTCTCCACCCAGCTCTTCTGGGTAATAGCCATGCCTCCTTGGGCAAGTTGCCCTGCTTCTCCAAAATGTAGTTTGCTCAGCTGGAAAACAGATGCTAATTGCAGTCCCGACGTCACAGGTTCCTGTGAAGAGCCAAGTGGGCTGGGAGTGGAGAAGCAGGTTGTAAGTCCAGTGTCTGCCACGTGGTCAACACCTTATAAATATGGGTCATGATAAGAGGAAGCTGGGCTTGACTTCCCTCTGCCACTTATGAGGTGTGTAATGACTGTGGCCAGACCACCTTGACCCCTTTGAGCTTCAGTCTCTGAATCTCCAAAACGAAGATAATAATCATCCCTGCCCCAGAAAACAGCGTCAGGATTAAAGGCATTAAATAAAGCCTGCTTAATTTATTGCCTTATTTATTTTTAAAAAAGCTTAGCATCAGCTTGACGCATAACAAGTGCTCAATGAGGATTAGCTATTATCATTATTATTGTCATTATTATTATTATTGAAGCCTTTTTACATATATTACCTCATTTAAGCCTCACATCTACTCCCTGAGATAGAAAACAATCAGTGAGTCTGCCCGTGTGTGTCTGTGAGAGACGATTATGTGCTCTGGGAATAAATGAATGAATGCAAGGAGGAATGAACGAATCACCGCGATAACCTGTCTTCTGCGGCAGTAGGTGCAGTCTCCATTTCTCAGAGCGATGGTGAAGTCTGCCCAAATGAATGAACTTTCCCACATCAATGACTCATTTGGCAGGAATAACAGCCTTGCAAACCGAATAGAGAATGGAGGGGGGGAGGCCACAGGGCCGAGGGTGGGATGGGAATAGGAGCTCTGTGATGACTCAAGATAGAAGAAGCAGCTTTTCGTTCTCTCGCTCTCCCTCTCTCTTCCTTTTTAACCAAAAACATATTATCAATATATAAATGTGTACGTTTAACCTTTTGAAGTGGGGGACGTAGAGGCTCCAAGCTATCGAGTGGCTTTGGATCTCAGGAGCAAAGAAGGGGGCTTAGATACAGCGTCGTCAACCCCTTGCTGGGTGGTTGAGGGTCCAGGGATCACCATGGCTACATCGTGTGTGGCCAGGACAGGCCTCCAGCCAGTGTTCCTTCCTTATCCCAGTGGCTCTGGGTGAGTCCTGGGTCTCCTCGGACACTTGCCCTTGCCCAGTCATTCTCACACCCTGCTATTCTCACACCCTGCTCACGCCTCCCTCAGTGGCTGGGGAAGCTTTAGGGCAGAGGGACGAAAGATCAAAGACTGAGACCACAGGTCCTAGAAGAGAAGGGACTTAATTACCTGCTTCTCGTCCAAGGCGGGGTTATGAGGAGGCCTCTAGGAGGGGTTCTGCCTGTCTCCTAGAAACCAGGCCAGAGGCAGCAAGCCTAGGATAAAAGAGATTGACGACAGACACAAAAAGGAACTTTTTGATCTCTGCAGTGATGACATTCTACCTGAAACGTGGCTCGGACGGGCCACTCGAACTTTCTCCAGCTCCCAGCTGCCTGCAGTACACAATCCATTTTAGACTTGTGGTTAAGACCATGGGCTTTGGGGTCAGAGAGACCTTGGTTGCAATCAGTGCTTGGGAAATTCACTTAACTTTCCCAGCCATTACTCTGTAAAATGGTGTCTTCTTTTGCTAGGGCTGCCGTAACAAAGTACCACAAACTGGGTGGCTTAAACAACAGAAATGCATTGTCTCACAGTTCTGGAAGCTAGAAGTTGGAAATCAAAGTGATGGCAGGTTTGCTTCCTTCTGCGGGCTGTGGAAGGAAGGATCTGTCCCAGGCCTCTCTCCCTAGTGTGTAGTTGGCCATCTCCTCCTTGTATCTCTTCCTACTGCCTTCCTTCTATGTGTGTCCAAATTTCCCCTTTTTATAAGGACACCAGTCACATTGGATAAGGTCCCACCCTAATTACATCATCTTATCTAATTACTTCTTTTTAAAAAATTAATTAACTTATTTGTTTTTGGCTGCGTTGGGTCTTCGTTGTTGCACGCAGGCTTTTCTCTACTTGCAGCCAGTGGGGGCTACTCTTCATTGCGGTGCGCGGACTTCTCACTGTGGTGGCTTCTCTTGTCATGGAGCACAGGCTCCAGGTGCGCAGGCTTCAGTAGTTGTGGTGCATGGGCTTAGTTGCTCCACGGCATGTGGGATCTTCCTGGACCAGGGCTCGAATCCGTGTCCCCCTGAATTGGCAGGTGGATTCTTAACCACTGTGCCACCAGGGAAGTCCTAATTACATCTGCAATGACCGAAATAAGATCACATTCTGAGGTACTTGGCAGGGGGGCGGGCAGGGGAGTAGGACTTCAACATATGAATTTGGGAAGGACATAATTCAACCCATAAAAAATGGGTAGCAGGTAGAACCTATCTCATAGAGTGGCTGCAAAGAGTGAATGAGATTATGCATGTGAAGTGCTTAGCCCAGAGCCTGGGGGGTTGTAAGTGTCCCCCAAAAATGTGACCTAAGATAATCATCATTATGGTCGTGGACACTCTTGGTCACTTGCCCAATGACCCCTTCTGTTTTCTTTCTTGATAAATTCCCCTGATGTTGTTCAGATAGCAGTCGGTCCAGGCCCAGTAATGGGTCATGTCTAAATTAGAAAAAAAAAAAAAAAGGCAGTGTTTCTCTTTGCCAGTAATTTGTTTAGAGGTAGGCAGGTGACCTAGTTCTGCCCAAATAGATATAACAAGAAGTCTTCTATGGGAGTGGTCTTGGAAAGATTTTCTTTCCCAAAGGAAAAAGAATTGCCTAAGAATAGCACATGTAAAAACTCAGTGAATACCTATCAAATGAATGACTAAAAGAGGCTTTAATAAATAACAGAAACCCAATACAAAATGAGTTAAGTAGTAAACAGTATTTATTAGATTATACAACTAAAAATTCCCCAGGGAAAGTTTCAGGCAAGGCTGGATCTAGGGGCTCACACAGTGTCATCAGGCCTGGAATATCTATCTCATGGTGCTAATATTATTTCATTCTCAAGTAGATCCTCTTCACAAGGTAGTCTTTGGCAGCTCCCAACTCTGAGACCAATGGACAGAGCATCTCTTCCCCCTCTGATCTTATAATAGTGCCAGGATTAATCCTAACCCTCACACTAAATCACATGGACAGCCCTGAACTAATCATTGTAGCTGGGGGAAATGCAATGCTCTGGTTGATTAGAGTATGTCTACCCTGTCTTAGTTATCTATTACTACATAAGAAATGACCCCCAAACTTAGCAATTTAAAACAGCCCACATTTATTATCTCATAGTTTCCATGGGTCAGGAACCTGGGCACAGCTCAGCTGGGTCCTCTGCTTCACATTATCTCACAAGGCTGCTATGAAGGTGTCAGCCCTGGGTCCACAGTCTCATCTGAAGGCTCAACTGGGAAAGGATCCACTTCCAAACTTACTCAGTGGTTGTTGTCAGGGCTGTCTTTTATAGGATGTTGGACTGAGGGCCTCAGACTTTCACTGACTGTTGCCTTGGCTGGAGGTTGCCCTTAGTTCCTCACCACACGGTGGCTTATTCATCAAAGCATGCAATCTGAGAGGGAACTAGAGATCGACTGCTGGCATCACAGAAATCACAACCGTTTGTAACTTAATCACAGACATGACATCCATTACTTTCACTGTATTCTATTGATTAGAAGCCAGTCATTAGGTTCAGCCGACACTCAGGAGGAGGGGATCATACAAAGGTGTGAACACCAAGAGACAGGGACCATGGGGTGGGGGGCAAGGGGGGATCTTGGAAGTCTGTCTACCACACACCTGTACAAGCCAGAGGTGAAATCAGTTCCTCCTGAACTATGGGGCTGGAGAGTGGAGGGAGTAATCCCCCCAAGGAATATTGGGGTGCTTTTACCAGAAGAAGGGAGAAGGGGTCCAAGATGGACACAACAGCAAAGGCCTCTGCAAAGCAACTGAGGACATGTGTGGTGAACACCAAGATCAGGATAAGCGTTATCTACCTGGCTTGTTTCTGAAAGGTTGTACCGTTTACCCTGAATGAAAAATGTCTGGCTCACCACATCCTCATCAGCATTGACCACTACTGGGTTTTCTTTTTCCCCCTTAACTTTGCTAGCTTGAAAGTCTAGGGACTTCCCTGGTGGTCCAGTGGTTAAGACTTCACCTTCCAATGCAAGGGGTGTGGGTTCGATCCCTGGTTGGGGAGCTAAGATCCCACATGCCTTGCGGCCAAAAAACCAGAACATAAAACGGAAGCAATATTGTAACAAATTCAATAAAGACTTTAAAAATGGTCCGCATCGGGTTTCCCTGGTGGCGCAGTGGTTGAGAGTCCGCCTGCCACTGCAGGGGGCACGGGTTCGTGCCCCGGCCCGGGAAGATCCCACATGCCGCAGAGCGGCTAGGCCTGTGAGCCGTGGCCGCTGGGCCTGCGCGTCCGGAGCCTGTGCTCCGCAACAGGAGAGGCCACAACAGTGAGAGGCCTGCGTACCCCCCGCAAAAAAAAAAAAAAAAAAAAAAAAAAAAAGGTCTGCATCAAAAGAAAAAATCTTAAAAACAAAAAAAAAAGTCTATACAAATGATTTCCAAGTGTTGTTTGAGGTTGCCTCTCTTGAATAATAGTTGTTGAATTGCCCTCCAGATTTGTTAAATACCTGCATTTCCTCTCTCACTTTTCCTCAACCATTTAGTATAGGGTTGCCTTCGAAGCCCCAACAAGATTATAAAATTCCCAGGAGCAAGCATCTGGTCTCTCCAAGGGCACCCAAGCCAAGGTCTCTGCCCTCCTAGACACAGAACAAATGATATTTACCAACCGATGAGTTTCAGGCTTTTCTGATATTTGCTGAGCTCATGATTCTTTCACAAGAGGGACCTTGAATCTACATAAAAATACATGTGTAACTGAAAGAAGCAACAAACTGTGCGGGGTCCACAGAGTTCAGAAGAACTGCAGTTGCAGTCTGCGATTAATAACATTAATTTAGGGCTTCCCTGGTGGCGCAGTGGTTGAGAGTCCGCCTGCTGATGTAGGGGACACGGGTTCGTGCCCCGGTCTGGGAAGATCCCACATGCCATGGAGCGGCTGGGCCCGTGAGCCATGGCCGCTGAGCCAGCACGTCTGGAGCCTGTGCTCCGCGACGGGAGAGGCGACAACAGTGAGGGGCCCACGTACCGCAAAAAATAAATAACATTAATTTAACACCACACCTCATCATTTGAAGATAGTGGGTGGGAATTTTGTTTTGTTCTTGGGATAAAGGAAAGATTAATTTTTAAGGCTTCTTTAAGTAACCCTCAAAGAGACGCTAGAGATGAAATTACCTTTAATTGGCCAACTTAGTACTAGTTCTTGAAGGCTCAGGTGAGTGGAATGTGATTTCAGTCTGTTGAAAACTTGACCTTGTCATTTTTTGTCACTTCCTCTCCCTCCTTTCCAGGCCAAGGATTTACCTACCACTCTTCTCTCTGAATCAGAGACCTTCTGCATGGCTGGCATCTCCAACGACCTTCAGATTTTACTCACCAAACACAAGGCAGTACCTGGAGGTTGGGGTAGGTTGGAAAGGAGTGAGCTTCTGGATTTTTTTCCTATCTTCAGTAGACATGAAGGTGTATCAGTGCAGTGGAAATGGCATGAACTGGGATCTTATCCCAGCCCCATCACTTTCTAGAAGTTGACCTTGGGCAAATCACTTAGCATCTCTGAGCCTCAACTGCTTCATCTGTTCAAAGGGGATGATTAGCACCTACCACAAAGGTTGTGATCAGTGGTATGCAGGTAAAATTTCGATAACTGACTTCCCAGAGGAAACCCCTGATTTGCAGCATTTGCCAATTACAATGGTGTAAATAATTCCGCCATGGCCAGTTTCAAGCTCCCAAAATGAAGTCACTGAATACAGAGTTGGGAAAAGATGTGTAGATGTACAATAGCAAATACCATATAGTATTTTCACCATACAGACATAATAGACATAAAAAAAATCTCAAGAGCATAGATAATAGAATAATGCAGTCAATTGATTAAGTGAGGAGTTTTGAATACTTATTTCCTTTGTTTTTAATAGAATTTATTTAATTGTAAATTTATATAATTTCTTTTAAAAAATGATAGCTGTGCTTCTCTGCTCTCTCAGAGTCTATACCCTAGGGGACATGGGGACCCAAGGCTGAGAGAGGGGGAGAAGTCTGCAGGTAACCGAAGTACAGGATGGCTTACTGGGAAATTTAGGACCCAGAATGTGAAGTCGAACAGAATTGTCTTCAAACCCTGCCTCACTGGGTGGGTGAGCTTGGGCAAGTAGCTCATTCTCTCTAAAGTAATCCTGTCGCATAAAATAATTATTTTACGCTCATCTGTAAAATAATCCTCTTCTCTTGGGGTTACTGCCAGGTCTAAATGAGGTAACCTTTTAGCACAGTGCCTGGCACATAGTAACAGCTCAATAAACGATAGATGCGCTCATTAAGAATGCGATCATTGTGCTAATGGAAAAGTGTGAACTTCACATCGGGAGCTTGACAGAGGGACAGATCAAGGAGCTGGGTTCAAGCCAGGCGTGAGCAAGCAGGCAAGGGCTGTAGTTTGAGCTGGAAGATTGGGAGGGGGTTGCCTTGGGCTAATGGGCAGCCACACCCTTAAAAGAAAAAAATACCCAGATAGGAACTTGGAGCCTGCCCCTTGCTTTGGATGTTCTCTGTCTGGGAACAAGGGTCAGGAGGGCAAATCAATGAGCTTAAAAAGTAAGAGCAGGTAAACAATGTGAGGCCCTGTCTGCCTTCCTCACCGGGTGGGCGGCAGTTGTGGGGCCTGGCAGCCCACCGCCGTCAGCCGCGAGAACTGTGAACTCATGGTGGTGAGGACAGGAGCCTCCACCACCGGCAGGGCATCAGCCAGAGCTGAACTTGAGAAAAGATCTGTCGCTCTGATAAGGAACAGATTGCGCTGCTCAACCCAACCTGTCCTTGTCGCCAGGGACCCAGCCCAATGTCCCCTCTGGCTCAGAAATGCCAGGACACTGGGAGGTGACCAGCTCACATCCGCAGAGCTAAAACTGGGGTACCTGGGACTCTCTCTCCAGAGCTCCCCTACCTGGAGATGGTCTGGGCGGTGCCCACAGGAACTTCGTGGCTGCCGTCCAGACAGGAGGAATTGGCTGGCAAGTGTGACTCCCTGCAAAGGGCTGTGAAGATTCCTAAAGAGCTGTGTGCACCAGCTGCCTCGCCCTTCCAGTCTGAGCCTGGGTTTTTCTTAAACAAGAAATTACCAGTTATCGTTCACTCTGAAGCTACACCCAACCGGCTCGTCCACTTGGCTGGCCACCTCTGATCTGCCAACAGATGCAGCCATTACTCATGTTGCTACCCCCCAACTTCCTCTTTCCGAGCTGCAAATATGGTAACAATAGCTTTAACCAAGTGCCAGGCATTTCTTGTGTCAACTCATTTAATCCCCACCACAACCGATGAGGTAGGTTTTAATCTATTATCCCCATTTTATAGATGAGAAAACTGAGTTCAAATAAGAGAACAGACCCATCCACGGTCATCCAGCTAGTAAGCGGCTAAAGCCAGGATTTACACCCAGATCTGTGTGGCTCCACAGCCCACTTGCTGCCAGTAGCCCAGAATGCCCTCTGTTCCTCTGATAAGTTACGCCCAGGGCAGGCCAGGACTGGGGTGAGGCAAGCGAAATATAAGGAGGCGCTCGCTCTCAGGTTCATGCCAGCCGGGACTGGGCCCTGGCACGACCCCGAGAGTGAGTGCCTCCTTGCATTCTAGGTCCTGGGCACCTGCCCCAGCCCTGCCTCTAGGTAAATACCCAGGTTTAGTAGCAAGGTCAGGGCAGCTCCTGGACGGGAAGACCAGCTGTGACCAGAATTTCTTTCTCTCACAATTACACTGGTGGAATTTTCAGACCCCACCCCTCCTCCCGCCCCCGCCCCCGCCTAGGGACTCAGCCTAGGAAAGGATCCCTGAGATCCCATCTCTCAGACCCCTCAGCACAGCTACCTTGACAGCCTGTTAGCTGGGGGCAAAGGAAGCCAGCGCTTGCCTTCCCTTCCGTCTTTCACAACATCTGTCCCCTGCAGAAATGTCCCTCCTGGGTGAACTCAGCAGTACAGGCTCAGGCACCAGAGTTAGACCTGGGTTTGAATCCTGCCTTCACTTCCAACCAGCTGTGTGATTTTGGACAAAGGACTTTCCCCTCTCTGTGCCTCGATTTCCCCATCCGTAAAATAGGACCAGTGATGCATGATTGGCAGGATGTATTAGTTTCCTGTGGCTGCTGTAACAAATTACCACCAACTGGGTGGGTGAAAACAGCAATTTTTACTGTCTCGCAGTTCCGGAGGCCAGAAGCTGAAAATCAAGGTCTGAGCAGGGCCGCACTCCCTCTCAAGGCTCTAGGGCAGGATCCTTCCTTGCTTCTTCCACCTTCTTGTGGCCCCAGGCGTTCTTTGGGCTTGTGGAGCATCACTCCAGTCTCCGCCTCTGTCTTCACAGGGCCTTCTTCCTTGTGTCTGTCCTCTTCTGTCTCTTATAAGGATATTCTCATTGGATATAGGGCCCAACCTAATCCACTATGGTCTCATCTCAATTCTAGCTTAACTGTGTCTGCAAAGACCCTATTTCCAATGAAGGTCACATTCTGAGGTTCTGGGTAGAAATGGATTTGGGGGGGACACTAGTCAACCCTACTGTACAGAAATGGGCCTGACCCTCAGCCCTCAAGCAGCCTTCCCCTCTGCTCTCTCCTACCCCAGTTGGAGGCTGTGATGTTCAATTTCCTGTGTCAACTTGATGAAGCCACAGGGTGTCCAGTTATTTGGTTAAACATTTTCTGGGTACGTCTATGAGGGTGTTTAAGGATGAGATTATCATCTGGATGGGTAGACTGAGTAAAGCTGATGGCCCTCCCACATTCAATCCCTTGAGGGCCTGAATAGAACAAAAAGGTGGAGAAAAAGAGAATTCACTCTCTGCCTGATGATTTTTGAGCTGGGAGGCAGTCTTTTCCTGCCCTCAGACTGAAACTTACACCACTGGCTCTCCCGGGTCTCCAGCTTACAGACAGCAGACTGTGGGACAGCTCAGCCCCTATAATTGTGCAAGCCAGTTTCTTATAGTAAATCTCTTTCTCTCCCTCTCCCTCTCAATAGATAGGTAGATAGACAGATAGGTAGATATAGATAGATGTATAGGTATATGTGACATCTGTATCATATATATCTTTACAGTTGTCCCTTGGTATTCGTGGGGGATTGGTTGCAGAGCCCCAGCAGATACCAAAATTCAAAGATGTGAGTTTTTTGGTGGCCTAGTGGTTAGGACTCTGCGCTTTCACTGCCGTGGCCCTGGTTCAATCCCTGTTTGGGGAACTGAGATCCCACAAGCTGCGGTGTGGCCAAAAACAAACAAACAAACAAATGAAACAACGAAAAAAAGATGCTCAAGTCCCTTACATACAATGGCATAGCACAGAGAATACAGCCAGCCGCCTGTATCCGCAGATGAGAAGCCCACAGATGAGGAGGGCCGACTGTACATCTAAATATATATATGGATTTATCTATATCATATCTATCCTACATATAGGATATCTATCTCATATCTATATCTCTACATACAGAACTATCTATATAGATACGGTTATAGAGAAACGCATGTCTCCATATGGATAGCTCTGCTTGTTTCTCTGGAGAACCCTAAGACAGAGGCTTTTCTTTCCCCCATGGAAAGAGAAAGGATGCTTCCAAGAGCCCTGTACTTGGACGGGTGGCAGACGTTCCCTGTGCGGGCAGCCAGTTCCCTCCTCATCCCAGCTTTCCTCTCTGGTTTCTGAGTAAGTGTGGAGGAGGGTGAATCCAGGCCAGATCCTCCCCTCATCTGAACTGTACTTTCCATGGAAATGAACTTTCCCAAGGAGGCTCGCTGCCCCCTGCTATTCTTCGCCCAGAGGCTGAGTTGACACCCATGTGAGTCAGAACAGGAACACCCTCGCGAGGTCCCGGCTTGTGGAGTGTCACATCCAGTTGTCACAGGCCCGTCGGGGAAGCATGACGATGGCAGTTTGCAGGGGGAGAGCTGCGGGTCAGAGGAGTCCAGTAAGGAGCCCAGGGGCACACAGCTTTTATTTCCGGGGTGCGGGGTGTGGTTTGAAAGTTACGACGATTGCACTCCACCCCAGCCCTGAGCCCAGGCCGTTCGAGATGAGACACGCTTTGCGCCGGGCTGGGCACGATGACTTGCGTCCACCTGCTTCATCCTCATAGCCGCCTTGCGAGGTGGCTGTCACCCTCCGCCTGCGAACAGGGCTCAGAGAGGCTCGAAGAAGGGCTCTCCTGACTCCGGGCTCCGCAGCTGTCAGCGCCAGGGTCCAGCCTGAGTCCGCGCATCCCCGAAGCCCTCCTCCTCCCTCTCCCCACCCCTTCCCAGCTCACACTTCTCTACCTTCCTGATCCTTCCCCAGGTGGGGCAGGTGAGGGAGGAGTGGCTCCCTGAGGAGGGGGCGGGCCTGCTCCTTCATCTGGTCCGCTTTCTGCAGAGAGCGAGAAAGCGCCTGGGTGTGTGAGTGTGTGAATGTGTGTGACTGGGGGTCTGTGTGTGTGTGAGCCTGAGTGTGTATGTGAGAATGTCTCCGTGTGTGAGTGTGTGTGTGTGTGTGTGTGTGTGTGTGTGTGTGTGTGTGGCTTGGGTGGGGGGCAGGGAAGGGACAAGGGTGGGAACAGACATTCCTGGGAGGTTGGGCCAGGGCTGGGGAGGTACCCACCTCCCCCCTCCCTCCCCTCTCTCCGCCTCTCCTCTCCTTTTCCTCCCCTGGCCCATTCCCCGAGGATTCTGTCGGGCAGCCTGGGACAAATGCAGAGAGCGAAGCTAGGGCGGGCACACCGCAGGGGGGTCAACGGGGGCTAAGCCCTCGTCAGGGGTCAGGGCCCTCGTCTCTGCCTCCCCGGGTTCCTGAACGCCGAGGATTACAGCTTCAACTTCTGCTGTTTAATCAGCTGGTAGCAATTTAACCATTACACCCCAGTGAGAGAATCCAAGACATTTCCTACAGGAGGGGGAGAGGGAAGACTAAGATGGGAGGAATGCAGGAAAGGGGGAGCGGTGGAGACACAAAACGGCTTTATTAAAAAGAAAAAGGGGGGAAGAAAAGGAACATGATCTGTAATTGTATCTCAGATTGAAATAGAGCTCCCAGGGCTGGGTGGGGAAGCAGACCCCTGGAGACGCTGGGGCGGGGGAGGCTGAAGGGTTGAAATGGGGAAGGTGGGTGCTGGTTGGGGGCAGGGGCGGGGGACACCAGAGGAGCCTGGCTGTGGGATGTGGGAAGGAGTTTTGTCTCCTGCATTGAGGGGCGGTCTCCAGACCCAAGGAAGGCCCTGCCCCTGGCAAGCCGTGCTGAGTCTGGCCCCTCTGAAACTGGAAACAGCAGAGCAGCTAAGCAAGGATTGATTCGCTTTACACCACGGGTTTATCTGTAAAGTGCTTGGAAGATGAGATCGGCAGGCTAGGTGAGATTCTTTATCAAATGCATTTTCATTCTGTAAAAAAACAAAAATCTTCTCCAGCCCACTCCCTTTTTTTCTGGGCCCCAGTGTGCCTTAAATGCTCACACCTGAGCCCAGGTGGCCCTGTTGTCAGCTACTGCACTTGGCCCCCAAGCCAGGTGGGAGGGAGCCTCCTCTGTGTGGCTTGATGCCGAGCACTGGGGTACATCTGTGGAAGGGGACTTGGAAGAAAGCCAGAATGGCATTTGGGGCATAGAAAGGGCACCACTTTGAAGCCTGGGGTTCCAGGTTTGAACCCCAAGGCTGTCCTTGGCTGGCTGAGTTAACCGGGGCAAGTTGCTAAGCCTCTCTGAACTTCAGGTCTTTACTTTGATTTACAGAGGCCACCATACTTTTTCTACAAAGGATTGGATAGTAAATATCTTTGCAGGCCATGCAGTTTCTGTGGCAACTATTCAACTCTGTCTCTGTAGCATGAAAGCAGCTGTGGACATACACAAATGAACAAGCATAGCTGTGTCCAATACAACTTTATTTACAAAAACAGGCAGCTGGCCCACAGGCTGTAGTTTGCTTTCCCGTAATCTAGAAAATAGAAATGGTGATGCTTCTGGGGACCCATTAATTAAACGCAGTGTGTTAGCACATTGTCAGGGTCTGAAACGCGATGGCTGATTGTCATCCAGATGGGGTGAGCAAGACAGCTGAGACTTCCCTGACCAACAGACTTTCCGCCAACTTTCCATCATTTCATGGCAGGCACGGGCAGATGCTATGATTAAGTCAGTAAAGAAGCCACTAATGGGAGTCTAAAGGGACAAGGGCCTGGACATTAACGAGCTGGGCTTTGCAGGGTGAATAGTTTTCAGAGAGAGAGGATGTAGGGTGTTAAGGGAAAGTCACTATGTTCCCTTGAGTAGGGAAAATACGTGCATACATGGACACAGAGGCAGGAGGGTCCAGGATGGGCAGTGGGTGTGGGAGAGAAAGGGGAGGGAGAAAGGCAGGTCTCAAATATCAGGCCCCTCCCCATGCCCTACCTTGGGATTGTTCCAGGCTGGAGCCAGTGTTCAAGGCCCGACAACAAAAGGGCTTCTCAGCTCTGCCCACTGACCTTCCCTCTCCATTCCTTCTGTAATGCCTTACAGCCCCAAGTGACGCTCCACTCCTTCCATCCAAAGGAGGCTACAGGGCATTGTGCTAAAAAGCATGGACATTGGAGTAACACTGATGTGGTTTCAAATGTCCCATTGAACATTTGCTTGCTGTGTGGTCTTTGGTAAATGTCTTCACCTCTCCAGATCTCCATTTCCTCATCTGCAAAATAGGGGCTCTGATCTCACTTACCCAGCAGGTGTCCTGCTGGGGGGTTACATGGGATGAGGAAGGACAGTGTTTCCTGGCACATAGTAAGCACTTAATACACAGAAGCCATCATTAGTATTACCATGATTACTATAATATTTTATAATTATACAATATTTTATAATGCAAATATACTGCTTTATAATTATAATGTATTACCATTATTATTATTATAATACCTCTTGTGCTCCTCAGCCCCCACTGCCAAAGGGTCTAAATGAGCATGGGGACACGTTGGTGCCCAAGACTGGGAGGTCTGGGTGGTGGCCTCAGCCCTTCACTCTGCCACAGGACATGGATTTTGAGCACTTCAAAAGCATCCGGTGGGACTCCCTCATTATTAGTTCAGGGAACCAGGAGACTATGTAGTAGGTGTAGAACACACATCGCTTCCTCCATCAATTACAGCACTTCTGCACAATATACTTTCTCAGCTCCATTTTCCAGATGAGGAAACTGAGGTTTAGTGAGGGCTTAAGTGACTTCCTCAGATTCAAATGACTGTTATAGCATTGGCAGAGCTGGGGTTTGAAACTAAGAAGAGGGCATTCCAGGGCTTCCCTGGTGGCGCAGTGGTTGAGAGTCCACCTGCCGATGCAGGGGACACGGGTTCCTGCCCTGATCCGGGAAGATCCCGCATGCCGCGGAGCGGCTGGGCCTGTGAGCCATGGCCGCTGAGCCTGCGCGTCCGGAGCCTGTGCTCCGCAACGGGAGAGGCCACAACAGTGAGAGGCCCGCGTACCGCAAAAAAAAAAAAAAAAAAAAAAAAAAGAAGAGGGTATTCCAAACTCTGGGCTCTTTCTATGTCACACCAAGAGCTCCTCCACCTGCTAAGAACCAGCCTATTCAAGCATCAAACCTGCCATCTTGGTAGGGTGACCAACCATCCTGCTTTGTCCAGAACTGAGGGGGTTCCCGGGTGCCAGACTTTCAGGGCTAAACGGAGCAGAAGTTTTAGGTGAACACAGCTTCCCCCTACATCTTGGTGCTATGGACACCAGGCCCATAAGCCATTGGCCTCCCCAGTCTGCCTTCAAGTGTGTCTGCTTCCTGCCCTGTATTCGGACCCTCTTTCCTCTGTGCTGTGCTGTGTGTGGGTAGAGCCTCCAATGGCTGCCACTGTGAATCCCTGTCGATTTTCCAAAGTGAACTTTTGTGAAATCACCAAAGGGCACAACATCCTAAAATTAAAGCATTAGTTAAAATACATAAAACATGAAACAGCAAAAGCAATGGAAACAGCTGAAATAGTATAATAAAACATGTCATTACAGCAGATTAGGATGAAAAATAGTTCTTGCATTATGCCCCGAAGGTTGGCAAACTGAGACTTCGTAAATATGTCAAGAAATGTACACACAAACGCACACACAGAGATATTTATATAAGAAATCTCAGAAGCAGTGGAAACAGCTGAAATGGTAGAATGATGTGCATTTCGAGTACATAGTGTGCGTTCTTGCCCCGGTTTATATAACACGATCAGGTACATATTGGGGAGGCGGGGTGCAGAGATTCTGGACTCTGCAGAGTGTCACCGGGCTCTGCAATTTTCCATCAAGAGTTCTCCGGGAAGTTAAAAGCAGTCTGTACAAGATCAGCTTTCGGACCCCCGCGCCTTTGCCTATCAGAGGTCTCCCTGGACGTTTACCTCGGTGTGTGCAGCTCTCCTGCACTAGTCCCATGTGACCCCACATTCCTGCTGCTAATGGGTTCACAGTCTGTTTCGCCATATGGGGGGAGGTAGAATTTCTAACGGGGAAGCCACAAGCCAGCTTCTGCCCACTATTACCCCGACCAGGATTGACTGATACTCATACTTGGGGCCTCAGGGAGGGGACATAAGCAGGGTGACCAACCATCCCTGTTTGCCCGGGACTGTCCCAGCTCTCGCACTGAAACCCCTCAGTCCCAGGCAAACTGGGATGACTGGTCCCCCTACAGTCAAGTCCCAATGCCATTGGCTCTTTCAGTGTTCAACTTCCTTCTATTACCTTTTAAAATCAAAGATGGACAAAGCCAGTGAAATCACCTCAGCCCATTCCTGAGTCATCTTTCCCCCGGTGGATGCAAAAAGGAACCTGTAACTCAGGTTATAAAAACTAGCAGAAAGACGTGAATTTTTGGCGTGCCACCAAAATCCTACTGTCCACTGCTGATCAGCAAATTAGCGAATTGCTTCTGGGTTGATCTTTCCGGTGGGTCTTAGTGTCTGTTTTATTTAACTGACGGCATCTGTCTCTGATAGCAGGGCTCTCTTGGAGTGATGAACTGCGTCCATATTTACTCTTCTTCCTAAAGCTAATTGTTGGGGGGTTGTGTTTTAAATACCTTTTTGATGTGCTAAGAGCTCCCCGTGAGGTAAATAAACAGACCGTTAGGTTTCGCCCAGAAGTGTCTGCAGAAGCACCGTCTCCTAATTCGTGGTAGTTAATGGACATTAACCTCTCCAGCTCAACCCTCATCCTATAATCATTGTCATTACTTATAATAACATTTTACACTTGTAGGTCAGCTTTTCTTTCTAAGTGCCCGAGTCTCGCCTAATGAGTAGCTTTTGGATCTAAATAATGAAGTATTTGCCCTTCTCAAGTTTCCATGTCTAGGAACGAGAACGCTCTTCCCCTGACCTTTGGCTGGAGCCTGTGCGCGAGTGCACAGACACACACATTCACACTCACGGGCACAGGCACACATGCGTACGTGCACTGGAACACACATGCGCACGCACATACAAACACACACACACCCTCTGAGTTACCAACGGGAACTAATACCACTTGTCATTTCCTTATCTTCAACATGCAAATAATCATGATAGCCACCATTGCTGGAGCGCTTCGGCCCAGTTGCTGTGCTAAAGGCACTCAGCATGCGTTTCATTTTTATAGCAACACTTTGAAGTAGAGAATCAGCCCATTCTACAGACAGGGAAACTGAGGGTCCCAGAGGTGCAGTAACCTTCTCAGGTTCACACAGCTAATAAGTTACAAAGCGCCATCCCAACCCCCGTGACTGTCACCAGGGCCCACACTCTTAAGCCACCAATGACCCAAATGACCCCAGCCGACTCAGATCCTTCAAATGCCCTTGACCACTGTCCTGGGGCAAATCCCAGTGGGAGAAGAGTGCCGGGGGCCCCTGCTTCTGGGTAGCATTTTGCAGCTCCAGACCACTCGAGACAGTTTGCCCGATCACAGGGGCCAGGAATGGCGCTGACCTTTCTGGACCCAGCGTGGGGTTGGGGCAGTCTGGACCCGGAGCTGCCATCTCTCAGAGGAGGCTGAGATGGGCCTGGCTGGACCCTACTGAGCCCCGACCCAGTCCCCTGCCTCCCCTTCTGGAAGGATATAGCACTTTTCCCTCTTCCCATCCAGGAAGGAGGAGAATGTCTGTGGTCTGTGTCACAGCTGCTACCGCAAGGGAAGGGCCTCCGAGGGACAGAAGCCCTACAGAGACAAGACTATGGCAAAGAGAAAAAGAACCAATCCTCTCAGCATCCTTTCTGCTGGCAGCTTGAAGCTATTTGAGGCGTCAAACGTCCCCCATTTGGTTTCGAGGCAAACGCCACTTGGCTGGGGAGGGGCCCCATTTTCAGCAAGTGTTTTAGCAGAATGCCAGAGACCAAAATTATATGCCTTCCCCTCACGGCTTAAAAAGCAGCCTTCAAGGGGGTTTTGCCCATGTATAATTCAAGAAGCGCCAAAGCTGGAAACTGCAAACTCGGTTAGATTTTCCTTCCCCGGGCGGATCTTCGTCTCAAGCCACAATTGTTTAAAATTGCAGTGTCGCGTGCGTGGAAGGGAATGGCTCTGACCCCTTGTTCAGGTGACACTTGTCAGGACCTCCTCATTGAGGAGGCTACAAGAGGACACACAGCGGAAAACCTGAGTGGCTTTGGTCTGCATCCAAAGTTCTTTTTCCTCTCTTTTTCTTTGTCCTTTTGAAGAACACAGAAGCATGAAGCAAATAGCAGCCCGGTCTGCTGGAGTTTGGTACTCGGTGTCTCAGAGGCCCTGAGGACATCTTGCTGCTTGGGGGTGGCAGCTTAAATGTCCAGAGACTCTCAAACGACCAACTTGAGCATGTCACCCAGCTCCCACCCAAATTAGCAGGCAACCAAGAGGCCAGGACACTGGGGTCCTCCTGCAGGTTGCTTCCACAGTATGGACCTCGCAGGAGCTGGCTCTGAATATAATCATAGTTTCCATAACTGAGGGACACGATCACTCAGGGTTGGCAGCCCTCCAGATTATCTCACTTCCTGGGGCATGACAGCAGGGCAGACTCCAGAATCAGGGGATCTGGATTCAAATCTGCCCTGCTACTCAGTGGCTGTGTGACCTTGAGCAAGTTGCTCAGCCTCTCTGGGCCTTCTTTTCATCATCTATAAGGTGGAGCTAATAATGTCTGCCTTGTGACGTTGTGAAGATTAAAAGATTAAGTGCTTGCCTGTAGTGCCCAGCTCTGACCTCTCCAACGGGCACAGCAAGCAGAGTGCCACAGCCATGGTACTTTCAGGAGCCCCCCCCCCCCACACCAAATACTTTGCTGCTTGAAATAAGCAAGATGCATACCTTGAGTGCATTGGAATAAAGGTGAATATAATTGAAGCGGATTGCATGCATCTTTATAACTATGCAGGGATAAAAAATAATTTTTAGTATTTTTAATGGGGAAAGGAGCCCACAAAAATCAAGATGTGGCCCTGTTGAGCCCCACCGAGCACATTATAATCATCTCCTGTAAACCTCACAGCCCACGGTGGCAAATATTGTGAGCCGCATTCTAGAGGTAAAGAGTGTGGGACTCAGAGAGGTTTGGTGACTGTCAAGGCCACACTTCTGATAAGCCCCGTTCTCTTCTTCTTAAGCTCCTGCTTTAAATCAGAAGTCACCTTCATACAACAAGGAATAGAAGAGAAAGTTAGCTTGGCCCTGCCTTCGGAGGGGTCACGGGTGGAGCCTTTGCCCAAGTATCCCCCCACCAGGATCTTGGCGCCATGCACATACCACTGGCTCTATTATTCACTAAATAAATTTCTTTAAATTATTTATTGAAATTAATGTATTTTTAAAAGAAAAATGGTATATCTCTACCACGAATAGAAAGCTGGGATCGCTTGCCATAATTTTTAAAAAATACTTAAGTATTAAAATTTTAAATGTTCACATGTAGACCACTTAAAATCATCTTGCATTAGGGTTGGAAATATAGAGAGATGAGTGAGGATCAAGATCATGCAAGTGAGGGTCAAGGCCATGTGAGTGAGTGTCAAGGTCATGTCAATGAGGGTCAAGGTCATTTGAGTGAGGGTCAAGATCATGCAAGTGAGGGTCAAGGCCATGTGAGTGAGTGTCAAGGTCATGTCAATGAGGGTCAAGGTCATTTGAGTGAGGATCCAAGTAGAATGAGTAAGGATAAGATCCCTGTCTTTATTATAAATTTTGTTATTTTGTTCATCAGGGATGTTTTTCATTAATCTTATTTTTTTTATATATTGCCTGTATTTATTTTATCTTAATGACTGAGTTTTTTGTCAACCCCTTAAATTTTGGACCAGAGGTGAGTGCCTCACTTGTGTTATGTCACCTGTGTTGCATACAGAAGGAACGTGCTCCCCACTTTGAGAAACCCAGTCCAAGGTCAGTGACTTCCTGGGCCGGTGCCTTGGAGTAAATCAGACCAAGGAACAGTGAATGGAGATGTTCCAGGGAGGCATGGGCAGGGTGTGGAGATCAGTGTGGGCCGAAGTGGTCAGCAAGTGGATTTTGAGAACTAGTTTCAAGGCCGAATTAACTTCCAGGCCTGGAGGGACCATTAACGTCTGCTCTCAGACTCCCCTTAATGGACTGAAGGCTCACTCCTGACCCAAGGTAAACCGTTTACTCCGCCTTCCTCGCTCGCCCTAGGCCTGGTGTTTATAAAGCCATTTGCACTCGCAGGAGAAGGGAGAATGAATGGTGATTGTTTCATCATTAAGTTAACTCTGCGACAACTCAGACGCAGCACAGGGGTGTCCCCATTCCTGTCCTCCCGCTGACCCACGAGCGTCTACTGTCTGTAAATACCACCCAGCGCTGTGAACAGGTGTAAGATCCGGCTGAGTGAGCCCAGGCTGGGGCTGGAATGCAGAATTGTGCCTTGAGTGTGCAGGCTTCTCCGGCTGCAGAGTTCCAAACATTTCACAGGCCCTTTCTAGCAAAGCTAATTAACTTCCCACTCCCCCCGGTCACCGGTGTAGAGCAAGGCATAGGAATTATTGATGTGACCGAGTTTCCTAGTAGCTGGTGGGTTGGGGTCACCTTCTTGCACTGATCTGAGGGGGGAACTGAGGACCTCGAGCTATACACACGTGCATGTGAGCACAGGAACATACGGGCCTGAAATCCCACATTTGATGTCATTAAGCGTGTGGGGAGCTTTCTGCAATGCACTAGGCAAATGCAGGTCTCTTTGAAAGGGGGGTCCCTGAGCCTTTGTGGGTAAATAATCTCACATGGTTGGGGGACATTCTCAAAGCTAGGGTTTGGGATGCATGGGACACCAAAGGGAAGACAGGAAGCCTGTGGGGGGGAAGGAGATGCTAAAATACGTACAGGGAACGTGTCGAGAGTGTAGGAGGCAGTGTGGGAACACATTCGTCCATGGATTCAGCCAATATTTACTGAGTACCTGCCATGTGCCGAGCACTGGGCTAGAGGCTAGGGTTACAGTGCTGAACAAGATGGACAAGGGCCTGCTCTCATGGAGCTCACAGTCTAGCTGGGAGACAAACCACAATGAACCAACTCCTTATCTCAGCCTCTAAGGCCTTTTATGATCTGGCCCCAGCCTTGTCTCATCTCCTGTCACCCTCCTCGGGACTGCCAAGCTCTAGCCGTTTGGCTTTCTTTTACTTCCTGAACACACCAAACTCATTCCCACCCCAGGGCCTTGGCACGTGCTTTTCCTTCTGCTTGGAGCTTGCTTCCCTGGATTTTCATATGACTTTCCTTCTCACTTCTCAGATCTCATCAAAAACATCACCTCCCCAAGAAGCCTTCCCTAACCACACACATCTAAATTTCCCTTTCTCTCTCTGTCACTTTGCAGTCCGTTGCCTAGTTTTATTTTCTTCTCAACACTTATCACCATCCTGGATAACTATTGGTTTCTGGGTTCCATGTCTTTCTTCTCCATGTAAATGTGAGCTCCTTGGAAGTAAAGCCTTTGTCTAGATAAAGGAAGCAAACAAAAAGTTAATAAGTGATTGTGCTTGTGACGCAGTGAGCACCTCAGTGAGAGAGGATAACGTGGACAGGTGTGGCCTGTTCAGGGCTTGGGGGATGGGGGTGGTCAGGAAAGGCCTCCCCAAAAGGCGCTGTTTAAACTGAAGCCTGCAGTACAAGAAGCAGCCAAAGTGGAAAGCAGATGGGGGCTGGGGCGGGTTCAGCCGAGGAGCGGCGCCTGCAGGAGAAAACCCCAAGATGGCATTTTTTAGTTGACATTTTTCAAGGAACCGAAAAAGACACCTCTCTGGACAGTCAGGCCTGGGTTTGAATTTCGGCTCGGCTACCTCCAGCTGTATGACCCTCGGGCAAGTCACCTCCCTCTCTTGGCATTAATCTCTATCTTTATAAAATGGGGATTAAAATGCCTTCCTTGGGGGCTCCCTGGTGGTGCAGTGGTTGAGAGTCCGCCTGCCGATGCAGGGGACACGGGTTCGTGCCCCGGTCTGGGAAGATCCCACATGCCGCGGAGCGGCTGGGCCCGTGAGCCATGGCCGCTGAGCCTGCATGTCCGGAGCCTGTGCTCCGCAATGGGAGAGGCCACAGCAGTGAGAGGCCCGCGCGCCGGAAAAAAAAAAAAAAAAAAAATGCCTTCCTTGAACTCTTACTAAAATTACATAAGATAATATATAGAGAGAGTTTGGTACACAGTTGGAGCTTAATAGATGTTCATTTCTACCTCTCTGCCCTTCACGAGGTTGCTAGGAGACACCCCAGGCTCCTAGGATTGGCCTCCTTTAAGACAGGACCCTCTCCACCCCCATCCCTCATGCCTGCTACCTTTGCCCCCTCCTTGTATTGAATCCCAAGCCTTCCCCTACCTCCACCCCCGCTTCTTCCATCTGTATAGCCCGCCTGGCCCCCCACGGGCCTTCGTCTACAATCCCCTCACTGAAGGCTGCTCAGAGATGGCAGTGACAGCTTGTCCCACATCAGAGCTGAGCTGGGATCAGACCCCAGATCATCTAAATCCAAGACCAGCGTTCCTTCCATTGTACCAGCCTGAGGTTCAGAGCCGGGGCGTTGTAGTTGTTCACTACCAAGGATGCTCCCTCCGTCAGGTTCAAGACCCAGGGAGTAATAATGCTGACCTGCCCACTCCTGAGCTGAGACATCGCCAGCAGGATACTATAACTACCAGTTACCAAGCGCTGTCAAGGAGCTAGGTGTGCTTCTAAGTTCTTTACAGACATGATCTGATTCTGCAGTCTCAGTAATCACAGGAGGGATTATAGTCCCATTTTATAAATGAGCACGTTAAAACTCAGAGGTGAAGGGACTTGTACAAGATCCCCTAGCTGTGAAGACACAGAGTTCATAACCCAAGCAGGGGTAATGTTACAGGTCTTTAATAACTGGCACAGCATGACCACTGGCCAATCAGAAGAGACATCAGCTTTGCAAACCTGGCCTGGCATACCTATGAACATCAGCTCCCATGAGGCCGACTGCAACCCATGATGCCGTGGGGCCCCCCGGGGAAGCCAGTGCACTTGGGGAAAAATGAGGAAGCTCCCTGCTGAGTCAGACAGTTTGGGAGAGGACTAGAGAGCTGGCCCCAGCACCAGGGTGTAGAGAATATGATATCCAGACAAGACGTCATCTCCCTGAGACCACTTAGCACAGTTTGAAGTAGGAGGCAAATCCCAGAAGCATGGCCCAGAGTCTGGGTGCAGTCAAGTGGAGGGACACGGCCTGGCAAATCCAAGTAGAGGAGCTGAGGTTGATGTTCAGAGACCCACAGGGGCCTGAAGCCACCAAAGCAAGTGAGGCCTGAACATCTAGGCCAAGGTCCATGTCTCTGAACCCAGTCTGGGTTCCTTCACATTATTCAGCCATAATTCCTTTACTTCCATCCAAGACGGCAGCCCTTTGGTCAAACTGCCTGGACTTAAAGCCCAGATTCATTACCTGTAAGCTCTGCAACCTTGACTGAGTTGCTTAATCTCTCTGTGTTTCACATTCTTCATCTACAAAATTTTATTGCAGCAACGATGACATAAATTGTACTTTTTAAGCCCTGTGAGTAGTACTCAATAAATAAATAATTTTCCCAGGATGCTTTTATGAAACACCAATCATACCAAACTATTTGCTTTTCTCCTGTCACTTTCACAACTTGTATTGGTTAGGACTTGTGCCTGGCTGCTGGTAACAGAGACCTAAAATAACAGTGGTTTAAACAAGGTAGGGGTTTAATTTCTTCTCACTTAGAAAGAAGTCCAGGGATGGCATACTATGTCCTCAAAATCATCAATGTCCCATGTTCATTTTTTTTTCCATTATCCTTGGTGCATGGTTTCCATTATCAAGGTCACAAAATCACTGCTGCAACTCCAGCCATCATGTCTTCATTCCAGGCATGCAGAAAGAGGAAGAGAGAAAAGCAAAAGGGTGCAGTGGCTGAGTCAACCCATCTTTAAGGAGCTTTCCTGAAAGCTCTACCCAATTACTTTCCACATACTATTGACTGGAAATGGCTTGTGTATCTGCAGAGGAAGCTGGGAAATGTAGTTATTTTAGTTGATCTGTTGCCACTTAACAAAAATCAAAGTTAGGCTGCTAAGGAAGGGGGATATAGATATTGCGTGGGCAACCAGAAGACTTTGCCTCTTTTTGTCCATGGTGGTTTGTGTACTTGACATATTCCCTCCCTGTTAAAATCATACTGATCCTTTGAGGCTTGGCTCAAATGCATCACTTCCCTAAAGTCTTACCTAGAATCCTCTATCTAGCACACACCCCTTTCTACCTGCATTGCTCAACACAGTAGCAGCCACTGAGCAATGAAATGTGGCTAGTGCAACTGAATAATGGAATTTTTAATTTAAATGACTTAATTTTAATTAATTTAAATTTAAGTTAAAAAACTAATATTGCATTCAGTTATTGGAAAACTTTAAGTATGTTTGGAACAACTTGGGTATGCAAATCTAGCTTTTCAACCATAAATTATATAATCTAAATACAGATCAAGTATTTTCAAGGAAACTTTAACATCTGAATTGTGTTATATTTACACACAGATTTCAAAGACGTAGTACCAAAAAACAAAGAAGAACGTAAAATATCTCATTAATTTTTATATTGATTACATGTTGAAATGATACTGTTTGGGGTATATCAGGTTAGATAAAATATCCTATTAAAATATTGCATCTGAAAAAATATAATTGCATCTGTTCCATTTTACCTTTTGGATGTGGCTACTAGAAAAATTTTAATTATATATGTGGCTCTGAATATATTTCTACTTCACATCTCTGCTTTCTGTTTTCTGTATTTCTTTCTATTTTCTGTCAGTTATTAATATAGCAGTCTCCCTCCTCCATGTACATGGCTACATAAGAGCTGGAATCCTAGTAGGATTTATAGCAGCTACTTACTGAGCACTCTTTCTGTGCTAGAAACTATGCTTTTTTTTTTTTTTAAACTTAAAAACATTTTAAATAATTGTAGATTCACAGGAAAGTTTCAAAAAAAAGGACAGGGAGGTCCCATGTACCCTTCACCCAGTTTCCCCCAGTGAGAACATCTTGCATAACTATAGTATAATATCCAAACCAGGAATTGGCATTGATACAATTGACCAATTACTCAGATTCTGCCGGCTTCAGGTGTACTCATTTGTGTGTATGTGGACATTTCTATGCGGTTTTAGCACATGCAGATCTGTGTAAACATCAGCACAATCAAGATACAGACCATTCCATCACCACAAAGCTCCCTCATACTACCTTTTATAGCTACTATTCCCCTCCCCCAGTCCCTGACAACCATTCATCTATTCTCCATTGTTTTATTTTGAAAATGTTACATAAATGAAATCATACAGTATGCAAACTTTTGAGATTGGCTTTTTTCACTCACTGGAGATATATCCGAGCCATTGTGTGTGTCAATAGCTCACTCGTTCCCATTACTGAATAATGTTCCATTGTATGGATGTACCACAGATTTTTTATCCATCCTCTAATTGAGGGGCATTTAGGTTGTTTCTAGTTTTGGATACTTATGAATAAAGCCACAGTAGACATTCATGTACAGTTTTTTGTGTGAACATTGGTTTTTATTTCTCTGGGATAAAGGCCCACAAGTGCGACTGTGCACTACGTTTTTTCATGTGACATCATTCCACTATATTCTCTCTATTGTGGTAAACAGCATGTGAGAGGAGAGGGAAGAATACGGGCTTTGAAGAAACACACCAGGATTCAGATCTTGACTCCATCACCCACGGTGGGCAGTGCTCAGTTTGTGCCTCTGTAAAATGGGTGTGTTTAACACAACTCTCAGGGTTCCTGAGGCCAGCATATAAGCAAAGGCAATTGTGTGGCAGGTGGTAGGTGCTTTACTAATGCAGATTCCTTTCCTTGCACCCCCTGTGGATCTAGCATAGGCACTAGCATAGTGCCTATGGCGTGGAAGGTGTGGGATCAAGGAAGGAAGCTGGGGGTGGGAGATGGGACAGGCAAAGAACGGAGCCCAGCTGGGGTTTCAGAACAGGTGGGTGGGCTCACATACTCAGCACACAGCCAGGACCTAGCCTAGGCTGGAGGCCGCCTGCTCTGGCTGGACTGGAATCCCTTCTTGGAGTGGCAGGTGGCAGGTGCACGCTGCCTGCTTAGCAGGTGCTTGTGGCTGGCAGTGTCAACAGAGGCTCAGAATTGTTGGTTAGAACCACAGTGAAGGCTTTCAGAGCCCTCCCCTCCATTGTCCCCACATCGCACCGGAGGCCGGGGAAGAGAATCCATCTCTTCTACCGTGGGTTGTCTAGAATTAGCTAATGGCTGCTCTTTCTTGAGCATTTACTATGCACCAGACACTGAGCATAAAACATCCATACAATGGGGAGAGACTTTCATTCTTCCCATGTTACAGATGAGAGAAGTGAGGCTCAGAGAAGTGATGTTAGTTGCCCAGTCCTATCTAACCCCAGTACCCTTCATTTGATCCTTTTGCTATACCACTCCAGAATAACCAGTCTCCTCTGTCACCTATATGCCATCACACCAACACTTCCCTGCCTCCACCAACTAAGCATAAGGAACCAGTAAGAAACCACACAGGGGCTTCCCTGGTGGCACAGTGGTAGAGAGTCTGCCTGCCGATGCAGGGGACATGGGTTCGTGCCCCGGTCCGGGAGGATCCCACATGCCGCGGAGCGGCTGGGCCCGTGAGCCATGGCCGCTGAGCCTGCGCGTCCAGAGTCTGTGCTCCGCAACGGGAGAGACCACAACAGTGAGAGGCCTGCGTACCACAAAAAATATATAAATAAATAAATAAAAGAAACCACACAGGAAGGGTCTAATGTATCCTTAAATCCATCCTTGAGAGTAAGAGTAAGCCTTGCCTGGTGGTTGGATATATAAGTGAGGACTCTTTTTACCAAGTTAACAGATACTCAACCTGATCTGACTTACACCAAAATGAAAATATATTGGCTCCATTGACTAAAATGTGCAGGGCACAGATGGATCCAGGTGCTCCAACAACATTATCAGAAATCTGTCTCTCTTTTTTTTTTTTTAATATTGACTTCATTGTTGAAGAGCTTCTTTCTTTCTTTCTTTCTTTTTGTCTTTTTGTGTCTGGTGTATTTCACTTAGCATGATTCAAGGTCCATTCATGTTATAGTACATATCAGAACTTCATTACTTTTTATAGCTGAATAGTACATACAGACATTCCTTCCTGTCTGTCTACCTATGTATCATCTCACATTTTATCTATTCATCTATTCTTGTTTTCAGAACGGTTGGGTTATATGGTAATTCTGTTTAACTTTTTGAGGATGCTTTTTTTTAACATCTTTACTGGAGTATAATTGCTTTACAATGCTGTGTTAGTTTCTGCTTTATAACAAAGTGAATCAGCTATACATATACATATATCCCCATATCTCCTCCCTCTTGCCTCTCCCTCCCACCCTCCCTATCCCACCCCTCTAGGTGGTCACAAAGCACTGAGCTGATCTCCCTGTGCTCTGCGGCTACTTCCCACTAGCTATCTATTTTACATTTGGTAGTGTATATAAGTCCATGCCACTCTCTTACTTCGTCTCAGCTTACCCTTCCCCCTCCCCATGTCCTCAAGTCCATTCTCTACATCTGTGTATTTATTGCTGTCCTGCACCTAGGTTCCTCAGAACTTTTTTTTTTTTTTTAGATTCCATATATATGTGTTAGCATACGGTATTTGTTTTTCTCTTTCTGACTTACTTCACTCTGTATGACAGACTCTAGGTCCATCCACCTCACTACAAATAACTCAATTTCGTTTCTTTTTATGGCTGAGTAATATTCCATTGTATATATGTGCCACATCTTCTTTATCCATTCATCTATCGATGGACACTTAGGTTGCTTCCATGTCCTGGCTATTGTAAGTAAAGCTGCAATGAGCATTGCGGTACATGAGTCTTCTTGAATTATGGTTTTCTCAGGGTATATGCCCAGTAGTGGGATTGCTGTAGCTTCTTTGTAGGGGCAAAGATGGTCACCATCAGCTCCATGGCTGCTTTCTATCAGTTTAGCAATCTCAATGAGAAAGAGAGCACCTATTCTCAGAGTTCCCATCAGTGTCCCAGGATTGACCATCACTGGACCACACATGCATGACATGCCCAGTCCTGATCAGTCACTGTGTAGCCAGGAGAATGGGACATGCCGATCGCCAGGCATGGGACACATGCCCATCTCTTGAGTTGGTGGGGGGCTCCCCCTCCATTCAAACAAAGACTGACAGTGATGATGGGATGATTCCCCAAAGGAAAAAAATGGATGCTATTCTCAGGAGATAAAATGGTATCTGGCCAAACCAAACAAACAACGTAGAGTGTCCCCCTGCCCCCAATTTCCCATGAAACATTTCAACTGTGTCACATCTCTGCCTGTGCCAGTTTGGGGAGGAGGGTGTTCCCTGTGGTGAGAGATGTTGGAAAAATTCCTACTGGCTTTAGGAGACCAAATAGGCAGTATCATAGGAACTGCCAGACATTTCAAGGGCAATTGTTTGAGAAGGACAAGCTTTTAGGGTGTGTGAAGCTTGAAGTTATCTTTTTTTTTTTTTTTTTTTTTTTTTTTTGCGGTACGCGGCCTCTCACTGTTGTGGCCTCTCCCGTTGCGGAGCACAGGCTCCGGACGCGCAGGCCCAGCGGCCATGGCTCACGGGCCCAGCCTTTCCGCGCGGCATGTGGGATCCTCCCGGACCGGGGCACGAACCTGTGTCCCCTGCATTGGCAGGCGGACTCTCAACCACTGCGCCACCAGGGAAGCCCTGAAGTTATCTATTTTGTTACCTCTACATAAGCTCTCTCTCTCTCGTTTCTAATAGATTTCAACTCTTCAGAGGTATTGAAATTGGGAACTTCACACTGAGGGGCCAATTGCCAGAAGCTCACAAGTCAGGGAACTTGATTCTCTCTTTGCCTTGAACCTGGCAAAGAGAGGTAGGGAAAAGTCAGGGAGGCCCCAACCTCCTATGCTTGCATTTCTTTCGCTTTGGAGTCAAGATCACAGCCAAAGACTTCTACTAGCTAGCTGGCTCACAGAGTTTGGGTCAGGCTGGGGCTTCTCAGAAACCACTAAGCTGCAGAGGTTCGTGAAGTCCCCATGGCTCATTTGGAATTCACCGCTTTCCCTCATGTCGTTTTTGTTCAAAACACCAGTCAACCCTAAGTAAAGGGATAGAGCCGCCACACAGAGAACAAAATGCTCTTCGGCCCTGCGTCTTTCAGCTCTGGCTGTACAAGAGTACTTTTCTTTTCCCCTAACAGGAAATTCAGGAACCCAGCACCAGCTGATTTTTTTAAAGGGGCTCACACATATAATAATGATAATAATAATTAATAATAATAAAAGCTTTTCAACTTATCCAGAAACTTGCCCAGGGCAATTCTGACCACGTTTGGGCTGGGCCTTTGTGACGTCACACTAGCAATCAGCCAATGGACGGGTGGCTCCGACTTCCTAATCTGCATATTGCCTCGCATTGGTTCAAATTTCAGGACCATCTGTATTGTGGTGGTTTCTTTATGTTCAAGGTTACCCACGTCAGGCAGAAGAGAAACTCCGCTTCTGGCCTTCCTGCCTGGTTAGATTTAAGGATTGGAATCAAGGCAGTCAGTCGCTTCTGGGAAAGGGGCCTCGTGGTTATGAAATCCAGCGGGGCGTGGAAGGAGAAAGTGTTGGCAATCCAGAAGGGTTGGAGGCAGGAGTTGGCTCGGTGAACCCGTCTTTATTTTCTTGACCCTACCAGCACTCCCCCTGCATTTCCCAAGTGATTTAATTATCTATTCTTTGGCTCAAGGGCGGTCAGCCCTGAAATTTGGGTGAGGAGAAGTCAGACACAGGTTACTTAAATTATTATGCTTGATTTTATCTTGCTGACTGGTAGCTCAGGCATGTGAATTGAACGTATGCAAATGTGAGCACAACAACATGCATAATTTAAGATCCTCAAATTAACAAGAGGGAAGCAATTGTAATCTTACTGCTTTCGCAGAAGCCCAGTTTTCTGAGAATGTTGTAACTTTTTTTTTTTTTCCAGCTGTCTGAAAGGAGGGCTTGGAAAACAAGGAATTTGAAACAGAAGGGTATATGTAGCTACTAGTGGCAAGGAAAAAAAGCAGGAAGACTGTGATATTAAAATACAGTCAGATTTCACTTAGGTATCATTTAATTTGGGTCTGGTGTAAATAAACTCAAACAAGCTTTTCTTTACTTTGTACAATCAATAAATATGGCATCTACTAGAGCTCTGGTTCTCAACCCCCCCAAGGTTTTGATTCAACAGGTCTGGGCAGAAATAAAGACATTTAAACAGATGTCCCAAGTGTTTTCTGCCAGAAGAGGACTACCCTTGAGAGGCTCTGCCTTGATTTTTTTAATATTTACCCCAATGGTCTTCAGAAACTGTTGAAATATCTCAGCAACTGTAATATTTTTGCATGCAGTCTTTACCTCTTCAGTTGCCTCTCATACCCAAAAGCTATGCAGAAACCCCTAATCCAGACATTCACAGATCTGAACTTGAAACTGGAGCCACCCTAACTATGAAGAGAGGTGGAGCAACCATGACAATGTGCCTTGAGGACCTCTTACCGCAGGGCTTGTAACTGATCAAGGGCCCCAGGGCTGGCTCTGACGTTCCAGCGATGGAGCACAGCAGCTGTGCTCCATGGGCCTTGCTGCACCTTCCTCAGACTGCACGGTGGTCTAGGATGCTTCCCACAAGACCTTTCTTCCCGTTCCTCTTCACTGGGGGTTTGATGGTCCTCCTAACTTCCCTGGCTCCCTCCCTGTTTTGTCTCACACGGACCTTCCCCCTAATAAAATCCTTCTGCTTTAAATCCGGCAAGGTTTTGACAGAAATTAATAGTGTAACAAGTATAACTGGGATGGCATTTTTGGACCTTCCTTTATTGAGAAGCTTCTCCCCCTGCACCTTGTCTACCTTATGTTCTAAGAGGAAGAGCAGAGTGAATGTCATCTCAAGAAAGCAGACCATATGATGTAGGGGAAGCCCATCCAGACAGGAATAGGAAGGGCAAGCACTTTCTTGAGGACTTCAGGCATCATTTCATGAACACAATTATGTTCTATTACCAAATAAGCTTCCTACATTCATTTGAGGAGATCTCTCCCCCACTTCCTAACATTCCTTCTTTTGCAACTATACTCTCTTCCAGGTAATTAAATCGTTTCTTTCCAAATAAATTCTAGCATTTGAACTACTTACTCGTTTAGACTTTCTCTCCTCACACAGGTCATATTAGTGAGTTCAGATTTCCAGGTGCCATGCTGTGAGTATTAGCTAAGAATAGGCATGTGGGAGAGGGGAACAAACCTTACTTTTGTGGCATTTATTTTGCTCTTTTCTTTGACTTGGTCTGACCCCAGGACTTCCATACTGCATTGTTTCTTGGTTTCTCATCTCATGGAGACAAGAGCTCAGCTTCCTTCTAATTTTTTTCTTAGAATCAAGGAGCTCTTTCAAAGCCCTGTCCCCATTATCTCAGGGCAGAATTTAACATCATTGTGTTTTCAGTAATTTCTCCAACTCTTTCCTTTTAGGCAGAAACACCATGTTTGCTTTAGAGCAATATTTCTTTGGAGAGGGGGGGCTCGATAAAGTCTCCCTCCGTGCGGACAGTGCCTGGCTGGCCCTCCAGAGCCTGTTTATCAGACCAGCTCACGTGGCCTTGGTGGTCGCCATTCTTGGACCATCAGTACTTCCCCCCAAGAGGAGGAAGTGGCTCTGGTTTCCAGGGCTGGGAACTCTGGGGCAGTAATTCCCTGGGGTTTCCATTTGGAACCCATTTGGCGTCTGGCACCATTTTCATCTCCTTTATTCTAATTCTGACTTCTCCTTGTTGGGAGGTGCTGTGATGGTTCACAGAGCTCTCATCCTTGTGTTTTGGCTCTTAGCAAGCTGCAATGCAGTTGCCTGTTTACATATCTGTCTCTCCAAGAGGTTTTCATGTAATGACTGTATATGTCCAGGCTGCAATTAAATCCCTCAGGCCTGGTACAGTGCCTGACACATAGTAGGTATTTGATAAATGTTTGATGAAGGAACACTGCCAAGAGAGATCAGGAAAGGCCGGTGTTGGGGACCTAAGCAGACCCACAGGTGTAGACATCCTCCTCTCATTCCTAAGGCCAGATGGACCCAGGAGAGAGAAGGCTACAAGATGCTATGGGTGTAGGGTCCTGGATCTGGCTGAATGTTAACCCAAGGCTGCCAAGGGTGATGTAGTCAAAGGGATTGGCTTGCACCCTCATTGAGGAGAGAAGGCAGAGCTCAGTGACGCAGTTTTGGTGTAGGAAGTCAAGTGTGACCCATTGTCCCGGAGGGAGCTATGAGATCACTGCCAATATGGAAACATAAATCAATCTGGGGGTTAATATAGGGGCTGGAGCCAAGATACCTAGAAGATATTAGGAACAAAAGCCAAGCTAACCAGGTCAAGGTGAATGATCCTTGACAAAGACTGTGAACGAGTTGACCGTGTCAGTGGTTCATCTGGATTGAACGCTAGCCATGTGGCTAGGGTGAGACCTGCCAGCTCAAAGGCACATGGCCAGGCCAGGCCCCATCAAATGTCTAAACATTGAAACAAGCCCAGGAACCAGGCATCCTAGGCTTAGGCACACAGGGCCAAGAATCCCCAGCCGAGTTGGGCACTTGGGATTCTCTCCAGGGGAGAGTAGAGCCTATTAATCAAGATCCGCCCGGTCCCAGCCCAGACAGAAGGGTCAGTCAGTGGAGATCCAGGTGGATGGAGTCAATACATCAGCAGTTATCTCTGAAGAACCAAGATTTGAGATTCGGGACATTTTTTTTTTTAGCATCTTTATTGGAGTATAATTGCTTTACAATGGTGTGTTAGTTTCTGCTTTATAACAAAGTGAATCAGTTATACATATACATATATCCCCATATCCCCTCCCTCTTGCGTCTCCCTCCCTCCCACCCTCCCTATCCCACCCCTCTAGGTGGTCACAAAGCACCGAGCTGATCTCCCTGTCAGGACATATTGTATAGAGTTCATCCACCCACCCATCCCTCCATCCAACCATTCATTCATTCATTCATTCACTCATTCTTGTATGTATTGGGCAAGCAGGAGGATAGTGTAGTATCCCTGTATCTGGTATACTAACCTGGGAACCTAGTCCCTGGCATTGAGGTCCTGAAGCCTGAGCAGGACCAGGTGTAATCACACTCCTTTCTGGATCTTTGAAGCTGTAGACTCTCTTGTGACTCTCAGAACAGTGACAGGATAGGTCAGAAAGTCTAGACCAAGACTGAGCTGGAAGGTAGGGTTTTAAGTAGACCCAGTTTCCATGGATTGGCTAATGCAGAAAGAGGACACCAGGCACACACAGACACACACATATGCACACACACTCCTCATGCTTCAAATAGCAGTCTAGTTGACCTTCTTGATACAGACAGCTCTTGACTGCCAATATATGGATTATCTACCTAATGATCCCAGCACCTAGCAAACTTCCCTCCGCCATCACTCAATCTGTGCAAAGTAAGTTCTGTGTTAGCCAAAGAAGAACCTAATTAGGAAGGTAAATTTGCAGAATTCAAATTATATAATGCATTCCAAAGTCAAATAGAAATTACTGTGGATTAGCACAGACAGTAGCAGGATGGAATCTGCAGGACCTGCTCATTCATGCATTCAGTCACTCACTCAGCAAATGTTTATGCATGGGGGGGGATGCAGTGGGGAGAAGGAACTACAGCCCCTTGGCGTTTTAAGCCTACTGCCCTATCATCTTTCTACCTTATTCTGAGCAGCAAGTGAATAAAGGGAGAGGCTGTAAAAATAAGACCTCATGAGAGGCAATCAGAGAAACAAAATGCCAGGTCTATTGAGGAAACAGGGCATGTGGTAGAGTGGGAACCTCAGAGCCAGTCAGGTGTCAGGGTGTTTGAGCCCCTCTTGTCCCAGCCGGAGACCCATTCTTCTGGCCTCGACGCGCCCCAACCTGCCAGGTTGGGTGGAGGTACTTCTTCCTCCTCCGATTAATCCGCTGCCGAGTTTCTGGCTTAGGAAAGGGGCAGTCAGCTTCTCTGTGTTCCAGTCTTGGCCTTACTGCCAGGACCGGAGTTCTAAGTTGCTGAGCTTGCCTGGTAACCTGGCTCTAGGCCCCAGACTCCCATGACTTTGGTTCTTTGGTTTGGTGTTCTTGGCTCTGAACAGAAAGCCTGTCCCTCAGCAACCCTGCTCAACCAGTCAGGATCACCTTTGGCACTGACTGTAACCAAAACCATTACAATGGCTAAACACGTGAGGGTCTATCTTTTCACCAAAAAATTGTGGTGTTGGTTGAGTGGCTCAGTCATGTCAGGACTAGTCTCTGAGGGTCTCTTGACCACTTGCTCATGACCACATGGAGGCTGCCACAGCTCCAGCCATCACTTTCCCAATTCAATGCAGGAAGACGATGGCAGAGGCAATGCCAGCTGGGACCTCATTTGTCAAGAAAGCAAAAGCCTTCTGCTTAGGTCTCATTGGCCAAAACTGGGTCACATGGCCGGACTGGCTTAGACCCATCACCACCCAACTTCAGAGGCTGGCACGTTGCTAACCCAAACAAAATTGTATTCTGTTAGCAAGGGAGAATGAGGGAATGGATGTTGGGTAAACAACTAACAGGCTCTACACAGCTGTCAAAGCTGCTAAAAGGCTGGAGTCAGATTCCTCCCCAAGAGATATTCATTAAGAAATGATAACTGTCAGTATCATTTAGTAACTGTCTAGCATCCATCTCCCCTTCTCTCTTTTTTTTTTTTAATAAATTATTTATTTATTTTTGGCTGTGTTGGGTCTTCGTTTCTGTGCGAGGGCTTTCTCTAGTTGCGGTGAGCGGGGGCCACTCTTCATCGCGGTGCGCGGGCCTCTCACTGTCGCGGCCTCTCTTGTTGCGGAGCACAGGCTCCAGATGCGCAGGCTCAGTAGTTGTGGCTCAGGGGCCCAGTCGCTCCGCGGCATGTGGGATCTTCCCAGACCAGGGCTCGAACCCATGTCCCCTGCATTGGCAGGCAGATTCTCAACCACTGCACCACCAGGGAAGCCCATCTCCCCTTCTCTTGCCTGTGGGTGGGGAGTAGGCAGGAGGGAGCAGTTGGTAAAGATAAATATACATAACAATATCTAGCTTTTTAGCCCCTAAATGTTTTGCTGCCTCGTTACATTTTAGCCCGATGACAGCCCTGTGGAGCTCTCTCATCACCTCCACCGTTTAGATCTGGAAACTGAAGCACAGAAAAGCTTCAGCATCTCTCCCGGCCTCCCACAGCAGCCAATTAGACATTGTGGGTCTAACCAAAAAAAGACGGGGACCTAGCAAGCCTTTCAAACTACATTGAAGGAGGAGCTACCGGTGTAACAATATGCCAAGATCGCAAGGACCGTCTCTACTTTTCCCTTGTGCTGGGATTTGGATGCCTGAGCCCCCTTCACATCTGGGCCACCCCCCCATTTATCCTTCAAGGGCAACTCACACTCCTTCCCCTCTAAGAAGCCCCTAGGGCTGAACCTTTAGGGTGAACTGATTCCTCTTTCCGGCGAGCCCCCTGAAATGTGTGCCTGGCTGCGCCTCTCACCTTTAAGCTCCTTGAAGACAGGAACCATGTCACTCTTGTATAGAACAGTGCTTTGTTGCTTAGATGTTCAGTTACACAGTTTTGCTAAGTCTGTTCTTTTTTTTTTTTTTTTTTTTTTGCGTGGGCCTCTCACTGTTGTGGCCTCTCCCGTTGCGGAGCGCAGGCTCAGCGGCCATGGCTCACGGGCCCAGCCGTTCCGCGGCATGTGGGATCTTCCCAGACCAGGGCACGAACCCGTGTCCCCTGCATCGGCAGGCGGACTCTCAACCACTGCGCCACCAGGGAAGCCCTCTTTTTGTTTCTTTTTACTTTTAAAAAATGTCAATGCCTCCAGTGCCTATAGAAGAGTCCAAATTACTTAACATGGTACGGAAGCCCCTCACTGTTGAATGAATGAATGAATGAATGAATGAATGAAATAGATTATGAACCATTTTGGTACAGCAAGATATTGATTGCATTTGGGGTGAGGAAGTTTGACCAATAGACAGTCCATACCCCCTGGGAATAAGGACAAGCCTGCAAATCGTAGGCACTGCTATTTAACACATCTACTGAAATGATACTAACAGCTGTCCACCAGGACCCACCACGGACCAGGCACCAAGCCAGGCCCTTCATGTACTTTGCCTCGTTTAATCCACCCAAAAAGCCTATGATGGAGGCATCATTAATCCATTTTACTTTTTGGTGGTCTGCTGTGACAAGATTGAAGTGGAAGAATTGGGGGGCATGAAAAACTAGGTGAAGCTGAATAAAACTGGAAGGTTAAGACATGGGGTTTTCTACTCCAAGGGCACAGGTGGGTGATACCGGAGGTTGGGTGGTGAGAATTTCGGGAAAACTGCAGTGAGAACAGAGGCAGAGCGATAAGGAAACAGCAGACCCCGCAGGCTCTGTTGAGTCAGGGGCTTTCGGTCACATATGAGGCATCCGCTGTCTAATATTTGTTTTTATTTCCCCACATGGTTAATTATTGTAGCCAGTGTGTGATAAGGCAGCCTCCCTCCCACCCCGAGAGCCAGAGTTATCTGCAGTTTTATGGCCCTGTCACACAGTAGTGAAGCAGATAAGCTGCTAGGTGGCGGCTGCTCGGACAGTCATTGCAAATCCTGCTGAGAAATACGAGTGAGAAGTGGGGACTATGGATGGCAGTTGAGACAAAGGGGTGATGAGAACAGAAGTCGTGATCGGAGCTGGTCCAGCAGCCCCTGGGCCTCCAGAGCGAGCTGCCTGGGGCCTGGCTCAGCACCCCTGCTCCTGATTATGTGGGGAAACTCAATCTTGACACCCCAAAGGGAAATTCTGTTCTAGGTGCATATAGAAGTTATGTTTATAGTATACTGTAGTCTATTAACTGTGCAATAGCATGATGTCTAAAAAAATAATGTACAAACCTTAATTTAAGAATACTTTATTGGGACTTCCCTGGCAGTCCAGCGGTTAAGACTCCGTGCTTCCACTGCAGGGGGCACAGGTTCCATCCCTGGTCAGGGAACTAAGATCCCGCATGCGGTGCCCTACGGTGTGGTGAGGAGGGGCTGGGGTGTGTGGCAGAATACTTTGTTTCTAAAAAATGCTAACCACCATCTGAGGCTTCAGCAAGTCAATCTTTTTGCAACAGTGACATCAGAGTTCACTGATCACCACAACAAATATAATAACAAAAAAGCTGAAAATATTGCTAGAATTACCAACCTGTGACACAGACACAAAGTGAGCAAATGCTATTGGAAAAAGGGTACTGTTGCTACAAACCTCGAATTTGTAAAAAATGTAATATCTGCAAAGCACAATAAACCAAAGTGCAATAAAACGAGGTGTGCGTGGATATAAATGATATCACACTGCACATACTGCTGTGTAACGTGCCTTCTCACTTGACATATGTCACGGGTGTCTTTCCATCTCAGTAAGTACAGGCCCACAGCATCCATTCTTGATGGCTGCATAGTACTCCATCATAAGGACACAGCATTTACACGATAAACCCCCTGCCCTTGAGCATCTGGGCTGTTTCCAATAAGAAGGAATTCTTTTAAGAAAAATAAATCATTTAAAATTACTCCCGAGCAACAGGTTTCATTTTTTGCCTTATCTTCCCCTCTGTATGGCATGACATATTTTTACATGGTTGATATCATAGCAAGCACTCCATTTATATTTTGCCAAGCTTATTATAAACATTTCCCCGTGTTGTTTTACAGTCTTCATCCAGTTTTCTCTTCCTCCAGGGTCTGCACTTCACATATCCTTTGTCTGCTTGCTTGTTTTAACAATCTTTTCAGAATGCTTTAAAAAAATTTTTTTTTTAGCTTGTTGGCCATATAAAAACAGGTCTCTGGCTGAACTTTGTCCGTAGATTTGCCAGCCTACAGGTTATTTTGCCACCCCTGTCTCTGTGCTGCCGGGAAGGTCTCTATGTATACAGCTTTTTCCTTCTTTTGAACCACTTCCTTTGGATAACTTCCCAGGAATGAGATTACTGGATCAATGGACAGCACTGTTTTTAAAGGCCCCTGGTATATATTGCCGTATTGTAAAACTGTGCCAACCAGCAACTTGTGAACATATAGGTTTCTTACAACCTCACCAAAACTTGTTATTATCAGGTTAAATCTTATGCTAATTTAGTAGATATAAAATGATACCTTGTTTTTATCTCCATATCCCATTGTTCTCAAAGTAGGGGATTTTTTGCATGTGTTTGATTGCTCTTTGTTGAGTAACTTTAGAGAAGCCCAACGTTAGAATCAGCTGAAAAGGAGCTATCCCGAGCCCTTTCTTCAGTTCAAGAGATGAGATGCTCCTCTGGTTCAAATTTGAGTTTGCATGTAACTTCTCAGTGAGTTCTGCCGCATTAAAATGACAGAGAGAAACCCAGTGAGGCCTTATCCCTCTGTGGCAGCAAAAAGGACTGGAAAGTAGGTCGAGGAATTAATCCTGCTGGTTCCAGTAATTAGAGTAGACAATGGGGTCGAAAGTTCAGGCTGAGCTGGGGAATGCAGCTGAAGAGTCTCTTACCAGCCTTGGACGCATTGCCCCCGGCCCTCTGCACTGTCCCTGGACCAGGCTTCCCCATCATGGCAGTCCCAAAGTGTATTTTCTTTTGCCCGCTCTTTAGAGAAGCACTTTTTGGCTTTTCCTCCCATGAGAAGTCAGGTGGTCCCAGAGGCAGAAATGATTCCCACTGAGAACCTACTCCCTTCCAAAGGGAACACCTGAGGTTATTTTCCTCCTCGAGCTTCAGCAACTGGTGAGAAGTATTAGTTCTCCATCTGTGCTTGAGTCCAAAACAATGTGAGATGCTCCTTTTGCTTTCAATGCAGGTTTGCATCTAACTCTTTAGCACGTTAGATGCATGAAAATGATGAACAGAGGTTGATAAGGTGGGAGGGACTCTGGTAGAAAGATTTCAAGTGTGAAGTCAGGGTTGAACTTAATGATAGAGTCCTTCTAACCCTTTCTTACCAGATTTTTTTTTTACATAAAGCACAGATGGTAATCTCAGCTGGCTGCAGAAGCCAGACAAGGGAAGGAAGCATTGGATGGAAGATTATAGGGAGTGGTGAGGACTATGGTGAACAAAAGTGCTTTCCTATCCCAAAGCATTTACACTCAAATGTTTGAAAATCATAGTTCCAGTCCAAACAAACATGTTTGCAAGGCTGAAGTTGGGCCCCCAGTCACCCCAGTTTCTGAATTCTAGAAGCACTGCCAGCCTCTTCCATCCATCCAGCAGCCTCCATTGTCATGTTTCCATTTCATGTCTCCACTTCCCTATCCTTCCTCAGCTCTTCTCTACTAGGCTTACCTTGACTCCACCATGATAAAAAGCCAGCTTCAATCTGAACACTCTCCCAAGGGATCAGCTTAGGGTGGGCAGACAGCACTTCTCCAGATAATGACACTCTGGGCTCTACTGGATAACACAACTGAGGGCAAAATTGAAAGCAGGTGGTCTAGTCTGAACGTAAGAAACAGAGACCCACTCAGTCTCCCCCGAGCAATACAAGATTTATTGTAAAGACACAATTCTCTCAGGAATCAATAAAGAACTGAGAAGCCTCCTGAGAAACAGAAAGCCACTGGGAAGCATTCCAGGGCAGAGTGGAGGCAGGACCTCAGCAATGGGACCTCTGGGCAGGCAGGTATCTTAAAACAAATCAGTTTCATAGGATTTAGGAGCAGATTTTTCATTCAGTTTAATAAGCTTGGGATTTTGACTGTTTTAAACTGAAGATCCAATGAGTGCCCACCAGGAATTCAACTTAAGGCTGAGAACCATGCAGACACACCCACCCATCTGTTTTCCCAGCCTGCACATAGAATTCAACTTTACACCAAGGCATCAGAAATAAGTTGATAAAGGCTCATTAATTAAGCTTAACGAGCTGTGTGTGGCCACTAATTAAGAGATATGTGGAAGGATTTCTCCTTCCCTGGTGCTGAATTGGAGCTCCACAAAATGAGCCTGGGTAGTGAGATGGGGAGAAAGTCCACCTTGTCTGATGCCTGGCCTTGTGTTTTCAGAGGGTCTCCACTGGGTTCAGGCTGGGGTTTTGTTCATGGGGTCAGAACTGGAATGGGCAAGTATGATATTCCAAGTAACTAAGAGTGGGATGAGCCAGAGACAACTGAAAGCTGAGTCCTTAGAGAAGTGGATGGTCAAGGAGAGTGAATCTGAGTTGGGTCAGCAAGTCCAAGGACATGAGAGTGGCACCAGAAACATGAGTCCAAGCTAAAAGCTTGAAAATAGAGAAAATGGAAACAGAGTAAGTAATAAGAATGAGGATGTTCCAGCCATGCTGACCTTCTTTCAATTCCTAAAAACTGCCAGTTGCTTTCCTACCTCAGATCTTTGAGTATGTGATTCTCGGACCTAGAACACTTCACCTGATTCTTTGGCTGATTACTTTGCAAGCTTTAGGCCTCAGCATTTTTGGTCACTTTCTCAGCAAGGTTTTCAATAGTTGATACCCATTAATTTTGCCTGCCCAACATCCATACCAATTTTGGGGTACCAGCATCATTTTCAGTGTATTGGTCAGTTTTGTTGCAGTAACAAACAGCCCCAAATTTTGTGGCTTACAACAACAAAGATTTATTTCAGGTTTGGCCCATTTCAGCTGCTGCAGCTCAGCTCCATGCATCTCTCATTCTGGGACAGAGGCTGAAGGAGCAGCCTGCATTTGGGACAAGTTGCCTTGCGGTTGACAGAAACAGCAGGTAACAACTGAAATGCACAATCTCTCTTAAAGCTTTTAGTTTGGATTTGGCATGTGAAAGACAGTCTTATCTGCTGACATTCCATTGGCCAAAATAAGTCACATGTCCAAGTCTGTCAGGATGGGGAAGGATAGAACACCTCTGGGAGGGACTGCAATTCATGTGGCAGTGGACAGGGATGTATAATCTTGCTATAGGGAAGGGAGCAAATGGTTGGGAACAGTGATACAATCTACCACAATTTTCTGAAAATATAGTTGGCTGCAAGTAACAGGAGAATGCCTGGCAAACAATAGCTTAAAAAAAGTGGTTTAGGGGCTTCCCTGGTGGTGCAGTGGTTGAGAGTCCACCTGCTGATGCAGGGGACACGGGTTCGTGCCCCAGTCCGGGAGGATCCCACATGCTGCGGAGCGGCTGGGCCCGTGAGCCATGGCCGCTGAGCCTGTGCGTCCAGAGCCTGTGCTCCGCAACGGGAGAGGCCACAACAGTGAGAGGCCCGCATACCGCAAAAAAAAAAAAAAAAAAGTGGTTTATTTTTCTCACAAAACAAGGTCTCAGGTGATTCCAGAGTTTGTTTGGCGACACAGCAATATCCAGACCAGTATGTCTGTAATCCTCTTGGGCTTTCTCTCATGGTTGTTAAGAAGGCTAATGGCTGCCATTCCAAGCTTTTTTTCTACATTCCAACCAGGAAGAAGTGGGAAGTGGTGGTACTGGCAACTTCTGTCCCTTTTTATTCCGAAACAAAAGCTTTTCCAGAACCCTCTACCTGACCCCCAGCAGCTTGTTTCATTGGCCAGACCTGTGTCATGTGGCCACCCCTTCCTGCAAGGGAGGCTGGGAAGGCAAGGAAGTAGCTTGCATTACCTTTGACAGTGGAAACACGCAGAAGGGAAGGAGGTGGAGACGTATATTGGTCTGGCCAGCCAATGGGATCTGCCATAGAACCCCTATTTCCCTCCCCCTGTTCCATGTGGTCTTGGAACAACTGTCAGTCAAGGTGTCCTGCCCTTTCACTACTTCTCCAGCAAGGGAGGGGCCCTTGACTCAAATGAACCAGAAATGGGAAATAGTCAGCCCTGATAAATCCTGTCTATGAGACATTTAAGACACTCCATTCCTCTTGCACCCTAGATCCCCAGCATTTCCCTGGTTCCTGTTCTTCCTGCACCTTGTCTAGTTTTTCCATTGCTTCTGTGAGCCACCTCACATCCTTCCAACCAAATTCCAGCATCATTTTCTGTTGCCTGCAACCACAGAAGCCTGGCTGATAACAGCTTCCTCGACACGCGGTGTTTAAATAGGGCCTCCCCTGCTATTCTCTACTTCAATACCTCGTTTAGTATTTTAAGCCCCTAGAATTGTATAACTGCTTTGCCGTTCACTTGCGTCATGTCTTTTTCTGACACCAGACTGTAAGCTTAATGCAGACAGGGAATGTGACAGACAATTATCCCTGTAATGCCCCAGAACTAACACATGCCTTATACGTTTTAAAGTCTTAATGAGTATTTATTAAATGTATGAAGGAGGTCTTAGGTATCTGGAGGTCAGAACTGGAATTTTAATGTTATTTATGGATACTTGTTGCCTAAAACGTGTTGTATGGGTAACTCCTGGTTTAAATGTGTGTAGTCAGTATGATGTAGGAGCAGCTGGAAATGTCAGGGCTACTGAAATGTGTTGTGGGAGCACTAAAGCACCCCAGAGAGGGGCTTTCTGAATTTGCAGATCCTGGAAGAGTGGCTCTCAAGTTCTTCTGACCTTTGGCTCACTTAGGCATGGCCAAAGACCCTTCATCCCGTCTCCATCACCAGTTCCCACTTTCTGATTTGTGCAGTAGGAGTTTTACAATGTTGGCAAACATGGAGCAGGGGCCAGGCTTCCAAGAAGAACGCTGCAGCTGAGTTCTTAGTAAAGCCTAGTAACAGACTAATTTTAGTTAGGAGTAGTAAATTGTAGTAACTCAGTTAGTAGTTTCCTAGAAAGTGGCACTTAGTCATTCCTAAAGCTGGCAATCCATGGATGTCCTTGTTACTTTCTCGGAAGAACTAGAAGAAGAGATGGCCTTTCGGGACCAGGTCATGGCCTTCAGGAGGCAGCGGCAGACCCTCTCAGTGGGCTGCAGGCCACAAACTGAGAACGGCTCCATTGTGACCTCCAGGCGGCAGAGTCTGGGGGGGTGGGCTCCAGAGTCACAGCGAGGGCCTGCACCTCCGAAGTGCAGCTGGAGTTGTCCATAGAATGAATACACAATACCTCCCACACAAAGACATATGACTAGATTTTCAGCACTAGTGAAATGAAAAAAAAAATTCCTTTAAAAGCAGAGAATAATTCATAGTGGCTTTCTGTTGTTATCACTTCTTTCAAGCAATTGTTTCATGAGCAGGTCGGTGAGATCTTGAGAGGTTTTAAAAAGGGCATCCGAAGGTGCTGAACATTGGGATGGTTGGGAACCAGAGGGCAGAAGGGAGGGGTTTGGCTTGGAGCCTCCCTCGGCTACGGAAGCCACTGAGGGACAAATTCAGTCCTCACCTTTCCAGCGGGCACCCAGCACCTCGTACCTGGCCCTTTGCTTCCTGAGGACTGCACTCACTTCCACATCACCAAGGCGAGGGCGTAGAATTGGATTTGCATAAGTTAAATGCGTGTATGGTGCAAGCCCCTGGTAGTAAGTTTTTTGGGTTAATTTGGGGGTGGGGGGTCATTTTTAAAGTTACATTTTTTAAAAAGTCGTCACTTTCTGTCCACCTCTCAGCTCTGCCTTCTCTGGGTTGGCTTCCTTTGCAGGCGGGACCTCCCACAGCTGGCCCCCAGCAGCTCCCGGCTCACATCCTACCAGTTTAGCAACCCTACGGAGAAAAGAAAGCCTCTCTCCCCATGGTTTTGGCCAAAAATTAGCTGCCATTCATTGAGTGCTTCTTCAGAGCCAAGCCCACCTCCTGAGCACGTTCCAGGATTCGCTCACTGATTCCTCACAATGACTGTCTGATGTCGTTGCTATTATTATCCCACTTAAAAGCGAGGAGACTGAGGTTACATAAACTAGCCCAAGGTCACAGGGCTACTAAATGACAGCTGATGCTCTTAATCATCACGCTTTACTGCCCGCTGCTACCTTGGACTTCCCTGTAGTTATTTCCCGTATCTCTGGGATTGGGCAGGGCCTGTTTTTAACACTTACTGAGTATTAGCTCTGTTCCACCTGCTTTGTGGGTATTATCTAATTTTTATCCGTTTCCCATATAAGGAAACTGAGGCTCAGAGAGGTTAATTAACTTTCCCAAGCTCACACAGACAGAAAGTAGAGCATTAGCAATTGGAACCCGGATCTGCTGGATTCTAAAGCTCTTCACTTAGGGACATTGCACTTATGGGCCCGCAACACCCTTACTCCAGGCACCCGTGTGGCGCAGCAGCTGTTCTTTCCTCCAGTTTCTCCTTAGTGAGGCCACTGCTGGCTGAGTACAGGTAGACCTCATTCACTGTGCTTTGCTTTATTGTGCTGCACAGATACTGCAATTTTTTTTTTTTTTAACAAATTCAAGGTTTGTGGCAACTCTGCCTCAAGCAAGTCTGTAGTCGCCATTTTTCCCAATAGCTTTGGCTCACTTCATGTCTCTGTGTCACATTTGGATAATTCTCACAATACTTCAGACATTTTCATCACTGTGTGTGTGATGGTGATCTGTGACCAGGGATCTTTTATGTGACTCTGGCAAAAAGATCACGACTCACGGAAGGCTCAAATGATTGTTATCATTTTTTAGCAGTAAAATATTCTTTTTTCTTTTTGCGGTACGCGGGCCTCTCACTGTTGTGGCCTCTCCCGTTGCGGAGCACAGGCTCCGGACGTGCAAGCTGAGTGGCCATGGCTCACGGGCCCAGCCGCTCCGCGGCGTGTGGGATCCTCCCGGACCGGGGCACAAACCCATGTCCCCTGCATCGGCAGGCAGACTCTCAACCACTGTGCCACCAGGGAAGCCCTAAAGTATTCTTAAATTAAGGAATGTGCATTGTTTTTTGACATCATGCTATTGAATACTTAATAGACTACAGTATAGTGTAAACATAACTTTTATATGCACTGGGAAACCAAAAAATTCATGTGACTCGCTTTATTGCAGTATTTGCTTTATTGTGGTGGACTGGAACTGAACCCACAACATCTCAAGGAATGCCTATAATCTGTTTAAAACTGTAACCTGCCCCTCTACTTCTTCCTAATCTCCTTACCTTGTCCGACTTTTTCTCCTAGAGGATTTATAACCTTTTAATATACTAGATTATTTGCTCATTTATTATGATCTGTTACTTATTATTTATTCCTCCTGCTGTAAGCTTGACAAGGGCAGGAATCTGATATATCCCAACTTTCCAGAACGAGGCCATGCGTAGTAGGTGCTCAATAAATATTTGATAAATGAATGATGCTAAGACATGAGTCTTGACAGATGGCAGGTCAAGAAATCATCACAACATTGTGTCATAAATTCTGTAGAGTCCAATCAGAGTTGACAGGAGCATGGAAGGGGGCTAAGGGCATGTGGACCCAGAACATCAAATGGACCTTGATTGATAGGTGTAGGAGCCAGGAGGAACCCAAGCCCAAGAAGAGAGGGGCTTGGTTTTGTGTCTCCTTCAGTTATGGAAGCCACCAAGGAACAAATTCAGTCCTCACCTTTCCAGATGGCATGCAGCACCTCCTACCTGGTCCTTTGCTTCCCAAGGATTACACTCACTTCCGTACTACCAGGTGGAGGTCAGGCTGCCAACAAAAGGGTGGGCACTTGGAAAACAGAGTAAAAGGGCTGCGTCTTGTTCTGAGTTGGCTATTGACCAGCCAAGCTCAACAGGAACTCAGGAAAAGCTCCTCAAAGCCCACAAGTGATACTGGCTCTGGGATGTGGGGCAAGCCCATGCCTCAGTTTCCTCCTCTGCAAATGAGCCTCAGTTATGAAGATCAGTATATGGTTAGGGTTCTGTGATGGAGGAGCAGAAACAGTCACATGGACAAGAAATAATTGATTAGAAGGTTGTAGGGTAGTTCTGGAATTAAAGAAGAGATGAGCCCCTGGGTCCCAGGAAGAGGGTGGACCAAAGCAGACCTGCAGCCCTCAGCCATGACCAATGACCACCAGATGACTGGGCAGGCACCCAACTCCTGGGTGAAATCTTTCACTGGCCTTGCTTACGTGACATCCCCAAGACTGGGTCAGTTGAGACAGGTTTTTTGAGCCCCTACAATATCTGAGGCTCTGTTCTAGGAGCTGGGGATGCAGCTGTGAACAAGACAGACAAGATCTCACCCCAGGAGCCTCATGATAGGGAAGACAGACCATAATCACATAAACAAGTAAGGGAGCCTTAGGTCCTGACCGGTGCTTTGAAGAAAATAAAATAAGGCAGATCAGGAAAGGGTTCCTGGAAAAGGTGGCCTTCGTGACGGGCTTGTAGGATTTCCATAGGGAGGGACAGAGGGAGGAACATGCTGGACTTGAGAAATAGAGTAAACACACAAAGGATGGAAAGTACAGGGCACAACCTGGAAATGGGAATAAGCCAAGGAGGAGTGTGTAGAAGAAGAAAAAGAATGTTGGCCTCACACCATGGAGAGGCCCAAAGGGCTGAAGTGTTTATACTTTACCTCCCAGTTCAGGTGGGTCTAGGGGACAGCACCAACTCATACAAAGTGGAATCTACCTTCCTCCTGCTAAAACTACATTTTAGAATTACCCATTGGGGGTGCTGCTACCAGAAAAAGGAGGAAGGAGTACTGAACACAGTATAAAAAGAGATCCGTTGTAAGCAAATCCATTCATTCATTCAACAACAAACACATACTGAGCACCTACTCTGATGTTCCAAGCCTGGGCTTGACATAGAGCCGTGGAATCTTGGGCTACAGCCTACATTACAGGACCCACCATGGGACACAAAATAGCCGACAGTGGCTCCTCAAAGCATGGCTGTTTCCATACAAAGGGAAGTTGGGTGGATGGGCGCCATGTCAGCATAACGCTCACAGTCATAAGCTAGGATCATTGTAGCAGGTCAGCCTCATCTCCTCCTTTACTGAAGCCAGTGCGTAACTCCTGACTCGTAACCAGAGTTACCTTAATGGTATTGGCCAGAGTCCTGTGCCAAGACTGTGGATCCAGCCCCACAGGCTGGGGGAAAATGGGTTATGAACTCTCCCAGCGCAAGCAGTAATGATGATAGGGATGCAAATTGTTACTGACAGATTTTTACTGCTGCATTTTCATTAAACCATTTGAATACTATTAAACAATTTATACTTTGAAAAGGTCCCCACTCCCCATTACAGGGGGTGGGAGGCACAATTAGCTAAGGACTAGTGATCTCTGAGGAAGAGGCATAATGGGACAGAGTGGAAAAACAGAAACTCATGTGTTTCTGTGGGATCGTACACTGGGCCTGCCTTCCTGAAGAGCAACTTGGCAATACACTAAAACACTAAAAATACCCAATCCCTTTGATCCAACAATTATAGGAATTTATCCTAAGGACGTAATCAGACATGTATTTGAAAAAGTTCCTCCGAGGTGGCTCACTCTAACATTTAATATAATCCTGAAAAATTAGAAGTAACCTAAGTGTCCAATAATCCGCAATTAGTTGAGTAAATTATGGCACATCCACATGACAGATTCAATCAGTCCAAAAAAATTGCATAGAAGCATATTAAATAACATGGGCAAAAGTGGTATATGAAAAAGCAGGCCATAAAACATTATGAACACTATGTCCTTTTTGTAAGGTTAATTTTGGAACTCTTTGGGTAATAGGATAGAGTGGAGGAGTAATAGAGGGGATAAGGATGAAGGCTTGGAGATCAGATTCAGTTTCCAGTTCTACTTATCAGCTGGAATGCTGTAAGCCTCAGTTTCCTCATCTGTGAAATGGGGCTAGGATGGTTCCTGGACTATACCTAGGGCAAGGTACTCATTAAATAGATATTTCTAACTAAAATGGTGGATGATGGTATTTCTAACTAAAATGGTGGATATGTGTGAGTATGCTCACTGTGGTGCTTTCTGGATGTGTTCAATTCTTTCTGAATTAGGTCGATATTGCTTTTGTAATTAGGAGCAAAGTCGATAACATAAAAATGGAGAGGCAGAAAGGAACCCTGAGAATATTATTCAACATAAGAAGTGTCATCAGGACCAGAGGAATGTCAACAGTGTGTTAATTTGCCATCTCTGTCTGCTCTCAGAGTTGTCTGTTTTGAATCATTCTGTGGCATTTCTGTTCCTCTTTTTTTAAGGACTAGTTCCAAGAATTAGAAAAAAAAAAAAAAAGAAAGAAAGAAAGATAGAAAGAAACCCCCCCAAACTTCAAGTCATGTGGGTGAGTGCAATTTGCAGAAAACCATTTCCAAAATGTTGCAGCCAATACAGGTCACATTTTAAACCTCAGATATCTAAGCAAATATCTAAATTATGCTTGTAAAGTTTCCCTGCTTGATAACACCTTGCTTGTTGGAGATAATTTAGAGAGAAGTTTCCAAGGACATTCATTGGTTTTGCCTGCCCACCACCCACCCTCTCTGTACCCCTGCCCCCATTGTCTGGAATCAGAATTTGGATACTTCTCTGGGAAAATGCTCCTGTCTCCCTTGATCCTTGTGGCTCCAAGTGGGCCTGACCATGTCTTGGCTTTAGAGGTAGGCTGATCCAGTCCTGACTAATAAGAATACAGTGTTGTTCTGGCCACTGGGATTGGCTCAGGGACGGACATGTGACCCAAGCTGGGCCAATAAGAGCCAAAGAATCTTAGCCCTGTGATTTTTTTGGTGGAAGTATTGATAACAAGAGTGCTGTCTTTCCACTGGGATGCTAAGCTGGTAGAATGTAAAGCTGGAACTGCCAGGAATGGCTTTAACATCATTTAGGGGAAGCCTGCTTGAGAATGGAGCAAACACAAAGGAAGAAAAGCCAGGAAACGACAAAGTCAGATTCCTGCTGACATCCTTTAAGCACAGGGATTCAGCCCTGCCTAATGCTAACAAACATTCCTTTCTGTTTAAGCCAATTTGAGTTGGTTTTCTGCTGCTTGCAATTGAAAAAGTCCTGACCGCTCCAGAAGATCAGTCTGAAGTGGCAGATACATTCATTTCATTTTAAGTTCTAAGAGTCTATAGTGTTTATAGTATTTCAGGTGCTAATGACTCATTCAGTGTTTCTTAAGTAGAGCTCCTCCAGGACTGGCTGCAGTGAACACCTAAGAGCCCTTTGCAATTAGCTCATTAAAGGAACCCTGGCAAAGTGGTTGTCAACTTGCTTGAAAACAGCTGTCTTGAGTAGGCTAAGCCTTTCCCCTGCTACCTTGCATACACGATTGGGCTTTGCAATGCATTTTTCAGAGTTAGGACAAATATAGGCCCACATTCAACTCCTGGCCCAATTAATAGAATTCTCACTAAAATATTTAACTCTTTATTTGTAATCCTTTCACACTAACAGAAACAGTAACACAAACAAAACATTGCAAAGAGGTTGTGTTTTCTATAGAGAGCAGACCAGCCACTGTTATGCATTATAATGTGCTCTGCAGATAATGGTAAGGCTATTTATATTTCATTTCACCACCCTGTTTCCACTCCTTTTGGTGTGTTTACCAAGCTATAGATTGCTTGAAATGTTGAGCTCCTGCGTAATTGTTCTTTTTGCCTTGTCAAAATGTTTTAAAGGACAGTCAACAATCTAAGAGGTTGATTCACGTCAAAACAAGCTTTATTGAATTCTTAGGGTCAGGTTTGGGGGAAACAGAAAGATGAAGAACTCTAATCTAAGTCTCCTGGGGATCACTGCCTAGCTGGGGAGAAAGGAATGTGGTTTAGTGTAGATGGCCCAGTCTCTTGGGGTTCAAATACTGGTTCTGTCACTTCCTAGCTAAGTTCTTGCTCAAATTATGGAATCTCTCCATACCTCAGTTTTTCATCTGTGAAATGGGAATAATAATGATAGTACCTACCAAATAGGCATGTTTGATGATTAAATGAGTTAGTATATATAAACTTCATAGAACAATGCCTAGCACTCAAAAAAATATCAAAGTTTTCTTTCTTTCTTGTTTTATGTCTTCATAGATCTCTTGCGTAAGGTCTGGTTTTGATGTTTTCCCAATAATTCTCAGGTATATCTTGGGATCAGAAATCGGCATATTTGGTGATAGTCACACACATCCCTCAAAAATCCCTTAGGAAGCAGCCACGTTGGTCATCCACAGACCATCTCTCAATACAGTAAGTTCTGTCCAGCCAGTTTATCCCACATTATTCTTTGGTTTAGTACCAGAAGAAGCAATATCCTTGTATCTACGGGTCAGATTGGATGAGAAATGATGACCCTTAAATACTTTAAAGCATTTATAAACACTGGACTCCCACTCAGGGCAGCCAAAGGCCACATATGAGAAGAGGTTGATAATTCCTGAGACTGGGAATCAAGGGATCAGCCATCCTCCTGTCCCACCCAAAAGTCACCACGGACATGCCCACATCCCATAGCTTGCTATGAGAACTACCTGTACTTCTTACATTGTTCTCTCTTTCTCTCCGCAAGCAATGTGAGGCTGAATCCATGAACACTAAAGGCTTGTAGGAAGCAATTTCCCTATGTTTAATTTGCTTCATAGTAAGACAGTTCAGAAACGTTAGATGTCAGGGGCAATGCCAGCACCTGGGGTTCCCAACCCACCTTTACCTTGGAAGCCCTTATTGTAAAAAAGCATGAGATCTGGGGTTCAAAGCCTGAGACTTGAGTCCACAGTTTTCCACAAGGTGACCTCGTCACTGGTCACTTTATCTTTCTCAACTTCAGTCTCTTCCTGTGAAAAAGAGGCTCTTGAAAATATATGCCGCCCACGATTACTGAGAGAACGGAGATAAAGTATGCGTGTTAGGTTAAAAAGTGTATTCATGTATTATTCACTAACTCAACAATTATAGTGTGGGACCAGGGTCTAGTGACGATGAGTAAGTTGGTCCCTGACCTCAAGAAGCACTCAGCCATGTGGGAAAACGTAGTAGCAAATGTGTAATGATACTACGATGTGACTAGTATGATGGTGATTATTTTATAGTACCTGCCAATACTCCAGTCTTCCCATAGTTCCAAAGGAAATGATCTATTTTATTTTGACAGTTAGTTAATACATGTTTCGGTAGCTTCTGTTTTGTGTTTTAGAAGAGAAACACAGTTTGGGGTATATATACGTATATATCCTGAATATCCCTGTCCTTGCTAGCCATGAGGTTAGGAGGATTGGGCAATCCAATCAGGCTTCTTCCATTCAGCGAAAGAATTTTGAATAACTGCTCGTGATCAAATTAGACAGATTTGTTTCCCACTAGTAAACAGTCACTAATAGTTATTGAGTGTATGCTGTGCATATTTTCTTTTGAAAAGCCATACAGCTTGGCATCAAGTGGCTTCCACCATCTACTAGCTGTGTAATTTGTGACAAGTTATTTAACCTGTGTGAGCCTCAGTGTCTCCTCTTGAAATGGGGCAGAAAAAGTACCTACCTCATGGTGTCGACGTGAGGATTTAGTGAGATGGTGGGACACCAGGGGAAGTGTTCAATAATGGCAGTTGTCACCTTTGGCTTCATGGGAAAGGCCTGGGCATGAGGGAGATTCTGTGCTGGAAAGATCTTTGTGATCACTGCAGGGCTCTTCAGGAGACCAGTGGTGTTAAATTTAAAGGAGGTTTTAGGTTCTCATGTCAGCACATAAGGCAAAAAAGGATGCAGTCAAGTTAGCCTTGAAAATGCCCTGCCCATAAAGTTGGGTATATATGGTATTGTGTATAAACCACTAAGGTTTGAAAACCACTGAGTCAGACCATAGGAGGGAATAAAAGGAATGTTTATCTACAGCTGCCTGAGGATTCAAATCATTCTGTCTCTAAGGAAGAGGGTCTCAACTGGGGGCAATTTTGCTCTCCCAGAGAACGTTTGGCAATGTCTAGAAGGCGTTTTTGGTTGTCATAACTAGGATGGGGTGTGCTATTGGCATCTAGTGGGTAGTGGCCAGGGATGCTGCTAAATGTCCTACAATGCACAGGACAATCTCCCAAAACAAAGAATTATCCAGCCTAAAATGCCAATAGTGCTGAGGTTGAGAAACCCTGCTGTGAGGTAACTATCAAATCCACATTTAGGAAGGAGAGATGAAGGAGTCTGCCTGGATGGTTCTGCTTGTCAAGGCTGGAGGTTGAGGTGGGGTGGGGAGATGAATGAGATGCCATATGTAAGGGTCCTTAGTACGGGGCCTGGCGCAAAGTAGGTGCTGAATAAATATTTGCTGGGTTTATAGTTAAATCTTGCTTGATGGGTCCCATCACATACATTCAGTTTTTGAGATGTGGTGGAGACATGCTGGGCCACCTGCTTCCTGTCTTCCCAAGCCGGCAGTTGCACGTTTGCCCCACTAATCAGTGATGGACCTCATGTGGGTATCTTCCAGGAGGGGCAGGTTCTGAAGCCAGCATCAACTTCAGATGTGATTCTGCTATATCGTTATTACCTAAACTTTCTAATTTGGATTCAAAAGTACTGATCTCTCAGCTCTTCGTGGAAAGCCTTCCCTCACAGCCACATGATTTTAAAAAGGAGCTCTCACGAATACAAACTCCATTTCCCCCCCAAACAGAATGGGTCTGAAATAGGAGTCCATGTGTCCAAAACAAAGCTGGACGATGGTGGTTGGCACTCACAACCTAGGAAATTCTCAAGGACCACCAAGGCCAGAAAATTGCTTTTAAATGGAAGAGATATTTCCATTTCATTTTAGCCCCTAATGTATCACATAACTCTAATATCACTCCTTGTCCAACTGAAATACTTGAATCCAAATAATTCTTAAGTCATTTGGACTCTATTCAAATGTGAATTCATCTCTTTAATCACCCTTCCCCTTATTTTTGAAATAAAGACTAATATTGAAAGTTGAGTCTATTTGTGGATTCTTTTTTTTCACTCTTTTTTTATGGTCACTGTTGCTTTCTTCCCCATCATTACTTACTCATCAGTGTCTTGAAAATCCTAAACTTGTCTTTTTCCATTTTTTCATTTCCCTTCATTTAAATATTGTGGACAGCAAGCAGACTGAATAATGATGAATATGATTAATATTCAGACTTAATAAGTCTTATGAAAAGACCTTTTTATTCCAAGGAAGGAGGATGTGTTGTTTCGGCAGCATATGGTGTCACGGTGACAGAGTCGAATGTAGGGTAACCGGATGGGGGGAAACGGCATGTCCTGGCCATACTGACCCTGAGACGGGGGGTCACACATATGGTATCCTCTTCCAACATGTCCAGAGGAGGAAGGGAAATGTCCCCCAGAAGTGCGTTTCTATGTCACGTCTGTCTTGGGAGCTTTCTTGAATTGAAAGATTGTCTTGGTGTGTCTCTGTGACATGGAGTGAGACACATCACGCTCAGATGTGCAGCACCTTCTCCTTGATGTTCTCCTTTTCCTAAAACACCTATGATAGAGAAGACCATATGAGTATCCAGAAATGGCAAATACTCAGCTATTTCACCACAACTCTCCACTCTTCTGCCTATGGTAGACATCACCAACCGATCATAGCACTGTTTTCCGAAAAACACACATACAGCCACTACCAGTTAATTGCAGAGTAAGCACACAAGATAAAGAAGATTTTCTGCCTCTACTAAGTAAAGAAGGATAATACTTAGAAGAGCACTGGAATGTCACCACCACCGTATCCTTTTCCAGAAACCTCTTCAGTGCTCCAAATCCCAGTTGTCCAAAGTTTGAAAGAGAAGAGGGAGAGGTCAGCTTTGCTTTCTACGTAGCAATTTGGTTTGAAAACTTGTCTCCAAGTCTCTGAGTGTGTAGAAACAAGCAAATTGAATGAATTCACTTTTTTTCTTAATAGAACCCCAGTCCATAGCTTTTGAGCAAGGTGCAGATTTATCTTTATTTATTTGCAATTTTCCTCTTGAAATCATATAAGATTAACCCTCCCCCCTCCCAAACCCTACAACTACTGTTGTTTCCTCGAATTCATGGTGTTTTTAACTACAGGGATTTTTTTTTTTTTTCCAAATAAGTTCCTGATGTTACTTTATCCATGAGGCCTCAGTCTGAGATGGAGTTTTAGAATCAATCTAGAACAAAAATTAATTCTACCATTTTATAATTTGCCCAGTCAGATGCAAAAAGAAAAAAAGTATATGATTTTCAAGTACTTTCTACACTTGAGACTAAAAATGGCATTTTTTTTTTCTTTAAGCAAATGCAACTCTCTGGGTACTTACTGTAAGAGGATTTTAGTCACTGGAGACTTTTAAAAAAAGATCTCAAGCGAGAAGCTTCATTTTTTTTTTTTTTCAAAAGGATATTTACTTTGGAAAATGCTACGTTTAGAAAAATTGTGCCTTGGATGACAACTGGCCCACTAAGTTTTACTGTTTTTTGAGGGGTAGAGAGGGGCGGAGGTTGGAGACTGTTTGAAGGCAGTTCTGTTCACCCACCAGCCAAGCAGGATTTGGGAGTTCATTTTCATTCATTTATTTTCTTTCATTCAGTCAGTCAGTCAGTCATCAAATGCATATTTAGGGTCCGCCATGTACAGAGCGCTGTGCTAGACAATGGGACCATAGCCATGGGCAAAACACTTTCCTTGACTTCCCACTGTTCTCAGCTGGGCATGCCAGAGGATGATGCCCTAATGTCCTAAGGCAGTAGTTCCTGTAGGGGCAATGTTGCCTCCCAGGGGACCTTGGGCAATTTCTGGAGATCTTTTTGGATGTCACAATTGGGGGATGGTGCTACCGGCATCTAGTGGGCAGAGGCCAGGGATGCTGCTAAACGTCCCACAATACACAGCCCCTCACCACAAAGAATTATCCAGCCCTAGATGTCAACAGCATGGAGGTTGAAAAACCTCGCCTTAAGGCATACAAGATGTTTAAGGAACTAACTTCTAGTCAGTGCTTCTAGCTAAGCACCATCCTTAGGAGAACTGAGAAGATAGTAGCTCAACTCATTTTCTGGCAGGCTTTCTTCTCTCACTGAACTGTGATTGAGAGAGGTGGGTGCCATTGCTCTCAGGGCGTGGTCCATGGGCCAGCAGCATCAGTGTCACCCGGGAGCTTGTTAGAAACGCACACTCTCAGACCCCACCCCAGGTCACCTGGATCAGAATCTGCACGTTAACACAATCTCAGGTGATCCGTGTGCACATTATAGTTTGAGAAGTTACAGCTCTAATCAAGCACGAAACAGAGGTTTTAAGTTACAATTTTGATAAGTGCGAGTGCCATGGACTGAATGTTTGTGTCCTCCTCAAGTTCATATGCTGAAATCCTAACCCCCAATGTGAAGGTATCAGGAGGTGGGGTCTTTAGGAGGCAGTTAGGTCATGAAGGCAGAGTCCTTACGAATGGGATTAGTGCCCTTGCAAGAGAGACCTCAGAAAGCTCGCTCGTGCCTTCCATCACGTGAGGATGTGGCAAGAAGACAGCCACCTGTGAACCAGGAAGTGAACCCTCACCAGACACTGACTCTGCCTTGATTTTGGATTTCCCAGCCTCCAGAACTGTGTGAAATAAATGTCTGTTGTTTAAGACACCCCGTCTACGGCATTTTTGTTACAGTTGCCCAAATGGACTAAAGCAGCTACCAAGCAGCCCAGTCTGAGGGGTCAGGGAAGCCGTCCATGAAAAATCAGCCTGTAAATTGAGGGATAGATTAGGAATCAGCCAGGAGAGTAGGGTTCCTGGCAGGGGGAGTATCACGCGCAAAGGCTCAGAGGCAGGAGAGAGCTTGGTCAATGGAGGATCTGAAAGAAGATGCTTTGTGTCTAGAGTCCTTTAGCATGGTGTCCTAAGTAGCTGAGCGAACTGGTCAGACCAGGGTTGGAATCCCATGAATGATAATTGTCCCAGGTGCCCCAAGTCTTCTGGGAGACAAAGCAAGAATGATCCTGCTGAGAACAAATGCTGCTCCCCAAGCCCTCTGACTTAAGGCTACAGAGCCATTATGTCGATATATCTCAGTACAGATTTTGTAGTTTATGACACATTCTGGCAACGTTTAGATGCAATTTCAATGAGCCAGAATGTAGTATTGTAAACCTAAAACTGGATATCCCTTGAAGCTGTTAGAATCTGGCAGGAGACCTGCTCCCAATTACAAGCACAGTTTCCAACTTCACTGTTCCGTCCTCTAAGCGTTGAAAACAAAATCAATTTTTAATGAGGGACTACTAAACACTTTGCATTCTATTAACGTCCCCTTTGGACTTCCAAGCCCCAGTATATCTTACACCCAAGAAATGAAATCACCCCTGCTAACCGATTTGCCAGGGCAAGCGGGTATCCTGGAGCTCCTGCTGCCAGTGCAAATATGGCGACAAATGGATGGGAACTAAAGCATTCTGTTCCCATCCCCCCTGATTCCCATCAGCACGTGGCCAGCCTCCCAGGGCTGGGTGGGAAATCGGGATCAAGAGAAGTTATTTCAATGCACACAGACAGTAAACCCTTGGCTGCTTTACTCCTCATCCCTAGCCTATTACTAATCTTACAAACCATCCATTATCCACTCGGTATCTGGCAAATGTGAACTTGGCCCCCGTCAAAGCCGAATGATGAGATCCAAGTTAGAAGAAGTGGGAGAAAGAAGAGAAAGTACAAAGATGAGCCAGACGGTTTTCCAACCTGTAAGGACATGTTGTATTTACCAGGCCGGCTACGAAAGCCAAGCTCTGTTCCCGTTGTTTGTCTTCTGCTCGGGGCCTGGGTTATGTTTGGTACAAACAGGTCAGTGGCTCCCCCTCACTTCCATCTGATGATTGGCGTATTGTTTAGAGCCGACGAGGGATGATCTTGTGCTCTGGAGGAAGTTGGCAAGAAAGTTTAATTCTATAAAAAGAAACGCGCGGTCAGGATACGGTTTTCTATTCTGAGTCAAGGCAGAGAAGGGAGTCAGAAATTCCAACCCAGAGGGTCAGGACGGGCTCCAGGACCTGTTGAATCACATCTGAAACATGTTTCCCATCCTCCTTTCCCCTCCCTGTTCTTACAACTGGCCAACTGGGATTACACAACTTGCACTAATTTTATTCCACATGTGGCTGTTTCTTATTAGGAGGCTGTATCTTATTTTTTCCTGTACCGTGTCATCTCTCCGGATTCAGGTGAGTAATTCCATTTCTTAACAGGGGGATTCTGTTCACACTCTTGGCTGGACTCAAAAAAAAATGTGCACTCAAACTTTTTCATAAGGTGAGAACATTTCTGTGTCTTTTAACCCTAGAATCTTTGTGGTAGAGCCTTTGTTTCCCCATTCTGAAGAGCTCAACCCTTCAACAGGAACCGATGGAAAAGTGAATATTTGAGTCAATTGGCAGAATGGTCTTGGTCACCCAATACCCAACAACTGTTCCTAAAGGGTTTTGTCCCCACCTCCACCCCCCAGCCCCCAACTGGAGTGGCGCATTTTCTTTTTAACTGAATTCACCAGATGTTTTGGCGGTGCATAAACCTGGCTTTCCTGTCTTCCAAGTAGATGAAATAGGATCCAAATCACAGCATGTCGCCTCCGCTTCTCCAACCCAGTACTTAATGGTTCTTGAGACTCATGTAAAGATCGAGTCCAGTTTTCTTTAGGCCTTGAGCCTATCGGATCCAGGTGTTGGCGTTTTCTGGCCTTCGCCTTAGAAGGTTTCTAGGGAAACCCCAGATTCATGAGTATGAGTCGATTTCCCCCCGTTACCTTTCTCTATCACTTTAATGTTCCTGACCATGTATCAGAAACTGTAAAAGCACAGCCCCAAATCCCCCGAAGCGTGAGCTGCAGCAGTGGCAGACACAGGATTCAGCCACATCTGGAGAAAAACTGCTCGCGATTCCCCTTCTGTCTTTGCAACTCCGGGCCCCCCTGAACCAAAGGGGAAATGGGACCCTTTCATCGGCCTCCAACCTCCCTCCGCCTCATGCCCTGTTTTGCTTAGAACAAGCCTCGGCATCCATGCCACCTCGCCAGCCCTTTGCCAAAATCCACGAGTGGCACAGAGAGCGCATTAAACAGATGGAATGCAACATACATGTAAAGAAATAAGAGTTCTGCCAGGAAAGTTGGCAGCAGCGCTGGAATGCTTTACACAGTGTGTGTGTGGGTAGAAAGAGTGAGCCCGGAGTCGGCGAGGCTGCCTCGTTCTCGAGAGCTGTTTCTTTTACAGCCATGACCTGTTTTGCCAGTCAAAATAAATACGGTGTTAAATGCCCCCTTTTACTGGCTCCCGATACCTTGGCAATGCAGTTTGAAATATGACCTGCTCTCACTGGAGAAATGGCCTTTTAACTGAGTGGAAAGGATGTGCCCCTTCTAGGCAGTAAGTAGGAGGGTCATGGGTGGCGGGGCCTTCTGAACACAGACCTACTCAGGAAGCAGGAGCAGGAATGGCCGTGGAGTCAATATTGCTTGTTTAGAAGTCGCTGCCTTTAGAAGGTTCCTGGCAGACACAGGGCGACACTTTGGGAGCACAGGGCTGACTTTCAAGGCTTTGTGTCCCCTTTGATTTCAGCAGGAACAACAAAGCAGGAGGCCTGAGTGTGGGCACCTCACGAGGCACCTCGAGACAGCCAGACCCTTCCTTCTGGCCATGTTAACCAGGAACGGCCACAGGGTCACCCCGCTCATGCCGTTCAGCTTTGTGCGCACCCCATAACCACATTAGCATCTTGCCTAGATGGAAGCTAGGTGGATTTCCCCCCAAGAGTCATCATCCCATTTTCTGCATACTAGGCACGTCAGATGTCTTTTCTGAATCATCCCATTACCACATGAGATAAGGATATTGCTACTCCTATTTTATATATGAAGAAACTAAAGTTCAGAGAGGTTGAGTCACCTGTCCAAGATCGCACAGTGGTTAAAAGGGAAGCTGGAATTTGAACCCAAGTCTGTCTGTTCTCAATGATCAGGCTGTAAGGGCCCCATGCTGGCTTCTCCTCTACCCAAACAGCTCAAGGCAGGAAACCTGCAGAATCACTCTTCTTCATCCTCAGAAACGCCCTGCGAAGCAAGGTATTGCATTCCCCATTAAGGATGCCATAGGATGCGTTAGTTTTCTGGGCGGCTGTAACAGATGATCACAAACTGCGTGCTTAAAACAATAGAAGTATCTTTGCTCGCAATTCTGGGGGGAGGCCAGAAATGAAGGTGTTGGCAGGGCCATGCTCCCTCTGAAGGCTCTAGGGGAGGATCCTTCCTTGTTTTTGAGTGGTTGCCGGCATTCTTTGGCTTGTGGCTCCATCACTCCAATCTCTGCCTCTGTCTTCACGTGGCCTTCATATGTCTCCCCCCTTTCTCTTCTCTTCTAAGGACACTTGAATTGGACTTAGGGTCCCTTCTTATCCCAAGACGCTTAACTTAATTACATCTGCAAAGATCCTTTTTCCAATAAGATCACATTCCCAGGTTCCAGGGATTTGACTCTAAATCTTGGCGGGGGCATGAGGGGGCATTTTTCAGTCTACCATGTCGGGAGATGATGAGATGATTTATGCAGTGAGGGTCTTCCCGATTTTGCAGGTCTGCAGGGTATATTATAAAATTTTTAAGTATTTTTGCCATTCCATATCCTTTTTTAAAAAAAGATTTATTTATTATTTATTTACTTTATTTTTGGCTGCATTGGGTCTTAGGTGTGGCACGTGGGATCTTTCTTTGTGGTGTGTGGGTTCTTACTTTGGGCGCGTGGACTCCTCTCTAGTTGTGGTGTGCAGGTTTTCTCTCTCTAGTTGTGGTGCATAGGCTCCAGGGCACGTGGGCTCTCTGGTTGTGGCCTGCAGGTTCTAGAGCGTGTGGGCTCTGTAGTGTGCGGCACGTGGGCTCTAGTTAAGGCGCACGAGCTTAGTAGTTGTGGCATGTGGGCTTAGTTGCCCGGCAGCATGTGGGATCTTAGTTCCCTGACCAGGGATCGAACCCACATCCCCTGCATTGTAAGGCAGATTCTTTAGCACTGGACCACCAGGGAAGATTGAAATATCCTCTTTTTTTTAAAAAAACAATGAGTATAATAACAACCAACGCTTCATGGAATCTCACCAAGTTCTGCCACTTAGTGTCACTTAGTCCTCACAGAAACTCTGCCATATAGACATTGTTCTTTCCTTGCTGGACAGCATAGGAAAATAAAACTATGACAGGTTAAGAGCCTTGTCCAGTATCTCACAGCCAGGAACTGGTAAGGGTAGGATTGGAACTCCAATCTGATTCTGTAGTCTGAGTTCTCAGGCTGGATACAAAACTGCCTTTTCTTGGAAATTCAGGACTTGGTTGGGACACCGTGGTTTGGAAGGAGGTGGAAGTGTGGGGGCAATGGGACAATTTATGCCATGTTTAGCCAAGAATTATTCTTGGGCGGAATATCCATAAAGGCAGAAAACAAGGCGTTTGATTGGGAAGGCAATCAGTGCGTTGGTTTCTCTCTTGATTTTTGTGATTGAGGACCACTGTCTTCTCTCTCTGGGCTGAAATTGGAGTCTTCCTACAGAGAAGCAAGAAGGTGGAGGCCAACGAGAAAATGCCCATTTTTATTGTCTTCCAGATTTCTGTTCAGTGACATCTGCCAATAGTTATATTCTTATTGCAGAGAAATTTTCACTTTGTTGTGCAATCATCTGACGCAGGAGATGAGGTCGACCATGGAAGACAAAAGTCAGAGCTGCCTATTTGAGGATGGCTGCGAATGGCAGATGACTTCTTTTCCTGTCATCCGGTGACCACATCTACCGATTCAGGCTCCCTGGTGAACAAGATCCAACTTCTCTTTCAGTCAGAGCTGCTGATGGCTAAGTGTTTTGCAGATATTGTCTCCTTTGAGCTTCTCAACAACCCTGTGAAGCCAGTTCAATACTGACCTGGTCTGATGCTCAGGGAGGTCAAGTCTCTTGCCTGAGCATGCCAACCGGCAAGTGCTAGGATCTCTCCAGGTTGCCTGAGTCCAGAGTCTGAGAGCTTAGCTGCTGCAATACCCCCTCACCAAACCCATGTACCAAGTCTCCCCACTGCCTCGATTAAAGGAACTATAGATAAGGTAAAGCGAACATTCAATCATTCATTCGTTCACACATCCATTCACACGTGTGTATCTGTGTCTGCAACATGTGCCAGGAAAGCCAAAAGAAAACCCTTTCACTCATGTGTGCACCCTGGTCTCTGTGGGTCTGGCACCTTGCTGGACTATGGGAACAGGAAGACACCTGCTCAGCCTTAAAGAACTGGAGAAGACAGATGTCAGTTCATCTAGGACGGTGTGGTAGATGCTATTATGGAGATATGCAAGGAGAGATCAAGAGAGAAGATGGGGTCAGGGAAGGCTTCCTGGAGGAGAAGACCCTTAAGCTGAGATTTGAAGGAGGAGGAGGAACGTGTCAGCCAGAGAAGGAAGGGCTGGCCCGCATTTTAGGTGGTGGGTTGAGTATCGGGAGGCACATACGGATCTGGCGATGCCAGGTCACGTGTTTGATCACCTCTGTGTTGATTGGTAGTTAGTGCCTGCAGCCCACCGCGTGCCTCCCTCCCCACCCTCTCTCCCCGGGACTCCAACCGCTTCCCCGTAATGTGGAAATGGAAGGGTTAACACCCGGCACAGCGGGAAGCTCCAGGACTCCAGTCCAGCTCCTTAGTCCTTTCCAGGTAGTGCTGATGCCCTGCCGGTTATTAATATTTGATTTTTTACTCCTGGGCGGCCGGGAAGCAGTTGAGTAAGAAGGCATAGAGGTGGGGCACGCTGCAGCCAGCACAGCTGAAAAATAGGGAGCCACAGAAGTGCTGGAGGTGAGACTGGAAAACTATGACTGGCCCCCTGGGGAAGGACCTTGTGTGACATATAACAAAAACAGACTTTATCCTGAGGTTAATGTGGAGCTATTGGGGCTGTGTAGGCTATTTCTTATTTGATGTGCAGTGATACTCAGTGTAACGCAGTCCTCTGAAGTCTAGTTTGATGAGTTTTGACAAGTGTTTACGCCCCGTGACCACCACCCCTACATCGATATAGAGCATTTCTGTTCCTCCAGAAGTTTCCCTCTGTCCCGTCCACAGGAGGACAGGGGAGCTCCATGATGACGCTCTGCATTTTTCAGGCTTGCATTTGGAAAATTCTTTTGCTCATTTCTTGAGCCCCTCTTGGATGCCGCACACTGTTCCAGCTGTAGAGACGAGGGATGGGGTGCTTTCTGGTGGGGAGATGCCTTTGGGGAAAAGGCAAAAGGCGATCGTGGTATGCAGAACTGGCTTCACCGGCAGGTGACCTAAGCAGTCACAGGGCCCCACGTTGGATTCAACACTCTGCTGTCACCATCTTGAAATCCCACATAATTTTTGACCAAGGGGATCCATGTTTTTATTTTGCACCAGACCCCACAAACAATGCAGGTGGGCCTGGTGGTACAATAGAAATTAACAGGGAGCCACGAGAGAGAGGATGTAGAGGGTCTTACACGGAAGACCGTCTCGGGAGGAGTAAGGAAAGGGGTCGGGTGAAGAATGAATGTCACCTGAAGGATCCAATCCCCCAAAGTTCTCTTTCTAGGGATAAGCGCAGGTGGTGGAGACCTTTCATATCTGCTGCTGTTCCTATAACTCTCCCCACGGCACCAGTAAATGTACATGGACTCAATTAATTACAATGACTAACACATCTGACAATCCAAATATTAGCTCAAGAACTGAGCACACTTATAGGTATTAAGTACAGATACAAACAATTAACAATAAGCTCACTGGCATTATTATCTTCTAATCAACTGTAAAAAAAAAAAATCACACCTTAATCCAGAGCAAAATGAAAAAAGAAAGGGAAGTGAGACCTTTGCCAGCTCTAGAAATGCAGGTGATACAACGAAGAGAGATACGGTTTGGTAGGTTTTATTTGCTCTCATGATGAATTTAATCAGCCTTCCTTTGCTGATGTCAAAACCAAAGTAAGTGCCTTGGTCCCTGTTTCTCCCTGCTGGGGCCAGACGTCTGATGGGAAGAGGTTGGCAGAGGGCTTCCAGGGGGCATAATTACCAGAGGCTCAAGGAGTGATGCTGGCATCCCCCTTGGAAAAATCCATCTGTATCAGCCTCAGAAACGAGCTCTTGTCTCATCTCTGGGATTTGGAACGAAGAGAAGGTAAGTGGCAAGGAATCCAGTTGACTCTTGGCGATTGGTTCTTCTTCTTAAAAGGAATTCTGGAGTTAGGCATTCAATCAAAAACCCCTAAATAAATACCTGGGCTGCAATGATATTGCAAGTAAATATTTCCGAAGCCAGGGAATCTCGAAACAAACATTTCTCCCAACGGATGTTGCCTTCCACGCACTATGAGAAGGAAGCTTTTGCAATTATCTGAAAAGCTTGCCCCTAAAATCTCTGTTTTGGCCTAAATGATGTGGTTTTGCTGCTTTGGGCTTCCCAGTTCTCTGGAAGGTGCAGAAGCCCTTGTCTTCATTATGTTAAAGTCTTGTTACCTTTGGTGGCCTTATGACTCACTGCAAATCACACAGGAAACTGAATACCTTCTCTCTTGCCCACCTAGATAACAATGGTGACTACCATTATTTTGTATTAACTACATGCAGGCTCTGTGATGAGAATTTTGCCTGCATTATCTTATTTAATCCCCCCAGTAGGAAATTGTGTTGGCTCTGCCTTCAGAATGTATTCAGAACCTGGCATTTCTCACCACCTCCGTGCCAGCACCCTGGTCCAAGCCCCCATCTTCTCTCACCTGCATGACTGCAGTATGTGCCTAACTGGTCTGCCCACTGCTGCCCCTGTCTGTCTGTGGTCTACTTTCAACATAGCAGATTAAATGATGCCTTTGAGATAGAAGTCAGCTCAGGTCAAAAACCTACCAGGGCTCGTTATCTCTCTCAGAGTAAAATCCAAAGTCCTCAGCATGGCCCACAAAATCAGCTCCTTCTCTTCTCCCCCAAATGCACGCTAGGCCCGGCACACCAGTTTCCTCTGCTTTCTGTGAGCATGGCAGAATACTCGTGCCTCAGGGCCTTTGCACGACCTGTTCCTCTTCCTCCCAGATAGCCACATGACTTATCCTCCTTCTTTCTTCAAGTCTTTGTTCAAAAGTCACCTTCTTAGTGGGGCTTATGCTGATCACACCATTTAAAATGCAGACCTTCCCTCAGCTCTCCTGGTCTACTTTTTTCCTCATAAAATGTATCACCATCGAACTACTTCATAATTACTTATTGTTATGTTTATTTTTTGTCTCTCCCCACAAGGCCAGGGACCTCTTTCTGTTTTAGTCAGTGCTGGTTAACAGTATGTGTTGCACAGTGGGTGTATTGATGTAATAAATGTTTGTCGAATGAGCCATGAAGTATGTCCTATAACCATATTACAGAGGATGGAACTGGGGGACTCAGAGGGGTTAAGTAACTTCCCCAAGGTAAGTTAGTTGACGGCAGAGTTGGGACTTGAATCCAGGTCCTACTGTCCCAAAGCAATTTAACTACTATGGTTTTACTGATCCCAAGTTAAGCCCACCTTAAGATACGCTGATTATTGCAAGCTACCATTCAGGAAAAGCCCATTTCAAGACCCTGCTCACCTGGTCTGGTATTTGGACAATTCAAAGTTAGTGCGATTGTGCTTAGTCATAGTCAGAACTGTTAAATTTCCACAAGTGTAACAGAAAGTGAAACTTACATGACAAATCCTGGGTTAACCGTTTGATTAGTGTACTTTGAATAACAGTTCCCCAGTTGCTCATGTGATAGTGATAGTTGGGATATTCTAAAAGTGAGATCTTAGCAGATGGAGTTTAAAGCATAGATAAGGTAATTACATAGTAATTATCTTCATCTATGTACTTACCTCCTAGACTGGGGGGACATGATAGAGAAACTTAGGGGAAGTTTTTCCCACTCAAGCTATGTCCTCTGTGGTCAGGAGACCAGCCTTCTGAGATTTTAAAAGCAAATCTTGATAAGGTTAAACATATCACCCCACAATTCCATTCCTACGTATATACCCAAAAGAGTAGAAAACAGGTGCTCAACGAAAATATGTATGGGAATGTTCATAGCAGCGTTATTCATAATATCTAAAAGATAAAAACATCCAAAATGTCGATCAACTGATGAATACATGAATTGTGGTCTATCCATACAATGGAATATTAGCCATAAAAAAGAATGAAGTACTGATACATGCTACAACATGGATGAACCTTGAAAACATGTTATGCCAAAGGAGCCAGTCAAAAAGGCCACGTGTGGTATAATTTCATGTGTATGAAATGCAATTCCATGTGTATGATTCCATGTGTATGAAATGTCTGGAATAGGCAAGTCCATAGTGACAGAAAGCAGGTTAGTGGTTTAAGAGGGGCTGCAGAGAGGGGAATGAAGAGTGACTGTTAATGTGTATGAGGATTTCTTTTGGAGTGATGAGAAAATTCTAGAACCACACAGTGCCGGTGGTTGCTTAACACTGTGGAAGTACACAATGCCACTGAATTGTACACTTGAAAATGGTTAAAATGGTACATTTTATGTTATATATTTTTTTGCCACAAATTTTTAAAGTAAATCTTTAAATCCTGGCCTTGGTAGCAGGACATTTTGGTTTGGTTCTGATTTGGTACGCAGATAGCTAAGGTTGAAGTCTCTTGGTGACAACTCTAGGCTAAGAAGAGCTGCAACCTGTCAGATTAGGCTGTGTAACAGACTTGCATCTGTGGCTTGATCGGATGGTAAGCACTGTGGAATAGAGGCCTGATTCTCTGCACTCTCAGAAATGGTGGTGAGTACAGTACTATTCAGACATGCAGGAAAGCCAATTCTTTATTTCCTTCACCATTGCCAAAGTCATATACCCTTGTTGTAAAAAATCTAAATCTATGGAAGGGATGTTTTCCCTCTCATCTTCACTATTCCCACTTCTAGGTTTAGCCACCACCATCTACAACCACGTGTGTATCCTTTCAGGCCTTTCTCTACTCAGGTAGAATCATCTACATATAAATGTGTGCATCGTTGAATAGGCTTTTTTTTTTTTTTGGCAGTGCGCAGGCCTCTCACCACTGCAGCCTCTCCCGTTGCAGAGCACAGGCTCCGGACACACCGGCCGGCCATGGCTCACGGGCCCAGCCGCTCTGTGGCATGTGGGATCCTCCTGGACCAGGGCACGAACCCGCGTCCCCTGCATCAGCAGGCAGACTCCCAACCGCTGCGCCACCAGGGAAGCCCTGAATAGGATTTTTTATTTTTTTAACAAAAACAAACTTATACTATATATATTGGTCTGCAGTTTGCTTTTTTTCACTCAATATCATATCACAAAAATCTTTCCACATGAATACATACAGATTTATCTGTTTCTTCTTAATGGCTACATAGCCTGGAAATATCACCATTTATTTAACCAGTCTCCTCTTGTCAGACAAATTATCTTTCACCCTCACAAACCAGGTTGTGAGGAATACCCTGTTCATATATTCTTGCTTACTCATGGGAGTTTTTCAGTGGGAGAGATTCCTAGAAGTGAAATTGCTGGGTTGAAGTCAGATCCTTTCTGTTCTGTGACTTTTCAAGATCACGTCAGTTTGGGACACAAATGTATACTGTCTGTGGCCTTAGGACAAAAAGTCTAGAACTTAGAGCTTGTGATCAGGCTTTGCTCAGCTCAGCGTTCTACCCTGCATTTTGCAACTGTAGCTATTTTCATTCATTTTATAGGCTCACTGTCTTCAGATTGATTCCAGCAGAGGGAAAAGAAATCAGGTCCTTCTGTGCCATTCTTCAAACATTTAGAGGAAATTGATTTTCCACATGGGCTGTAGCCAAGCGAGGGATGCACCGGCACAGAAGTCCCTGTGACAAGCTATTACAACCAACACTTGCAACAATTAGACTCAACCCAACTTGAGATACTTTATTAGTGAGTGTAATTCCTCATCAGGCTAATATTGCAGATTGCCAAAAGCAGCAGCGATTCTAAAATAGGATTTCCTTCATAATCCCTTTTAAAGGGAAGAACTTGAGGAGACTTGAACTGTCTGGAGAAAGAAAGCTTTTATTCTCTTGACTGAGGAAAGAAAGCAGTTGGTCCAAGAAGCTGATAGCCTACCTTCCCTTTCTGCTCTTACCTCTTTAAGGTGCTTTCTCATGGCATTAGCTAGGAGGTTTTCACCTGCAGAGAACAGAAACAGGCAGGTTTGGGGTTGGTTGACTCAGCATCTCAACAATCTCACTGGGAATTCAGGTTCTTCCCAAAGTGCTTAAGAACACTGACTCTGGAGCCAGACATTTTGGTAGTGAATCTCAAGTCTACCTCGTAATAGCTGTGTGACCTTGGGCAAATTACTTAACCTCTCTGAGCCTCAATTTTCTCATCTGTTAAAAACAGGATAGTAATAGTACACCAACTCATAGGGCTGTTGTCTCTGCTAAAGCAAGGGAAGGCAAACTTCATAAAGGACCAGGTAGTAAATATTTTAGGCTTTGCTCTTGGCAAGGTAGTTGGTAGTTTCTGTCCAACCACTCAACTCTGCTCTTGTAGCATGAAAGCAGCTGTAGACACCAGATAAATGAGTGGGCATGGCTGTGTTCCAATGAAATTTTATTTATGGACACTAAAAGTTGAATTTTATATACTTTTCATGTGTTGTGAAATACTGTTGTTTTGATTTTTCTTTAACCATTACAAAATGTAAAAACCATTCTTAGTTCACAGGCCACCAAAATAGGTATGGTCACCCCTCTAAGCTGAAGCACATAATACATTTAGAATAGTACCTGGCAAGCCCTAAATGCTCAATAAATGTTTGCTACTATTACTGTTGTTATTATTACCACATCCACCATCATCCTCTGGCCACTCTTCCACCTTTCCATGTTGCCTTCATCTCCCAGCCTGATAGCAAGATGGTGGCCAGAGTTCAAGGTGGGGCCCCCAGAGGGAAAGGAAAGACTCTCCTTTCCTGTGACACTTTGTTAGGAGCAAGGAGATCTTCCCTCACATGTCTCACACGTGCCCACTGTCTCAGTCACCAGAGTGGGGTCACATGGCCTCTGCAGAACCAATCACTGGAAAGAGGAGGGATTATTCTTTGACCAATCAGGCCCACCCCTGCAGCTGGGGGTGGAGTCAGTTTGCCCTGAGTCACGTGCTGAATGGGGAATTGGCAAATGCCTGACCCAAACAGAGCTTTTGTTAGGACAGAGCAAAGCAGGACATGGATACTGGGTAGACAACCAGCAAAGCCTGCTACAGCCACTCTTTCAAATCCCCATGAATCTATCACAAGCAGAGGACCCGCTAATCCGGTTTATATATTGATACATAGTCTTTAACAAGAGCCAGCCTTTAAAAGATTTGGGCTGGAGCACATTGGCTCTGCTGACCTTTAAGTCTTTTTAAATAGACACTGTGGTCATAACTCACTGATCATAAGCATTCCAAACAACTTCATGGCTCTTCTGAGTTTACTACACACCCTCCCCATCCGATCCCTCATTTGACCTTCACAGTTCTCTGAAGCAAGGACTGTGATCCTCATTCTGCAGGAAAGAGGAGAAGTGACATGACCAAGGGCATGTGGTTAGGCCCTGAAGCTGGACCTTGAACCTTGGTTTCCAGCCTCCAGATTCCTGGCCCTTTTTTACGCTACCTCCTGGTTGCAGTGGCAGCTGCTGTATGGCAGGAAGAGTTGGTGGCTGAGAAGGTATTGGTGACAAATAGGGGATTTGCTGGGAGTCAACACAGCCCAAAACATTTGTTTTGGGTGAAGACGTTTAGGTATAATTAAGGATTTTCTCTGGAGTATCCACAGGTTTTGTATACTATGAAATCTCAGGAAATAGTAAAATAATTATTATAATATAATAATAATAATAGCAATAATATTATATTATTATAATAATAGCAATAATTATTCTGATGGAATACAAACGTGCCTTTTTCTGATCTCAAAAGGGAAACATAATTGTCCAAGCATCTCTTTATATTTAAGTCGTAATTGTAATGTGTGCCTCCCTACATGTAAGCCCTGTTTGGGGCTTACAGACTTGCAAGATGAGAAAAGGGAATTCCCCCTCAAATAAAAGAAACCTCGTTGAGTAAACTGGGTGTACCCAAGTGAAGGAATATTACGCAACCATTAGCTTTAATGCTTATGAAAACTTCTTAATGCCTTGAGAACACTCTGAGGATAGAGCATTAGGGATAGAAGCAGGGCACAAAATTACATGCAGAGATGAGATCAACTTTGTTATAAAGACCATGGAAAAGATTGGCAGTCAAGAAACCAAAGCATTAACCCATTTGCCTCTGGGTCATGAAGTCATGAGTGGTTTCTTCCCCCCAGCTTCTTTATATATTTTTTCTATTCTTTCCAGTCTGTCTACAGTACTCATTTTTATGATCAAAGAAAAACATAAAGTAAAAGCCAGAGGAAGACTGGGTAGTTTCGCAGGCTAGGATTTCTTATTATATAGACAGATCCTGGCAATAAAGGACTAAGTGAGGCAAACCAGGGCTGTTTGCAGAGTGAAAGGATGAAAACTGCACCTCGAAGGATGCTCGTCCTCCAGAAGTAGCTGTGCAGCCTCAGCACAGCTGGCTGACAAGGAGAAAATGGACAGAATCCTCCAGCAATGGAGTGTGGCTTTGAGCAAATTAACCACTCTGACCTTCAGTTTCTTCATCTGTTACATGAGAATAATAACACCTAGTACATTGGGTTGAACTTCTTTCAATTACAGAACATATATTTATTGAGTTCTTACTGTCGTAGGAGCTAAAGATGCAACAGTGATCAAAGAAATAAGGTCCCTGTTCTCCAGCACATTCATTCTAGTGGAGGGTTAGGGTGGGGAGATGAGTTGAATATTGGGGGAGCAACAAAAGCAAATGTCCTGGGACAGACAATAGCTTGGCACTTTATACCAGAGGGGGGTCTTATGTGTCTGGAGCTTAGTGCGTAAGTGGGGAGTGGAGCAGTTAGGGAGAAGTAGACAGGGGGCGAGCCTGGCAGGCCAGGGCAAGAAACTTTGATTTCATTCTAAATATAATGGGAAGCCACTTAAAGGTTTTTAGCCACAGACTAGCATGATCTGATTTAGAGTTTATGTCTTAAAAAGGCCACTTTGCTGCCATGTAGAGAATGGATTGTAAGATTGTGTGGGACAATCAATACACAAAAGCACTTAACATTGGGTCTGGCACAGAGTAAGTGTCTTAATAAGTGGTAACTGTTTTTCATTATTATCATCATTATCCTCATTATTATTACTACTCTTTTGTCTGCCTAGAGCGAGCTCATGATTCTTGGACATTTAGCGTCACGAGATATCGACAAAGCGTTCTGATGAGCCGGTGAATTTTCCAAATTTGTTTTCCAGGTGTTTCACATCCTCAGAGAGGTGATAGTTAGAAGTCAAACACAAGCTGATACCTGTAAACGGAAAAGAAAACACCAAACGAACAAAAACAGTGAACACATGCCTGAATCCAGTATTCTTTCATCCTTCGAGGGTGAGCTCTGGTTATCGCGTAGCTCAAAGAAGACCCTGGGTCTTGATTACAGGTTTTAATCTCCACCAAAGTACTGACGAAGCGCCATCCCTGTTGTGAAATCCAGCATATTTGGGTATATTTAAGAATACCTCCCCTCCTGCCAACTTCTCCTTCCTCCAGACTTGGCTCAGAGATGACTCTCTCTGGGAAGCCTCCTGTGACCTCGTCCCAGGCCACACCCCACGCCAAGGCTGTCTTCTCTTCTCTATGCCCTTGGAACTTGGGCAGGGCCATAGCATAACACCTACTGCCTTGATTAACGTGAATTTCTTCATCTAGACTCTGAGTTCCTAGAACTGTACTAGTTAATGCAAGAGCCACCAGCCAACTGTGGCTATTTAAATCTACATTGAAATTAACACAAATTAAATAAACTTTAAGATCCAGTTCCTCGGTGGCATTAGCCACATTTCACATCCTCAGTAGCCACTGTATTGGACAGCACAGAGAGCAAATATTTCTGTCATTGCAGAAAGTTCTAGTGGACAGAACTGGCCTGAGGAGGTGGGGCAGGAATCGTGTTATTTATTAGTTTAGAGCTAGCAGAGTGTTGAAGACATAGACTTGAGAGGTGGGCAGACCCTAGTTCAAATCTCAGCTCCTAATCTTACTAGCTGTGTGATCTTGGCCAAGTTCATCTTCTCAATACAGGTGTCCCTTGCTTATCAGAAGTTTGCTTTACACCCCTTCACTTTTACCAGAGACCTACATCAGTACCTGTTTTGCTAACTGAAAGAAATCTGAAGAGGATTTTCACTTTTACGGAAAAAAAGGCTAAAGGCCAAAATAGGGTTCAGTGTTTGTTTTGCTGTTTGCTTGTTTATAGAGGCAGCAGGTGTCCCAAGCAGCAAGAGTCGTGCCGCCCATCTCCCTCCCCGGGAGCGACGCTCGGCATCTCGGCATCAAGTCACCATAGCGTTGGACTGTGTGAGTGTCTGTGCTTTATCTCGATTTATTTTGTGCAACCGTTAGCAAGATGTGTCCTAAGGTAATTGCTTCTTTGCTTTAAGCCGTTTTGGCTTGCAAAGGTGTCATAGGAACGCTGTACTTTCAGACAGCGGGGGAGGAAAATGTACCCACCCCACAGCGTGCTTGTGAAGCTTGTATAAGTTAATATATGTGAAGGGCTTGCAACAGCGCTTAATTCAGAGTACGCCCCAAGCAAACGATAGCTGCTATTATCATCACCTCCAGTAAAATAACCAGCACATAGTAGGCCCCGATCACTGCTTACTGATTGCCTGAACAAATGAATGAAAGAACAAGTGAATGAATGGACTTTAGTTTTGGCTTTGATGAAAACAGACTACCTCTTCTGAAACCAAGTATACTGCCATTAATAATAGCTTCTACTTATTCAGCACTTACTACATACCAGGCGCTGTGCTAAATGCATTGCACACATTTCTCCCAACAGCCCCGTGAGCAAGGGACTATTATTAACCGCCTCTGTTTAGTGATGAGGACACAGGCTCAGAGATCGGAAGCCAAAGGGTATAACGCTAGCAAGATGGGAAGCTGCACCTCTCTGCCTTGGTGGAGACATTACTGCTTCTAGAGTACTGGCTGCCGTGATTGCTTCTAGAAGTGATTGAATCTCGCCCTCTCTGCTTCTGCTCTCTTGGAGGGATGGGGGCTGCGGGCAGATGCAGGCAGGGGCCTTGATGCTCCCCTTCCTCCCTGACCCTTGGGCAGGGCCATGGCTCCGCACGGTGAGAACACACCTGCAAGGAGCAAGGCGGCCTGCTCAGTTTTCTTTCCCCTTCCCAGAAAGACTTTTGACCCCGGTTTCTCGGATTCTTTTCTTTCCCTATCCATCCCCAGGGTTGCTGGCCCTCTGGCCATGCCCACCCCTCCCCACCGCCCCACGCGTACCACCGAGCAATGGCCAGGCCGCAGACAAGGGCGCCTTTCTTCAAAGTGGTTCCCCTTCATCTCATAAATTCTCAGCCTCGGCCTGATTGGCTGCGACAAAAAGGAGCCAGGCCCCCGCTCTGCTCCTCAGATACAAAGTGAGTTGTGTGCAGTTTTTGCCCACATGAGGCCAATCACAGGGGCCTGTGCCTCTCAGAAATCCCAGAGGACAAAATACCAGCAAGCCCTCAACACAGCAACTGCCCAGTCACAGGATCAAAATTATCTCTGGCCAGACAATGGACAGCAGATAGCTGGGAAAGCCAAGACAATGAAGGGGCACCTCCCCAGTCACTTCTAACCTGAAGACTGAAAGGACGTTTAACCCTTTCCCACCTGAACCTTTTAACTTCCAGCCACATTGAGTCTGTGTACAGATTGGGATGGTGCCCAAACCTTGAGGGAATGGTTCCCAATTCAACCCATCCTGATGGTTCCTTTTGCCACTTTCGAGAACTTGCCTTTCCTATGAAGCGTGATTCCAATGTTTCCAATTTTTAGGCACTAAAATTAGTCCAACTGTGCCTTCTAATTCTGTAGACACAACCCAGCTTGTGCAAATGTCCCTCTCTCCCATTTCTGGGTGAATTTTTGCATAGTACAGACTGCCAATTTTGTCGCGTGTTCTTGGGGGAAGATAGAAGTTTAAAATCATCTAGCTGCTTACCATGAAACAAATGCTGTGGAACACAAAGTTCTGATTTAGAATGCTGCATGTAACATTCTCATGAAGAGAAAAATACAGACAAATGTCCTACATGGATCACTGCTGAACATAGCAGTAGGAATAGGAACTAGAAGTTATTGAACAGTTACTATATACCTACTCATTCTCCAGGCTTTTATTTCTTTGTCAGAATTTTATTTGATCCTCCCAGCCACCTTCCCTCTGAGGTAGAAAACCCTTTATCCCCATTTTACAGATGAGGAAACTCAGTCCCAGCAAGATTAAGGAACTTGCCCAAAGATATAGCTAGAAATGGACAGAGCTGAGATTGGAACCCAAATCTGTCTACAAAGGCTGAATTCTTAACCACGTGCTTAATAAATGGCAATCATTATTGTTATTGTCATAAAATACAACACTTTATCTGCAGCAATACAAAGATACTCCCAACATATAAGTGAAAATACAGGCAACAAGATTGCACATAGTCTGTGGTACTATTAAACATAGGTAAATGATAGATAGATGGATAGGAGGAAAAATACTAGAACAATCTTTGCCAAAAGTTGAGTGATTTTCTCTCGTGATTTTTTGCTTTTTTCTCCCCCTTGGTGCTTTTCTTTGCTTTCCAATGTTCTTCGTGAAACATGTATAACTTTTGCCATTAGGAAAGAAGTGTGTGAGTGTTTGTGTGTGTCTATGTGTGCGTGTGTGTGTGTGTGTGTGTGTGTGTGTGTGCTTTAAAAGCCAGAGGGAACAGAGAATATGGCAAAGTAGGCCAAAGAAGCTGGAATTGCAGTTATTTAAATCTTGCCCACAATTGCAATTTGGGGAGTTCAACGTTATCTCAAAATGATGAAGCAAAAGTCTTAAGCCATCTTCCCCCTAGACCAAGTGAAGCCAAGTGACAGTGACAGTGAGAAAGTCCTTTAAACAATGACCTAAAGGGTGTGCTGTGAGCGGAGAAGCAGAATGAGGGGAAAGTGGTAAAGTTCATCTAGGGAACGATAAGAGGTTTTCTTCCTAACGACCCTCCCTCCTAAGCCATTGTATTTGCTGCTTGGATTCAGTCAGCTCCAGCTTGACTGAGAGAAACCAGAGCAGTCAGGGAAGAAGGGGCAGAAAACCTTCAGCCTGGCCCCCAAGACAAATCCCTAGGAGTCTGGCAGGAGGCAGCCTTGCTGATTCCAGGCCTATATTTTTCATTTCTTGTTTTAACAGTCATAAACGCCTTCCGATGCCAAAGCAGAACATGACTTTAATCCAGATAAAATAAAATTCCCAAACCCTGAAAACTGTACAGAGATTTACAAGCCAATTTTAAAAAGCAAAAGCCTCGGTTCCAAGAGTGGCACATTCCACATGGCCAGCACTGGGGGCTGCCCCGTAGCCTGGCCTCCTGGGGACGAGGTCCCAGGACTCACCACTCAGCCCCCAAATCCACAGCCCCCTTGGCAAAGAGAACGCAGGCAAACTCGGCCCTTGACGTGGACTCTTCTCAGATTCCTGGGCTCTGGGGTCTCTTGGCTTTCAGGAGTCCTAATAGATTCCAGCTCCCCTCTCTCCGCCTCCCCTCCACCCCCCAGCTGTTGCAGAAAACCACAGTCAACCTCTTTTTGCTCTCAGCTGCCAACTTTTCTCTAAGTAAACACGGAATGTAGCAGGAGATCAGCTCAGTTCCATTCCCAGCACTGTAGGTTGGGTCAAGCCTGGCCTGATACCAACCTCAAGAACCCAGGCTAGGGTGGGTTCCGAGGTACCCACGGGCTGCCACTTAGCGAAGCCTGATTATGTGCTAAATGCTGTATGGATATGAACTCACTTAACCCCATTGATCCTCTGAGGTGGGACCTTTGTATATTAGATTTCATCGCTTTGCTCCTCTAGGTCTTCTGACCCCTTTCACCTCTTGCTCTGAGCCCAGGAGGCTGACCTGTGTGAATGGCACCAGTGGGCTCCCATGCACTCTGGCCTCTGGTTGGGTTTACCCAAGAAGAGAAGAGGCACTGGCAGGAGATCAGAGGAAGGAAGCCAATGAGTTGGGGCCGTTAATCCCCCAGATTCCTCCTTGCTGTGTGGCTATGGGCTGGCTCTGCCTCTTCCAAAAGCCACAGCTCCTGTTGGGTGATTCTCTTCATACGGGCTCCCCTTTCCAGGTTCTGGAATTACCCTTCTTCTTGCTCCTGCAGACCCAGGGCAGGAACAGCACCTCCCTCTGCTAGCCCCAGGTACGGCACTCTGCCTTGATCTCTCCCAGCACTGCCCACACCTGCGCAAATAATCTCTCTATTAAACTCCCCTCAGATTACCCGATTTCAGTGCGCCCTCTGTTTCCTGCCAGGCTGCTGAGCAGTGCAGTTGCATCATCTCTGGTTTACAGAGGAGGAGACTGAAGCTTGGAGAAATTAAGTCACTTGCCCAGGGGCAATTATCTGGGATTGGAATTTGGAGCAGCCTGACTCCAGAGCCCATACTCTTAACCTCCTAACTACTTTATAAAAAATGAAACGAAATAAGCTTTTAGTCGGTGCCTATTGTGTGCCATACGGTGTGCTAAGCCCCTCATGACTTCGTTTCGCAGGCACTCTATGGACAATACTATTAATGCTTATTATCCCCATTTCACAGATGAGAAAACTGAGGCTCAGAAAGGGGAATTCATCTGCCCATGGACACAAAGTTGAAAAGAGGCAGAGCTGAGGCATGAACTCAGGGCTACCCCAGCCTTCTCTCCACCTTAGGTAACCTGCTTTCCACAGAAACCGTGGGGATCAGTGGAAGCCAGAAGAGAGGATGCATCCATGTTCCAAGAGGACCTCCCAGGGTAGGGCTGGAGAAGTGGGTTCGTTCGTCATGTCCAAGAGACAAGCTTGAGTAGAAGCCGGAAGGCAGAGCCAGAGGCTGGGGGACTGTGGGAACAGAGGCAGGGCCAGGCCAGGAGTGGGAAGGTGGTCCAGGCCTTTGCCAGGAGGAGGGCTGGGTCCCTTGGGACACCTGTGTGATAGTGCTGACTGCATGGGGCTTCGATGGGGACTGTTCATGTTGACGAACATCTACTGAGGGCCCACTGTGTGCCAGGCACAGTGCTTGGCCCTGGGGCCACCTGTATTGGGGCTGAGGGGCCTAGAAGAGGCCCATCCCATGGATGGAAGCTACTGTGGCTTGGGCTCAGATGTGAGGCCATTTGCCTTGCCCATCTCCTCATCCCTAGAAGCCCTACTATTCAAGGCTGCCCCCAAAACACCTCTCCACACTGTGGTGTCCCGCTGCAGCCCATATTATACTTGTCTCGGCCTTTTACCCCAGTCCCCAGCCCAACAAACTAAACCGGTCTCTGCCAGATCTCTTTTCTCTTGTTGACCTTAAAATGTACCACCCCCCCAAATGTCTGTCTATCACCATCTATTTTATAGCTTTATTCAATTATAACTGACATGCAATAATCTGCTTGTATTTAAACTTGGTAATTTGATACGTTTTGACCTGTGTATATACCTGTGAAAATATCGCCACAATCAAGATGATGGATATATTACCAGGCAGAAAGCTTCCTCGTCCGCCTTTGTCATCCCTCCCGTCAGCCTCACATCCCAACACCCAGGCAACTGTTGATCTGCTTTCTATCTCAGATCTTATATAAATCGAAGAATATATATATATATATACAGAAGTCTGGCTTCTTTCACTCAGCATAATTAATTTTAGATTCATCCATGTTGTTGTGTATCACAGTGCTTCATTCCTTTTTATTGCTGAGTGGTATCCTATTGTACAGACGTACCACAATTTACTTATTTGTTTCTCTGTTTATTTCCTTCCTTCCTTCCTTCTTCCCTCCTATCTATCTGTTTATCTACCTACCTATCATCCATCCTTCATCTACCTATCTATTCACTTCCGTTAGAATTGAGCCTACTTGTAAGGATGTTCATCACAGCATTTATATTTAATAGCAAAAGCGCTTATAACAACCTACATGTCTGCCCATAGGGAAATGATTAAATGAAGTTTAACGAGGCCTTGGAACCTCGTCAGAGGAGAGGCAAATACAGAATCCTAAGCCAGCTTGCTGCAGTTGCTAGGAGGGCTGTGTAATTCTTGGTTCATGGCTAACTTTCTACTGTGCCCTGCCACAGTTCTTGATTGGAGGGAGATAAAACCATTCACTGACACCTGGCTAGCATGTCCAAAGTGCCACCTCTCCTTGTTTCTTTGCTTTGTGAATATCTATCTATCTATCTATCTATCCATCCATTCATCCATCTATCATCTATCCACCCACACATCCATCAATCTATCTATCCATCCATCCATCCCTATCTACCATCTATTTCTTTATTTATATATATTTTCTTCCTTTTCCTTTGACCATCCTTTATCTGTCCGCTGATATCCATAAGGTCAATAGACGTCAATGTCCTCCTGTAGCTGGAAGAAGACACAGATTACTTTAATAGTGAATATGACCATCTAGTAGGAACCTATTAGTTACCAGGCACAGCATGAAGAAATCAGAAAGTGCTTAGCACGTGGGCTGACACACATAAGTGTCATGGAAAAGAACATTATATTGAGTTCCTTCCTTTGTTGGTGGTTGTAATTACAGATCTTTGCTACTGCTTCAATAAAACCTCATTCATTCATGACAGTATGTATGAAGGGCAGGTTAAGAGATCCGTCTGCATTAAAAGACCTGTTTAGAATCCTTAAACAAAATGAACCTTTCTTTCTTTTGGTACAGAGCAGAATTTGACAAAGAAAGAGTTCCCAAGTAGTATTACTTCCTGGCTGCTCTAATCAACATTTAAAACTCATCTGGATTTGGCAGGAATTTCTTCGGGTAAGATGAGGTGCTCAAAGCCTTAAAACAGTTGATTCTTTTAAAGACATGAAACGCTCCTTACACCACCTTTACGCGCCGGTAAAGTTTTCTTCGCAGGTAGAGCAAAGGTAAACTGTGACTTAGGCCAGGCTGACTTATAACAAATTCCATTATTAGCACAGTTCAAATTAATGAGATTTTCCTTTACTTGGTTTCAAAAGAGGCTCAAAGCCACTTAGTAACTTGAGACCTCTTGTGAATCTCATTACTAGAAGAGTTTTTAAAACACAGTTTGGTCTTCGGTTACCATAGGAAATTGCGAAGGCCCAATGACTGTGTTTCATTCTGGATCCAAGTTTCATGTCGGGTGATTCATTGGAGCGTTGATGATTTTTTAATTTAAAAAACTCCCCATTAATGCTCAAAAAAAGAAAAAAAATCTATTAGCATACGGTGAACACATGAGAAGGATACTGACCAGTCGAGTTCATTGTCTGAGTTCTATGCCAAAAACAAAAACAAGGATGAAAAGTAAACAAAACTTTCAAACTTTACAATATTTACCTTTAAGCTCTTAGTAGCCACAGATGCAAAAGTCTTTACTTGTGTTTTAAGTCGGGCAACCTCCTAAATTAAGTTGGACTTGTCCCAAGGACCAAATCAGAAAATTAATTCATGAACTAGGGCCCTCCAGAAGGTTTTTTCCTTTCATTTTGTTTAATCACTTTTATAGTCCTTTCCTCCTTCGAAGTAATTTGGATTTGATTGCTTCTTCGTGAAATTCTAATGTCAAGACTGTGTCTAATTTCTGTTTTATGAAGAAATCTGGAAACTATACAAAGGAATGAATTGAGATGCAGAGTCAAATGAAATCTGTAATGTGATAACTCTATCAACCCTGCCTGGAAAGATACTGTATTTCAATTAGATCTTGAGACATGTTCTTATATAAACTGACAGCATCAGATTGACAGCGTTCATCTTCCCAGAGAACACAATTTACAAGGACAGAGTAGTGAATTTGGTTCGGTGTTCCAAAGGTATGTTGGGTTGCTTACCCCACCCCAGCCTGAATAGAGGTGTGATTTAACAGACAGGCTCCCTTTCAGCATAAAATAAAAATGGCAAACATGAAAAATTCCCACCAGCACCCAAAAAAAGGTATTTAAAATGTAAAGTAATAATAATAATAACAATACTTAGCATTTAAACAGTACTTTACATCTTCAAAGCACTCCATAAACATTGGTTCCAATTCTCCAGGCTTTCAACGGTCTTTGATGTGGAGGAGAACTCCAGGCACAGTGGGGGAGATAAAGCTACATCCAGAAGAACTGAGTCCAATTAGCTAATTGTAACACTTTCATTTCTTCCCTCATTCAGTTTCATTTTTTTTCCAACTACCTTTTGTGGTTCTCAGGTAAAGCCCTTGCAGGGTCACCTACGCAGGCCTGCTGGTATTAACCAGGCTCCCATCCAAACTCATCTGCAAGACCCGGCTGCATTCTTTTCCATTCTTTTCCCCAATTCACGGTGAAATGGAAAAACCAAGTCCAACTGGATGACAATTAGACCGATTTTATTCTCAGAGTTTGCCTTTCCAATTTTTCAATGGAGCGAGATATCCTTTTATTTATAAGACCATAGGAGGTACTATGTTTTATAGATAGATTTATTTTAGTCTTGATGCTTTTTTTTTTTTTTTTTTTTGGTCCTTTCTTAGCAAAACAAGAAGCTAGCTGTCTTATGTCAGTCTCCACCATTCTTTCTGGAGAGTGTAAAATCCAAAAATCCAGGAAGCCCTGGTCTTGATGACTCTGACACCTTCAGCAGCAGAGATTTAACACTTATCCCAACTGGCCATCCTCACTGTAGGTAAGGCTGTGGCGAAGCAGATAATCTCTCGCAGCAGGCTATGTCCTCCACTCTTGGCAGAAATGTAAATTGGTGTAACCTTTTTGCAGAATCTATGCAAGTTGCAATCTTTTGTATCCTTTGACTCAGCAATTCTACTTCCAGGAATTTGTTTTAATGAAAAACTCACACAAGTTTGCAAAGAAATATGCAAGCCCATCAATTTAGTCTCGTCTCTAAGTGAAAAACTGAAGGGTACCAAGGACTCACAACAAGGGGACTAGTGGAGACAAGTGAGACACAGCCAGACAGCAACATCCACGGCGCTGCCACTGGCGGGTTAATTACGTGGTTCTATGTTTCCTCACAGGGAAGGAGGTCTGTGGGCTCAGAACTCATTCATCCTACTGACGTTTCTTGAGCACAGACTATGTTCCAGGCACTGTTCTAGGCAGAGGATGCAGGGGTGAAGAAAGGAGACAATGTCCTTGCCCTCGTGGAGCTTACGTTCTGACGGGAAAGTTTTTCACAAACAAATAAATACATATTATCAGGTAATAACATATCTGCTAAGTCAAAAGTAAAAGCAAGGAGTGTGGAAAAGCCCCTTTGGAACACAGTTCGGCTGTTTCATATAAAGTTAAATATATATATCTACCATATGGTCCAACCATCCCACCCGTGAGTATTTACCCAAGAGAAATGAAAACTTATATTCACCCCCAAAACTTGTGTGTGAATGTTTATAGTGACTTTATTTGTAATCCCCTCAAAATGGAAACAACCCTAATGTCCTTCAACTGATGAATGGGTAAACAAAACATGGTACATCCATACAATGGAATATTATACACCAACAAAAGGAAGGAGCCACTAATTCATGCAACAAAATGGAGGAACCTCAAATACATTATGTTGAGTGGAAGGCCATGTACTCTGTAATTCCATTTGTAAGACATTCTGGCAAAGGTAAAACATAAGGACAGAGAACAGCTTAGTCATTGCCAGGAGCTTGGGGTGGAGGAAGGGGTTGATTACAAAGGGGCAATTGGGAGGATATTGGAACTGTACTAAATCTCTATTGTGGTGAGGCTTACACAACCCTAGATGTTTTGTCAAAACTTGTAGAACTCTACACTAAGGCCAGTGGATTTTACTATATGTAGATCATACCTCAATAAACCCGATTAAGGGAAAAAAGCAAAGTGCAGAAGCTGTATACAGTATGATCCCATTTTTGTAAGTAATAAGAATAATAGTAAATGTTAGAATATGCTTAGGGAAGAAAAAAATCTAGATGAATATCCAGTACGCTGAATTGTTAACAGTAAGTTACCTGGGTTGGGGTGTTTCATTTTCTAAATTACACGTTTCTTTGATGCTTGAATATTTTATAGGGCATGTGTTACTTTCAGAATTACAGGGAAAATCGAATTATGATACAGAATTTAATCCTCCGTGCAGGCCAGTCTGTTTGGTGAGGCACAGAACTCAACTGAGATGCTCAGGCTATGTCATGTGACTCTGATTCTGGCTCTGGAGGGCAATTGTCTGCTCAGGCTATTAAAGATACACTGTGACTTTGCAGACCCCTGAGAAGCCTTGGGAGACGCCCTCCTCTTTGGCTTGGGACCCCTGCCCCGCCTCCAGGCAAGGAAGGGCTGCTGTCCTCTCTAAGCTGCTCCTGGGGGGAGCCAGCCCTTTGGTAGCTCTCATGGGACTCATTTTTCTGGACAGAGGTGGAGTAAGGCTCAGGGCTGGCGCTGCCCCCGTCCTCCTGCCATGGAGAAGAGCAGTCTGTGGCCCAAGGTGGTTTAACACCTCTGATAATAACAGACAATGTTTATTGACACTTGCTCTGCGCCAGGCACTGGCCAAGGACTTACTACTTAGTATCGGTTTGTAATTCCTTCATTTAACAAACATTTGTTAAACACCAACAATGTTCTAGGCACTGAGGATACAGTAGTGAACGAAGAGGAGAAAAAAAACCAACCTTGTATTCTATCACCCTGATATTCTAATAGGAGGAGGGGGAGACAGCAAAAATATATAAAAGCAAATATATGTCAGGGGATTTTAAATGCTAAGAGAAAACTAAACAGAGTGAGGGGTGTAAGAAGGAGGGATGGGGCACACTGTCTTAGGTGCAGTGGTCCGAGAGGGTCTTTCCACTGTGGGGGCCATCTAAGCCAAGGGGAGGAGAGGCCTGCAAGGGCCAGGGCCCTGAGGCTGAGTCTGTGAGAAGAGCTCCAGGGAGGTCACGGGCCTGCAGCAGAGCATGCATGGGGGACACTGGCAAGAGAGCAAGAGGCCAAGGGCCTCACGCAGGGCCCTGCAGGCGCTGATGGAGTGTTTGGCTTTTACCTTGAATGAGGTGGGAGTCATGGAAGAGTTTAGAGCAGAGAGGAGTGACGTGATCTGACCTAGGTTTGATTAGGCTCCCTCTGACTGCTGTGTGGAAAAGAGAACATAGTGGGGGTGGGAGCAACAGAGGGGCCAGTGGCTTAGGCTTGGAGGGGGCACATTCTGGATATTTCCATCTCAGCCTTCACTTTCCCAATCTGCAAATGGGATGATAATAGTATCTCCCTCACAGGAGGATTAAACAAGCTCATGGTATTAAAGTACCTGGGCCTGGGCCTGGCACATGGGAAGTGCTCAATAAATATGCCCGTGCTTGTTATTATTATTACCAAAGTTCCCATGAAGCCAGGATAATTATGCCCACGTTATGGATGAGAAGACTGAGGCTCAGAGCGGTGAGGCTGCTTCTCCAAGAGCAGATGGCTGGTAAGTGGCAGAGCTGCATTGCTCCAGGCCCCTGTGGAACATTTGTGGGGAGGCACAGTGGGCCTATGAAGAAGACAGGAAGCCCAAATAAGGGGCAGAGGGTGTCGAAGCATGGGGGAGCCCTCTAACCTCATCTTAGTACAGATGGCAGCAGTGAGCAAGCTTCAGGTAGGATAGGATCCTAGGATAGGGATAGGATCTACCTCATAAGATAGTTCTGACAAGTAGATACCCGGCATAAAATGAGCTCCGTAAACACATTCAGAAGACAGCCCCCTCCTGAAAAGATGGTACAGTAAGGAGGAGCGTAACTGGGTATATGGTTGGCGGCATGTCTTTACTGGCCTCCTTCTGTTGCACCACACAGCTCTGCCTGGGAGAAGAAAGCCCGTCTTCTGTTGGGATTTTGAGATGTGGCTGATTAGATTATAATGAACAGGCTCATCGGGGTGCACGTGCTGTGTAAACAGTGACCTCTTCATAAAACCACAAATATAGAACAACGCAAAATGTGGTTTGAGTTACGGCATGGTTAACATGAAATAAAGTCTGCTCATTGGAAAATCGTTTTAAGGGTCTATTATTTTTTTTAAGCGAGGGGAATATTTACCGAGGTATTTTTGGTAGAATAAAGAAGGGGCTTCTATGTTCAGTAACCGTTGTGAAATGCCGGTAGCAAATCCCCATAACACAACTCGCTAACATTTACAGAAGCTGTTGTGATTAAGTGGGAACCAAGCTACCGGAAAACTACAAGAAGTCAGCAAAGTAAGATCAAGAGACTATAAAGTAAACAATAGATAGAGAATGAAATGTAATTTATTTCCTTGGGGAAGCGATCTGTACCGACAATAGCAACAGAGTGACTCTGTAGATATACTCCATTTCCATCCTCAACCGACTATTGCAGTCAGCACATTTGAAAATGGAGAAATTGTGTACGCAATTAAAAAAAAAAACAATGGATTATAACTCACCGGCGTCCTGAGAGGTTGGCAGCCCATTTTAAAAAGGAAAAACTGAGACTCAAGCGGGAGAGATGAGTTGCTTGACTCATCCTTGCTGAGAGCCTATAACCCACGTGACCGGAGGAGCCCAGTGAACCTGTCACTGAAGCCACGTGAAGACAAAATGATGACTCAAGTTTCACATGTGGCATTTTTCCTGCCTCCAAAGTGCTGCCTGAGCAAAGGAGCGTGCTCTTTCTAAGGTTTGCTTTTAAATAAAATGATCTGTTGCAGAAAAGCAAGATCTGGCCCCCAGGCAGGGACCCAGCCAGCAAGGAGCTGGCACCCCTCTGCCAGGGAGCAGGAAAAGTGTCCTCTCAGGCTGGGAACTTAAAGTGCCAGATAGTTTGGAGGGAACTGGTCTGGTCCCTGGAGGATGGTGGCCTTTGTCTAACGTGCCAGGACCTGGATGTCACTTCTCAAAGAGCAGTATCACACGGGTAGGGCGGCTCCATCAGTTGCCTTCTCACCTATCCAGACCTCAGCTGAAGTCCCTGATTTAGGCCACCAGTGAAAAGACCTTTTCTTCCTTACAAAACCCCTGGACACTTGGGTCTGGCCTGGAGCACAGAAAGCAGAAAGGGTGAGATAGGCTGGCACAGTTGCCAGAGAAGTTGGCATCTTCCCCTCCCAGTGCACAGTCTGGCTCTGGGCCACCCAGGCAGGCCGTTTCTTTCGTGAGCACTGACTTCGCACTTGCACAACCCTGGAGAGGAAAAGTTACGGAATCCACCTTGTGGACACCCTCTTCTCTTAGAGGTGATTTTGTTCACCCTAAAAGCAGAGTTGGCTGTCGTAAGTGAGGCCGTTCAGATTCCAAGAGAGTGTATGTGTATATGTGGGTCCATCCAGAGGAAACAGAATTTAGTTTCATATAATATATTTCACCACCTGCCATGGCCAGAGTGTACAATATGTCAACTTAGTGGAGGCCGAAAATTTATGCATGTGGTCACTTGTTTTTGGTCAAGTGGCAGCACAGTCAAAGAAAAATTTCGGGGGACATTCACACACTTCTTTATTATTGGCTATTAGGAAGCCATTTGTCGTGGGCTGCTAAATTCATTCAAAACTCAGCACTACCAGAAGCAAGAGTCCTTTGTATGTAAGTGTAGGTAAAATGCCACTGAGTACAGTTAATTGAAGCTCATTGGGATTTTTAAAAACTCAAATCATGGCTTAAATGATCTCTTTGGTGGTGTTTCTTGGAGTTCCATCTCCGCCTACATTTTATAAAAAGCTCTGGGTCTGAAGAGTCACTGACATTTATTGAACACCTATTATGTGTTGGGCGGGTGCTGAGTGCTTTGTGTGCAATAACTCATTGAATAGTCACATTGGCTGTAAGAGGCAGATACAAGGATGACCCTGCTTTAGGGATGAGGAAACTGAGGCACAGAAAGTTTAAATCACCGTCCAAGAGGTCAAAAAGTTCAGTGGCAAGGCTGGGATCTGGACCAGGTGTCGTCCAGCCCTAAAATTCTCGCCCTTCGCCAGACCTCAAGCCGTGCTCCGAGCCAGCAACAACTGCTATTGTTTTTACTTCATCCTCTGCACCGCCTTAGGGGAGGGGTTAGAACAGTTAGGAAATCCTTGATGGTTAGGAGCGGAGCTGTTATTGCCCAAGGCACCACAGCTTGACTGGTATAAGACCATTCTCTCAGAGGGAACCTAAAACCTCAACTTAAAAATTGAATTATGAAAGTGAAGGAATGAAAAGGATAGGCCTGCTTCGTGGAAGCGTCTGTAAGTGTCTTTATGGAATTATGGAATGAATGGCCTGTCCACACCATGTGAGAGGGACCCAAGACCGGTGTTTGTCATTGTGCCAAACCCCTGACTGATCTCACTGGGACTGCCTTTGTTTCTCTTTTTGTTCTCAGCTGCTGACTTGAATAGCAAAAAAAAAAAAAAAAAAAAAACCTCAAGAGGAAGTGCAAATGGTCAAGAGACCTAAGAGAAGATCTACCTCACTGGAGTTTGGGAAAGCAAATTCAAACAGCAATGACGCCATTTTTCACCATCAGGTTGGCAAAAATTTTAAAAAGATTGGCAACTTCCAAGTGCTGGCAAGGTGGTGAGGAAGTATACTCTCTTCCGGTATTGCTTGAGGGAGTGTGAATTGCTACAATGTTTGGGGAAAGACTTCTGGTTGTATTTATTAACAGTAAAAATACACATTTATTAACAATAAAAAAGCAATCCTATTTTGGGGACTTTATTCTATAGAAATAAAAGTGTCAGTACATAAGGATATATGGATAAGGATATTACTGCACCCTTAGTTATAGTAGGAAAAAACTGGAAACCACCCAAAGGTTCAGAAATAGGGGAATAATTGGATAAATTATGGCACAGGTGTTCTATGAAACACTATACAACGAATAAAAGATGGAGTTGGATCTAGATATATAGGCCTAGAGGTATATTTGTGATAAATTAAGTGAAAAAAAAAACAGCTTGCAAAGTAATATATGTGACATGATCCCTTTTTCATAAAAAGTAAAAAAAAAAATTCCCTTAGGAATGTGTGTTTACATTGCATGATTTGGTATGAGCTTGTAGGAAGCAGAGTAAGGATTCATAACAATTTGGTTGAGTTTGGATAATTCAGTGGTAGAGAAAAGAGTGTTCCTTTTTCCTTAGCATACTCCTGTGTTGTTTAACTTGTTACAGCTAGCATTTTGTAACTTTTGTTATTTACAACAAGATAAATCCAATAAACCTGAGGTTAAAGGGAAAAAAACCCCAAGTGATGTGACTGGGTGCCACTTTCCATTGTACGAGGATGGACAAGTGATTGTGCTTGTTATAATTTATTGATCACTGCCGATGGGGATGTGCACTGTCCTAAGACCTCGCCCTGTGCTGTCACTCTGGGAGGTCCACCCACCGGAAGAAATGGGGGTCACAGGGCTTAAGTGACCTGCTCAAGGCTGCACAGCTAGTGCACCACAGAGCAGAGATTGGAACCCAGGTCTGTCTTACTCTGAAGCTGTATTCTTAACTCCTACAAAATACTCCCACCCTGCAGCTGTGGCGACTTCCTGTGGTCTTTCTAGTAGGGTGGTTCCTCCTCTGGTTATATTTTTGCTTCCATCTTCTCTCTGCCATTACATTTGGTAACCATGAAAGGGAACTAAACTGTCATTCTCAGAATATGACCTGAGACTTGTGCAGAGGGGCACGTCTATTTCCTGCCTGGGCAGTTAGGCGTTTTCACTAATGGGGAAACTTGGTCATGAACAAGGATGCTTCTGATGAGCCCCCCACATGGGGAACTGGACTCAGAAGTACCTGATGTCTTGCTGCTTCCTAGTCACCAGTATGGGTTTGGTTTGGTTTTGATCTTATCTCCTGAGGCTCTCCATCACATCCCATTGCTTTCTCTATTAAAGACTCTGCAGATATTTATCAGTCATCTCCACAGTGCAGAGTCAAGGGTTTCTTTGCTAGAAATGAGCTAGCATGGAGGATCACCCATGTTGCCTTTTCACACAGGAGGAAACTGAGGCCCAGAGCAGTCGGGAGGCTTGTCTAAGATAACAGGGCCGCTCAGTGGCACATCTGAGACTAGAACCTGGTTCCCTTGGGTCCTCATTCTGTACTTATGTTGCCAGGGCAATTGCACACTGCACTTCTGACCTTTTCTCTTCTACTCTGGGGCCTTGGCTTTGACAGTCAAGCAAATCTCCCCAGATGAAGTTTTTATCCCCTTTTGCATTGTTTATTTGCTTTTTTATTTGATTGATTATTCTGTTTTCAATTTTATTGATTGATTTGTGTTGTTTATAACTTATTGTATTGAATAGGTAATATATATATTTGGCTAAAAAAATGTAAACAGTACAGTGAAAAGTAATTTCTCTTCCCACTGTGACTCTCTATCCCCAGAGGCAACTGATATTACCATTGTCTCTGGTGCAACCTTCCATGGATATCTCAATTAATAATCCCTTTTTGTGCTAATGATAGTTAGCACTGTCAGTACACATAGTGCTAACTCATTATTTTTAATGGCTGCATGGGATTAAATTATACTGTTAACTACTCCCCAAATAATGGGCATGTAAGTTGATTTCTACAAGCAGTACTATAGTTCACATCCTTGCACTACAGGTCTTTATACATCTGTGCAAGTATCTCTGTAGGATAACCTCCTACAAGTAGAATTGCTCGGTCAAAGGGAATGTCCATTATAAATTTTGATCTTTTCCAAATTGACACCCAAAGCTGTGGTGCTAATTTATATTCCCACTGACAGTGAGAGTTCTGCTTCTCTTCACAGTTGCCTAAGCTTTTAAAATATTGTGAATACTTATTATGCTTTTTTTTTGTTTTTTGGCTGCACCACACGGCATGCGGGATCTTAGTTCCCCGACCAGGGATGGAACCCACGCCCCCTGCAGTGGAAGCTCAGAGTCTTAATGACTGGACCATCAAGGAAGTCCCTTATTATGGTTTTAATTGCTGTTTTTCTTATGATGAGTGTCTTAGTCTGCTTGTTGGGCTGCTGTAACAAGTTACCATAGACTGGGTGGCTTAAACAGGAGAAATCTACTCCTCACAGTTCTGGAGGCTGGGAAGTCTAAGATCAAGGTGCCAGCCAATATGGTTCCTGGTAAGAACCCTTTTCCTGGTTCTGTCTTCACAGGGCAGGGGGGTTGGTGGGTGGGGCAAGGTGGGGAGAGAGAGATGGAGGGAGGTTAGGAGGGAGGGAGGGAGAGTGTTTGAAGGCTGGAAATCTTTCCTGTCTCTTCATACAAGGGCACTAATCCAATCATGAGGGCTATACCCTTGTGACCTAATTACCTGCCAAAGGCTCTATCTCCAAATACCATCACAGTGGGAAAGTTACAGCATATTAATTTTAGGGGGACACCAACATTCTGTCCATTGCAACAAGTGAGGTTGAACATCTTTTTATATATTTGAAATCCATATGTCTTTCCTACTCTGTAAACTGTCCATGTACTGTTCTCATTTTTCTAATATTAGGTTGCTTTGGGAGACTTTTGAAAACCTTACTGAAGAATGAGAATTTGGTGACCAGGTGTGTAAGATGATATCCTGGGATATAAACACACCTGGATATGATGGACCATCACACTGTCTGATTGCTCAGGCCGAAGTAACACCATGCATGTTGATAAAGTGGTTTGACTTTTTTTTCCTAAACATTTTCATCAACAAATCTTAATAGAAATGCACAAAATTGGCCTGAGGTCAGTGGGTCAGCAACTGGGACCCCTTTTTGACAGATTGAGAAATGAGGGTCAGAGAGTTGAACCATGGTGGTCAAGGTAACACAACGGGGGGTGCCAAAGTCATCTCCAGGCCTCTGCTCACAGAGCCTTCTGGATTCAGGTTTGGGCTCTGGAGCCACACAGACCTGGGTTTGAGCCACTCACTAACTGGAGAGCTTGGAGGTGTCACTGCACTTCTGAGCCTTGACTTGTAGTCTAAGGATAATAACAGTATCTTCTTTATGTGACTGTTCTGAGGACTATGTGAAATAATGTAGGTACATTCGTTTTAACAGTGTCGGTGGGTTATAACATAGTGTCAGCCATGGTAATACTACATGCTGCTCCTGGGTTTTGCTTTAACAGTTATTTGCGGTAGTTCCAAAGCTCAATTCGCATGTCTAAGACTTCTTTCCTTTTATTACACTCCATCTTTCTGCTGTTTTCCCATTCTTCCTTTTTTAAATCCAATCTGCATGGCTTTTCCACGTTTGGGGGCTTATTAATGAAGTTATCTCTTCCCCACCTTTGCAGGGAGCACAGGCCTTGAGGGCTGGGGAAGAGCCTCCTTATACTGGCATTCCTCCAGACTCCCATGCTGTATGCTCAAGAAATGTTGGTTATTGACTGAATGGAGCCAGGAGGGAAGGTCTGCTCCCAACCAGACCTAGTACAGTGTCTGGTAGTTTAAAAAATATATACATATTCTGGCACAAAGCAAGAGATCAGGAAGCATTTATGCAAAGAATGAATGCATACACACAGTGCCTAGGAGTAAGGGCTCGAAAGGCATTTCTGTATTCACAGTTAGCGCTCCCTGGGTGAGGCTTATAAACCTTAACGCAAGACCTTAGCTGCGCTGTGCCTGGGTGCAGGGGTTCGAATCCCACCCCCTCCTCTTCCCAGCTGTGCAACCTCGGGCAAGTGACTTAATCTCTTTGTGCTTCAGTTTTCTCATCTGCAAAACGCGGAGGACGGAGTGAGACCTCGAGGAGACACCCCCGAAACACTTGGATCTTCTGCTTGGCCCACGGCGAGCCCTTGCCACGCAGCCGGCCGGGGCGGTCCGGGGCACAGGCAGGGGGCCCCGAGTCCTCCGCAGCCACCTCCACGGGCATTCCCGGGGCTCGCAGTCGCGCCCAGCGGAGGTCTAAGCACCCGAGGGGGCGGGGCGCGAGGCCGCCGGCCCGGCCGCTGCCCGCGCGCCCGCCCCAGAGCCGCGTCGCCTGCACTTCTTTCTCTCCCTCTCCGTCTCGGTCTCCGTCTCCCTCCCTCTCTCGGCCGGAGAATCCGGCCCCACTCGGCTCAGCAGCGCCGCCCGCGAGCCGCCGCGGCCGCCGCTCCGACCCCTCCCCCGCCCCCTCCGCCACCCCCCCGCGCGGCCGGCGCCCGTCACGTGACGCAGCGCCAGCCAATGGCGGGCCGAGCCGCGGTCGGCGGCCGCCATTGCTGTCAGAGCGAGCGAGCCCCGGGAGGGAGGAGAAGCGAGGCTGACTGGGGAGGAGGGGGGGGTGGGGGAGGAAGAGGAAGGAGGGGACGTCGCTCGGCTGCCGGGGTCGCCCGCTGGCTTCGTCCGCACCCCCCCCTTCGCGAGTTCGCGCTCCGCGGCGGCGGCGGCTCCGAGGCGGCGGCGGCGACTCGGGCTCGCCTCCCCTCACGCGCCGGCGGGGGCCGAGGGGGAGTCGGTGGCTGGAGATAAACAAGGCGGCGGCGGCGGCGGCGGCTGAGGAACAGGGAAGGCGGAGGCGGCGGCCGGCCCGCAGCGGCGGCCCGGGAGGCAGCGGCGGCCCTGAGAGGCGGGGAGGGCGCCGGGCCGCGCGGACAGCGCCCCCCGCCGCCGCCGGAGCCGCGGGAGCCGCCGCCGCCGCCCGAGCAGGAAGGAGCCGCGCGGTCGCCGCGGACCCCCCCGCCGGCCCGGGCCCGCCGCCCCCAGCGCGGCGTCGCCGCGGCGCCTCCCGCCCGCCCGCCGGCCCTCGCGCCCTCCACCGGCGGCGGCGGCGGCCCGGCCGCCCCGCGCTCCCCGGCGAGGCGCCGCCGCCCGGCCCGGCCTCGCCTCGGACGCCTCGCTCCGACATGCCCCGCTCTGGCGGCCGGGCTCGCGGAGGATCATGACTGCGGCAGCGAACTGGGTGGCGAACGGGGCGAGCCTGGAGGATTGTCACTCCAACCTCTTCTCGCTGGTGAGTAGTCGGGCTGCGGGGAGGGGGTTGTGTCGGGGGGGGGGGTCCCCGACCTCTGCCGCCGACCTCCGCCGCCGACCAACTTTCTCCTCCCGCCGCCGGGACTTCGCCCCTCCCTCGCCTCTCCCCGCCGTTCGCCTCTCGCCGATTCTCCCCCTTTTGGATCGTCTCTCCCTCGCCTTGGATCCCTTCCAGTGTTTATTTGGCTCTTTAAAAATCATTTGTGAGCGCGGCGCTCGGCGTGGAATTTGCATGTGGAAGTCTCAAAGCTGCGGATTCTGGGTCGCACTTCGAACGCCCACCCTCTGTTGCAATCGCACTCCCCTTCCCCTCCCATTTCCCCCCCTTTTCTTCCCTAAATGTGGAAGGCTTTGCCTTGTGATGCCCGCGCCTGCGATAAGCAGCTTTTTCCCCCTTGTGTCGGATCGGCTGCCCGCCCGCCCGCCTTTTGAATTTAAAAAAAATTCCATAATGACACCTGCAATTTCGCCCGAAAACAGTTGATTGAATGCGATTGTGTCAGTAAAGGACTCTTGCACCCGAAGCTCCCGGGATTGTAAACATCGACAGCCGTCTGCCTCTCGGGGCTTACTACGCTGGAGAGCCCTAAAGCCATTGCACCGAGCCGACGGAAGGTGGAGAAAGCTTTTTCTTCTTTCTCTCCTCCTGTGTCTTTTAAAAACTGTTTTCTCTCTCCTAACAACGAATCCACACACACACACAAAAGCAACAAGCTGGGCGGTTTGATAACATCGCTTTTATCTGCCTTCGCCTCTCTCGCGCTGTCTCTCTGATAATTGACAACTTTTCCTTCGGATTTGAATCGCCTGCCTTAATCTTGAAGCAGTTAGGGTGTCAATTGTTCTCCTGGAAGCCTGGCACCCGACGACGCCGTCTAGGTTCATCGAAATTAAAAATGTATAGGGTTCCAGCAACTCTTTCCTGGCGGTGGCAGTGACATTTGGTGGTAAATGCCATCTTTGCTTTTTATTGGGTCGTATTACCTAGCTCTGAAAACATTCACGTTGTTAAACCTGGCGTTTAGGCTAATAATTGCAGTGCGTGGTCTTTAAATATGTGCTTTGTGCATGAGTTACTGTATGTAGAACTATGTGCCCGGGAGACTACGAATTTGTTTAAATATTGAGCAAAGATTTGTAAACAGATGTAGGGCAATTATGTTTCAAGCGTAGAATATAATTGGAAAATTGGCTGAACGGTTTAATTTAGGCTTGAAAAAACTCAACTTAGTTTAAGTTGTGTACCCTTTTGGGGGGACTGCCTTTGGGGAACATGCATTTTGGAAATTGTTTTCTGTAACCTCTGCTGTAGATAGAGCTTTATTTCCTCTTAATCCTTGTTTACACTGGATAAATAATTTAGTGTTCAAATTGTAATTAGTTACATTTAATTATGGATAGCATAGATTTGTTTTTCTTTGAGACTAGTGGAGAAGTACAAATTCTTGCCAACTTTTCGAATGGAAGCTTTATTTTATTAAATATATTTCATTATGCAGATAAAAAAAGTCAAAATGTAATTTTTACCTACAAAGACCCAGTGACATAGTATCTGTGCTTTGTACTAGGATCAGGTCTTTTTTTTTTCTAGCATTTTTTTCGGATATTTAATCTTAAAATCAGTTATAAGTTGCGATTCTTACTCTCTGTACTGTGATAATTTTCCCTTGATCATTTGATATATGGGAATAAAACTCATTTTGCCTCCTGTTTTCTTCTCTCAGTCTATCATTTAGTATTAGTCAGATTCAGGGACTTCCATAGATTAGCAAACATTGATTAAGGGGTATTTAAAAGGTTTTTGTTTGGCGGCTGGTGACCACGTTGACACTTTATCAGGGAATTAAAATAACCAAGTAGACCAATATTAGTGAGGAGAGAGCCCCCAAATAACCATATATCATGCTGACTGGTAATGGCTTGTATATATGTGGCTAATTTATATACAGTACATTTTGTAGACAAATAAAAATCCATGTGTAGCCAGTCTTTAGTATATATCATTTCTTCTACCTTTTTTCTTTTTCTTTTCTTTTAAAGCTTAAGTAAGGATGATAATGTTGATAGAGATAAGATGTTTAAGATTCTTTTGTAGAAACAATTTGTGGGAGCAGACTCTGTGCTTTATGACTGACTAAAGGTTTGTGCTTTGGGTATTTCTCTCCTAAACCTCTTTAAACCAGGAATTGATTTTTGAATATACTCTTTTTCTTTTTTTAATCAGAATTGCTCTTTAGGTAGCAACTTTGAAATGCGGAAAGGCGTGGGTTGATTTTTTTTTTTTTAAAGGACTATAGAATGTCTACATTCTCTTTTAGGTGGAGGGTGGATTGGTGCTAATTAAAAAAATTACGAATCGGTTAAAGAACTGCTGATATTGTAAATTTTTCTCATTCCAAATTGAGCATTTTCTTGTAAATTAGATATAGCAGCAACCTGGGATAACAAAAATATGTTGCCTGAAGTACATTGTATAGAATAATTCCAAAGGAGATAAAATCATTACCCGTTCAAAATAAAGCATGTATTATAAGAACTCTTGGTGCTTTATAATGGCATGTATTTTTCTTTTTGGCCTGCAGTTGTTTTGAGCAGAGAAAACTATTGTTTATAGAGAATTTATCTAGATACTCATATTAATGTAGATTGAAATGTAAGCTAGAGATTATAAAGTTCTGTAACACAGTAATGATCCACCCACTTTGTGTTACCTTGAGGTGTTCGTATGGCTTAGCAAAAGTTGATTTGTGCAGTCAGATGCCTTAAGGTTTTTGTCAGTCCTTTACTTACTTTGCTTTCTGATATTTCTGCTGCATGGCATCACATTTCCTAAATTCTTTGTCACCCCCTGCCCCCTTTTCCTAACATGTGAAAGATGCCATTGTGTATATATGATATGGGTCATTGTATGTGTTTCGTATTCTTACAGTTGTGAAATTTGTAGCTACTGCATTAAATGCATGCCTGGCTGTGCCTTTGTGACTCAAAACTGTTTTCTCATGCTGTCCATCACATTTCCGGGAGACTCTTGTTATATATTCACTCAGTTATAATTCAGTTAAGTGTGTTAAATCTGCCCTTTTGGAAAGTGTACGAGTGCACCCTATGGTATGTCAACTCACCCTTGGGGAAAGATATAATTTCCAGATGTTAAGTATATCTTTAGTTTTGTTTCTTTACTTTTGTTTCTCAGTCGAGGTGATGTGGAGAAAAGCGATTTTGTGTCCTTTAACTAGATTTAAGTATATACTGTTTGACACAACAGCAGTCTAATTCTTAATTATGTGTGCTGCACATTCATGTTGTTTTATTTGCTTAGCATCTTCCTGACTATGGGGTAGTTGGGGGATGGTATCATTCTTCCTTCCTCAATTGAAACACACATTAGTACATAATTCCTATTAAGGACCATTCATTCTATATTTGAAGATTTTAAGGTAATCTGTTGTTGACCTGCTTCCTTTTTTCTGAAGAGATTTATTATAGTTTTTGCAGAGAAGGAAGATAGTTGTAAATGTAGAAACTTTGAGATCTATTCTTTTGAGTTAGAACCAGATGGGGAGGACTATCAATTGAAAATGAGGAAGAAGGAATGATTAATCTTCTCAAGTGCCAGTAAATATGCAGGGTATTTTTTCATCTCAATTTCCAATTTTAGTATTTACACATAAAGCATCTTTTTTTCATGACGGTTCATTTTGTTGAATGAAAATGTTTATAATTTGCTAATGTATGTTTTCTGTTCAGTGTTTAGTTGTTAGTAGTGCATGGTGTTGCAGTATTTATGTATTTTTAATAGCAATAATAGCTACCCAGTAATAATTGCCATATTAACCTCCAATTGCTAGTAAATATTTTTAAGTACATAATAGACAGCAATTTAAGGCATAGTGTAGCAGTTTATTGGACCATTTTAAAGAGCCATTTGTATGTGTTCATAATTTTAAAGAGAAAATAATGTACCTAAGACTTATATGCTGCAAAATATCTGTGTTATTGCTTGAAGTGCTCATTGAGAGGAAGTTAGGTTGGGGCTGTTTCTTTGTGAGAATAAAGGCGGGGGGGGGGGGGTGCCTGAGGACAATGAGTGTTGAGTTTATGCCAGGTGCTTATGTAGTTTAGCACTTTCTTTGGAATATTTTGGCATTTTTTTTTCATGATTGTGTTAGGTATTTGGAGAAAAAAATCTCTTAAGGCACTCTTTTAATTAACATTAAGTTATAGTAGTGGATTATATTAATTAGGTTTGGAAAGATTGATTCATCTTTTTTGTTCACTGGCTAATTTAGCCTAGTTAATTGTGAGTTAATTGTATTCATCAAACACTTTCAAAGGTCTCCTCTGCTCTTGAGAGTAATAAGAAAGATACTGTCACCAGTTTATACTGTATTCTCTGTATCATATATTTGCAAAAGATAAGCGTATTCTATAGTTATATTTGTTAAATTATTTAAAATTGAAGTGAAATTCAGTGTAAATAGTAATAAGATTGTTTATGTGGATTTTTTTTTTTAATGAACAGTTAATTCAACTGTTCCTCAAAGTTTGATTCAAAGGTAGACTAGATATTTTTCTTTTTTTTGGCCATGCCTCCTGGCTTGTGGGATCTTAGTTCCCTGAACAGGGGTCGGACCCGTGCCCTGGCAGAGAGTCCTCACCACTGGACTGCCAGGGAATTCGCAGACTAGATATTTTTCTGAATGGTTTGACTTATTTTCAGTAGAAGAAAATAATAATCTCCTCCTCTGAAATAGTAGTAGAAGGTACTGATTTGTTGTTTTTTCTGAAAGTGGGTGATATGTTAATTTCACAGAAAAGTTAGCTAGTGAGAGAGATTAGACAAAGTTTATAAGAATTAGTAATATGGTTGAATATTAGGTATTATTACTGAGCTGTGCATTGCAGCCATTTATTAGAAATGGAGAAAAAAGATTTCTGTGACATTTCTTTTAGTGTCACTTATTTAAAATGTATTGTGTGCTAATCTGCTTTACAAACAATGTGTGTTGTAGCCACCAGAATTCCTGTTTTTGTCATTGTATAAACATTGTAATTTCGAGAAATTACATTTAATGCATTGCAAAGTGAGGTAGTTAGGTAGATAGCCTAAAAATGTGCTGTGGGAATAGTTAAAAAAAAAATTTGCACCCACATTTGTTTCATAGGACTTGCTTAGAGATTTGGAGTTAATGAATCAATATTTGTAGTGTGTGTTGGAATTTCGGACTTTTCTTCCCACTTGAATCATTTAACAACTTTCTGATCCTGTTTAGATAATTTCCTTTTATAGTATAAGCTTTCATTGTTTATTCGAAAGATTTGAAGGTGTTAGCTTTGTTCTGTTGGGGGAATTCACTTCATTACATAGGGGAGATGATTTTCCATTAATCTTGGTAAATATTAACATAAATGAGGAATTGTAAATTCACGTTCATTTGCATGAATGAAATGTATATGTTTGCCCAATTTTTGTTTAGTATAAAGTCACTTATGTACATCAGTATAGTTTTCTATCTTTGCTTTAGCTGATACAAAAATAGTTTTAAATGCTTTTAAAATGTTATGGTAGCTCCCCATCCCACTATAGTGTTTTGTTACTTAAGTTTTGAAATCGTTGGATTCTGTCCTCATAAATTGGCTATCATAGTCTTCTTTTAGGAACTCCTGTTTTACTTGCATTTATATTAGCATGTTTTAGTTATGTTTGTTGGAGTACAGTTGTTTTCCTTTTTTAAGCTGATAAAATGTCTTTTAGAGTGCATTTGGATTCTAGTCAAGGAAGATTAAGTTTTTTCCATTAATTTCTAGGTGAGAATTAGAAGAATCAATGGTGTCCAAGGGAGAACGTTTATGTCACTGGCATTTTCATACTCTGTAGTTTATTATGTATATTTCTGAGTGTTTATTTTCTCATTCCAGATGAATTGTGGTAGAAACTTATTAAAACCGTATTTCTACTACTGTGAAATAGCACAGAGCCCTGGTTGACAGCTTTCTGCATTTTGTACTTTTTCCAGTACAGTGAAATTCCATTACTGTTAAAGGAACCTCCTGAGTTGATTATTTGAAAATTTCATTTGTACCTTTATTTTACATTGTTTAGATTTGTAACTTAAAAAAATGAAAAGGGGAAGATAAAGAGAATTAGGTAGATTTGCAGGTAAATTTTTTTTTCTCAGTCTTCACTAGATTTCTTTACTGGAATAATTCTTAATTTGTATTAAGTCACTACTTTAATTGGATATATTTAAGACAGTTGATATTAAAATTAAATTTGAGGAAATGATTTGTTTCAAATAAAATATGTAATTGTGCATAGAATTCTTTATAATATTGAGTAGAAATTTTAAAGATTGATCATCTAAAAGGTATTAAATTGCATGAAAACTGTGATCCCCCTCCCCCCCAAGATCATTGATACATTTCTGAGGAAGTATTTTTGCATAAGACACATAAAGCTTCCTCATATAGTTCCACAGTCCATCTGCGCTTAATTTGAGAGGTAATAAGGTATTCAAAAGTATAATTGGTGTTACAAAACATTTTGTGTTGGTAATTCTCATGATTGAATGTTAATATCCTAAAGAGAAATGAGGAAGAAGGTACATCTATCCAACTCAGGAACCAGCTCCTAGTTTTTTTGCACGTGTATATGTCTGGCACAATCCTACTCATCTTTTAAGGAGGTCAAATGTCACCTCCTCTGTGAAGATTTCCTAGACTCCCACAGGTAGAACTTGTCACTCTTGCTCCTTCCGTGTACCTCCTTCTCTCTACCTGTGATAATCATATGAGCTTCTGTAGGGCTGTGACCCTAAGTCATCTTTCCATTCTCTTCACAGTTAAGTGCTAATTAACTCTGTTAAATGAACGAATGACTGGAAAACTATTCTCTTCGTCACCTTGTTCCCTAAGGGAGTTCTCATTGCCCATTTAGGTCCTGATCACAATATGTTATTTATTATTATTTTAAAAATTTATTTAGCTGTTTAGCTCTGTGTTCTGAATATACATTATCTAGGCTGTATGTACTGTGGCTTGGTAATATTTTAGATGAGTTATAGAAAATCTTTACTAAAGAGAATTCCAGCTGATCAAGGGAGACATGCTTATACCTCAAAGGAATAGGAATTCAGTTAGTATTTAGCTTTTGTCTAATGTGGTAGGCAACCTATAGATTTCGGAACCTGTTGGAGATTTTGTTCGGGGCTTGATCCAGAATTCCTTCATTTCCATTCTCTAAGCCATATAAGAGGGCTTTTGCTCAACCTTCAGTTATAAGATTACTTTGCATGAGCTCAGTAAAATGGGTAGTAAACTGGTCGGTAATAGGGAAAGTTGAGTGGTATTCAAACTTTTTATTTTTTCTACTAGTGACTACATCTGGTTGCTTGCATAATGGTTTTGTGCCTCAGTTCCTCCTATAAACTTGAAGGAAATATGGGGGTCAGGAGGTGTGAAAAATCCTTTTGAGTATCTTTTAAGAAAAGTATTTTGGATGACTAGATAATGTTTTTTAATAGGAAGAGACTTCTGGCAAATTACAACTGAAGTTATAGAGTAGCCCTAGGCAGTTAACCAGGAAGTTGGAATGGCAAAATTACTTGTTTTAAGTATGGCAGCTATATTGTATTTGTGCTTTTTTGGAGGGAGCAGAAGATTAAATTGTTCTTGTGTTTTCTTTGTAAATAAGCCATCTTTAGATGTTAACAACTTTTCACTTGTTTATGTGATTCTCAGTTGTGTGGTGTCTTTAATAAGCTAGGTGATTCTGCTGTACCAGCCCTGAGCTCTGACTGGCTGAGACTGGAGATTGAACCGTGGCTCTTATTTAGTAGTTTAAGCTATTAATTCCTTGGCAGCTCTGGAGTGCTCTTTGAACTTTAAATAGCAGTTGTATTAACATTTTGAGAGTTGTCTCAGGGAATGTCAGAAATAGTACTTAATAAATATCTTTTTCTTTTTAAAGACTAAATCATGTTTTAGTTTCACACACATGTCACAACCCTTACTTTGTTTTGAACAAAGTATATATCCTCAGCTACCAACCAGTTTCTATTTTCCATTTAATAATGTGGCAACATCTAAAAATATTGTTTAGACTTTGTTGAAGGAAGGAAAGCCCCTCCCCCATCTGTAGTTTTTGTCTTAGTCATGTCGAATATGAAAAGTGTTCTAAGTTTTTATCCAAAGTGTAGAATTTTACATGTAGGTGGTTTTCAGCATTCTGAATATCAGAAAAAGTTAATTTGTATGTAAGTTTGCTTTCACATAAAAACATACCCTTAATTCTGTTGCTATAAATGATGGTTTGCCTATTGTATTGTACTTAATTACTTGTGTTATAGAACTCGAATGCTATTTATGGGAGCATCTTTATGGGAAAGTTTAGAATATTAGGAGTACTTTTCCTCTGAGTAGTTTGCTGGCAATCAGAGCAGGCACTCCCTAAAACCCACCTTAGATGCTGCAGGCAGTGGGAGTGAGGTGAGGATGACCCAGACTCTAGGCCCACTTCAAGGCCTAGGAGAGGATTGCTGTCTGAAAGAGAGGCTTGAAGAGGGTGTTGAGAGGTGAGGGTGGTTCCTTCCCAATGGAAGAACAGCAGTTTTGGAGCAAGGATTGAAGCCAATTTTCCCATCCCTACCTGAAGGTATCCGCTGCTCTGCTGCTTCCTCTTTACTGATATACTTTTATTAAAACGTAGGGAATAGTGATAGGTTCTGTGATGTCATCAGGAAAAGATTTTGTATTTCTTTGCCCTTTAGCTCTTCCCTTCTTTCCTCTTTCACTCACTCCTAGAGAAAAACTTTCTACTTGATATTTTGTGTGGTAAATGAGGACTTAACGAGCCTCAGTGAAGTGAAAAGGGAATTGGGGGTGACCACACTGGATGGTGTAACCAATAAATTAGTATTTAGATATTAATTTTTTTGTATGTTATGCTTGAGAAATCTAGGACAATATATATTCATTTTCCAGTCATGTATATACATCAGAAATGATTGAAATCAGTCTTGGGCTTACAAAAGGGCTAAGGGTCTGATGTGTAGAATAAAGACCTACATATACTATTTAGTTTCTAAGATTGTAGATGGTAAATGCAGAGGGAAGGCAGCATGGACAGACAGCATAGTAACTCAGCCAGAAAAACTCAGAAGGGGGGTTTTAAACTGGATCTTGAAGGAATGGATGGATATGGATTGCTAGAGGGGAATGCAAAGGATATTCTTTGGAAGCTCAGTTGACAGCTCTGGGTCTGTCCTTGAGAATATTTCCTGAAGTGGTATATAGGAGAGCACTTCTAATTTATGGTCTTGCTTCTTGGTTTCCTTTTAAAAAACAGTACAAAAACTTGTTGAAATCTGGTTTTTGTTAGGTGGAAAATTTGAAGTGTGGGCAGGCTGCTTTAGGTTAAGAAATGGTGATGTTAAAATAATCAGTTTTCTAAAATAATTCGGTTCTGAACTTTAAAAAAAACAGTGCTATATTACACAAAATGCTAATGACTAAAGTGACAAATATTTCAGAAACTGGACAGACGTGAATCTTAAATGAGCAGATGGGATATGAAACTAAAAGCGGGAGATAATCCAAGACAATATAGAAACTATTATGAGAAATGAATTGAGGAAAAACAAGTGTGTTAAATGGTATTACATTTACTAATATGTTTAAAAGCTTTTCTAGGATTGCTCTCTTACATAGACAAATTGGAATTGTTGAACTGTGTAACCTATCATTTAAAAAATTTCGTTCATTTAAAACAAATTGGATTTTGATCCAGAATTACTTCTCATGAAGCCTAGACATTTAAGTCATGAATATATATGTTAATGTGCTTTCAGTGGGCAATATAATTTGCTTTATCTGACTTAAAAATAAAAAAAAAGAATAATCATAATTTTCAAAGACAACTGTGGTGGACCTTGAAGGGGAGAGGTTAGGAGTGAAAGATGAGGAATTTTGCTGTTTGGGCAGCTTGGTACTTGAAATCATTACATATGACTGTTGAGGGTAGAATCTGGATTACAGTGGCTTGCAGAATGAATGAATGGTACACTTTTCAGTTGAAGGAGGTTGATGTGAGGCAAGCAGTGATGTGGGAGTGAGGAAGGTAAGAGATTGAAAGGTAGATGAAGGAAATTTTTCAGAAGGCAAGAGCCTCATTTGTGTTTATACATTAGTAGCAACAGTAGTGGAGAGATGGAGAGAAAGATGAAAGACATAAGTTGATAATTGATGAAACAATCTGGCTGGAAATGGTATTAGGAACCCAGGTGATGGGGTTAGCGCTGGAAAAGAGCAAGACACCTGTGAGAAATAAAAGATGTGAGCATATAAGAAA